>NC_142141.1:4971786-5631786 GCF_024610735.1 Ursus americanus | reverse complement strand
TGATTAAAGTCCCTTAAGATTTTTTTTTTCCTTATGCAGGACCTTAGCTTCAGTCCTTGTATTTTGTCTTCTGCGGACCACTGGCTTCTGTTTGGAGAGGGGCCTCCAGCTTCCTAGCATGGCTTTCCACCTCCTAACTGGGGGATCCTCCTCCACAGGCTTGGGGGGAGCCATGGCTTGCCTTCCTCATCATCACATCTCTCTTCATTTTCCCCTGTCCTCGCTCCCCTTAGTCTCAGTATTAATGGAAGCCCAGCAATGTGCCCAGAGCACAGTGAACCCCATGGCCGGGTGTGGGAGGAGTGGTCCCTGCAGTGGCCTCTCGGTCCCTGGCGTGGCTATTCTTCTGCCCTGACTACAGAGCATTGTGGGCCAGGAGCGGGGGGTTGCCTACGATTTATAAGCACTTGCCACGAAAATTGTGCTCAGCTGCTGTTGTGAGTGAGCAGCAGAGACTCGTGCAGTAATTACCCACCCTGCCATCTCCCAGGCTGCCAGAGCCAGGACCTGCCCCTGGGATGGAGGAGGATAGGTGGCAATGATGAAGCCCCTACCTCAATACTCAGCCACCAGAGTTTGTGGCCAGCGGCCAGCTCCTTTGCAAAGAGACCCTCCCAAGATTCTCCAGGCCCTTTGGGGCGAAATTCCCTTAGAAATGAATCCTCAAAGGTGCATGTTCTAGAAAAGCCCACCTTGCTTATAAAGAATGCTTTCATTTTCTATAGGTAAACGGGAGAGGAAGTCACAGAATACAGTGACTTTGTCATGATAGCCTTAGGGCAGGCTGGCGGGAGCTGGAACCTTCACAAAGTTGATTACGGGTCTAATTAAGATGGAATTTAAAATGGGAATGACTGTTAAAAAACTCATGTGTTCGCGGAGTTCTGAGGCGCCCTCACCCTCCTGCCTCTCTCTCCCCGCAGACCCGAGTCCCCCGGCTCGCCTTCTGGCCACCCGGCCGTGCTGCGGCCCCGGCCCCGAGCGGCGCCCAGTCCTGGGCGAAGCGCCGCGCTTCCACGCACAGGCCAAAGGCAAGAACGTGCGGCTGGATGGCCACTCGCGCCGGGCCACTCGACGCAACAGCTTCTGCAACGGCGTCACGTTCACGCAGCGGCCCATCCGGCTGTACGAGCAGGTGCGGCTGCGCCTGGTGGCCGTGCGCCCGGGCTGGAGCGGCGCGCTCCGCTTCGGCTTCACGGCGCACGACCCGTCGCTCATGAGCGCCCAGGACATCCCCAAGTACGCCTGTCCCGACCTTGTCACGCGGCCTGGCTACTGGGCCAAGGCGCTGCCCGAGAACCTGGCGCTGCGCGACACCGTGCTGGCCTACTGGGCGGACCGCCACGGCCGCGTGTTCTACAGCGTCAACGACGGCGAGCCCGTGCTCTTCCACTGCGGCGTGGCCGTGGGCGGCCCGCTCTGGGCGCTCATCGACGTCTATGGCATCACCGATGAGGTGCAGCTCCTCGGTAGGTCGGACCAGGCCCGGGTTCTCTGTGCGCGTGGGTGCGTGGTTCTTTAATACTGGCAAACACAAAGGACTCACTTTGCCCAGCCTTGTTCTAAGCAGTTTACGCATTTTAACTCATTTTTTTAAAAATCACAACTGGCCAAACTCATTTTACAGGTGAGAAAACTGAGGCACAGAGAGGTTAAATAACTTGTGTTGCAAAGCCAGGACTGGAAGCCACAAGGGTTGGGTCCAGAGTCCAGGCCATGGCCCAGGTTCATTCATACATCAGGTACTTGCTCCGTCAGCCTTTTGTCCATTCCTTCGCTAATTCCTTCACTCTCTTTTTTTTTTTTTTAAGATTTTATTTATTTATTTGACAGAGATAGAGACAGCCAGTGAGAGAGGGAACACAAGCAGGGGGAGCGGGAGAGGAAGAAGCAGGCTCCTAGCGGAGGAGCCTGATGTGGGACTCGATCCCAGAACACCGGGATCACGCCCTGAGCCGAAGGCAGACACCTAACAACTGAGCCACCCAGGCGCCCCTCCTTCACTCTCTTATTCATTTGCTCACTCATTCACTCATTAATGCATGTGTTTGCTCACTCATTCGTGTATTCATTCACACAGGTGCTTATTCGTATGCTCATTCATTCAGTCACTCACACATCTTTACTCCACAATCAAATTGATGCCCCAGTCCTCGAGTATCTATGGTGGCCACCGTTAAGGGGCTCAAGGTCTGCTGGGGACGCAGGCAGACAAGCCTGGCCAGCTTGGCTCTAACAGAGGAGGCAGTCACTAATGCTAAAATCCTGGTGGGGAGAATCCATGTGGGCAGAAGCCCTTGTCTTGAGACCTTTTTTCCTTTTATTACTTTTTAAAATGATTGAAAATTCACATAACGTCAAAATAACCATTTTATTTTATTAAAGATTTTATTTATTTATTTGACAGAGATAGAGACAGCCAGCAAGAGAGGGAACACAAGCAGGGGAAGTGGGAGAGGAAGAAGCAGGCTCATAGCGGAGGAGCCTGATGTGGGGCTCGATCCATAGCGCCGGGGATCACGCCCTGAGCCGAAGGCAGACGCTTAACCGCTGTGCCACCCAGGCGCCCCAAAGTAACCATTTTAAATGTACGGTTCAGTGGCCTTCAGGTGGCAACAGTCACCTCTAGTTCGAAAACATTTTCATCACCCCAAAGGGAAACCCATACCCATTAAGCTGTCACTCCCCATGCTCCCCTACCTCCAGCCCCTAGCAACCACTGACCTGCTTTGTATTTGTGACCTTAGCTCTTGAACTCACAGGTCACATGTGAGCCAGCCCAGCCTTGATTTCCGAGGAAGGAAAGGGAGAACAGGTTTCTCGGGGGATCTGGACACAGGCCTACCTGTCATTTACCTGCAGTAAATACACAGATCTAAAGTTTCCGTGTTTTAAGTTTGAGTTTGGACGGATTTATACACCTGCCGTAACCGAAGAAAGTTCCCGTCTTTCTTGGAGGCAGCCCGTGTTCTGATTTTTCACCAGAGGTTCGCTGCACCTGTTCTTGAACTTCACGTAAATGGAAACATACAGTATATATGCATTTCCGTCTGGTGGCTTTAGCGCAGCACATCCTTTTTGAGATTCCTCCATGTTGTGGCCGTGTGACTCAGCGGTTTGTTCCTTTTTAACTGCCGAGTAGTAGTCCACGATATAGATGTACCATCGTTGGTGTATCTGAATGTCTGGGCTGTTTCTGGTTTTTCTGCCTTGCACCTTGAAGGAAAAACTCTGGCCCGGGCTCCTCTCTTGCCACTACCACCCACACCACCATTGGGCAAGGAGGGAAAATGCATGCCTCCTGGCTGTGTTCTCCTTCCCCAGAAGAAGGAAGGCAGAACTTCTAAGTGGTTAAGACTAGAAGGTTGGGAGTCACACAGACTTCTGTTCTATACCTGGCTCTCGACGTGGCAGCTCTGTGGGGTTAGCCAGGTGACTAAACCTCTATATGCCTCAGTTTCTTCATCTGTAAAATGGGTTCGCGGTAATAATACCTCCTGGCATTAAGTCACCTGAGAGGGTATATGAAAGGGACACAGCGCAGGGCCTGGCACATAGAAGGTACTCGATGACAGCTAAGAAATCAGAATCTCTGCCCATTTGCATGTGGGGCTAAGCACATGTCTGAATTCCAGGCTTAGGCAGACCAGACCATGAATAAGCTACCCACCCTGCAAGCTGGGGCCTTACTTGGGCATTTTAACCATGTTCCCCCACACTCCTTTTCATAGACGGTTCTGCATTTCACCTCCAGGAGGTGTAGGTTTCTAAAGCCTCCTAGATCTCCTGTCGCTCTTTTTTGGAGCTCTCTATTCAGAGCAGGGAAACAATCACACCTCATTCACCTGCTCCCTCATATAGCCCATGTGTTGGGGTAACCGCCAAGAAATCATATCCACCCCGTAATCTGCACAAGTGGGTTCGGGTTTTTTGAAAATACAAACTGAAAGCAGCCTTTGATGACTTAATGAATCTGAATAAACCTGTAAGGAGTCATGGACTCTTCCCCCGTTCATCTGTTCACTTAGCAAACTTTTATTGAGCCCTCTTCAACACCCCAAGCCCCCTGGAGGAAAGGGAGCGAGCCCCCTGGAACACTGGTGCAACTGGTAGACGTGACCCCGTTTCCTTATCTTCAGGTAGTGCTGGAGATGTGCTGGTTGACAGGAAGCCCCTGTTTACAAGTGAGATTCGAAGGAATTCCATTTCTGAGTGATAGGATTCTAAGTGAATTTCACTTCTTCATACCTCTATGAGCTATTAAAAAAAAAAAGTGTGATGAGCTTATAGTGCTTTTACAACGAGAAAGGGCAATAAAGCTATTTTTCTTCCCGAAGGTTATATGAGATGATGGGGAAGTTTCTGGCAGGTGATCAAAGCTTAATGTTTCCTTCCCAGGGGAAGAGTAAATTGCCATTGGGTACATCTGGGTAAAGGGATTATGGGTGATCCCCACCATTGTCACCACTACCACCAAAGTTACTAACAACTCATGGTCAGGAAAAAAAAAAAGTATAATAAAAATAAGAAAGCTAAGCTTTTATGATTTTTTATGGCTTGAGTTCAGGCAACAGATATCCTACTGTTGCTAGCAACATGAGAACCACAGAAATCCCACCCTAAATTGGATCTCCCCCTCCCAGTTCTTAGAACTGGGCTTTCTAATGGTGTGTCTAAGGTACCCAGTGGATGAATGCAAGGCAGCCAGTGCTTGTGCAATCCAGAGCCCTCTGATCTCCTTTTCCTCACAAGGAAAAAGGAGGTGACATAGTTCCTTTAGAGATTGTCAGCTGTGAATCTCCAGAATAGAAAACTCCAGAATAGAGACCCCTCACCCCTCCTTCACCTCTCTCAGACGCCACTAGATAAAGATTGAAAACCAACAAGCTCACGTGTCACCCGAGTAAGCTTGTCAAATTGAACAAATAAAAATACAGGACACCTCGTTACATGTGAATTTCAGAAAAATAAGAATTTTAGTACAAGTATGTCCCATACAATACTGGGGACATACTTATTGGAGACATTTGCTTTTCTGAAATTCGAATGTTACTGGGCATCTTGGATTTTATCTGGCACCCCTCATCTGGGAAACATCCCCCATCTTGTGGGACAGGGGGACCCTTTATTTGCCCTGGAACTTGAGCTAAAGTCTCCAAAAGAAGGTTCATAGGCCTCATGTATTTCTTTCAGTTGATGGAATTATGTTCCTAGCCCAGCCTCCTCCTTCAAGGGGGTCCAGCAGCAGACCCCTGTGTCTGGTGTGCCTTCTCTTGTGACCTGCTCATTCTCTCCTTAAGACAGGGGGTTTTAGCCCCTTTAGATAAAGAATTCAGGACTCAGAGAAGGGAAGTGACTTGCCTAAAACCACCAAGCTTGTGAGTGGCAGAGGCAGGATTAGAACCCAGATGGCATCCGTCTGTCATTAGTTCAGTGGTTCTCAGCTGTGGCTGCACCCAGACCAATTCAATCAGAGCTTCAGGGAGTGGCCCCCCAGGCATCTAGATCTCTTAAGGCTCTTCAGGTGATCCCAGAGTGTAGCCAGGCTTGTGACCACAACAGTCCCCTTTGCACTGGTGCCTGTCTCTCCTCCCTGCTAGGTGCTGAGCTGAGTTCTTCAGACATGTCAGTTCAAGGCATGGGGTCATCCCAGGACAACAAAAGCCCCTCCTGTTTGACTTTTCTGCTTCATTCCCAAACCCACTCTAAATTCGCATTCACCCCACCCCTTCCCCTGCCCAGATAGGCACCACTCTGGTGTTTAGTATATTTTTTTAAATATGTAGAGTTTTACATGCATAGAAAGATGGGACTGTGCAAAGAATCTTACCCGTTCTTTTTTCACTTGTCCCATTCTTAGATTAGTCTGTGCTGCTGCAGATCTGTCTGGTTTCTTGTTCCCCAGCAGCTTCTGTGCTGATGGACTGGGGCGCCACCAGTTCCCCCCAAGCCCCCAAGCAAACCACATTGCAGTGCACACTCTCCCACAAGGCTGTGCTGTGGCTGCTGGGGTTTGCCATCCTCTGGGGCACAGACCACGATGGCCTTGCTGGATCCCGGAGTGGTCCATCTTGAGAACCTGTGATTTTTCTCGGTGCCCCTTTGGGCCAAAGAGAAAGGGCTGAGCCCAGGCATATGATTTTGTCGAATTTAGTAGTTCCTGGACCCAGGAGAGGCAGGTATGGCCAGGTTTGCCCCTCCTCTCCTTGGCTCCTCTGAGAAGCTCTTTCCTGGAGCTCTGGAGTTCAGGCCCCATGTCCTGAGGCCCCTCTTTCCCTCTTATAGACAACTCAGTAGTGGTCACTGTCATATAGCCCCTTTGTCCTTCCTCTGCCCAGTGGTGGAAGGCTGGTCAGACCAAATAAGCAACCCCAGTCCAAGGCCATGGCATTGCAGGCTATGTTGTCAGAAATCTTTTAAGTGGCAAAAACCAGTTCAGTCTTGCTTAAGCAAGGGTAAAAAAATGTCTCATGTGACTGAAAATTCAAGGGAACAGTTGCCTGTAAGGTTGGCTTGATGCAGGAGTTCAGTGAACAGCCCCTGAAATATCAGCCTGCCTTTATTTCTTGCCCTGCTGCCATCTTTATTAGCATTATCTTCAGCTGGGCTCCCTTTTGGAGGCGGGGGGAGGCCACTAGCAGCTCCATCTCCATGTCCCTCGTCCTACCAGATTAACAAATCTAGCAGGATGTAGCTTTCCTACAAGGTCTAGCTAAAGTTCAAGGTTCAGCCTCATTGCTCTCCATTACCAGGAGGATGGGATAGAGTGACTGGCCAAGTTAAGGCCTCCTCCTCAAGGTAATCAGTGGAATTGGGAGTGGGTGTGGGGCAGTTCTCTGAGAAGAAAAGCTGGGTGCTGGGACCTGAAGAAGGGGGACTGGATGCCATACAACCAGAAACAGCTCTACATAGGCCTTGTAGGGGAGTCATTTACCCTTTCTGAAAGCCTTGAGCCCCTTCGTTAATTTAGTTACCTACTATGCGCCAGGCACTATGCCAGGAACTTTACCTGCGTGACGTTTTCCAGTCCTCACTAGAACACTTGAGGCAGGAGATAGCATCATCCCCATTTGCAGATCCTGCATGGACGGATAACTTGGCCAAGGTTACCTGTCAGTTGGTAGTGCTAGAGTTGGTGTTTGTTATTTATGAACATTATGAACAAAGTGTTTTACAAAGACTTAAACTTATGGATCCAGACGCAGGGCCTGGAGGTCAACTGCACCACCCCATGCTTCAAGTGAGGAAATTGAAGCCCAGAAAGAGGCAGGGACTTGCCCAAAGTCACCCAGCTGATAACTGGTCATGACAGGGGAGGGTGTTGGGCCCAGGACCCGGGGGGGGAGGTACCTCAGCATGGGACCTGTGAGCACCCCATATCACACAGGGAGGAATGGCTGCAGGTGGCTTCATCCAGAGCCTCAGTGGGGAGCAGTACAGGGTAACTGGTTTTTGCAGTTAGTGTATTCTCTCCAAACGGTCCAGGCCAGCACCCAACTCCCTGCCCTGATAGTAAGGCATTTGCCCAGCAGAGTGGCCTGAAGGACTGTCATTTCCCAGGCTCCCGAAGGCCTACTCTGTGCCAGGCACAATGCCAAGAACATTGTTATTCCACAGATCTACCATTAACCTTTCCCACGGACCTAGGAGATAGGGGTGAAGGTCCTCACATTGCAGAAGGAAACTGAGGTCACATCCAGGACCAGACAGTGTCCAGGGGACGTCTGTCTCCCCTGGTCCAGTCTTCTTCGGTTGGAAAAGCATGGGCTCAGTGGCCCACAGACCTGACATCCACATCTTTCCTTCTTAAGCCCCAATACCCCTGCCCTGCTGTGAGCCCTCCTGTGCCCATGGCTGAAGGAGATCTGCTCCTGTAACCTCCTGCCTCTTTGGAGACATTGCTCCTCCTATCATGTGTCCCTTTCTCCAGCCTCACTTTCTCCCTCTCCACAAAGTCATTCCCATGAGCACACAAAAGAGGTCTGGTTTCCATTAAAAAAAAAAAAAAATGGCCCTAGGGGCGCTTGTGTGGCTCATTTTGTCAAGCTTCCAACTTTTGATCTTGGCTCAGGTCATGATCTTGGGGTCATGTGATGGAGTCCCACGTTGGGCTCTGTGCTAAGCGTGGAGTCTGCTTGAGATTCTCTCTCCCTCCATCCCTCTGGCTCATGCTTTTTCTCAAATAACTAAATATTTTCTTCTTTTAATGCCCTTGGCAATCTCCTCCACCAGCTACTTTCTCATTTCCCTGCCCTTCTTCAGAGCAAAATTTTCTCAAAAATATCTTTGCCACCCTCTCCACCTCCCTCTTCGGCTCGTCCCAGTCCTCTTTAGCTCATCCCAGTATATGGTTTTTTTTTTTAATTTAAAAAGTTTAATGTGAAATTTAAAAGAAAATACAAAAAGAAAGAAGTCCACTTTCTTTAATGTACAAAGTATGAGTAGAAACAGTAGTAAATTATATATTTGTTTACACCATTTACACATATGTGTGTATGTGTGAATGTATACATGGCCACAGATAGAGTGGTTCTCCACATTAACTCTACTATTCAAACAGTAGAAAGTGGGTATCAATTTAGGGAGTGGGAAAGAGATAAACCCCAAAAGACTTTCCTACCATGTTTATTCTACACTGTGTATGGCTGTGTGCTCATTTCTCCACAGCACAGAATTCAGCTGTTTATAAAACTGAACCTGTTCAGAAGTTGAAGGAGACAAGATATGATGGGCCCGTGGCCTGGTGCACTGTCATACAATTCAAACAATGGTATAGCTACCAGCTTGTAATTTTTAGGGACTATAAACAAGGCTTCCTCTTGAAGGTGAACCAAAAACAACGTATGTTCCTTAGGCTCTGTAACATGTACAGGAAAAAATGGATACTGAGGAGGTTCAAAATTTGGTCTTTACCAGTTGCCAATGCAATTAGCAATGACCCAGTCCGGCAGGACTTGATCTTGACCAGTATCTCTGCCAGCATTTTAGTCCTTCAGTTTCATCCTCTCCTGGGTTAAGTTCACCACCAGGGACGTTGAAGACAGTTGTTCCCAGCTGCAGCAGTGACACGTGGGGTAGCCGGTGCTCACGCACCTCCTCACACCGATTTTATCCAGTTCCTGCCTCATGCACTGAAATCTGGCCGCTCCCAAGCTGTCCCCACTGTTCACCGGACTCAGCCTACAAGCTCTCCCTTCAGCCCCATGCTGCCAGATCCAGAGCCCAGCCTCGTCCTCTTACCTGGCCTCTCACTTTGGCACAGGTGGTCTCTCCCTGCCTCTCTGACCTGCTCATGCCTCCTGGCTTCACCAACTTCTGGTTTTCCTCCTGCCTCCCTGGCTGCTCCTCCTTGGCTTCTTTTCTGGCTCCTTTCCTGCCTGTCTCCATATGCTGAGAACCCCAGGGTTCCATTGTCAGCTTTCTTCTCTATCATGTAACACAATATGCATGTAGAAAAGTGTACAAAACATCTGTGGAGTTTAACGAGCCATCACAGGGCAGGACCATTTCTCCATCTACCCTTTCTCCAGATGATGATCCAAGCCTGTCACCAGGCCTCGAATCCCATCTTTAGGATGTTGGCTCCCAAGTCCGTATTCCCAGACCTGATGCCTCCCTTGAAGTCCAGACGTCCCTCTACTTACTCTCATCCCCTCCTGCCATCCAAAAGGCATTCTACACTGAGCACACTCAGGCATCCATCCCCACTGTCTTCGAAGGGCACCACCCATTTGGCTGACTGGTCCAGAATCTCAGGAATCATTCCTGACCCCTCTTTCCTTGCCTTACATCCACTGCCTCAGCATGTCCTACCCCTTCTGCCTCTAGTGCGCGTCCTGAATCACCTCTGGAGACAAAGTGACTGATGGATGACCCTTTGTCTCTAATTCTTCTAGGCTTCCTTCTTCTTCACACAGATGGTTTCTCTTGAGACATATATTCTCCTTTACTTCCAGTCCCAGACATATTTGACCTGAGAGAGCTAGGGAAAGGAAAGAATCCAGCTTTCCTCCAGATCCAGAGCCAGGCTCTGGACATGGCCCAGGGAGAGTGGGAGGTTGTGGAGCCAATCCTAGCCACCCAGTCTCCCTATGCCTGGCCCGGGACTGCTATTCAGTAGATGTTTGGGGCAGGGGCAGAACTGTCAGACTCATTCTCTCAGGGGATATTAGGCTCATGGGGACTGCAAATCCAAGAGCCACTTGGCCTGAGGCTGAGTCCGTGTGCTCTGAGAGTGGAACAAAGACAGGTGAACTTTGGAGGTAGTATTGCTAGTCGTCAGGGGATCTGGTTTTGGAGTCACTTAGCCTGAGATGGAATCCCATTTCTGTCACCCCTGGCTGTGTGACCTTAAATAACTCACTCCACTTCTCAGAGCCTGGGTGCTCTCCTGCTGTGAAAAGTGCCCACTTTACAGAGCTCCATGAGATAGTGGCGAGGACTGATGGGGATAATGCACAGAATTGCATCTGGTAGGCAGGGTCTCAAAAAAATGTCTATATATACTTTCATCAGGTCGAGTGAGTTTGGAGGCAAATTAGAAGTTAGGAAGTTAGGAAGTCCTGATAAGCTCCCTTGGGGGCCTCCTGGTATTGTGGGATTTCTGGTTCTCCACAGAGATTCTGAAGTGTCAGGCCTAGGCCAGCACTGTGTTGTCTTGGGCCTGTCTCACTCAGGGACAATGCCTGATGGAGACAAAGCTCCTTTCACAGAGATAAGTGAGGAGACCCAACCTTTTCTGAGGGGCTGCTGTGTGCCGGTTATCAGGCTAAATGCTGTCTCATATGTTGTTACACCAGCCTCACAGACTAAGCTTTCCCCTCAGAAATGCTGTTCCTTCACACAATCTATGCCTTCTGCCCGGAATGGTTATACCCCACTTCCCAGGCACCACTCTACTCCCTTGGCCTTCAGGTCTTCACTCCATCTTCACTGTCACAGAGGCCTGTTTTGGCCTCACTTCTGACCAAGTCCCCCTTTCACACACTCTCAGAGAACTCCAGTTCTGTCACTCCCTGGTTGTGTGACATGGAGTAACTCACCTTGCCTTTCAGAGTCTGAGCCCCCCCACTGAAACATGCTCATTTTACAGAGCCACACAGGACAGTGGCTCTTAGTAACACTCATCACACTTTGTACTTATGTCTGATGCTTCATTAAAGTCTGTCTCTCCCACTAGAATGGGAGCTCCATGGAAACAGGAGTCTGCTCGTTCACCTCTCTTCACCCAGTGCCCAGCACAGCGTTTGGCACATGGCAAGTGCTCTATACATTTTGTTCAAAAAATATTGAAGGAATAATGATAATAATTAACATGTTTTAAGCACTTACTTTGTCCCGTGTTCTGTGCTACATTATTCATAAAAACATCTAATTTCATCTCTATAACAACATGAGGGAGGGACACCAGGATTATTCCATTTTAAGCTGAGGAAGCCGAGGCTCTGAGAGAGTAAGTGACTTACCTAAAGTCACACAGCCAGAAAGGGCTGAAGCCAGGAACTGAACCGTCTCCACAGGCCATGCTCCTAATTAGAATGCCGCATTGAAGGACGGACTCCTGCGTAGAGCTGTTGGGGCAAGAGGGAGGAGCACTGGGATGGGGGACAGAAGCAGACGCTGGCAAGGGCAGAGGTCCAGGGTGAGCCAGGGCCAATGCCTTTAGGCTTGGCCTAGCAGGATGGGCGGGACAGAGAGCCCTGGGAAAGCGCATCACACCAGGAGGCCCCACTAGAAGTGCATGCTACACCAGAAACATCCTGCTTACCTAAAATGCCTTTTCCAAAAAAAAAAAAAAACAAAAACAAAAACAAACCCAAAACCAAACTTGTTTTAGTCTTTTATATGTGCCTTTTTTTTTTCTGATTACAAAACCAATACATGTTCACTAGAGAAAAGTGAGAAAATCTAAAAACTGTAAAGAAGCAAATTTCCACCCAGAGACAACCACCCTCAGATTGTTATGTATATCCTTCCTGTATTTTTCCTATGCACCCTATACATACATTTCCCACACAGTTGGAATCAAATAATATATTCAGTTTTGTATCTTCTTTTGTTCACTTAATGTAGTATCATCAGTGTTTTCCCACATTATTAACTATTAATTGGAAAAGATTTTTTTTTTTTTTAAGATTTTATTTATTTATTTGACAGAGACAGCCAGCGAGAGAGGGAACACAAGCAGGGGGAGTGGGAGAGGAAGAAGCAGGCTCCCAGCGGAGGAGCCTGATGTGGGGCTCGATCCCATAACGCCAGGATCACGCCCTGAGCCGAAGGCAGACGCTTAACGACTGCGCCACCCAGGCGCCCCTGGAAAAGATTTTTTAAAATATTGGGGGGTTCTGATAAGACTTGTAATACACATATTTATTGTAGAAATATTGGATAACACACCGGATGGCCAAACAAACAGGTCTGTGAGCCAGGGTCAGAACTTGGATGGCCAGTTTACAAAATCTGCCCCGTAGATTTCTGCAGGTGGGGCAGGGAGTAACATACCAGACTCTCACTAGGGGCTACGGCATGCTTTTTGAAAAAGCATATTCATTATTATGACTTAATTTTATGTTTGGAAAACTAAAGAGGAAGAAACACTTTTTACCATGATATAAATTACAGAATGACAAATCTTAGCTAGAGGGATCTAGTTAGAGAAGTTTGAAAAACAGTTTTTCTTGCTTTAATAAGAATATTTTTATCACTAAAAAAAAACTTCCCAATACTTTAATGACTGTTTCTTTCTTTCCCTGATTTGTTACTCAAGAGTAGCAGTGTCTTCTAGAAACCTCATTCATTCATTTATTCATCCAATAAAGAATGACGGTTCTTTGCCCAGCACCCTGCTAAGCCCTGAGAAGGGGGTGGTGAACAGACAGGCAAGGACTCACATTCTAGTCGGGGAGGCAATTGACAAGTAATCTGCCAAAGTATGAAAACCTGTATTACCTAAACGAAACACTATTTTGTTTTTTTACTTAACTGTAACATGTAGTATCAAGAACATATTTCCATACCACTAAAAATTATTCAGTAATATTTTCATGACGGTGACTTAAAACTCTCCTTAGTTTTCTGTCCTATAACATGAGGCCACCTCTTGCAGAAGGCTAACATATTCAGTGTGCAGCACCCAGGCACTAGGCTCTGTGCTGCGTTCTTTCAGAGTCAGCACATGTTGAAGAGCCTGGGTTCTTGTTGTAGCTTTGCCAGTTGCTGTGCGACCTTGGTCGCATTCCTTAACCCCTCTGTGCCTCATCTCCCTTCTTTGCTAAATGGCTGGTAATAACGAGACACACCTCACAGGTTGTGTGAGATAACACGCGAAGGGAGCTTAAAATAGCACCTGTCACGTAAGGCCACAAATAAAGAGCAAAAGGAATCACTTCTTGGAGATTATGTTCTAGCTGGGGAGGCCAGGAATAAAGGGTTTGCAAATCTTCCAAAGTTGGAGAAAACCTTTGCAGTGGGGGAAGGGAGGGAGGAAGGAAGGAAGGAGGGAGGGAGGGAGGAGGAAGGAAAAACGGAGAAGGGGCCTTATCTGCCCTTTCCAAAGAGAAGTCAGCGGGCCGTGCTTACTCAGATTCTGTGCACCTGTAGTGCTTGAATCAGTACACACATGAACTAGAAAAAAGTGAGGGGCTGTGGGGAGACGTGGGGGGACAGAGGCCTGCGGGTGGCCGGGGCTCCCCGCCGGGGACCCGCACCCTCACCGCCCCCCTTCTGCCCTGGCGCAGAGAGCGCGTTCGCCGACACGCTGACGCCCGCGCGCCTCACCCAGGCCCGCTTCAGCGCCTGCCTGCCGCCCAGCAGCCACGACGCCGCCAACTTCGACAACAATGAGCTCGAGAACAACCAGGTGGTGGCCAAGCTGGGCCACCTGGCTCTGGGCCGTGCCCCGGGCCCGCTGCCCGCCGACGCCTCGGCCGCCGCCATCCCGTGCGGGCCCCGCGACCGCCCGCGGCCCGCATCGTCGCCGGCGCTGCTCGAGGCTGACCTGCGCTTCCACGCGACGCGCGGACCCGACGTGAGCCTGTCCGCCGACCGCAAAGTGGCCTGCGCGCCGCGGCCCGACGGCGGCCGCACGCTCGTCTTCTCCGAACGACCGCTGCGACCCGGCGAGAGCCTCTTCGTGGAGGTGGGCCGCCCGGGGCTGGCGGCGCCCGGAGCGCTGGCCTTCGGCATCACGTCGTGCGACCCGGGCGGGCTCCGGCCCGCCGAGCTGCCGGCCGACCCCGACGCGCTGCTCGACCGCAAGGAGTACTGGGTGGTGGCACGTGCCGGGCCCGTGCCGAGCGGCGGCGACGCACTCAGCTTCACGCTGCGGCCGGGAGGCGACGTGCTCCTGGGCATCAACGGGCGCCCGCGCGGCCGCCTGCTGTGCGTGGACACCACGCAGGCGCTCTGGGCTTTCTTCGCCGTGCGCGGCGGCGCCGCGGGCCAACTGCGCCTCCTTGGTGAGTTTCCCCACCGCGCGTGCGCGGGCCGCCGCTGGGTAGCTCGAGCCAGGGCTGAAACCCGGGGCCGGTTTCCCAGGCTTGAGCGCGTGCTAGCATCCTCTTGCCTCCACCTAGAGTTTCTGATTCAGTAGGGGCAGCCCCGAAATGCAGTTCTAAGGAGTGTCCTAGGGATGTCCATGTTGCTGCTCCCAAGCCTGCATTTTGCCCACACCGACCTAAGTTCCCACTGGGGTCAGGGCCTGGAAGGCTTTATGCAGTCGGTAAATGGGCAGTGCAATTTTTATTTCTGTTGTTATGACTTATTATATCACGGATTTATTTTTTACATACATGAGGCATATTATGTTGTAGGAAAAAAAGTAAATACAACTGCACGTAAAAGAGTACATCAGAATAACAGTGTCCACAGAAAGCGGGATGGAGGCTTGAACCATCTTATTTTGACGTGATTTTGCCTTCATTCATGCCACCAATAGACACGGAGGACGTACCAGCTGTAGGCCAGGCCCTGGGCTCCAGGATGGGGCACCACAGAGGACAGGACACAGGCCATGCACAGGAGATGCTTACAGACCACCTGAACAGAGAGCTGCACCGTGTGGTGTGGGCTGCTGAAGAGCGGCTTCTCTCTAATTTGGTAGAAGGGATGTGGTGGTCAGGACAGGTTCCCAGAGAGCACAGCTCCATTTTCATGATTCAAGAAGTCAGTCCAAATGGTAACAGAAACGATGAACATTTCCTGTTATCTCGTTCAATTTTATACTCCTGATGCCTCTATGAAACCAATATCACTATCCCACCCACAGATAAGAAAACTGAAGCACAGAGAGATTAACTGACTGTCCCAGTCACACAGCTGGTTAGCCATGAAGATGTTGGGCAAATCACAGACCCTCTCTGAGCCTCTGATTCCTTCTGTGTAGAGAGGGAGTAATTACCTGCATCCTGGCATCGGCATGAGGATGAAGTGATGAGGTGCCTGTAATGCTTTCGGCAGGTGCCTGCCTCCTACAGCGTGTTTAATACACAGTAACAACAATGACTGCTGTTTGCAGGCAGAGGAGGAACACAGTGGTCATCGTTTTTGGGGAGCTGTGTGTGTGTGTGTGTGTGTAAGGGATGACCAAACGTAGTCATCATTTACCCTGAGATGAGTTTTCTAAGTTCCCACTGGGGCTTTGGCAAGAACTAAGCCTAGAATCAGTCTTCCTTACCCTCCTCCCCAACACCTCCAGAGGAACCAGGATGAGTCCCTGAGTGGTCAGGAAGAGTAGGTAGAACGGAAGCGACTTCCTTCAGAGGCCAGGGACTTGCCCTCCTGATTTCTACCTGACAGCAACCTCAGCACTGTATTATCTGTCCATCCATCCTCAAGTAGGGTAAGGGAAGGAACATCTCTCTCACCTAAGAAATAACCCATTATTATCGGAACCAGCAGTGAACACAAGGAAGAAAACTCATTCGTGTTGCATACTACTAGTCAGGAATCTTGTAGTTGTAAGTGACAAAACCGCATTCGAAGTGCCCTAAACTGAAAGGAAAATGTATGAGTACACATACCTCAAAAGTCTGGGAGTAGATCGGATGGATTCAGGAATAGCTGGACCGAGGTTTTGAAAGCATATTATCAGGATCCCATCCCAAAGCTCACTTTCCCCTGTGTTGGCTTCACTCCCAGGCAGGCTCTACAATGCTGGACCTACCTCCCAATGGATGGGCCCTTTCTTTCCCAACAGTTGTAGTGTTCTCATGAAGGCCTCTTTGACCTTTACTGGGTTATGTAGCCTTACCTAAACCGTCACTGAGATCAACAGGTGGAAGTTCTTCTTGGCCTGGCCTGGGTCATGTGAGTGAGGGTGACGTAAGTGCCCCAAAACAAAATCCTGGTGCAGTTTCTGAAATAAACAGGAATGCAGGCTGAGCAGGCAAAAAAATAGGTGTCCACCACACATGTGCGATTCCATCAGTCCTTAGCAGAAACCTGGGAGGTAACTCTTATCCCCCCATTAGACAGAGAGGGGAGCTAAGGTGCGAAAGAGTGAAGAGTCAGGGACTAGCAGAACAGGACCCACCTCCCACCGCCCCTGATGGAGTCTCTTTGGTCTCAGGCACCCTGCAGTCCAGCCCTGCGACCACGTCCCCGTCAGGGTCCCTCAGCGGCTCCCAGGATGATAGCGATTCTGATATGGCCTTCAGTGTCAACCAGTCCTCCTCAGCATCTGAGTCATCCCTGGGTAAGGAGGTATAAACCCCAGGGGGTAGGGGCTGTGGCTGGCCTGGCTCCTTCAGCTGTGCCAGAGCCTTCCTGAAGCTAAGCTAGGATGGCCACCTTTCCCCCCTGCATCCTCTCCTTTCTCGGCTGCACATTCATCTAGGGGGAGGAGGAATCGTCGTATGGTATCCCCAGAGGGTGATAAGGGTGCTTGAATCAGTACACACATGCTCAGGGGAGGGAGGGTAGGGAAGGGGACAGAGCCCAGAAGAAAACCCCAAGTTGGTGTCTCTCAAAATTGTTTCCCCACAAGTTCGGCCACAGAAGCTCTGCCTTCTTGGGGTTGCCCCAGCAAAGCCCACTGGAAAACCACATTCTTAAGACTGTCTTGTTCTCCCTTTCTGCAGTGACCGCACCCAGCTCCCCGCTGAGCCCCCCAGTGTCCCCTGTGTTCTCCCCACCGGAGCCGGCAGGCAGCAAGAACGGCGAGTGCACGGTGTGCTTTGACGGCGAAGTGGACACCGTCATCTACACATGTGGACATATGTGTCTGTGCCACAGCTGCGGCCTGCGGCTCAAGAGGCAGGCCCGCGCCTGCTGCCCCATCTGCCGGCGGCCCATCAAGGATGTCATTAAGATTTACAGGCCGTAGCCTGGCCCGTCATCGGGCCTTGGCCAGAGCAAGGTCACCTTTCTGAAGGCCCCCAGGGCCAGGCAACCGCTGTGGCCGCCAGGGAGTCCAAGGGCAGTGGCCATCCTGTCTGCCACTCTCCAACGGTGGGCAAGGCGTGACAGTCATGGAGATGAGGCCTTGGGGGTCTGAGCCCAGGCAATGCCTGCTTCTGGCTCAAAAGGGCTTTGCCCCCAAAAGGCCGTCCCAACAGCAAGCTCAGGACCTGCCTAGCAGACCACCCTGTCCCTCGGTGACCTCTCAGCTGGGAAACAGCACTCTCTGTGCAATGCTTTTTGCTGGAGTGGGGTTGAGTGTGTGAGAGAGGGTGAGGGGACGGAGTGGTCAGAGAAGAGAGAGGGAATGTGTGTGAGAGGACGAGTGAGAGAACGCATAGGTATTTATCCAGGGAGCCTGGCTCGGGAGGGTTATTTAACACTAAGGAATGTGCAATCCAGAGCCCAGACGGTAGCGTGACTAGAAATTGTTCACTTTCTGGGGCTGTAACGTCAGCTGGGTTTGAATGTATGAAGCCTGCACCTAAACAGAACTCCCTTGGATGGTATAGAAAAGGGACACTCGGATTTTCTAAGGGAAGGAAAAAATAGCTCATTGTTTACAGCTCCAAAGCAGCAAAGCCTTGGGGGGAAGGTGGGTGGAGAACAGAAAAGAACAATTTGCTTTTTTAGTTTCTTCCTCAGTCTTGGAGAGGAGTTTTGATGGGTGCTGCGGCCCACCGAGAGCTCTGGGTGGTGTCAACCCCAGAAGCCTTTTCACCCCTTCCCCCCCACCCCGACAGCCTAATAATAAGCATAGTGCACCTCGACTCGGTCCCTCTAGATGCTTTTCGTCTGTCCCACCCCTTGCTGTCCCCAAGAAGAAGGCAAGCAGCAGGTTCTCTTTTCCTGAGGGAGGGAAAGAATCCTGGAGGCTGGTGACTCACCTGCAGTTGGAAAGGCCGCCCCATCGCGCAGACGGCTCTCCAGATTTCGTTTTGTCACCCCGGGCCTGGCGTTCACCAGCGGCAGTGGGCATCACCAGGGCAGCCTGCTGGGGAAGCGGGAGGAGGAAAAGACTTTGCAACGGGTTCTGATTCTCAGCTTCTTTCCCTGCTGATTACTAAGATGTTAAATGATCATTAAGATGTTAATAGCTGAGACATTAAAATGCTGACCTTGGGACTCTCCCCCCCCCTTCCCAGGGCCATCTGCAGGCATTTCCTGGGACGTGGCCCTGTCCCTGACTGCCTCACCCCTGCGGAGGCCCATGTCTGCAGGCTCCCAGACCACCCCTGGGCTGATAGACTGGCCCAGGCCCGCTCCTCCTTCTGCCCCCAGTTCCGGTCCTACCCTCTGCCCTATCTTGCGCTGTACCTTTAAGGAAGCCCCTGGGCCTCTCTGATTCTCAGTTCCTAATCCGTCCAAGATGAGGCCCAGTACCTGCCCACTCCAGAACCCAGACCAGCATAACATCTAAAAAGCCCAAGACACTGCAAAGAACAGATAACATTTTTACTCCAATTCCTAATCTGTTCCTCTGCTGCACAGATGACGGCAGGGAAAGGAGAGCATTCAGAGAGTTTCTAGAACTAATGTTTGCTGGATGTCTGGAGGCCCAGAGCCCAGCCCAGCTGGGCCCTCATCAAATCAAATCCCGTAAGACCAGTTGGTCATCGCAATGCTCTAGGTCTTGGACCGCCTGCTTCTTCTCTGCCTAAAGTGGTCATAGAGTTCTGACCTGATCTCAACTTCAGAACCCCCACCCTTGCCCCTGCAAGGGCCCCTGATTGGTTATTTTCCCCTAGTGAATCTGGGAAACATGCCCACCTTTAAATTTTGTGACAGAGGTTTTTGGGGAGCAACTGGAACCTCAGGATAAGAGCTGGAGAAGCTCGGTAGCACTCAGTGGCCAGCAGGAGCCTTCCACTTCCCCCATGGGGGGCGTGGGCACAAACCTTGTGGGAGAGGACTCGTGCCCTCCTCCCCACCAGAGCTGGTTCTCCAGGCAGCAGTGCTGCTGACCGGATTGAGCCAGTCACAAGCTCTGGTGGTCTCAGAAGCCCACGGGAGGCAGCTGGTCTCCCCTGCCCCCTGCCCTTCCTAACTGTCCCCACCCCTGGGTGCCAGCCACGGTCATGTACAGCCACCACCAGGAAGCCAGTGACCGAGGGCCTGGACCCACGTGGACCAGGCCGTGCTCCTGGTGACCTGTTACCTGGAACAAAAGGAGCTGGTGGCCTGTTTAACTTGCTCCGCAGCTGCTATAAATAGCCTCCCTGTTTCCAAGAGAAATGAGGGGGGTGTTTATCTTCTAAAAACCAGACATTTCCTGATGCTCTAAACTGATTTATTCAGAGCTGTAGAGGAGCTGCTCCCATGGCCCTCACATGGCGGGAGAGAGAGGAAAGGGAACCCCTCTTTCTCACTTCACGCCATTACGTGCCTCGGTGCTGGGCTGGAGAGGCCTCTCCACGCACCGATCCTGTGAGGCTGGCCTTCTGACCCCACTGAGTCAGATCTAAGACACCACCGATTATAAAATACACCATTTTATGTACCACTAGGGGAAAAAAGGCGAATTTTAACTGCTAGATGGCACAGCTACACAATCCGTTCTAATCAGAGACTGGAAATGTGGAAGAAAAAAAAAAAGCTGTGCTATTTAGAACTGATAAAACACGGTATTATTCCCGTGGGACAGGTAAGAGAGCTGAGGTCCTGGGGGTGAAGTGATAGGATCACATGCAGTATGTGGCAGGGCTGGGATTCTAACCCAAGAGTGTCTGGTGCGGAATCCCACTCTCTCCGCTGCCAGGCCCCAAGCCCTGGAAAGCTTGAGACTGCCTTGAGTTTTCTTTCTTGAAACTTCTCTGGGCAGCCCCTAGAGAGAGCCTGGGCACCTGCACCTGTATGGAGGGTTCCAGCCCCAGGCTGCCGTCCCTCTGTCACCCATACCATGGAAGTACAAGTGTCTTTCCTTTCAGGCTCGCCTTCCCACTGCCCACATTCTCCTGGCAGAGCTGAGCTATGTGATATCCTGAGGCCAACCTGAAGGCCTCCTTTGGTGACACAGGGGTGTACATACGGGGCAAACCTCGTGGAGGGGCCGAGAGCGTTGCCCCACCACCTTCCTGGGCCTCAGCACCACCACCCCCTTGGGCAGGGACTCCGGGGCTAAGAAGGAGGAGACCAGAAGATACTCCGTTGTTGTGGTCTTGTGCCTGTTTATTTTGAACCACCAGAGAAACTGGGCTGTTTCCAAGTCAGAACAATCTCCTTTTCCTAGTCCATTCCCAGAAGTGGGAGTCTTCTGGGCTATAGCCACCCAGGGCAGCTGCTCCCCGAAGTGCAGCAACACTTTGCTCAACACCCACTCATCAGCATGGCCTGTGTTCTGGACACAGTGCTGGGAACTGGGACTGAAGACAGAGCCCACAGGGAGCTGACATTCTGGAGCCGGACAGATTTGCACCTTTTCTTTGCTCGCTCTGGCACTGGGTCCTGTGCCAGCACATAGTAGGTACTCCGTAAAGGTTTACGGGAGAAATCAGAAAGCAAGTCCCGAGCGCTCAGGGGTTTGGTAAAACACCACATACACGTGCACACAAAGTCATTCGACAAACTGCGTGCCTACCAGGTGTGGGTGCTGGGGATTCGGAGCTGAGAGGACAGTGCCCTAGCTCTGCCTTCAGAAATAGAGACATTAGAGGATGATGAAACACTGGGGACAGAATCCGTTGGGCTGTCTTGGCCATTCTGTTGCCTTTGGGGATCTATCCTGGTGAGTGCCCACGACTGCTTTCCCGACCCAGAGCCCCCTGCATGCTTCGAGAAGCCTCCTCTGCATTAGAAATGCCAGGCACCTTGTAGTCAGTGAGCTGTTGCCAAAATGGTCTTGGGCAGAACCCTCAAAGGCCCCACCACTTGATGATCACCCTCCAGTCTCACCAGGGAGACCCATGGGAAGGTGGCTACCTGCTACTTTCAGGCTTGGCACTGGTCGCTGGAATCATCCCCAGGTCCCAGAGAATCCCATCAGTTCCAGTTGGCAGTGGGCTTGTGCAAAATCTTGGAGAATGAGAGGCAGTAACCTCCCCCCTGCTCAATCCCATCTCTGCCCCGGTTTTGGGAGAGGGACGCCTGCTCAGGAACACGTGGCCGCCTGGCATTTCTTGGTATTTAACTGTCTTTCCCAAGCCCCTAATGAAATGACTTGTACAACAATCTGTCTGTGCCTTATCAAAGTGTCTGTGCACTTTTTATCCTTTTTAAAAGCAACTTTAACAAGTGGTCAGGGGACTAGCATACATGGTAGTATTCCAGAAATATGTGCTAATCACCGAAACCCTTCTGCATTATGTTTTTGATGTAGGAGTGATGAAGTGTACGTCTCTCATCCCATCCCTTCACTACCTGTGTACAGACCTTTTTAAAAATATCTCTTATTCTTATTTTTCTGATTCAATACTGTGACTTCTCCAACACAATCTAATCTTTGGGGATTGTAATAAAGGTTTTAAAACTTGGGGGGAGTGGGTTGGGAAGGGTTTGCACTGGTTCTGTGTGTTGTGCTTTTGTGTGTTGTGTGTTTTGGTTTTTGTCTATTTTTATCTGTTTTATATTAACATAATTTTTCTGTTTAAAAAACAAATACAACTTTGGCTTGTTAAAAAAGAAATCTTCTTCAGAAGTCAATTTTAAAAACCGCAGTTGCACACACTGTTGGGGAGTGAAGGTGAGGAATACAAAGCATTGCCAACCTTGAGGGAACAATTTGCAAAATGTTCGCAGAGTCCTGATAATGTTTGATCCTTTTGCCAAGTAACTTTTGCAAAAATATCACAAGAAATAACTCTAATCAAGGATAAGCTCTATATGCAAAGATGTTCATCGCAGCATTATTTATAATGGTAAAAGAAAACTGTATAAGCCACCCTGACGTCCAACAATCAGGGTGACCTTGCCAGAACTCTTGGTTGCAAGTGACAGAAACCAAACCCAAACTGGGTTAAGGGGACTGAAAAGCTCAGCTAACTGCAAAGTCCAGTATCATGAACCCAAGAACCCACTTCAGGTGCAACTGGATGCAGAATCTTAAATGCTGCAACAGGACTTGTTCCCCCCCTCCCCCTTCTCGCTCTGCCCTCCTTCCCTGCGGCCAGTTCCCGAGCAGTTTCTCAAGACACCTGGCCACAGCACAGCGCAGGCACAGCCTACAGCCTCCTCCCTGTGCCCTGTGTGGGCCCACCTGGATCACGTGCCCCTTCCTGAGCCAATCACAGAGGCCAGGGAGATACAGACCTCTGATTGGCCAGACCCAGCATAGGCGCTCAACTCCACCCAATAGCTGCTCTCCTAGAACTGAGAGTAGGGAATCGCAGTCTCAGCGAAGAACTAGTGCTGCGCAGGCAGGAGCAACAGGCATCTATCTCTCCAAGAAAGGATGAACGAACCATGATACAGATGTATACCTAGTTAGTAGTATGACCCGTGAAGCCAGACGGCCTGGTCCTCACCACGACATTGGACGAGACACTTAACCTCTTTGTGCCTCCGTTTGCTCATCTGCAAAGCAAGAATAGAAAAGTTTGCTGATTTTAGGATGGATGCGAGCATTATTGAGATCATGCTGGTGATGTGCTTGGCACCGTCTGGCACTCAGCAAAGAGTTTATAACACGGGAACATGTTTATGTCAAAACATGGTGGGAAAATCAAGATATAAAACTGCACATACACTCTGATCTCGTGGGTGTAAAAACAAGCAAGCAAGCGAGCAAACGAACGAACAACACCCCCCAAACCAGACTTGTGTTGGAATGACCAACAGGAAGGAAGCAAAAATCTCCATGGGGGCTATGTTGGGATAATGGTATGATTGGACTTTTCCCCCTGTGTTTTCTAAATTTTCTGTAATGATAAATTATTACTTTTAATTTAAACTTGTCATTTGGAAAATAGTATCTCCCGTCTCTGCAAAAACCGATGAAAACAGCTAGCCCTTGCTGGAATTCGTCAGGAATTCCCAAGCTGATTGTCTGAGTTTGAGATCCAAATTTAGTCACAGTGGAGATAAAGGCCTGCAAGCTTCCAGTGGAGGCCAGGCCAGGCTGACCAGTTTGGTTGGGCTTCCTCCAGGCCAGGCTGTAGGGCCCAGATTTCTGGGGGTGGAGCCCTGCAGTGGTATCAGGAGTAGCAGGGGAAGGGAGAAGGTGGAGCTGCTCAGCCCTGCTTTTCCTGGCTTGCTGAAATAGCCTGGTTTGGTGCACTGAGTTTGGGGAGCAACGGGGTAAAAGAAGTGAAGTTGCATTTATGAAGCCAAAAGCCGAAGAAACCATGATTTTCCTACTTCTCTCAATGAATCTTCACAACAATGTTGGTCTCCTTTTACAGGTGAGGGAACCAGGGTCCCTTCAAGGTAGAAGACGGACTGGACCCTAGATGTGTTTGTTCCAGAGCTAAGGCAAAACATGCCTCTGAAAGATAACGCTCATTTCTAGTAGGCCAGGGGATGTTTTCATAGATACCATCTGATAATCAAGATTTTTTTTTTTTAATAAAGAGAGGTGAAGACTATACTAATATAGACTCTTTGGGTTTTAGGAGACTGAAACCCAACTCAAGAAAAACAACTTAAGCAACAACTCACACAACTAAACTGGTCAATCCTCGCTTCAGGAATGGCTGGATCCAGGTGTTCACATGATGTCATGAGGTATCTGTCTCTGTCTCAGTTCTGCTTTCCTCTGGGTTGACAGCACTCTCAGGCAGGCTCTCCCTTTGTGATAACCAACATGGTCTCCAGTGGCTCCTCACTCATACCATACCAGCTTAGTAACCCTTTGGAAATCTTTCAGGAAAAGTCCCAGGGCATCTATCTTTTGACCTCTTGGATCAAAAGCCCAATCCCTACATCAATTTCTGTCACATACCCACACTTGACACAAAACCAAGGATAACATGGCCCTTGCCCTCAAGGACCAACCAATCTAGAGGGGAAGGCAGACTCATAAACAGACGTGTTCAGACCAGTGTGGTCCTGAGGTTGCTAGGACTGGTCGAATTCAAGGCATAAAGGCTATCGATCATTTAGTGATATGATTTAAACATCCTTCTTTCTCCTGGCTATTCAGGATTTCACGAATGCCTGGGTCATGCTTCCTTGTACATCATATTTCTCTTCTAAGGCTTCAGTGGATGAAGTCTGTGCCCTAACCCTCGCCACCCCCGCTGCCTGAAGCACAGCTAGCCTCAGAAGAGTTCCATATGGAGACTTCTCTTTCCCTTATTCCCTGGGTCCCTGCAGGACAAACAATCCTCTGCAAAGATAATAACAAATCATCTCACGAACACTAACTATGTGCTAAGGACGTCCATGACATCTCTGACTCCTCACTCTAGTTCTTTGAAGTAGGTCCCATCATTACTTCCATTTTATACGAGGGAAAACCAAGACTCAGATTAAGTAACTTTATACATTCCATATGGCCTCTCAAAGACAAAAGTAGTTCCCAGGATCTAGACCCAGTGTTTTTCAAGGGCCAATGGTCCCGGAACATAGGCACTTGTGATTTCACTGATGCCACCAACAGTCTGTCAGATAGATATTATAGTCCCATTCTACAGACAAGGGAAGAGAGGCTCAGAGAGGGCAATGACCTGCCCCAAATCACACAGCTGTGAGCTGTGGAGCCGGAACTTGAACTAGGTCTGGCTCTTTCCACAGCATCACAGCTTGTCTGTGGGTAAATTGTCAGAAGTGAGCTGGGGGGAAGGAGCAAGAGGAGGGGAGGAGAAAAGAGAAGAAAGGTGGGGAGAGGTGGGGAGGGAATCAGACTGTTCGTCTAGGAGGACAAAGATAGAAAGCTGCCTAGCTGGGTCCCTGACTTACACAACGGCCATCAGTCCAATTCCAGGGCCGGAGAGTCTTCCCCTCTCCCTTCAGGCTCAATTCTCTTGGCTCTTGGAAGCTGGTTTTGGCTCCCACACAGGGATGTGGAAAACATGAATATTCCAGGCATCCACAGTGGGAACAGAGCCCCGACCTTGGCTGTTAAACGCACCCAAGGGAAGCTTCCAGAAGCCCAGGGGCAGCTACATCCACACAAAGTGCCTGGGGCGGCCAGTCAGCTTTCCTCAGCCCCCTCCCGTTCTGGCCTGGCCTGCCCAGGTGTAACCTTTCTCCCGGAGTAGAGCAACTCAGAATGCCCTCTCCTGCCTCTCCCCAGCTGCCCGGGGAAAGGCTTGAGCCATCCTTCCAGAGGTCCAAAGGGCCTGCTTAGGAGTCCGCAGAACTGACCTGAGTTCACGTCCACGCTCTGCCCCAACAAGCAGGGGTACTTGGCGTCCCCAAGGAGCCCCTAGGGGTGCTGTTCATCCGGAGGCTTGCATGGATATGGCCTCTGGAGTCGCACAATGGGAAGCCCCCTTCTCTATGCCTCACTTCCCTGCCTCCAGGTGGCGCCTGCTGAACCATCCCCTCAAGCCCGAAGTGGGAGGAGAGGAGGCTGATTGTGGGAGAAAGAAAATGACTCCTGGGGACCTGTGCCCAGAGGAGGCTGCATCCTGGCTTCTCAGCTTGGAGTAGCTGTTTCCAGCGTTTTGGTGCCTAGCAGGGAGGGGGTGGCGGAGGTGATGGGGGTGAGGAGAGCACAGCAGAGAAGACAGATGAGCCTGAGGGCCAGGCCGGCCTCAGCTGTGGGATCTTGGACAAGTTACTGACCCTCTTAAAGCCTCAGTTTCTGGATCTTTGAGGTCTCAGCCCCCTTGTGGATTGTGTCAAGATGAACCGAGTCAGGAAGTGGCTGGCATTTGGGAGGTGCTCAGGAACGGCAGTTGTTCTTTTTACCAGTGTTATAGGCTGTGCTATATCACTTCCCTGCCTCGTCCCACTAGCCCCCATCTCCCTGTCCCAGCTGGGCCTCTGTCCTCCACAGTCCCCTGGGCCTTCCTACAGGCCCTGAACTGCCTCAGGAGTTGGCCCAGTGACGCTGTTAGCAGCACTACAGGTGACTGGCACAGGGTCTACCAAATGGTAGAACCTTGGTATTTCTGTCCCGCTCCCCCCAGGGTGGAATTTCTGGCATTAGCACACCTCCTTCCCATGAGGAATGAAAGCTGGGGGCAATCAGATGGCGGGGGCTTGCCAGGCCTCTGAGTTTGCCCCGGCCCCTCGCCCCTTGCTTGCTTTGGCTCCCCATCAAGAATGCTGGACCAGGCCTGGGAGGCTGACTGACCTCAGACTCCAGAGGGAAAGTCACACTTGTGCTCAACTCCCAGGAGCAGCCTACATTCCAGGAGGGGCGTGGGAAGGGCCAGGCCTTCCCCCAGCTCAACTGAGCAGGGAGCTGCCTGCAGCCTGGCCATGCTCACAGCCTCGGCACTGGCCATGCCCACCTCCACGCCCCCCAGGGAGATCTGCCCCACCATGGAGGGATGGAGCGGGGAGGTAGAAGATACCCATTGCCACCACAGGACAGAAGTGAAAGAAATTTCCCAGAGAGATGTCTCTGGCCTTCGTCATCTAGTCTCCTTTGCTAGCTAATGCTCTTCTCCCTTTTCTGGTACCAACCCCTACCTTCAAAAAAACCAGAACCCTCTCCATTATTCTGAGCAATTCTAGTCTCCCTTCAGCCTCTGCCCCCTCTGAGAGGTAGTTCCAGGTAGTTCTAGGACTGTCTAGATTTGACCAGGGGCATCCCTCCTGACCCAGTCTTCCTGTCTTTCCACCCTGGTTTGGAGGCGAGGGGGGTGGGTGGTGTAGGGGCGAGGAGGGGGGTTTCAGCTGGAGTTGTTCTTAACAGAGGCCTGGGTATTGGGCGAGGTTTCCCTGAGCAAGTCACACAAGAGCTGGGCCTTGGAGGGTGGACAGCAGACGGCCAGCAGAGACAGGCCCAAGCACACTGCGCAGAAGGGAACTACCCAAGCACAGAGGACGCGGGGCAGCCTGCTGGAAGAGCAGACCAGGGCCCGGACAGAGGTCCCCAGGAGACATTTTCCTTCTGCTACAACCAGCCTCTCTTCCTCCAAGCAGATCCCAGCACTCTGCTGGTTAGTTGGCTCCTAGGCAGGCTTCCTCCCACAGACCAGGCTTCCCAAGCTCCAGACAGGACGGCTCCAGATAGGGCACAGGGCAATGGGGTAGCCTGGGCAGGGGTCAGGGAGCAGCTTGGCCTTGGGAGGGCCCCATCCCCTTGGAACAACGAGCTCTTCCTTTTTCTCACCTTCCAGGCCGTGAACCTGGAAGTCCTGAGGTCCAGAGAAGAGGGTTTTCTGGGCTCCTCCTTAGATGGAGCTGGCTGTTTCTTTGCCAAAGATGGAGCACGGTCGCCCTCTCTTGGTCTTGGGAGAGTGTGCGATGCCTTGAGTAAAAAAACTGCAGGGCAGGCCGTTAGGGTCCAGGTGCCAGATGAATCTACTGCCCCCACCCCACCCCTAGCAGATCCTCGAGATGTCCCCAGATGACCTCGGAATCCCGGCTCCTGCGAATGGCCTTGTGGGTCCAGGGAAGCTTGAGGAGGACAAGTTAGAGCGACACTGGGGCCGGGCTGAGGTTACATCAGAGTCTGGGGCTGGGCTGAAGCTTTGGTTGGGAAGGACTGGGGCTGGGACCAGGACAGCTTCCTTGCCCAGACCCTGCAATACTAAGAGGATGCTACCTGGCCCCTAACTCTGGTCCCCACCTCAGGCCACTGATCTGACGGGCTCGGTCTAACCCACACATACAACCCTGTGTCAGACACATTAAAATTAAAGAAGCAGGAGGAAATGCAATAAAAAGAAAACTTCAAGACATGGTGAGTGAGATAAGCCAGTCACAAAGAGACAAATACTGTATGATTCCATTTACATGCAGTCTCTAGCGTAGTCAAATTCATAGAGGCAGAAGGCAGAAGAGAGACTACCAGGGATGGGGGGAGGGGCGTGTGGAGTTAGTGTTTAATGGGCACAGAGTTTCTGTCCAGGAAGATGAAAAATGTTCTGGAGATGGATGGTAGTGATGGCTGCACAATGAAGATGTCCTTAATGCCGCTGAACCATATGCTTACAAATGGTTAAGATGGGGGCGCCTGGGGGGCTCAGTCAGTTGAGCGGCTGACTCTTCATTTCTGCTCAGGTCATGATCTCAGGGTTGTGGGATCGAGCACTGAGTCAGGCTCCATGCTCAGCAGCGAGTCTGCTTGAGATTCTCTCTCCCCCCTCCCTCTGTCCGTCCCCTGCTCACTCTTGCTCTCTCTCTCTCTCTCTCTCTCAAATAAATAAAATATTTTTTAAAAATGGTTCAGATGGTAAATTTTATGTTATATGTATTTTACCACATTTTTAACTTATTTTTTAAAAGATTTTATTTATTTATTTGACAGAGAGACAGAGAAAGAGAAAGAGAGAGAGAGCACATGCGCACAGAAGCAGAGGGAGCAGCAGGCAGAGGGAGAGGGAGCAGCAGGCTTCCTGCTGAGCAGGGAGCCCACTGTGGGGCTGAATCCCAGGACCCTGAGATGGTGACCTGAGCCAAAGGCAGCCACTTGACCAACTGAGCCACCCAGGCATCCCACCACAATTTTTTTAATTGGAAAGAAAAAAAAAATCCTCAAATATAGATGAGGGATGGCGGTGCTGCTAAAATTGCCGCTCTGGCCATGGCGGGGGCGGGGGGGGGGGTGTGGGCTTCCCTACACTCGTGTCCCAATTTGCCAGAATACCACAGAAAAGAATTTTCTCACAGTTCTGGAGGCTGGAAGTCCAAGGTTAGGGTGCTGGCAGGGTGGTGTGTTGATGACTCTTCCTGTCATCAGGCCCTGGCATGGCTTTTCCTCTGTGCGCATGTGGAGCAAGAGATCTCTGGCGTCTCTTCCTCTCCTCATGAGGACACCAGTCCTACTGGACAAGCCCACCCTTATGACCTCATTTAACCCTTCTGACCTCCCCAAAGGCCCCATCTCCAAAGGCAGTCGTTCTGAGGGATCAGGGTTTCAGCATATGAATCCTGGAAATGTCATTATCATTGTTTAACGCAAGAAAGGTCTGGACAGTGGGAAAAGAGATCTGACGAGGTGAGGCCGCCATCTAGAGAGAGTTGGCCAAGGGGAGCCCAGCCCAGGGAGCAGGTTAAGCTAACAGCACACCTTCGCCTCACCAAACTCACCACTAGGGGGCGGGACAGAGAAGGATGCCGATGGCACAGCAGAGTGGCCAAGGTAAACCCAGGAGGATGAGAGCCCTGGTCTACCCTGAGAGGGTCAAGGGAGACTTCTGGGAGGAGGCGCCTCCCGAGGGGCATCTTGAAGGGGGAGCAGATGGTCTCAAGCTGGAGAAGAGGAAGAAGGGTTTTCTAGGGAGATGGAGCAGTGGGTGCACAAGTCCCAAGGCAGCTTCACTCCAGCCTGGATGATTTATCAGGCCAGTAACAATAACAACAACAAAAGTATAAGAAGCAGCTGGTTTGGAGAGGATGTGTACTGCACCTTGAAGATAGCTTTTGAATATTTCTTTGTAAATAGCCTTTGTTATTTTCCCTTCCTCCTTCCCGTAAAATAGAAAACACTTATGCCCTGATTCACCATTTAAGCCTCTGCCCAGAGCTGTGGTTTTCCTGATAAATTGAAAAGTTGCCCAGGTAATGCTAAGCAAGCAGTTAAATCAGATTAAATTAGGACAGTGAGTATCCAAGGGCTGTTTATCATTCCCCATTTGTTTGCAAGGAGACGGGCATTGTGCCCTGGGAGGGGGCTGAGAAGTAGGCTCTGCCAGCTCCGTGACCCCAGGAAAGTGATGGGCATTTGTGTGTTACCCTTGGTTTCTATAGTAACACAATAGGTAGGCGATAGCCCCAAACTACCTAGAAAACCTCTCACTGCAGGATTGGGGAAGAGTGAAATTGTGAGACCCCCAGATGGCCTTCAAGAGCCCACCTACTGCTGCTGGAAAGAAGAGTGACCCTGTCAGGTTCAGGCCACCCCCTCCTTCGTGGATAAAAGAGTGAAGATGTGTGGGGTCCACCTCAACCCTTCCCCTCTCTTGCTTCCTGCTTCCCTAGAGTTCCCGCGTCCCATCACTCTGACCCTGCACTTTGTTATGCCCTAGCCAGAGTAAGGCAACTTTATGAGAGTGGAAGGCTCTTAGTTTTTAAATATTAACTGAGTCTCCTTGACCCCTGGCACTTCCCTCCCTGACGTGGGACGTCTCTTCCCCTCAGGGCAGAAAGCAGAAAGGGCACGAGGGCTCAGCACGTACTGATGTTCTAGGACCAGGCTGGATCGGCGTGTGGGTAGAATTGAGGATCAGCTCCTGAATTCTGCAGCTGCTCCCCATCAACATCTTGGCCTGATACGAGCCCCTGGGACTTGGACCGTGGGGGAAAGGGAGGGAACCCCAGTGACATGGGGTCTCAAAGTAGAAATGAAGTTGTGAGGAAAATAGGCTCATTTCATGCATGTCCGGGTTTATGGATTGAGATGCGTACCTGTCGTGCCCATGCTTCCCTCTCTGCCCCCACTCCAAGTACATACACTACAGGTTGCCCAGGTCACTCCTACTCACCTGCTCTCCATTCAAACCTCACAGTTTGCACATGACCTCCTCCAGAAACCCTTCCCTGGCAGACGCCTCCCTGCACCCCTGCACCACCAGGCTGGGTTCATCTGCACTAACTTGCTTACTTCTCGGTCTCCTTGGTAAACCATTGGCTCCTCAAGGGGAGGGATAAGATCTAGTTCGTTCTTGGATCTCCGGTGCTCGGAGCAGTGCCCACCTCTTAGCAGGCACCCCCAGACGGCTCTCCACTTGCACAAAGGACTACCCGGAGGTGCTCGAGTGTGCCTGGGAGTGCCTGGGTCAAGTGTGAGTGCAGGAGCATATGTGACAGTGTGTTCGTGGGAGCATGCGCAAATAGGTGGGTGAGTGAGTGTGCGAATATGTGCGTGGGAGTGCTGTGTGTGTGAGTGTGTGGGTGGTGTAAGGATGTGTTGAGTGTGAGTGCAGGTGTGAAAGTGTGTATGTTAGTGTGTGAGTGCATCTGAATATATGGTGGCTGAGTGTTCCTGGGCATATGTGTGAGTGTGGGTGGGTGGGTGTGAGTTTCTGGGAGGGTTAAGTGTGTGAATGTGGGCGGGTACATGTGAGTGTGGATATGTGCAAGAGAGGGTGTGAGTGGATGTGAGTGGATGCGGGAGTGCGTGTTGTGGAAGAGAGAGAGAGCAGGGAGGGAAGGAGAGAGAAGAGGGGGATGGACAGGATCCGGCCAGCGGAGGGGTTGTATAGGGGCTACAGGCCCGAGTGAAAGTCTGGAAGAAGGCAGAAGGCCCAGAGGGCTGGGAGGCATGGCGGGGTCACCCTGAGGGTCTCCCAGGGACGTGGGTTCTCACCCTGCTCTACTCCTGTGGCCCTGAGGCTTCCTCAGCTGAGCTGGCTTCTAGGGCAGCTCCCCAGGGTTCACGCCATGTATTGGCAATTTCCAAATTGCTACCGTATATTTTTCATCAGTAATTCTAAGAATTGCACAGGATGCCGTTGATTGGATGATCCATAATGTATTCATCGTTCCCCTCTCAATACACATTTTAGTCGTATGCAACATTTTCTGATTGTTCTCAGCCCTATCTTCCAGGTCCTTGAAGCTCTTTTTGCTCATCTCACAATTTCCATAGGAAAATTTCTATAGGACTTTCTTTTTTTTTTTTTTAAGATTTTATTTATTTATTTGACAGAGAGAGAGACAGCCAGCGAGAGAGGGAACACAAGCAGGGGGAGTGGGAGAGGAAGAAGCAGGCTCATAGCGGAGGAGCCTGATGTGGGACTCGATCCCAGAACGCCGGGATCACGCCCTGAGCCGAAGGCAGACGCTTAACGACTGTGCCACCCAGGCGCCCCTCTATAGGACTTTCTATAGGAGGAATTCCTTAAAGAGGAAGTGTTAGGTCAGAAATGAGGCAAAGATCTAAGACATCAATTAGATCTCTACTGCCAAACCGCTCTCCAAAAACACTGTAACAACTCACAACTTCCCAGCAACGTGAAACAACCTACTTCCCTAGAACCTCACTAACTCTGGGTATGATTCATTTTTCATCCGCAATCAATGAGACACTTTAAATATATGGCCTCTCCTTGATGTTGCAATCACTGTTTATTATTATTGGCAACGACTACATCTTATTGTTTGAGTATTGCCTATCTTCTTGTGAGTTGCTTTTCCCTGTTCTTTGCGGATTTTTTGGCAAAGTGTTATTGCCAAAGAGTGAGAATGCTAGCAAAAACAATAACCCTTTGTTGGCCAGATATGTTGAAAGTATTTCTCCTAGTTTCTTGTTTGACTTTCAATTTTGCCTAGATGTTTTATATGTAAAGAGAAAAAATGGTAATTCATGTAGCGAAGGCTATCAATCTTTTCCTTTGCTTTTTGCCTTGGGGGTGAATCGTTAACTTTTCAACCCAAAGATGATATAAATATTCACCTGTATTATCTCCTAGGACATTTACATGGTTTTAACAAACATTTAGGTAATGGAGTCATCTAGAATTTATTTTGCTTAAACTCTTGAAGTACAGATCTAACTTCACCTTTCAAGGTGATTGTTCACGCTCCCCCCTGCATGCTCCCTCTGAGGCCTCCCACCTCTTGCCCAGTAACCATTTATTGAGCACCTACTGTGTGCCATCCTTGTTCTTGCCTCTGCACGGGAGTTACCTGGGAACCAGCCTGGGGGCTCCAGGAGAGCAGAATCTCCATTTACGGACCTCATTCTACCTTGGTTTGCTCTCTAAAGGCTCTTTCTCCAAATACAGTCCCGTTCTGAGGTACTGGGGGTTAGGACTTCATCGTATGAATTTGTGAGGAAAGGACACAATTCAGCCCAGAGCACATACATGAACTCTGTTCTCAAAGGAGAGAATGATGAGAAAAGTGGAAGCAATATTCAAAGAGATAGTGGCTAAAATTTTACAAAGGTTATGAAAGACCTCAAGCCACAGTTATAAGAAATGCTAAGAACCTCCAAGCAAAACAAACCCAAATAAAAACTCACCTAGGGAACATTATAGAAAAATGACTGAAAACCAAAGACAAAGAGGAAGTCTTATAAGCAGACAAATGGGAAGCACAGAGAGGAGCTGAGGGTGTGGGGCATTTGTTGAGATCTTTACTATGTGGGCTGATTGGGCCGCACAGAGGAGGGAGAGTGAGAAGCAAAGGAGTAGAAAGTATTACAGGAATGACCTCGTGGTGAAGGCTAGGCAGCGTGGGGAGGGGCGTTTAAAAGAAACAGGGAAGGGGCACCTGGGTGGCCCAGTCGGTTAAGCTGTTAAGCGAGTCTGATTCTTGATTTCAGCTCAGGTCATAATCTCAGGGTCCTGGGATCCAGCCCCATGGTGGGCTCTGCGCTCAGTGGGGAGTCTGCTTCTCCCTCCCCCTCTGCCACTCCCCCTGCTTGTGCTCTCTCTCAAATAAATAAATAAATAAATAAATAAATAAATAAATAAATAACATCTTTTAAAAGAGAGAGAGAGAGAAACAGGGAGAATGCACATGGTGAATCGAGCTGAACAGGCCCTTTGAGGAAGAAGGCTCAGGCCCGTCAGACAGAAATGTGCCTTCCTGGGCCAGCTGCTGCTAGGTCCAGAAACCCCAGCCCCAGGGGTCTTTTCCAGCTCACCCTTCCCTAACCAGCCATTGCTGATGGGCTCTCCTTGGTGCCCAGAACCAGGCCTCGCCTCCTTCACATCGGCATCCTCTCCGTCATGGTGGCACCCTTGACCTTGGCTTTAATAATGGCCTTGACGCAGGTGCCCCAGAATCCCTCTCTCACCTGGAGCACTGTGCCTCGCAGCCGTCCTCTGCCAGACACCCCCTCCAGGCCACCACCCCGCAGCTGCGCACTAGCCCTGGACTTCCTGCATACGCCAGCCCTGGCCCCATCAGTCAGTTACTTAATACCAATCAATCCAATAACAACCCCCGGTGCTCATCTTATGTTCTACCCAGTTGTGTGGTCCTGGGTCTTGGGAGTCATGTCGGACCTGCTCTCTCCCTCACGCCCCCGACCTCACCATATCTAATCCATCAACCAAGCCCCGTTGATCTTCCTTCATTACGCGTGGAATGTGTCCTCTCCTCCCCACCAGCACCCGGCCCCTGTGACCATCATCTCCCCTCAGGTGCTCTGCAGCGGCCCCTTCCTGCTCTCCCTGCTTCCATGCCCCTTCAAGCCACCCTCCTCAGAGGCCAGAGTCCTCCTGCCACTGGGATTCGGATCCTGTTGCCCCGACCCAGAACCCTCCAATAACTAGAACAACAGCAATAATAACCACCAGCGCTCACGGGGAGCTTCCAAGGGCCTCCCACTGTTTTCAGACTCATTCCTCACGGGAGCCCAATGAGGGGAGCTCTGTTTACATCCCAATTGCCCAAGTGAAGACACCAAGACACAAAGAGCTTCAGCAACTTGCCAGAGGTCACCCAGCCAGCGTAAGACAGAGACAGGATTCTAACCCACATGGCCTGGGGCCAGAGCCCACACCTTAACCACAACGCCATCCTGGTGCACCAAGGAGACAAGCAAACTTCCCATGGGGGCTCAGAAGGCCCTGTGAGGTTGGGTCTGACCCCCTCCAGAGCCTTTCTTCCATCATTATCCCCCTCCCATCTGCCCCACTCAGCCCAGATGCCGCCAGCTCACTCACAGACTTCCTCCCCCCTCAGGGCCTTTGCACCTGCTGAGCCTACTGCCTAAAACTCAGACAAATTCCCACTTCCGTCCCCACCCCCTTCTCCTTCCATATCTTTATTTTTTTATTTTTTTAATTTTAATTTTTTTACTTTTTTAAATTATGATTTGTTAATGCATCCTTAGTTTTTGAGTAGTGTTCCATGATTCATTGTTTGCATATAACACCCAGTCCTCCATACAATATGTGCCCTCCTTAATACCCATCACCGGGCTAGCCCACTCTCCTCCCCTCTAAAACCCTCAGTTTGTTTCCCGGAGTCCATAGTCTCTCGTGGTTCATTTCCCCCTCTGTTTACCCCCCCTTCATTCTTTCCTTCCTTCTCCTACCGATCTCCCTGCTATTTCTTATGTTCCATAAATGAGTGAAACCATATGACAATTGTATTTCTCTGCTTGACTTATTTCACTTAGCATAATCTCCTCCAGTCCCATCCATGTTGATGCAAATGTTGGGTAATCGTTCTTTCTGATGGCTAATATTCCATTGTATATATGGACCACCTTCTCTTAGCTCCTATTCAAGCCTCTCAACGCTAGGCCTTGCCTTTGCAGGCTGACCACTAGAGGGCGCCATAACCTGAAAAATCGCCAGGCTGACCCTGTCTACACTAAGCCCCACGCAGGGAATGGAGCCGGGCGCCTGGGGTCTTCTCCTTCCGCGTGAGCGCAGTGGTCTCCCTGAGAAGCTCTGCGGGCAACTAGACACTGAGACCCAGTTTGATTCCCTCCCTTGCCATTCCCCAGCTGTGTGCACAGAGGACGCTCCGCCACCACGAGTATCCCCATCTGTCAAATGGGGTTGTTGAACCGCCAGCACCTGCCCCACAGAGCTAGTGCTTTAAGTCCCACAGAAATCAGAGTGATGGCTAACATCCCAAGAGCCTCAGGGGAGAAACATGTATTTGCTCAGAAACATTTGTGGAAGGAACCAGCCTGGAAAAGACTTCTGTGTGGGAAGGAAAAGCAGATACTGGTCCCTTACTCTCCTGTGCCATTCAGATCTCAGCACAACTCTGAGAAGCGGGTATTCTTGCTCTCCATGTTGGTCACTGAGGAAACTGAGGCACAGCTGTACAGGGTAGAAAATGGTGACCCCCCTCACCCCCTGCTGCTGGCTGGCCACCCTGTATCTCACGTCCTCTGGCTCTGTGGTGTTCACGGTGTGGCCCTGAAGCTGCTGCAGCGTCACCTTAGATTCAGGGTGGCGCCGGCCCTGGCAGTCTACTAGCCCTCCAGGGCGTCCTGCAGTCTACTAGCCCTCCAGGGCGTCCTGCCGGCCACAATCAAGCCCTTCCTCAGGTCTGTGAAATGTGCCTGCGCGTAGGGAACGTGAGACACAGGGGAGGAAATCTTGGAGGATCCCCTGCAGGACCCTGAGGGAGAAGGGCAGTGAGAAGTCAGGCTGTTCCCTGGGAGGTGGTCTCCGGCTGAGAAGATCCCTGGGCGGGTAGAGCCTGCTGGCTGGAAAAGCCCCACAGGATGAAGGCTTACAGTTTCCGACACAACCGGGAGTCCATCAGCCAGCCCTGGTGGCCACAGAGTGTTGGGAAGCAGAGGTGCTCAAACTCTGAGGGCAGAGATCACTGACAATGCAGATTCCCAGGCCCCTCCCTGCATCTCCCAGGTTGGGTCCAGGAAGCTGATATCTGAACAGGCCTCCTAACATTTGGGAACCTTGGGCGTGGAAGGCGTCGGACCAGCCACACCTCAGTGTGAATTCTGACTCTCTCCCCCAGTAGTTCTGTGGATCTGATACAAATTCCAACCCCCCCGACCATCAGATGCCTCCTCTATAAAAGGTGGTCATTATGGAAAAGATGATGGTTTCCAAAAACAGCAGTGGCTCAATACATTGAAAGCAGGAAAGCCGACTGGGGAGGTGAGGGCAGCAAGGAATAAAGGGCATAGAGTGTCAGCCTCAGAGCACAGACTTTTGTCCCTGGGGCAAAGGGGAGCCACGGAAGAGGGGTTTGCCCAGGATTTGCATCTTCCCACCCTGCAGTGACAGGGGCTGAGCTGGTGAGAAGGCTGTGTGCGCACACTCAGGTTGAGTCCCCGCCCTGCCCAGTCCCCACTGCTGCAGGGCTTTCGGCGACTGATTGAGCGGGCCAATAGCTCAGTCCCCTCATCCGGCAAAGGAAGGTAAGAGGATTGTTCTGGAGAATTAAATGAGGACTCACGTGAGGCACTCAACCCGTGTTAATCAGTGAGATGGAGCGTAGTCAATGTGGGCGCGGTAGCTGCAGGAGACCAACGGGGGTGCAGTCACTGAGGGCCCTTTGTAAGTGCCTGGGAAACAGTGTGACCCTGGGGGCACATTCTAATGCCAGCCCCTGGCTCTCCCCAGGGGCCCCGGCCAGGTAGGCACTGGCTGGGAGCTGATGCCTGGATTGGGCACCCGCACCCCCCCTGCTGCCTCGCCCCAACCCACCCACATGACCCAGCTTCCTGTTTGTGATGCCAAGGCTGGAGGGAGGAAATCGGTGCCCCCGCCCTGGGACTGGAGGGCAGGAATGTGGACGTGTTGACGTCAAAGCCTGTCCTAGTTCTGGGGAAGTCGGGATGGGAAGGGCTTCCTGCAGGGCTGCCTTTGATCCCAAGCCTGAGCTGGGGGCTTCAGCTAGCCCTGAGGGAGTCAGGCCACCCAGAGCGTTCTCTGATGGATGCCTCTGGGAGGCTGATTCAGGGTGCTACTGTCAGCGTCCTACCCCAACAGAGCTGTGTGGCCCCGAGCAAATCACCTCCCTCCTTCCAAGCCTCAGTTCCCCCATCTGTAAGGTGGGGATAAAAATGTGCATTTCAGAGCATCATTCATTTATCAGATACGTATTTTGAGATGCGCCTGCCCTAGCTGGTGGGCTCCTTAACATTCCCTAACGGGCGGGGAGGTGGGGCGGGGAGGGAGAGGAGGCCCTGTGGCGGACAGACAGAAGCACAAAGCATTTCTGGAGGCTGCTGCCTGGAGGCTTCCCAGCATTAGCACTCACGGTGGCTGGGCGGATGTCCTGAGGAGGGCTCAGAGCAAGGTGTTGGGACAGCATGGGTGCCCTGAGAGTAACTGTGAATGAACCTTCCTGGGAAGGACATCAGGAATAGTTTCTAGAGCCTTCTATGGCCTTCCACTCCACTCCGTTCTCCCTTTCCCACCTGCTCTCTCGTTCCCTCTCTGCCATTCTCCAGGACACTGCTCAGCTCCCCTTTGGGGCCAGAGAGACCTGGGATAGAATCCAGACTTGGCCATTCACTAGCTGTGTGACCTTGCCCATTCTTTCTCTCTGAGTCTATTTCCTCAATTCTCTGTGTGACATGAGGATAACCCCAGCCACATTACAAGGTTGTTGGAGATTAAGACATCATGTCTTTAAAGCACCTGGTACACTGTCTGACAAGGAGTAATCATGGCTGCTCCTCTTGCTGTTGTTGTTGGCGTTTATTTATAAACGCCCAGATGTCAGGAGGGGCTCTTTGGGTGATGTAGGCGCCCTTTCCCCCAGATGCCCAGGAGGTGGCGACAGAGGCCCCTTGGTCAACAAAATCCCCATTCACTGATGAGAAACCAGATTTACGAGTTTTGGGCTTTTTTTTTTTTTTTAATTAACATATAGTGTATTATTAGTCTCAGAGGTCGAGTTCAGGGATTCATCAGTTGTATATAACACCCAGTGCTCATGACATCATGTCAGCAGATGCTTCCCAAGCTGAGCGCCAGTGGGAATTGGGGGGGTGGGGGGAGTGACTTCTGCCCCACAGACACCTGGGGAAGGAGAGCACTGACCACTTCAAGAGCAAGCTTGGTTTCAATTCATTTGGATACATATGACCAGAAGTGGGATTGCGGGATTATGGATTGTTTGATTTTTAATGCCTTGAGGAACCTCCGTACTGGTTCCCGCGGTGGCCGCACCAGCGTGCATTCCCACCAATAGTGTGCAAGGGCTCCAGTTTCCTGGCATCCTCACCAACACCAGCTATCTTTTTTTTATTATGTATCTAATAACCATCCTAACAGGTGTGAGGTTTCGATTTGCGTTTTCCTGATGATTAGTGACACTGAGCATCTTCGATTATCTGTTGGCCATTTGGGCACCTTCTTTGGAGAGATGTCTATTCAAGTCTTTAGTCTGTTTTTGAAGGAGGTTATTCATTTTTTTGCTATCGAGCTTTAGAAGTTCCTTATATATTTTGGATATATATCCCTTATCTGACATATGATTTATAAATATTGTCTCCCATTCCGAGGGGTCTCTTTTCACTGTTTACTGTCTCCTTTGCTGTGCAGAAACTCTGGTCTGATGTTCATTGCGGCATTAGTCACAATAGCTAGGATGTGGAGGCCACCTAAATGTTCATGGACAGATGATGGATAAGGACAATGTGGTATAGACGTACAACAGAATATTATTCAGCCTTGAAAAAAGGAAATCCTGCGATAGGCAACAGCATGGAAGAACCTCGAGGACACTGTGCTGAGGAAAATCAGTCAGTCACAGAAGGACAGATACTGCATGATTCTAGTTATATGAGGTATGGAACTCATAGAAGCAGAGAGGAGAATGGTGGGTGCCGGGGCAGGGGGGAGCAGGAAGGGGAATTATTCTTCAACAGGGATAAAGTTGCAGTCACACAAGATGAGTAAGTTCTAGAGATCTGCTGTATAACACTGCCTGTAGTTAACGACGCTGTTCTGTGCACCTAAAATTCTGTTGAGGTTGGATCTCATCTAAGTGTTCTCACCACATAAAATAAAAATTAGAAAGGAAGCAAGCTCAGGTGAAAGCCACCACGGAAATCTGAAATAGGATTGTGTGGAGAAGCAGAGGAGGAGACGCGGGGCTCCCCACCCCCAGCCCCTCCTCCTTGCCTCCTTCCACAGGCATTGCCACCCTCCTCCTCTCCTTCATCTCTTCTACTCCTTCCCTTCCTGCCCTCCTTCCTTCTCCCAGCAAATACGCACGTGGACCTGGCCTTGTACTAGGAGCTGGGATCGTAGCAGGGAGCAAGATGTAGGCTATGCCTTCTAGAAACTCCAAACCAAAGGGGACAAATAATAAGCAGATAAACGGAAGCAATAAAAAAGACATCCTTTCAGACCCTGGCAAAAATAAGACCTTGGAGAAAAAAAAAAGGGTGATACGATAGAGTGCTCAAGGACTGGGAGTGAGGAGAGCAGCAGGGAGTTGGCTAGAGGGAAGCATGAGCCAGGCAGAGGGAGCCACCTGAGCAAAGGCCCTGAGACCTTAAAGTCTATGAGACCAGGGGCAGGAGGCAAGAGGTGGCCGTGGGGTCAGGGGCAGATGCAGTGGCCAGACTCAGAAGGGGGTGTGCAGGGGGCAGGCTAACGGGTCATCTGGCTGCTGAGGCAATCACAGCACCCACTAACTTTGACCGAGCACTCACTATCTACCAGGCATTGTTATTACCCCATTTTACAGATGGGGAAACTGTAGCAGGAGCCACAGCCAAGCAGGGTCTTCAGGGTTCCGGGAAATCTTGCGGGCCACTGGTGAGAAGAAGGAAGAGAGTATGCACGTGAAAATTAACACGCATTTGGCCCCTCCTGGACGCCAGCACCCTGCTGAGTTATGTGCTGTTACTTGATGGGTACTTATCATTCTCACTCCAGAGGACAGAACTATCATGATTCCCATTCCAGAGATAATAAACGAGAGGCCAAGAGGGAAGGTGATTAGTCCAAGGTCACGCAGCCTGGGAGTGGCAGACCCAAGGCTGGAACCCAGGTCCCCACACTGGGGCAGATGGTTCCCTGTGCCCAGAAGGCTCAGAGCCACCCGGAGGGCCAGCCAAGTGCTCTGGCTGCGGCTCCTCAGGATCCCTGGGGCCCACCCTTCAGCAAGCCCAGTCCACGTGCCCCCTGGGGCCTTGCTCTCTTCCGGCACCCCAGCAAACCCCACCATCTCTCCCTGGAGGGCCCTATTTCCTGCCTTCCTGATACTATGACAGCCTAAATGATCTTGTTTACCTATGTGCAGTCATCTCCCTGCCAGCCTATCCCCCAACTTCTGCAGACCTCTCTCCAGCTTCGCGATTTCACCCCCAAGTTCTGAACCCCACACTGTCCCACCCTAGCATGCTTCTGTTCTCCTGAACGAACCCACCGTGCGTGAGAGCAAGTACGCACCCATCTCATTCATCCCTCTCTCCCCAGAGCTTAGCTTCGTGCCTGGCACACAGGAGGGGCTCAGGGAAGATGAGTGGATGCACGGAGGTTGAATGGAAGTGGATGGTGGGTGGGTGGGTGGGTGGATGGGTGGATGGTGGATGGGTGGATGGATGGATGGATGGATGGACAAAAGACTATTTGACCTGAGCCTCTGTTGTCCTCCTGACTCACAGGAAGGAGGTCAGAGCACAGATGGCAGCAGTGACTCTGGTAAGAGGGTCCTCTAGTGTGGGGCCATCCAGGGCAGGGGCAGGTGTCAGTGCTGGGGATAGGCCATCAGCAGGGCCTGGCGACCTCTGATGTGCACAGAGCATTGATGAGCGAACCCTGAGACCTGACCTAGAGCATCCGCTGGAAAGGACAGGAACGGGTGGAGTGCCTAGAGCTGGGAGCAGGGCAACAAAGCACGTTGAAGCCCTGACTCAGCCAGGCGCTATGGGAGTTTCAGAAACTGGGTGCAAACACCCTCCCCGTGCACAGCCATGGCCCTGTACAAAGCACGAAGGACTCTCACTTACGGTTCCATGACTGATCGTCACTGTGCCCCTTGAAGCAGGTGGGATTCTGCCCGTGGTGCCAGTGGAGGAGGGAAGTAGCTTGTTCAAGACCGTCCAGCCGGACAATGGCAGAGCTGGGACAGGGTGATGGAGCAGGGTGACCCCGTCTTTGCATTAACATGCTGGATGAGGCCCCTCTGTTGGGAGCCAGGCGCACAAATTTCTCAGGAGAGAGTGCGTCCAGATGCCTCTGGAGGGGGAGAGGCATGGGATATGCGGACTGTGGGGTCAGACTTAGGAGACTCCGCAGGTGCCGACTCCAGGCCTGCCCCTCCAACCGGGCTGCCGGCATCTGTATGACCTTCCCCAAATGCAGTGTGACCAAGTCATGCTGTACTTTGCTCTTTCATTTTTTTTTAAGATTTTTATTTATTTATTTGAGAGAGAGACAGAGAGACCGAGATAGCGAGAGAGAGCAAGAACAGGGAAGAGAGAGACAAGCAGACTCTCCGCTGAGCAGGGAGCCCAATGCGGCACTCGATTCCAGGACCTCGGGATCATGACCTGAGCCGAAGGCAGACGCTCAACTGACTGAGCCACCCAGACGTGCCTGTGCTTTGCTTTTCCGGTGGCTCCGTGGTAGTACGGGGTCAAGCCCAGGATTTAGACTTGGCCTTCTGGTTCTTTCATCACTGAGCCCTGCGGACCTCTCCCAGACTTGCGCCTCAACCGCCAAGCCCTGCGCCCCGCACCCCACCACCCTGATGTGCTCGAGTTTCCTGAGCAAACACACCCTGTGTGCTCTCTAAGGCCACACAGCTTCACTCGGGTGTTCTCCGTGGGAAACACCTGCCCGATCTTTCTCCCAGTAGTTCTACACAGTCTTCAAGATCGAGTTCTGACGTCAGCAACCCTTTCTGACCCACCCGCACCTCTGCTGGGTGAGGCAATCCCACCCTGCTCTGCTCCAATTACATGCTCTGCTGAGATCTACCATCAGGGCAATTACCACAGGGTCATAATTATCTGGTTACTAGTCTGCCTCCCCAACTAGACTGTGAATTCCGGGAGGACGCTTCATGATTTCTTCGCCTTTGGCGCCTGACATAGCACCTAGCGGGGGTCTTTATTATTACTTGTGGAAGGATCCAGAGAGAAGCGGGGAGGAAGGAGAGGAGGAAGGAGGATAGAAGGGAGGGAGGAGGGAGAGAAGAGAGAGGGAGAGAGGGGAGAGGGAGGAGAGCACTCTACAGTTTCCAATGCTCTTTCATGTACGTTATTTTACCGAAGACCGGGGGCAGCAGGAAACCCGCAAACCCGCCTTGTCACACCATAGTGTTTGGCTATTTGTGCTAAATCCGCAGATTACTTGTTTTCACACCCAACCTTTATTTTTCATTGGCTCGTGGAACTAAATGTATCTTAAAAGGAAATGTTGCATCATTATCCTGAATGGAAAGCTGGAATCACTTCCCATCAATGGAAGATTGTCATATGAATATAGCTGATGCTTACCGTGTGCTGGGCACTCTGCGAGGCACTGACATCGACCCGCTCATCCTCGTAACAGTTCCATAGTGCGGTGCCGCTACGTCCCAAGCATAGAGATGGGCCAACTGAGGCACGGTGACCTTAAGTAACGCACCCAAGGTCACAGCTGGAAAGCAGCAAGATTACCACTGAAACCAGGTAGTCTGACTCTAAAAAACAAAGAGATAAATGAGCCAGTGCTGTCTTCTACCTAAATATCATTGCCTTCTGCAGGCTCTGGGTCGGAGCCCTCCATCTCTTGTTGCAAGGAGAGGTGAGCAAGGGCTGGAGAGCCATTAAAGCCATAGGAGCTGCAGCCTGAGCCTTTCCTCCGGAAGTCATCAGAGAATGAAGGGGAATCAGAAATAGAATGCATTTCTCACCAGGTGATTTACTGTTATTTAATGCCAAGTCTGTACACAAATCATCTCTGCCGGGTGCTCCTGGGGGGCTCAGTCGATGAAGCGTCTGCCTTCCACTCAGGTCATGATCATGGAGTCCTGGGATCGAGCCCCACGTGGGGCTCCCTGCTCAACGGAGAGTCTGCTTCTCCTTCTCCCTCTGCCCCTCACTCCTGCTCGTGCATGTGCTCTCGCACTCTCTCTCTCTCAAATAAGTAAAATCTTTTAAAAAATAAATAAAAATAAAAATCATCTCTGCCAGAGATGCAGCAGGGGAGACCCGGAAGCACGAGGAGCTCCCAGCAGCACCACTAGCACCTGGGGATTTTTAGCTCAGGACATGTCCAACATCGCAGGAAGTAGAGGCGGAGAGGACTGAAGCAAGGTGTTCAATTAAATTAGTAAGAATAGGCAAAACCTAAAATTAAATTCAAAGCAAAGCAAATTCATCTAATTATAACAAATTGATATCATATGCCTGTGATAGCATGATACTACAGAGAGGGGACAAAGAACAAACCCAAGCTGGAAAGACAGCCAGAACTTTACTTCATAGGGTTTCCTGTTGCTCACCAGGTCCGAAGCTGGTTTGTGGTTCTTGTAGCACCGAGCAAATGAGCAAATACATTAGTTGATGTAGGGGTGTTAGGGTTTTCAGCAGGGCAGGTCCAAATATGGGAGGGAGATGATGAGAAAGAAGCCTGTGGTGGTGGACTGGAATTTGAGGTAAATGTATGAGCTCACCATGTAAATATATTAAAACACAAATGAATGTTGATTTCTAGCTCTTTCGGCTGAAAGGGTCAATGACACCTCAGTAACAATAAGCACACAGCTCTTGGCTCATTCCCCAATAAAAGGAACCGGGGCAATTTGGGGAAATGGATGGTTCCAAGGCTGAAACAGGAAAAATACAAGATGAGCCTGGAACATCAAGTTTTGGCAGAAAGTACGGAAATGACCAAAGAATGATGGAGAGACACCAGAAGGGTGCAGGAGCCGGCTTGAAGAGGTTGCCGCTGCCAACTGTGGAACAATCTGAGTATTGACTTAGAGGAGACAATTGAGCATTGAATAATGATGGCAATGGATTATGACATATTGAATAAAAGAGTCCATGAATTCACCCTGATAAATATAAAATAAAGAAAAAAGAAAGGAAGGAGAGAGGGAGGGGGAGGGAAAGCTCTTCCTTATAGAAGAATGCCAACTAGTAAGTGATGAGGGAATGATGGGTTCGTAAAAGCATCAATGGACAACGACTGTAGTAAAAATGAATTCATTTACCGTCAGCGGATGCTGGCGAATCGTGGGGTCAGAATCATCAAAGGGCGCCTGGGTGGCACAGCGGTTAAGCGTCTGCCTTCGGCTCAGGGCGTGATCTCGGCGTTATGGGATCGAGCCCCACATCAGGCTCCTCCGCTGAGAGCCTGCTTCTTCCTCTCCCACTCCCCCTGCTTGTGTTCCCTCTCTCGCTGGATGTCTCTATCTCTGTCAAATAAATAAATAAAATCTTTAAAAAAAAAAAAAGAATAATCAAGGGACAATGGAGTGAGAAAACCATTTGGCTCCCTAAGAGTGAAAATGGATTTAGGTAAGCATCGTCACAGGGGGCAGTTTGTTGCAGGTGGGCAGGATATAGACAGTCTCCAAACATCAGCCTCCGTATTACTTATTAATCCCAAAAGGTGAAAGCAAGCCTTTGCAGGGGAGAAATCGGACAGACACCAGCTTAGCCAAGAGATCAGTTGGGACCATCAGACATCACATGCCTCCTGATGTGATTCACTGAGGACTCAGCCGCACTGTCGGGGAGTCCTTGCCAAAAATGCAGGACCTGGATCTGATTATGAGGAAACAACCTGACAGACCCACGCTGAAGGACAAGGCCATGCTACAAAACAATGGGCGTGTATTCTGCAGAAATGTCAAGGGCGGAAAAGATACAGAGGGCTGAAGAACTAACTGTTCCAGATTGAAGGAGGGAAAAGGGCCAGGACAGCAGAATATAGACCCTACCCTGGGCTGGATTCCGGGTAACAAAAGGAAATGCAATCAAGGCTATTACTGGGATAGTTGGCAACGTCTGCGGGTTCACTGTGTACGAGATCACCGTTCTGCATCAGATGTGCGTTGTGGTTCTCCGGGGACGCACGGGAGTGTGTAGGGGCGAAGAGTCACAGCGTCTTACAACTTACTCTGAAAGAGTTAAGCAAAAGGAGGAAAAGGAGGAGAAGAAGGAGGGCAAGAAGAAGAAAAAGAACAAGAAGAAGAAACAGAGAGAGAGAGATTAAAGAATGTGAGTCAAGCATTTACCATTGGTTATTTAGAGCAGGATTTCTCAATCTTGTCATTACTGACATTTTGGACCACAGAATTCTTTCTTCTTTTCTTTTTTTTTAATTTTAGAGTTGCACATGGCAATTCCAAATTCGTCATTTTGTTGTAAGAGTTGAGCTGGCATTAATAAGTCATCTCCAGGGCTGTTAGGGGAGAACAGCCCAAATACCATGAGATTTAGAACCACGCTATGTAAGAGGAGGTCCCCCAGCCTCTGCTGGGGTTTGTTTATATCATCTATCGATCGATTGATCGATCGATCCATCATCTATCTATAATGAAGATCATATATTTTGTTGCTGAGAGAACCTATACCCCCTCTCTTTTGTCTGCTTGACAGATGCAGTAAAAACATCCCAAATTAATTATGGATTTGTACATTTCTCCTTTTACATATTTAGAGGTTATGCTTTTAGGCACATACACATTTATGATTGTTGTGCCTTCTTAAAGAATTTTCTCTTTAATTCTATGCATTTTCCCTCATAACCCCTATTAATATAGTTGATTAAAATCTATTTGTCTGATATGAATATGGCTACACCAGTTTTCTTTGGTTAGTATTTGTACATTATACATTTTTCCAGGCTTTCATTCACAAACCTTAGTGTGGTTTTACTTGAATGTACCTCTTTTTCTTTGTTGAAATATTATTGACATACCACACTGTATTCGTTTTAGGAGTGCAACAGAATGATGGGATATATGTGTACATGGAGAAATGATCACCACAATAAGTCTAGTTAACATCCATCGCTACACTTTTTTTTTTTTTTTGCTTGTGATGAGAACTAGAAAATTCTCTGTTGTGAGGGACAGTCACCACATGGCACATATTACAGCCTGTTTAACAGCATCCATGGCCTCTACACACTAGATGCCAGGAGCACCTCTTGGTTGTTAAGCACCAAACTCTCTCTAGACCTTGCCTCCAGACCTGTCCTCTGGGGGACAAAAATCAACCCTAGCTGAGAACTATTGCTCCAGATGAAGCAAGGAGAGGTGTTTATTGAACCATTCTTACAACTTTTCTGTGGATTTCAGATTTTTCCAAATAAAATTTTAAAAACTATAGACCACAGGTCAAAAGAAGATGGCTGGGGGGTGGGTGGGTTGGGGACGGTGTAGCTGGAGCGCCATTTACTCCTCCAGCCAAGTCGTAACAGCTGTCGCCCCCGCCACCTGCAAGCTCCCTGAGGGCAAATGTCTTTTCATCCCCATTGCCCCACAGAGGACCTGGCCACAGAGATGTGTGTCAACACTGGGGAAACTCCCAACACCACTGTCTACCACAGAGGGATCAACCAGTTGGCCATCAGTTGGGCATGTCACCAAGAACCAGCTGAGCTGAGAGGAATTGCAAAATGGAAGCCCAGATTTGAAGGGTGAAGAGTAGGAAGCAGGGTTGGGTGTTCACAGAGGTGGAAGAAGATGGCTTAGAGTAAGTCTGGCTGGGGGGGCAGCAGATAGCCTGGAGCTCGCAGTGGGCCCAGTGTGGCATGTGGGGACTTTAGATCAAGCCAGGCAGAGAGGGGTATCCAGAGCGAGCAGTGGAGAAAGCAGCCAGTATATTGACTGGAGATAAAAGAGCCTCCAGCTGCAGCCCTCTCTCCAAAGGCAGCAGGATCCCTGGCTCTAGCCCTCCACCTCTGCAGCCATCATTGCCGCACAAACTGGACTTACGGAATGTTCCAGAAGGAGGGACTTCGACAGAAGGAGGAGAAAGGATGGTGGGATGTGGGACCACAGACTGTACAGAGCAGGTCTTATCTGGTCTGTGCCTGAGAGCAGACACTTGGCTTGAATCCTAGGACATCTATGGCAGTCCTAGGGCCCCAGAGGCCCCTGAGTAGCCTGACAGCCCTATGTGGCCTGGCTCTCAGTACTTGTCTGACCTACCGCCACTCTGCCTCCTCAAATTACTGCTGCTACGCTAGCTTGCTTCCTTCTCCTTGAGCCAATTAAACTGGTCCCTAGCCCCAGGGCCTTTCCATTTACTATTCCATCTGTATGGAATTCTTTACCTCACAGCCTCTCAGGCTTCCTCCCTCACTTTATTCAGCTCAAATTATCACTCTTTCAAAGAGACCCTACCTGACCACCAACCACACTCTAGACCATTCTGTCCTGGCCTTATTTCTCTCATAGCAATTATCATCTTACTCCTGAAACGATATTTTTATTCACTTGGTTAATTGTCCGTCTCTTGCTAGACTGTAAACTTTGGAAGGTACAGACTTCGTCCTGTTCGCAGCTATATGCCCTGCACTAGAATAATGCCCGGCACGTAGCTCGAGAAGTACTTGAATGAATGAAATACTTTAATGAATTTTCCTTCTGTTCTTTGGCAAGAGATTCCCACCTCCAAAGGAGAAGGTGTTGACCCTACCTCTCTGCCTCTTGAATCCTTGCTTGGCCAGACCCTTTTTCCCTATGTCAGGGTGGAAAAGGTGATAAACATTGTGTTTTGAAGGGCAGAGGAGACCACAGTGAGCATGACATTGGGCCTCACTTAAAACAATTTTGCTGCTAAAAGTGGACTCCCCCAGTGCAGCTTCTGACCAGCCCTGGAAAACCCAACATCATCTTGAATATCATTAGGACTGGAAGTGGCCAGTCCTTCCCTGTGCCTGGAATGTTCTTCCTCTCAGTCTTGGCGTGAAGGCTTCCTGCTACCACTGCCGATATTGGCTCAAGTGTCATCTTCCCTGAGAGGCCTTCCCCTGAGCCTCCAGTCCACATCACTCTCTCCCATGAAAGGCAAATTCCCTTCAGAGCAGGTCTCACATTTGTGATTCAGTGTCCTGTGTCGGCTCCTCCCGGATTTGCCGCCTCCTACACTAGACTGTTGGCCCCACAGCGGCAGGGGCCTTGCTTACACTGTCCTTCTGCACATCCAGTCCCCAGCATGGTCCTGGCCCATAGCAGGTGCTCACTGAGATCATGGTGGAGGAACTGGTGAAGAGGCCCTCCCCAGGCCTCCAGCCCGCAGAGCCCACCTCACTGCCCCTCACGGAGAACCTGTCTGTGCCCCTCCTGCCGCTCAGGGAGCTACACAATCCAGCCGCTCTCCCTTTCTCCAGGACATCCGGGATATTCTCCTGGAAAACTGCCAGAGATGGGCTACTTGCTTCCTCCCTAACACTGGGCTAGACAGGGCGGAGTCGCTGGAGGAACTCTCTTGCTCACCAGAAAGGCCCCCTCACCATGGGGGCAGAATGGAGACTGTCCTTGTAGGGAGAGGTCAGGTCCTTGATCCACCCAACACCCCGCCACCCCTCACTGCTACAGCAAAGCTTCTAATTCAAGGTCATGACCTTCCCCTCTAAGACCTCGAAGGGCACAGGTCTTGGTTTTCAGAGTGTTCACACCCTTTCCCCTCCCAGCCCCACCCCAGCCCCACCCCAAGCCTTCCTGAGGCTCCCCATTGCCCCCGGAGGTAGCTACAACTCCGTGGCCTGTCATTCCAGGCGCTTCGTGACATGGAGCTGCAGACAGTCTGGCCTCATTTGGGGCCCCTCCACTCCCCCGCGCCTGCTCACCCAGCTGCTCCGCACTTCCAGGGCCCCCTGGGCCCTCTCACAGCCCCGGAGTCAGCATGGGTTGTTGAACCTTCTTCCAGGACATCCTCCTGGCAGGGGCAGAATTGGCGTCTCCCTCTTCTGCACTCCAAGCTCTCTGGAGCAGAGATCTGCACCCCACAGTAGCAAACCCATAGTGAGCACTTCACGAGCTCGGCGTGTTCCAAGTACTTTGCATCAAATGCATTTAACCCTCACAACAAACCCGTGGTTTACACTACTTGTTCATATGGCCATTCATTCGACAATATTAGTTACATGTTTGCTGTGGGCCACATGCCGTTCTAAGTTCAGGGGACAGAGCTGAGAACAAAAGACACAAAATTCCCTGCCCTCTGCAGCTTGCATTCTCGTAGTAAAATAGAAGACGCATTAAATAGTGATTAGGGCCACGAGGGAAAAAGCAAGGAGGGTATACAGAGGGTTAGGGCGAGGGGTCTGCCCTTCAAATCAGGGCTGGCCTTCAAATATTGGAGTCCGGCAAGATGACATTTAAGCCAAGACCCAAAGAAGGTGAGAAAGCAAGCCAGGCTTGCATCTGGAGAAGAGCATTCCAGACAGAGAGAATGGTCAGGGTAGCTCTGGGCAGGAGTGTACCCTGTTCAAGGAGCCCAGTGCCCAGCTCCTTGAGGGAGCCCAGAGCGAGCAAGGGGAGAGGTGGGAGGAGAAGCAGGCAGGGGAGGTGAGGCCATGTGGTGTGGACGCATGGGCCACTGGAAGGACTTTGGTTTTCCCTTTGGTTGCAGGGCACTGAGAATGAGCTATCCGTGAGCCAATGTGGAAGCAAAAGAACAGGGGCTTGAGAGACGCCGTGGTTCTGAGCAGTGGGATCAAACTGGAGAGGGAAAGAGATCATTGGATTCTGGTTATTTGGACATAACTGAAGGTAGAGCCGACTGGACTTCCTGATCAGATGTGGGCACGAGAGACAGAGCAGAGTCCAGATTGCCCCCGAGGTTTTGATCTGAGCCTCTAGAAGGACGGGCCTCTAGAAGGTCAGCTTCCTTACAGATTAGGAAATGAAGGCACCAAGTCAAGTAACATGCCCCGGATCACACCACTGGTCACTGGCGGAGCTGGGATTTGACCCCAGGCCTCTGGCTTTGGAACTTGGAGCTCCCCAACCCACGGTGGTGCTCAGCAAATGCCAAACCTTGAAAGAGTTTTCGAAAGAAAGAGATAGAGACAGTCAGCGCCCAGACTAGAAATGTGACTGCTTCTGAGGAAGGCTGGCCGGAAAGCAAAGCGTTGGAGCACACAGACTTGGGCTTAATGAGCACCCACTTGCTGGATTCTGGGAAGGTTCGAGTCCTAGCTGCTCCTGTAGTGTCACTCAGATGGCATTGGCCACGCCAGCCTGCTTCCTGCAGCATCCCAGGGACGGAACAGCACCTGTGGGTGTCTGAGCACAGGCAACACGGGTGCTGTCACCCTGGAGAGGCTCCAGCAGGCCTCCACAATACTTGGGCAACACAGGCTGGAAGGGCTCCTCTTCGTTCCAGGGCCCAGGCCCAGGCACGTTGGGGTGTGGGCTGGGGGTGGGGCCTGGGGAATTCTGGGGCTCAGCCTGACACCCCAGAGGAGAGCAGAGCCAACCCCAGTGCTGCTCCTCCTGAGTGCCCAGAGTGCCCACACAGCATCCCAGTGCTTGTCCCTCAAACCCGCCAAAGAACCACTGCCAGCCTCAATTTGCAGATGGGGAAACTGAGGCTCAGTGAGGCTAGGTGCCTTGGCTGAGACCAAACAACTAGGAAATGATGGAACCAGTTTGAATGCTGAAGCCTGTGTTCTTTCTCTCTGTCATGGGCCAGGAGGAGGGCAGGCCATCTCGGAAAATCAAAAGATATTTGTCAGTTTGGCCCCAAAACTCATTTGGCACCCAATCCCCTTCCCTGTGCGCCCCCACCCCCACTTAGCTGTGGGGCCCCAGGCAAGTAATTTCATCTCCCTGAGCCTCAGTTGTTCTGTAAAATGTTTTGTAAAATGGGATACTGGCCACTCCTTCCTCGCTGGCTGCCAGAAGGCCCAAATGACGGCGTGTGGAGCTCGACAGGCTGCGATTACTGAGCCCTGTGGGAGATTCTCGCGAAGACTCCTGCTGTTGAAGGGCATCAGCCTGCCTGTGTTGCTCCTGTGCTCTAAACCTTTCGATGGCTCCCTTCTGGAGAAATCCAAGAGCCTCGGCATGACCTAAACCAATGAGAAGCTATTTATCGATAGTCTCTATTATTGCAGTTACTTTGCATATTTATACATTTTGGTATAAGCACATCAGTGGTGTTGTTTTTTAATAGAAACCCTGCCGCTTGGCTGTGTTGTGTTGTATATAGTTCTAAAATCTGAAAAACTCAGAAGTCTGAAACCTCTGGCCCCAAGTTTGGGATAAAGGATGGTGGCACCTTGATTCTCTAAGGCCCCTACCAGGCACCAGGCCGAGCACTTAGCACAGGGGATAGTCCTTAATCCTCACGGGAACCTAAGCAGTCATTATTCTTATGCCCATTTGGTGGCTGAGAACACTGAGGCTCCGAACAGTGAAGCAACGTGTCCGGTTCACACGGCTAGAGAGTGAAGGCCAGAATCTGAACCTTAGACTCCACGAAGAGCCACGCGTGCCATCGGCACGGCCATCATTCTCTCCTGCCTTCTGTGAAGTCTGCCAGCCCAGCTGGGGGCCAGCCACACAGGACCGAGGCATGAGTCACCGTCAGTGCCCTCCAGCAGCCTGCCATCTGATTGGGGAAATAGGCCACGTCGCGTCAGTCAGGGCCATCAGGGGAGGGCTTCAACCACTGGTTAGATCCTTGGACTTTATCCAGAAGGCCATGAGGAGCCATGGAAGGGTCTAGAGCAAGAACATGATACAGTCAGGTCAATGCCCTAAAAAAGTGGTTCCCAGACACAGGCAGGCATCAGAATCCCCCAGAGGGCTTGTTAAACACAGAGCGCTGGGCCCCACCCCAGAGTTCCTGATTCAGTAGGTCCGGGGTGGGGCCGGGGAATTTTCATTTCTAATAGGTTCCCAGGTGACATTGCTGCTGGCCGTGTGGGGAACCCCACTTTGAGAAAACGCTGCCTTAAAACAACACGGTGGTGTCGAGGGGGGGCAGGAGCACCCGAGTATTTCCTGGAACAATGACTGTCACGTATGGGGTACTGGGACTGTGCCACATTGATCATTTAATCCTCACAGCTCACCCATGATGAAGCACTGAGACGGGGGGGGGGGTGGAATGCTGGGGGGACTACCCACAAAGGGCCATGCAGCTAGTCACCGCTGGGGCAAGGAGTCCATCCTGGGGGAATGCTGGGGGGACTACCCGCAAAGGGCCATGCAGCTAGTCACCGCTGGGGCAAGGACTCCATCCTGGGGACTTGGGGCTCCACAGGGACCCCCCCACCACTGCCCTGCCTCTGAGATGGGGGCCTAAGGCGGGGCCCTTGGAGGACAGGACTGGGTCCTAATCCTTAGTAAGCTGCAAGCCACTAACGTCAGAGCCTGTGAGTCAGGCAAATAGGTGTGGGGGTTGCTCCTTCCCAGGTTCTGGATCGTCTCACTCACATCACCTGGGGACCCCCAGTTGCAATGAGCCTGCTCAAACCCCACGAATGCAGCAAGGCCACGAGCAGATTCAACCAGGACAGGTTGCAGCTGCTGCAGAAGGGAAAGGGGTCGTCAGGGTGAGCCCCGAGACTCCCATCCCTGGAGGAGCCCCTGCCCCTGCCTCAAATTCCCCAAATGGCTGCCTCAGGGAAATCAAGGCAACTTTCCTCCAGTCACTGTTCTCCCGTGGGTTCTCACCTTCAGCACAGCCCAAACCTGGACATGGCCCTCCTCCCTGCACCCCCAGGAAGGGAGGCGCTGGGAGGGGGGGACCAGGGGCTGTCCTCTCTCTGCTCCCAACAAGGCTTATAGTCCTGGTCCCCTTCCTGGCCGAGTGACCCTGAGCCCCGCTCTTGGCATCTTTCTCCCCATTTGAAGACTGCCTGCCTCCCAGGGTGCGGGTGAACGGGATGCGACAATATCGGGAAAACCACTGCTTTCTGAGCACCTGCTATGTGCCAGGTCCATCGTCCCTACTGCCAGGCACCCTCTTCGTTAGCATGATGGATGCAATGGGCTTTGATATGGCAGTGTTCCCCCTCTCAGAGCCCCCTCTCCAGCTCTGTGGGTCTGCTGTCTCCCTGGCTGGGCCGGGGGATACCCCACCACCGCTACCTACCATGGCCGTGTTCACACAGGGTTTGTACACTTGTTATCTTCTCTTTTAGAAAGAAGGAGAAAGATGGAAGCAAAGAAGGCAAGTCATTGAGTTAAACAGGAGGGATACTTGTCTGCGATATGATTTTATGGACTTTTCCATATACTTGAGATATTTTATGATACAATCACGCTGGCCCTGTAAGTGTGCCGCTGGCCTGGTGGAGGAGGAGGGACTGAGGAACTGGGTCAGGAGCCAGCCAAGTTCCTCACTGTCCAGATGTGATGGTGCAGACGGGAGGCTGTGACTCACCGAGAAATGCTGCGATGATCTGGATGTTTCTGAAACTCTGAAGTCCCCCATGCTCTTGTCAGCTTCTGGCAAAGGCATGGACCTGGGGAGCCCATCAAACAGCAGCATGAACCAGGGTGCCCAAGGTAGCCAAGTCTGGGGACAGCCACCAGCATTCCCTTTTCAGGCTCCCCATAGGGACTGTAAGCCATTTCTGGGAGCCCCTGTGGGTCCATCCAGCACAAGGCCCGGATCCACCACCCCGATGGCCAGCGGGATGGGCCCTGAGGCCCTGCAAGCCAGCCAGAAGCAGCAGAGCCGGCTCGGTGATCCTGAGCCCTGGACCCGGTGGAAAGCCCCTCGCTGCAGAAGTGGCTGGCTACAGCTTGTTGTCCTGTTGCTAAGTTCTGCGCTGATCAGTCTGGGCCTCATGGGTTTTTTCCTCTGGTTTCATGTTCTGACGGGAACTGTGCAAATCTGGAGCAAGTTAATCTCAGCCACAGCATTCCAGAGGGTGTGACGCTGCGAGTTCCTCCTCGGCCCCAGATCCTGAGTCCACACCCTCCCGGCTCCGAGGATGGTCAGGAGAGCAGCTCAGGCCAAGGCTAGAGTAGGATCTGTAGGATTTGAGCCTCACCGTCCTTTCCAGAAGCTATAACTTGCAGGTGAGCGAGGAGGAAGAGGTTTTAGGGCCAATACTGAATTTTGCTTCTGGGCTCCACAGCTCGCCTTTCTGGTATTTAAAGCTCCATATGTTTTGTTCCAAAAGTCAACCCCAGCCTCATTCCACACGGCCTGGTGCCGGCTCAGCCGTTCCTGCATGGATCCTAGTGCCTAGGGGTCACCTCTCCCTCCTTCCTGTCTTCACCCAGCCAGATCTGGCCCCTGATTCCTTTCCCCTTCCCTCTTTCCTTCAGGCCATATTCATGCTCTCCTAGGCATGATGCTTTAGAGAGACAGAAAATATTGTAAATTTTTAAAATTATTTATACATTTTATAAATAAAACTATTTCAGGTAGAAGCAAGCACTTTGAAGAAAAAGTAAGGCAGGAGAGGGGTGAAGAGGGCATTAGGGTGTCCGTGTGACGGTTGAGGGGCACTGCACGCTGGGGTCCTGGGAAGCTCTAAGGAGGGGATATTTGGGCAGAGACCTGGAAGGGAGAGCAGCCGCCACAGGAGCCTCTGGAGGAAGACATTTCCAGGGAGGAAACAGCAGGTGCACAGGCTCTGACGGGGACAGCAGGGAGGCCTGTGTGGTTGAAGCAGGGGAGGAACAGGAAAGGAGGAGAGGAGGCTGAGGGGAGCTGGCCCCTGAGGCTGGGACCTTGGTGAGCTGTAAGGATTTGGGGTTTTCCTGCAAGGACGGTGGGAAGCTACTGGGTCGTTGAGTGCAGGGAGGTGGTATTATCAGAGTTGTGTTTTGAAGGGCTCTTTCTGGCTGCCTGTGGGCCAAGGGTGCGAGCAGAAGGGAGGCGGCTCCGTTTGCAGGGAGACGGGCCGGGCCTGGGGTGGGGGTGGGGGGGCGAGCGGCGGCGGCTCCTGTGAGAGGTAGTCGGTTTAAGGATGCATCTTCGAGGGACAGCCGTGTGGTGCAGGCTGTAGGGTGTGCGAGAGAACGAGTCACAAAGCGCTCTGGGGTTTGGGGCTGAGCGGCTGCTGGGAGCGGGGAGGGGGCAGTGAGGCCGTGGTGCGGGAGATGCGAGCAGAGCAAGTCCGTGCGGGTGAAGTTGAGAGGTCAGTTTGGGTTCCAGACGGCGTGGAGCCTTGTGAAGCACAGAAACAACAAACAAACCCGCTCTGGGTTGATTCTGAGGACAGAGGAGTCATGGGTGGGTTTAGGCAGGAGAATTCCAGAACAGTTCAGATGTTACCCCCTCTGAGGATTCTCCTGGTGCAAGCGGTCTCTTCCCTGTCACAAAGTGACTTCATCTTGGAATCTTGACTCGGTTTCCCTACTATTCTGTTCACTCTGAAAGCTCCTGCTACACGCTGGGTGCGGTGTCCGCTCCTGTTGCGTTAACTAGGAAGTAAAGACTACATGCCACGCACCCCCTTCCCAGGGGAGGAGACAGGCCCAGAGAGGGGCAGTCACTGGCTGGAGGTCACACAGCTGAGAAGGTGGGATTCCGGCCGCGGGCAGCCTGGCTGCGGAGTCTGCGTGTCGAGCCACCGCAATCCACCATCTCTTTTACCAACCCCCTCACTGACGGCCCCCCACCCCCGCCACACACACACACACACACACACACACACAAAGCACTGTGCAGCTATGCAGGACAGATACCTGCGGTAGGGGACTCGGCTCCAGCCTGGTTTTATCTGCAGGCCTCCTCCCCTCTGTGTTTATTAATTTGCTAGACAAATATTTATATGTGAAGGCCAGGGCTAGGGGCCCGCGCTTCCTGCCCGTGCAGGGCTGGAGGAAGGAGGTGCAGGGGAGGTGGAGGGCAGAGGGGGAATTTAATTAGAATTATATGCTCAGTGCCTGGAGAGAAGGAAGCCACACACACGGCCTGGATGGTGCCAGGGTTGGGGCAGGAGAGCCTAGGGGTGAACCGTGGCCCGTCTCAGAGTCACCCCACCTCTCCCAGACTCAGTTTCTGCCTGACTGTAAAGGGGGCAGTGACGGCTGCTTCCTAGGGCTATCGTGAAGGTTCTGTGAGACTACCCATAGCACTAAACCTCTCACGATTGTTCTTCATTTCTAGCTTGGTGATAAACTGGCCCCCGCCACTCAGTAAGGAGAACCTGGACTTCCATTTCCCAGGCTGGTTTCACGTTTGGTGTATCACAAACCATTCTTTCTCAGAGAGGCTAGAGCGTGGCAAAATGTTGCATGATGGATCTTGGCTTTCCAGCGCCCCCACCCCACACAAATCAGTCTGGGGCCAGGTGCAGGGGACACTGGGCCACACGGATCCTCAGCTGTCTCTTGACACAGCAGATTCCAGGGCTTTATTTAGAACCTTTGCTGGGGGAGGGGAGGTGTGACCCACCCTCCCGCACCACCCCAGTTATTCACCTGCTCTCCCCCAGCCCCCACCTTGGGGTAAGCAAGGGCTCTGGTTCTGGAGCCAGGCCGATTCCCTGACCTTGGGCACAGCCTCAGAACCCTAGTCCTGGGCCTGCCTAAAAACCCTCAATGCCATGGGGCTGGCTGGTTATGCCCCGGACTCCCGAATTTAGTAGCCAGGATGGGATGAGCTGGTGACCGAGAGGGGAAGAAAACATTGAGGCCTTCCTCTGGGAAGGAAGGTGTAGGTGTTTCATCCTCTGAGACACTTGTGCCCCTGCCAGCATCATGAGAAGTACACATCGTGTGAAACTATCTGCGTCTTAATGAGAAGATGAAGATAACATTACATACAGCCTAGAAGGAGACTAGAAGAAAAAACTACAACAGGTAGACAAGGCCTGTCCCTGGGTGATGTGAAAGTATGTGCAATTTTTATTTATGCATTTCTTTTTTTGATATTTTCTAAATTTTTTCCATTGAAAATGCACTAGCATTAAAATCATGAGAAAAAAATCCTTTTTTTAAAAGATAAAATATATTGCTAAAAACTCAAAGATATAGTAGAAAGATATAGAATATTTTTTGACAAGAGAAGTAAAAATATAACCTTTAAAAACAAAAAGAATATACAAAATTATATATAACTCAAAGAGAACAGAATATATGTGAGCTACATGACTAATATACAAGATATATATGTGTGTGTTTATATATTCTAAACGAGAACATTAAATGTGAGGTAAATAACCGCAGTGTATCTCCTGGGAGGTTCCCCCACTACAGCACATTCTGAGGGCTCTCTGGAATTTACTTGACTTTCTTTCCTGCTAAACCAGGAGACACTCCGGGGCTAAGGGAAAGTCCTACTTATAACTGTGTCCCTCTGAAGAGGGACATAGTAGGTACTCAAGAAATGTTTACAGGGGCGCCTGGGTGGCACAGCGGTTAAGCATCTGCCTTCGGCTCAGGGCGTGATCCTGGAGTCATGGGATCGAGCCCCACATCAGGCTCCTCTGCTATGAGCCTGCTTCTTCCTCTCCCACTCCCCCTGCTTGTGTTCCCTCTCTCGCTGGCTGTCTCTGTCCTGTCGAATAAATAAATAAAATCTTTAAAAAAAAAAAAAAAGAATGCGTCTGGTAAGTTAACGAAACATAGAGGGTATGTATTCTGTGACAGGAACCCCAAGGGCACTTCCGCTACCGGTGTCCCCCTCCGAGTCCTCTTGTCCCTCCGGCTGCTTGTGGGCCTGGGCCTTGCCAGGCTGGGGGTTCGGGTAGACAGAAGCTGTCCTTGTTCATTTCTGAACCCCAGCTCCCAGGCACAGCTCGCTGTTCACGGGAATAGAGCAGAAGCAGGTCAACAGCCAGAACAAGGCAACAGGCAAGACGCTCTTTCTTCCCTAAAAGAGTAAGATAGGTCCTCGATATCAGACGAAAGACAGGACCGGGGCACCCCAGGGACGAGTCCTTCAAGGCAAACCGAGGTCCTCCTGAAGACAGAACCTTCTCCTCCCGCTGCTGCTTCTGCCCTGGGGACAAGGAGACTCTCACACCAGGAACTGGGGCGGGGGGCAAAGTGTCTGGGACACACAGGGGACCTGTTCCCCTTCCTCTGCCATGACGCTGGGATAACTTGTCTGTTTTCCCTTCTAGACGGGGTGCCTCACACAGAGACCGGGCTTCTCCATCTTCGTCCACGAAACTAAACAGCTGATGAAATTCAAATGGCGTTAAACGACTATGTGCTTAGTTATTGAATAAATGAATGGATAAAGACCCATTTTTGTCCCATTTCCACACCCAGTCTTTTTTGCTGGGAACATCAGAATGAGTAATATTTTGGGCATTGTTTCAAAAATATTCATCGATCCTCCGGCATGTGCAGGGCACAGCTGTGGCCACGCTCATGACGTTCACTTGTTCTACCATAGCTGCAAGTGACATTTTATAAATCTACTCCATGCTATACGTATTTCGACTTGAGGGTTCTTGTGGGTTGTTTTGTTGTTGTTGTTTTTCATTTTAGAAGAAAGTAGATTCCACTCCTGGATATACACCAAGGGAAATGAAAACATATGTCCACATGAAACTTGTTGAATATTCATGGCAGCATTATTCATAATATTCCCCAAATGGAAACAACCCATGTGTCCATACACAATGAATGAATACATATAATGCATATAATGGGGCGTATTCATACAATGGACTATTATTTGTCCCTAAAAAGGAACGAAGTACTGGTATACCCTGCAACATGGATGAACCTGGAAAATTCGCTACACGAAAGAGGCCAGTCACAAAAGATGATTCCATTTATACCATTTATGTCCAGACGAGAGAAATCTAGAAAGACAGAAAGGATATTCGTGGTTGCCTAGTGTTGGTGGGGAAGGGGGGATGGGGAGTGACTGCTAATGGGGAGGGGGGTTAATTTGGGGGTGATGGAAATGTTCTCAAGCTGATGGTGGTGACTACAAAGCTGTGAGCATACTGAAGACCCTTGTACCTTTTACGTGGCTGTAGTAAACCGTAGGTGAGTTATATTTCAGTAAAGCTGTTATAAAAACAAAAAAAGAAAGGGGAAAATTTCCCCCTCTCAAGCACGCAAAGTGTCACGGAAATAGATTTCACAACCAAGCGGTCTGCTTCAGTTTATGAGGAGAATTTTTCTTTTCAACAGCCTTGAACTCGCTTTTCAAGGCAACTTTCCTCAAGGTTTGTGCTCAGAAGCCCCCCTGGCCACTGCCTGTCCCCAGGCCAGGCGAGCCTATTTGTGGCCCTCAGCCTGCTTCGTCCCATACACCCAGCTCCCACCCCCCGGCCCACACTCTCAGCTGCGGCCAGCTCCCAGATGCCAGAGCTGCCACCTGGGGCCCTGGCGACGCAAGGGCCCACAGTGTTGTGATGTGTTTGGGTAGGGAGCACATTTGGTGCCAGCGTTACCAAGCTCCAAGGGTGACTAATTTCATCTGCATTTTTGGTTTCAGCTGTCTGGACTGTTCAGCTGGAGAACCTCAAACCTCTCGGCTGTTTTCGGAGAAGCTCACCTCCCCTTTGTGGAGGCATGGGATTCATTAAATCCATTCTCCTGCCCTTTCAGCCACCACTCCACATGTATGTGCCCAACAAATACTTATGGAGCACCTACTATTCTGGGGACACAACAGTGACAGCACAGTTCTTGCTCTAATGGAACAACACCACAATTTTTTTTTAAAGGAAAGAAAAAAAATCTAGGTAGTGGTAGAGGTGCTGTTGAGATCGATGAGCTGGTGTGAAGTGATTGTGAGTACTACTTTAAGTTGGGGGGGGGTAGCTGCTATGGGGAGGTGGCTGAGAAAGAGCCATTGTGTGAAGATTCAGAAAAAGAATGGTCTCAGCAGAGGAAATAGCATGTGCAAGGGCCCTGAGGCAGGACTAGCAATGAGAGCAAAGTGATCTCCACCTAATAGCCAGTGAGTGAAGAGATAAAATAGGTTGGAGCAGCCTGGGTTATGTAGGGCCTTCTCAGCCTTAGAGAAGAGTTTTCTTTCTCTTAAATGCAACCGGAAGCCATTGGAGGGGTTCATGAGACAGGAAGAGGATGTGGCTTACATTTTTTAAAGGTCACTCTGGCTGTTGCGGAGGATGGAGGGAATGGAAAGGTGGTAGGTATGGAGAAAGCCAGGACCAGGACAGCCTTCAGTGTCCTTAAGGGTCTGACTGCCTCTGTCCTCCACCTTTTCCACTGTCCCCAGGAGACCACAAAGTCACGGGCAAGAGATCCCCTCCCATTCTAGATCACTGGAGCGAACTTTTCAATACTTTTACTTTATTCAATACCTTTACTTTGCTATTTTTACTTGAAATTTTCATTTAAATCAATTGTTATTTTTACTTAAAGAATATTTTTTTAAAGGAAATAATATCACAGCCAAAGGTCATGAGTTTGATATATGACTTACATTTCCCCCTTAATACACATTAACGTAAACACACAACTATTAAAGGGTTTTTTTTTAAAAAAAAAGATTTTATTTATTTATTTAACAGAGAGACAGCCAGTGAGAGAGGGAACACAGCGGGGGAGTGGGAGAGGAAGAAGCAGGCTCCCAGGGGAGGAGGGAGCCCTATGCTGGTCTCGATTCCAGGACTCCGGGATCACACTCTGATCCGAAGGCAGACGCTTAACGACTGAGCCACCCAGATGCCCCAGCCACGCAGGTGCCCCTATTAAAGGTTTTTTTTTTTTTTTTAAGATTTTATTTATTTATTCGACAGAGATAGAGACAGCCAGCGAGAGAGGGAACACAAGCAGGGGGAGTGGGAGAGGAAGAAGCAGGCTCATAGCGGAGGAGCCTGATGTGGGGCTCGATCCCATAACGCTGGGATCACGCCCTGAGCCGAAGGCAGATGCTTAACCGCTGTGCCACCCAGGCGCCCCCCTATTAAAGGTTTTTAAATGAACAAGTGAATATAGTCTTAAGACAAAAGGTGAATAGTGAAATTATAAGAAAAACGTTTACCAGGAACCCGTGAATTTGATACACTAGTTATTTTTTTTCTGATACACACTCAGATAAATACTCAGTCATTAAAAAAAAAAAAGCTAATCTAAGTACAAGTTCAAATCCCCTCATGCTGGTTTGAAAAACAGCAGCATATAAGTTAGGGCTAGGTACTTTGGCTTTAACTAGGACCTGGCTATGCTACTTACTAGCTGTGTGGCCTTCAGCTGGTTACTTAACCTCTCTGGGCCTCAGTTTCCCCTTCAGTGAAGTGGGGCTAATAACTCATCGTCATGAAGCTGTTGTGAGAAGTATTTAGAACAGTGCCACACAGGACAGGCTCAACAAACACTCCCTAGTTTTACAAACCAAACAGACCTCAACTACATTCAGGCTTGCCTGCGCACTTCCTGTGTGCTGGGGCCTGTAGTAAGGGTTGAGAGCCCAGAGATAAATAAGAACAGTCTCTGCCCTTAGATTATTGATCATTTAGCTGAAGGGGAGACCAGCCTCCCTGTGAGCCCCGCCATCCGCAATGGGGGCACAAGAGGAGGCCCGTAAGGGGCAGGGGCGGAGCAGAGGGAGGAGGGATTGGTGCTGTCCAGGGCAGTCACAGACAGCTTCCCGGAGAAGGTGCTGGGTAATGTGGGTTTTGATAAAAAGGAGTTTGCCACGTAGACAAAGAGAAATCACAACACTCCAGGCAGTGGGAACAGCCTAGGCAAAGGGATGAAGGCCTCAAATAGGCAACTGTTAGAGCATCAAGGGCGAGAGGGTGATTTGAAGGAGACACCCCAGGTGTTACCCTTGCCTCAAGCTTAGAAGTCACCTCAACCAACGGAGGGCAGTGAATGCTGACCCCTGCCTCTACTTTGTCGTGAGCCTGAAGAGGACCTAAAGAAGCCAGCAAAGAGCAGATGAAGAACAGAAAGAGCCCAGTCTCTGGCTGTGGGCTTGACGCTTTTTATCTGTGCGAACTGGGGCCATGGTCTCCCTCATCTGTGAAATGGGAATGAGGTCCCATTTCACAAGGGACCTTGGTGAGAGTTAAAAGAGACCATGTGAACAGATGGCTGGGCACAGGCCTGGCTCACAGGTGGTACTCACAGGTGGCTTCCTTATTCCTTATAAGGAATAAGCTCCCACTGCCCCCTGCCCCACCCCCCAAAGCAGTGTGTGGTGGGCTGAGCCACCCCACAGTTGATGGGAAAGAGTCTCCCAGCTGTCTGCATCCCCGGCCCATCCAGTTCCCAGACTAGCTGAACCAGCCCGTCCTTCCCCTGCCCCACCATGCCCCTATCCACACCCTGGGAGTTCCCAGGTTGACTGGCTGGTCCTGACCCTAGGAGGATGGGTCATGGCAAATGAGGTACATACACATTGCTAAAGACAGCCGAGGGACCTGTGCGTCAGGGCTCAGCACACACAATCCCAACCAAGGACACCCTCGATGAATATTACCACAACCCTTTCCCTCCCCCAACATGCAGACAAGAGGCCCAGAGTGGAGGGGGGCTTGCCCACGGTCATTCAGTGAAGACCAGGATTTAAACCCAAGTCAGGGACTCCAGGGTCCCTTTTTGCCTACTGAATATATGTGTGTGTTTCAAATCCCTCCAAGGGCCCCCCACCTTCTCCCCACTTTCTCCCACACTCCCTACACCCAAGTCACAGGGAACCACTTGCAGTTCCAGATGCGCTTGCTTATTTCACACCTGGTTCCTTCTGCTGGCTATTCCCTTCCTCCACACTCACTCCCCCTACACCCCTCTTCCACCTGGCAAACTCCTACTCATCCTTCAGGACCCAGCCAGTTGCTTTCTTCTCTAAGAAGCTTTCCCTGATCCTCAGCCCAGCAGGGTCAGTCCAGTCTTCCTCCTTCAATCACAAAGTACCTCTAAATCACAATGACTGAAAGCCCCTGAAAACAGCTTCTTTCTCAACTTTGATATCGTCAGTATCTACTAATGATTTCTTAATGAACACATGAGAAAGAAAATTCATGAATTAGCTGAATTGCTGCTGGATGCTCTCACGGGCAGCAATTGTGTTTAGTGATTTTGTTGTTGTTGAGAGCAGAGCATGGGCTTCTCGGCACGTTGCCATGTGCACGCACTGCACGATGCCGGGGAGACCGAGCACATAGACTACCATGGGAATGATATCCTCTGGAGGTGGGCAACAGGCCAGCCTGACCCGTGGCCATTCCAAAACCATTTGCAGCCCATCAGATGGTAGAGCAGAAAGGGCACAGGCTCTGGAATCAGAATCACTGGGGTTCAAATCCCAGTTTCGCCTCTTACCCACTATGTGCTCCTGGGCAAGTGACTTAACCTCTTTAAGTTTCTGCAGTGAAATGGGAACCCTCCTCACAGGGCTGCCGTGAGAATGAAAGAGGCCAACGTGGAAATGCCTAACATGTAGTAGGTTCAGAATAACTGTTCATTTTCTTCCTTGAATATCTGGAATTCTTGTTCCTCTCCTTTAACTTACAGGCTGCATAACCAGGCCAGGTTCCCAGACTGGGCTGCAAAACGTTTTTGTCCTTGTCCCAGAAGCCTGGGCCCTAGGACCAGGTCTGACATACATCTCACGGATGCCCTCGCCTATGTGCACTTGAAGACACACAAAGCATCATGGGTAGAAGCAAAAGGCTGGCGACGAGCTACATGCCCACCAGAGGAAGCAGATGAATGAATTACCTACATCTCCACGGTGGGGTACCCCACAGTCATAACAGAGGCAGCTCTCCACAAGGGAACAATATGCCATCTCCAAGGTAAAGTAAAGGCAAAAGAAAAGTATGGAACAGTTTGTTTAATTGACCAGCTGGGGGTCAGGATCTGACCCAGAACATGGAAAATGACATGAGACCAATTCTCAGTTCACTCAAGGGTGGTTTGTGACTGGTACCACACGGGATGCAGAGGAGAAAGGCTAATTCCTTACACACAATCATCCCGTGGGGCATTAAGACCTAGTTCTCTCATGGAACCCCACTGGGAAAGGCTGGTCCGACCATCTCTGGAGGGACCCATGAGAAACTGATAGCAGTTTCTCAATTGGAGAATCCGGAAACTAGGGTTAGGTATGGAAAGAAGTCCCTTATCACAGATCAGATTCCTGGGTACTTTTGAATCTTTTGCCATGGACCTGGCCTAACCTGTTAAAATGAAAGCAGACTATTTTAAATAAGAATTTTTTAAAGCCGACATGTATGAATTAGTAATAATAAAAAACTTGCTGTTTGACCTTGGGCAAGGCTCCTGGAGACTCCATTTCCCCATCTTTAAAATGGAAAGACCATCCAGAGAAGACAACACAGAGCTCACATCCCAGCACCCACCACTAAGGTCCTGGCCTGCAGACCCCTGCTGGATTTCAGCTGGGCTGTCCTCAGAAGGGTGGGGCGTCAATCACCACCTAGGGCCGCCCGGGTTTAGACACATGTTGGACGTCCCAGCTTGTTGGGACTGCAGCTTCTTGTTTACACTGTTTCCCAGGGAGCAAGATCACAGTAGCCCCTGGCTCAAGGGGTCTAATTTTAAACCCTGGATTCTGGGCAGACAAAAAGGGCAGATCCTGGCTACCTACAAGATGCATGCACTAAAAACAGAGGACCCTGAGTGCAAAGGACAGAATAGAGAAAGCCATCTCTCCCTCCTTCCACAAACCACAGTGAGTGCCGATCCACTGGAGTACCCAGGGAGACGAGGCAGGCAGGCGTCAGTGCCCTGGGGCAGTTCCCACTTACCCAAAGAAGTCGGGAGTCTTAAAGTTGGCCCCAAGAATCCCATCTAGGAGCATTGTTCAAAGTAGATCACTAGCCCCAGCCAGGTAATTCGTAAGGCTCTATTAGAATTTCATAATGGTTTTCATTTATGGGAGTTTTGGGCGTTGTTTTACAATTTCTTTAAATCAGAATCCTAAATAAGGTCTACACCTGGTGATTGTTTGCTGTGTCCCCAAATCTCCCTTATTCCTTTGATTCTCCCTCCATTTGTTTATTTACTTACTTACTGTTTCTCTCTCTTTTTTCAATTTATTTGTGGAAGAAACCAGCCGTTCATCTATATTTTCCAGCATCTGAAGTTGGCTGACTGCATCCTCGAGGTGCCATTTAACATGTTCCTCTGTCCCCTGTAGTTCCTGTAATTTGTTCAAATCTAGAGGCTTGATAAGATTCGGGTTTGAGTTTGGGGCAAGCCTACGTCATGGTTGATGCATGCTCTTCCGTCAGGAGGCTCATCCTGTCTTTTTGTGCTGCCCCCAAATCATCCATTTGGGGTTCACAATGTTGTGTCTCTAATTCTATCATTCCTTCTACACTTTTAAGCAGGCATAAATCCATAAATAGAAACTTCCCTGTATCGACCATTTGATTACCTTGAGGTACCATTTATTTAGGAAGGGTAAGATTAATTACAATTCTTTCCTTTTCTTTAGGAGCTTAAATCTCCTTGGTACAATAAATATGTACTTGCAGTATGAATAGGCACATTATTCTGAGCCTCTGTTCGCCACCTGTAAAATGCGGGTGCTGCTGAACTCATAGCCTTATTCTGGTATGCGCAGAGAGCTCAGTTCTTTTATCAAAGACTATGTCCACGCATGCTTTGTATGAACTGTAGAATCAGGGCACGCAGCGAGGGTTTTCAGTCTCTCCCCTGCCCCAGCCTCAGGCCAAAAGCACTGCTAGAAGATGGCAGAAGCCAGCAGGGAAAAGCAGTGCACACACCCACTTTGCCTCTGGTGGCCCCCTCTGCACCAGTTTCCTATGCAGTGAGGATGCTAGTGCCTCCCTCCCAGGGAGGTTCTGGGTATTAAACGAGAAGATGTGGTCATAGGCCTGACACCTTAGTAAACCCAGTAAGGGAGACTCTCCCTGATACACACACACACACATCACACACTCCCATACCACACACTCCCCCACACCCCACACATACCACACCCACCCAGACACGCCCCTCTACACCACATGCACACCCCACATATACCCACACACATATAGCAAACCCCCACCATATCCCAACCATACACACCCCACACACCACACACACCATACTCCCCACACATACCCCCCTTTCCCCACCATAAACCCCCACCCCACACAACACCCCACACACCCCCACATACCACACACACCACACATACACACACCCCACCACATACACACACACCCATTCACACACCACACATACCCACACACATATAGCAAACCCCTACCACACACACCCCACACACCATACTCCCCACACATACCCCCCCAACACCCTACCATAACCCCCCACCCCACACAACACCCACCACACCCCCACATACCATACACACCCACACATATGCATATCCCAGCACTTACACACCCACCCATACACACACCCACATACACACTACACACCCATCTCATCAGATACACACACCACACACACACATACCCACATACACACCACACACACATCTCAACACATATACACACACCACACACACACCCCACCACATACATACCATACACACACCACACTCCACACACACATATTCTACCACATACACTCCCCCACACAAACCACACACACACCTCCCCCCAAACAAACCCCACCCTCCCACACACACAACCACCACACCCACACCACACACATATACACACACATCCCACCACATACACACACCATACACCCTCCTCCACACCTCACACACACCACACACCCTACCACACACACACACCACATACCCCACCACACCCCCCTACACACACTTCCCCCCACACGCACCCACACCCCCCCACACCCCCTCCCCACACACACATCCCACCATATATGCACACCACACACACGCACACGCACACCCGGGCACGGTCCCTCGGGTGGCCCTATTGTTCAGCCACTTCCCCAGCCAGGAGGGCGGCTGGGAACGCGGGCCGCCTGGCCCTTCCTGCTGGGCGCTGACGTGCGGCCTGCGGAAGGAACAGCGAGTCTCGGCGGGGCCAGCGCATTCCATTCGTGCCAGGCCGTGCACGCACGTCCGCACCTCCCGCGCCCCCTCCCACAGCCCCAGCCCCTTCGCCCGCACGCTCTGGACCTGCAGCGGGAGGGGTGATCTGGGAGCTGGGGACGGGATGGGGGACGGCAGGTCCCACGTGATCTTCCTGAACCCCGCCCCCAACCCCCCCCACCCTGAGGGTAGGCTCACTCGCCCATTCTACAGCTGAGGAAAGTGGAGGCCGGAGGAGGAGCAGGGAGGCCATAGGGTGGAAGCGGGGCTGGGGACGCGCAGAACCTGGTTCTCTTTGGCTACACAGTGATGCTTCCCTCCCTCACTGCCCGGCACGGGAGCCAGAGAGGGGGCCAGGCGCCACGGTGTGCAGACTGCAAGAGGTTGGCCTCAGGACAACTTAGACCAGCAGATTTACACAGCCAGGTCTTGCCGTCCCAAAAGGGACAGCAGTGGAGAATGAAGCCAGTACTTCCTGACCACCTCGGAGCCCCAGGCATCGTGCAGCGACACTTTCTCAGTTAACCCTCATGACGACCTGGCCAAGTAGGTATTATTTATCCCAGGTTAAGTGTCTGGCTAGAAAGTCAATGAACCCAGATTTTCCTGGATCCAAAACCATCCTATTTCTGAGCAGCATAATGGGGGGGGGGGGGGCTCTGGCCCCAGAACAGCAGAATTTAAAGCCTGGCTCCACCACTCAGCTAGCTGTTCTGCAATAGGCAGGTTGCTTTATCTCTCTGTGCCTCAGTTTCCTGTGTGTAAAATAGAGATGACAGTACTAATGGCATAGGATGATTATAAACAGTCTGGAAGACGATACATATAGTTCAATTCTTATTCTTATTCATTTCACTTCTGGAACTAAAAGAGGTTGGAAGGGAGCTTGGTTGACCAACTGTCCCAGTTTACCTGGTTCTGAAAGATGTCCCGAATGCCCTTTTGGTGCTAAAACTGGGACAGCCCAGGCAAACCAGGACAGATGGTTACCCATAATGACTCTGGCATTTTTAAAAGTCCATGCCACTGGCCAAAGGGCAGGAAGAAGGCGATTTCATGCTCTCAGTGCTGGTGAATTTTCCCAGAAGCCCTCGGGCCTCAAGCCCTTTGTCCTGGTCTCCCTACTCTGCCCTTGCATAGCCAAAGGGAAACCAGACATTCTTAACATGAAAATTTTCCACATCCTTCAGGGCACGCTTCTACTGCCAGAAATAGGAAGATTTGGGAGTTAGCCCAGGCCACTAAAAATAGCTCCCAGGGCCCCCCTGGAAGGCCTGCACCATCTTGGCCCTGGGTGGCCTGCCACCCAATGAGCTGTCTGTACCAGTCAGCACCTTAAATGACCATGAGCTCCACTGGTCTGGCTGATCAAGTTCAGCAGACAGGGAAAAGGCTGGCTTCCACTTAGGCCAGCTGTTGGGCAGGACCACCCTGGCCTTCCACTCAGAGACGTCCCCTCCTCCATCCCATGGCATGTCCTTCCCCTCCATCTAGAAAAGACAGTACATCACATGTGTTCACACCTGAGCAATCACGCAAGGGCCTCAGCGGTGCTCACGCAAACAGGGACACACAGCTGCTCCCTCTGTTCCGACCTGCACCTGTGCACACGCAAAACAGCCACACACACACTCACACCAAGCATCTCATTTTCACTATGCAAATGTCTCCACATTCTTAAAGCAGTGTTTCCAAATCTTTAATACCTTTGCTTCGATTTCTCCACAACCCCTATCCCACCCCCAAGGAGATTTTTGTCAAACTTGTTTTTTGCTGGTGGTACACGGGGTTGAAAAAAAAAAAAAAGGTTGAATATGCATTTTCAAACTATCTTCAAACTACCTTCTATTCCCAAGATTTCATGTCTGCCCCCTACCTGCTTCCCATCGAGTAGGTGAGAGCCCAAAGCCAATAGAGGAGGAGGACGCCTGGAGAGCATTTGTGGGGGCTCCAGACTCCTGCCCAGCCTCCCAGCCTGAGCCCCACAACTCTGATTTAAGGTGGGAGCAGGGCAGAGAGGTGCTGTGTCCAGTGGGAGGGGCAGGGCTGAGGGGCCAGTACGCCCGGGGTCACTGCCATGTTCCAGAGCAGAAACACTGCCTGCGCTCCCCGGGCTGCTGCCTGAATCCCACCCTAGCCTGCCGGCCTACTTCCTGTGAGGGAAGCGGAAACGGGAGAAGGAATGTGTTCCGCCACCAGTACCCCAAGGAGTGGAGGCCACATCCCTGCCCCGGTGGAAAAGCAGAGAAAGGAGACCTGCCCGCCAGGGTCTGACAAAACCTGAACATCCATGAAGGGCATCAACTCGCAGCCAGGCACCCTCGTTCGTTCATTCCCCCAAGTATTTCTTGAGCACCTACTATGTTCCAGGCCTGTGCTAGGGCTGGGGCTGCAACTACGAACAAGACTGATAAGGCCCCTGACCAACAGGTGCTTACAGTGCAGACAGGAAGCAACAGAAAACCGCTGTTACCCGACAACAGAAACTAGGACTGTGCCTGGTGCCTCTTTTGTTGCTTAATGAATGTTGGCCCCATGGGAGCGGCCACGGCTAGCGGAGAGCGGCTATGAAGTCAAGGAACAACGTGCAAAGGTAGAGAAATGGAGGCAGGGCCTTTGTTAGGAAAGGTGTTCATGCAGGACCTCCGGAGGACGGGAGGAAACCAGCCTCACAGAGAAGTGCATGCAGGGAAGCCGCTGGAAGGTTCTCAGCGGAAGTATGACTTCCTGTATTAGTTAGAATTCATTTCGGGTGCAAGAAATGCCCAGCATAACAGTAGTTTAAACAACATGGGAATATAGAAATATAATTTTCTCTCATACGTAAAAGCTCACCAGATTCAAGAGAAAGAGGAGACAAGTCACAGTCTGGGAGAAAATACTTGCAGAAGACACATCTCATAAAGGACTGTTACCCAGAATTTACAAAAAGCTTGATATTCAACAATAAGAAAACAAACTACCCGATTTTTTTAAATTGCCAAAGATGTAAACAGACACTTCACCAAAGAAGATACAAGAATGGCAAATATGTCATCTGAGAATCACAAGTTGAAACCAGATACCACTACATGCCTATTAGAATGGCCAAAATCTGGGGTGCCTGGGTGGCTCAGTCAATTAAGTGTCTGCCTTCGGCTCTGGTCACGATCCCAGGACCCTGGGATCCAGCCCGCATCAGGCTCCCTGCTGGGTGGGAAGCCTGCTTCTCCCTCTCCCTCTGTCACTCCCCCTGCTTGTGCACGCGCAAGTCAAATGCTCTCTCTGTCAAATAAATAAATAAAATCCAAAAAAAAAGAGAGTGGCCAATATCTAAAACACTGACACCAAATGCTGGTGAGGACGGAAGTGACAGGAACTCTCACTCATTGCTGGGGGAATGCAAGATGGTACTGCCACTTTGGAGGACAGTTCGTCATTTCTCACAGAAATAAACATGCTCTTACAATACAATCCAGTAATCAGGCTTGCTGTTATTTACCAAAGCTGAAAATGTATGTCCGCAAACACCTACACGTGGATGCTTATAGAAGCTTTATTCATAATAATTTTTAACATGTATGAATTACATGTATAATTATTTATTCATAATTGCCAAAATCTGGAAACAACCAAGATGTGTAGGTGAATGGGTGATCAACCATGGTACATCCAGACCAGGGAGTATATTATTCAGCACTAAAATAGATGGGCTATCGAGCAACCAAAAAACATAGAGGAAACTGAAATGCATATTACTAAGTGAAAGAAACCAGTGTGAAAATGCTACATACTGTGTGATCATAAATGACATTCTGGAAAAGGTGGAACTTTGGAGACCGTAAAAAGATCAGTGTTTTCCAAGGGTTGGGGGGAGGGAGGGGTGAATAGGTAGAGCACAGAGGACTTTCAGGGCAGTGAAACTACTCTGTATGACACTATGATGATGGGTACATGTCGTCATTCATCTGTTCAAACCCATAGAACGTACCACACCAAGAGTGACCCCTAAGGTAAACCATGGATTTGGGGTGATAACGATATGCCACTGTAGGTTCATCGATTGTAACAAATGTCCGGCTTTGGTGGGGTATGTTGACAGTGGGAAAGGTTGTGCCTGAGCGGGGACAGGGGGTGTATGGGAACTCGCTGTGCTTTCTGCTCAGTTTTTCTGTGAACTTAAAGCTACTCTAAAAGCCATTTGCAATGACGCGGATGGAATTAGAGACTATTATGCTAAGCAAAATAAGTCAATCAGAGAAAGATGATTACCATATGATCTCACTCATATGTGGAATTTAAGAACCAAGGCAGAGGATCATAGGGGAAGAGAGGAAAAAGTTAAACACGACAAAACCAGAGAGAGAGAAAAACCATAAGAGACTTTTAATCTTAGGAAACAAACTGAGGGTTGCTGGATGGGAGGTGGGTGGGGGGATAGGGTAACTGGGTGATGGACATTGGGGAGGGTATGTGTTGTAATGAGCATTGGGTATTATGTAAGACTGGTGAATCACAGACCTGTATCCCTGAAACAAATAATACGTTATACGTTAAATAATTGAATTTAAATTTTTTTAAAAAGGAAAAAAAACTCCTCTAAAAAATAAAATCTATTTAAGGAATTTTTCTAAAACTACTGAGACATGGTGGGGGTGGATGGGTGAAATAGATAAAGGGGATTAAGAGTACATTGGGGCGCCTGGGTGGCAATGGGGCGCCTGGGTGGCACAGCGGTTAAGTGTCTGCCTTCTGCTCAGGGCGTGATCCCGGCGTTATGGGATCGAGCCCCACATCAGGCTCCTCCGCTATGAGCCTGTTTCTTCCTCTCCCACTCCCCCTGCTTGTGCTCCCTCTCTCGCTGGCTGTCTCTATCTCTGTCAAATAAATAAATAAAATCTTTAAAAAAAAAAAAGAGTACATTTATCATGACGAGCACTGAGTGATGTATAGGACTACTGAATCATTACATTGTACACCTGAAACTAATATAGCACGGAGTATTCCTTAAAAAAAAAAACACACAACAATAAATGTAAGCATTTGTGGGTTGGGAAGAGATATGAGTATCAAGGAAAGGAAAAAAAACTGATGTACACAACAAGATAGATGAATCTCTTAAAATTATGCTGGGGTGCCTGGGTGACTCAGTCAGTTAAGCTGCTTTCAGCTCAGGTCATGATCCCGGGGTCCTGGGATGGAGCCCCACATTGGACTCCCTGCTCAGCGGGGGTCTGCTTCTCCCTCTGCCTCTCCCCCAGACTTGCGCTCTCTCTCTCATGCTCTCTGTCTCTCTCAAATAAATAAATTTTTAAAAAATCTTTTAAATTATACTAATTGAGGGGCACCTGGGTGGCTCAGTCGTTAAGCATCTGCCTTCGGCTCAGGGCGTGATCCCAGAGTCTTGGGATCGAGCCCCACATCAGGCTTCTCCACTGGGAGCCTGCTTCTTCCTCTCCCATTCCTCCTGCCTGTGTTCCCTCTCTCACTGGCTGTCTCTCTCTCTGTCAAATAAATAAATAAAATCGTTTTTAAAAAATTATACTAATTGAAAGAAGCCAGACACAAGAGAAAGAATACTATATGATTCCATTTATGTGAAATTCGAGAAACCACAAATTTAATCTATGGTGACAAAAAGCATATCCCTAGCTGACTGACGCAGGGAGTGGGGATTGATTGGGAAGAGGCATGAGGGAATTTTTTGGTGGATATGATCTGTATCTTGGATGTGTTGTCGGGCATAATTCATTCCACATACACTTGTCAAAATTCAAAAATACATAAAACTGTTTAAATTTGTCAAAGTCCATTAAACTTCAAACTTAAAATAGATGCATTTGTTGAGGTAAATTTTATATCAATAAAGTTAGGAAAGGGGGGGGGAAGCCCACTAGAGCCAATGATAGTGCTCTGCTCCCTGAAGTTCTTGTTAAAAACACAAAGGGTCTGAGATGTCTTTCCTATTGGCAAACTAACAAGCGAGCCTACCATTGTTTCATAGAAGCTTGCGGAAGACACAGGACTCCTGGGTCAGAGGATTTTATTACAGCACAGCAGGCAGCATGAGGTTCATTTGGAGCCTACTTAAAAAAAAAAAAAATATATATATATATATATATATATATATATATATATATATATATATATATATGTATGTATGTATATATGAAGCAAAATGCCCACCATAGGAGGCACAAGGCTCTGGTCCATTTTGTATAAGAGGGGGACAAGGGCAGGGCCTCTCATGAGGGCTCTTCGGAATTTACTTCCAGGGCAAGTAGGTCAGGCTTGGGCCAAGTCTGGGGCCTTTCTTCCTTCCGTAAAATCTACCGAATATTAAATTGGCTTCAGACCATTCTTCATCACCCTGAGGACACGTGTCCTTTCTGTGCCATGTCCTCTGGCTTCTAGGGCTCAAGGACCACCCCCTGCAGAAAGCCTGTCCTCCTTGTTCTCCCCTCTACCTGCTCCCGCCCCCCAGCTCCATATCTCCCTGCCCTCTGTCCTGTCCCCACGTCACCACCTCCCTGTCAGACCACTGCACTAAAATCCTGGGTCAACGCATCAATCCCTGCCACTTGCCAGGACAGCCCAAGTTCAGGGACCATAGCCTCTCCATTCTTGTGCATCCAGTGCCTGGTACAGGGCCTGGCAGGAGTTGGCTCAGCAGGGGCTAGTTTCATGACTGGACTGTGGTCTGGAACATCTATATCAAACAGGACCATCTGCCTTAGCCTCCCTAGATTCACAATAGACATCAAAGCCCAACCCAGCTGCCACTGACAACCCCCCACTTGCCACCGCCTTCAGACTCCACCGGGCTAGAAATACCCTAGAACGAAGTCCCTCAAGACCCCCAGATATCTCTTTATTTATACAACCATTCACTTCCCCAACTATATGCCAAGCCTCGCATTGGAAGCTGGGGGCATAGAAATGAAAAGGGCATGATCCCATCCTCAATGGTTCAGACAGATGCCCTTCCCCTGCCTCCCTCTCTCTCTCCTCCCCCGCTCTTTGCCTCCCTTCCTCTTTTCCTTCCATATGTATTTATGGAGCCACAGGCATCCATCCTCAGAGCGTGGTAAGTGCCAGGAAGGTGCTGCTGAGAGCTCTGCGGGGAGAATCCCCGGTGGTCACCAGAGACCTTGCCGAAGGACATTTCCAGGAGATTCTGTATGGATATCTAATTCTTCTATTAGATGAGAAGCTGTGAGTCATAAGCCCCAAGCAGCCCTACAGACTTCCCCATGAATCACCCACTGCCCCATTCTCCTCATTAGAGACACACGCCATGGGGAATTCTCCTTCAGACAGGAGGGAGGAAATGTGGAGGGAAGTGGTGGGAGGATGGGCTTCAGAGTAGAGTCCCTGAACAGGTTTTCCCACCAGCATCCCTTCTAGAATCACACCCCTGATCCCAAGAATGGAGCCCCAGGATAGCAGGTCTTCGATAGCAGCCCCTCATGCTGCTTCCTGCTTTCAAAGCGCTTGTATACACTTTATTTCATTTACACACCACCGTGTGTTACTGGAAAGTCTCCAAGGGAAATTGCTTCATGTGGAAGGGAAAGAAGTTGGTTGAACAGAAAAGAATCACTTCCCTCTCGTGTGGGGGCAGGACCCACCCACAAAGGAGAGGAATTGTCCAGAGCGTTCAGAGGTCCTTCATGTATTCAACAAATTTATTGCGTACACACCACATGCCAGGAACTGTTCTAAGAGCAGGAGATCCCACAGTGAACAAGACAGACAAAGTCCCTGTCCCCGAGCCTTTACATTCTAATGAGGAGCTAGACCATACCCACATAAATAAAGATTAAAGGGCGATAAGTGTATGTGGGGAAATAAAGCACAGAAAGGGGTATGGGAGGCCAGGGCTGGGGCAGGGTGGTCAGGGAATGGCCCCCTGATGAGATGACTTTTGGACAGAGAGCAAAAGGAAGAAAGGAGCTGGCCCTGCTGAGATCTGAAGAAACGGCAGTCCCGGGGGAGGCAGCAGCAGGGGTCTCTGAAGCCGGGATGAGCTGCGTCCATGCTAGAAAGAGCAATGAGGCCAGCTTGGCAGAAGGAGGTGAGCGGAGGGAAGGGGGCGGGAGATGTGGTCAGAGACCTATCAGCAAGACAAGCCACGTCCGCTCTTTTAGCCTTTGTAAGGACTTGGCCTTTGAGTACGAGTGAGATGGCAGAACCACGAGAGAGCTCAGAGTAGAGGAGGAAAATGACCTGATGTGTTAGACATTTCATTCTGGGTTTTTAAAAGTCTACCTACCTCCCCTCCAGTCATGGCCGATCACATCATCCAGAGCCGCCCTACTGCCGAGGACTACGAAAGCGGGACAGAATATTTCTAAATACTTAAGTTTGAAGATATTCAAGCACAAAAGGACAACAGGGAATTGTGGGATCAAGATCCGGAAAAGGAAAACCCAGAGGGATAAGTGCAGCATTTGGGGCCTCTTCTCCCCCGAGATTATCTGCCAATTCTGAAACAGGGGGCTGAAAGGCTCAAAACTTGAGCAGAGCTTCTAAAACACCCATGAGTCTCATAGGACAGATAATGGAGCTCAGGGGACACCGAGGGGGACCTGGTACCACCCCAAGCTTGTTTGTGCATTACCCAGAAAAAGTAATCAAGACTGGGGGTCAGGTAAATCCCCCAAGATTTTAGTTGAAATCCGTAAAAGGATACACCCTTGGAATAAGAATGAAGCAGTTATCACTGGGTCTAAAACCCAGCTTCGGGTCCTCTCAAACCATCTCAGTCCCTGGTTGCTTTAAGGCGATGTGGGATTCCTTGGCCCTCGCCACCTTCAACAAAGTAAACCCTTCTGGCATCTGGCTGGCTCAGTGGGTAGAGCATGCGACCCTCGATCTTGGGGTTGTAAATTTGAGCCCCATGTTGGGTGTAGAGATTACTTAAAAATAAAATCTTCAGGGGCGCCTGGGTGGCACAGCGGTTAAGCGTCTGCCTTCAGCTCAAAGCATGATCCCGGCGTTGTGGGATCGAGCCCCACATCAGGCTCCTCCGCTATGAGCCTGCTTCTCCCTCTCCCACTCCCCCTGCTTGTGTTCCCTCTCTCGCTGGCTGTCTCTCTGTCAAATAAATAAGATCTTTACAAAAAAAAAAAAAAAAACTTCAAAAACGAAAAAAAGGTAAACCTTCTTGAGAAAAGGAAGACACCACCCAAGCCTCAGACAGTCTCCTAAATTTTTCATGTGTGGTGTCCGAACTTTACTCAAAAATAACGAGGCGTCTAAGGGAAATAAACATGATGATCATGAGAATGACCATTAAAGTGGCTACCATTTACTGTTGGCTGTGTGTCAGGTACTCTCCAAAACATTTTCGCCACATGGTGTCATTTCACCTTGATAACCCATGTGCAGCAAATACCTCCACTGCTCTCTTTTAGAGAGGTCAGAACTAAGGCTTTGAGGGAAGGGATCCACCTAAGCCCGTACGGACAGTTGTCTATCAGTTTCACCCCAAGCATTATTTTTACCATCGACTGAGCACTTTCTAGGGGATAAGTAACTGTTACTCACCCTTGTATTCAGAAGACATATATAGGAAGTAACTGTGGCGCGCAAGCCCCGGGCAAAGACCCAGGAGCCCAGAGTCACATAAGGGAGGACCCTTACCTCGGGACGCTGACAAAGACGGCTCGCAGCTCTCATACACCCACAGCCGACGGGCTGGAGCCAGGCGGCAGTTGTTTTGTTTGGTCCATACAAAGTCTCTGAAAAAAGGAGATTTCCCATAAAAATATAAATTCCTGTCTTTTAAAAACAGTAAGGTCTATGGGCACCTGGGTGGTTCAGTCAGTGAAGTGTTTGCCTTCCGCTCTGGTCATGATCCCGGGGTTCTGGGATCGAGCCCCATGTTGGGCTCCTTGCTCATCCGGGAGTCTGCTTTTCCCTCTGCCCCTCCCCCCGCTTGTGCACACATTCTCTCTCTCCCTCTCTCAATCTCTCTCTCAAAAATAAATAAATAAACTTTTTAAAAAAAAATAGTAAGGTCTAGCAACACAGGGCCTACGTTTCCACCTCAATTGACAGCTTCCGTGTAGGACAGAGCTTGAACTTCCTAGGTCACCACAGTTTCCAGTAGCCCAATTCCCAATTACATGACCTGCCTGGCCCAGGGGGCAGTTGGATGATGACGCTTAGTGACAGCAGTAGGATGAAGCTTTATGTTCCCAGGACGCTGGTGACAGATGAGGAAGTCTTAAAGGTCAAAGAAGGCTTCACGGATTTGGTGTTATTTTGAGCAAGGGGACATCATTCAAGCAAAGATGCCTTCTGGGCCATCAGAGCTTCGTTTGGGGACGGCCTTTACTTGGAGACCACCAACCGTAACCCACTGACTGTGGCAAGGGAGGCCCTTCCTGGGCCTCAGTTTCCATCTGTAAGAAGCACCTGAAGTGACTTTCATGTATTCTCCTTTCCCATCCAACTCTTAGCTCTAAGCCCCCTCCTTATCCAAGCCTGGGAATGCTCTGGAACCACTGGGATTCATTTGGGCTGGCTCAGGGAGACACAGGGAGGAGGAAATAGACACTTTCTGGGAAGGGGCAGCAAGGGGTCCCAGACCTCTGGAAGACAGAGATGTGATGGAGATGGGACTGGTCCCTGTGGGAATGGGTCCCGATTCAGTCTCCCGCACAGTATCACCTATTCCCAGAAGGCAGTAGGATGGGGCAGGACAGCCCACTGCTCCCTGTCTCCCTTCACCAGAACACTCTGGGGAGTGGCACTACTGCTCGAGTGACGGAATGGGGACCAGCTGAGTCACAAGAGGAGAATGAGCCTTTCTCAAGCCTCTGTGATGTGGCCAGAGGTGACCGCCTTTCATTTAATCCACCTTTCATTTAATCCTTAAAGAGCCTTCGAAGGCCAGTGGTTATTGACCCATATTACAGATGGGGTAACTCAGGTTTAAAGTTTGGTAACTTACCCACAATAAGTCACACAGCTAATAAGTGGCAGAAGCAGTACTTGAACTCAGGTCTAACTGACTCCGAGGCACTGGTTCTATCTCGTGGTCCACGAAGATCCCCCCCCCCCCCCCAGCAAACCTCAAGTCTTTGCAGCCCTCCTGGCAGGGAACTCTCTTCCCAGCTCACCTCTGAAATACACAAGCCCGTTGTAGTTCTCAGGTCTTCACCCCTCCCTGATCACCAAAATCTAAAGGAGGTTCCCCCTTTATCATTCCACCTTCACAGCCTTCCTCTTCATCTTATTTCTTAAGTATCTTATTTATATTTTGCACTCTTCCCCTCCCCCCCCCCCAATTATTAGCTACTGGAGAGTAGGAACCTTGTCTTGCACCAAAGTCTCCCTGGGCCTAGGGTGTCAGTAAAGATTTGTTGAATGAATGAATGAATGAATGAATGAATGAATGAATGAATGAGTGGACCTGCTGCTTAGCTTAAAAAGCCACAGCCAAGAAAAAGGTGCATTTAAGGTATTTTCCTTAGCAGAGCAGTTTTTCCTGCTTGGTGCTATCACCGTGTGCACCCTTTGTTTTCCAGAGAAGAAGCTACCTCTGAGCTGATAAAAGGGGGGAGAGGCTCCTTGGGCCCCAGAGGCTGTTCTCCTGAGAGCCCCCCAAAAAGTCCCCAGAGGTGGGCAGCCCTCCCACCTGCTCCCCAGAAGGCAACCTGCGGAGGAAAACATCCCGGGGTGACCTGGCTCCACCGGGCCGGGCTTGCGAGGTGTGGGAAACCGGAGCCCGGGCCGGCGCTGGGCGGGGCTCCCCCCGCGTGGCCGGGGCTTTGTTTGCCTCTGTGTATGGCAACCAGAAACCACCGCAGCCAGCAGTTCGCAGAGCCAGGCTCCCGCGCCCCGCCCCCCCCTTTATTTTAATCTCCTAAACTGATTTGTCAGCAGCAGGAAGTGACATGACAGCTTTCCTCACAAAAGGGAAACTCCTCCGCGTTACCATGGGGATGGAGGCCACTGTATGATCACAGATTTATATAATCTTAAAGGTGTACGCACCATGATGTCATCCTGGATGGGCAGCGGAGGGAGGGAAATGGACTCCGGAGGCTGCGAGTCCGAGGCAAATTAGCTACGATTTGCAAAATTCCAAGGAAAGGAGAGGATGCGGTGGAAGCATTTGGGGTTGGCACTATCCTAATAGAAACCACAGAAAAGCATAAAGTATGCATTCACCTTCTAAGTCTGGGAGGAATCTTATCCATTCGATCCAGGGCAAATTGGTCATTTTAGGGGTGGGAAAACTGACACCAGAAAACTGCTATAGTTGGTAGCAATGGGGAATGGGATCTTCATGTACCTCCAGGGCCCCTACCTGCCAGGCACTTGACATTCATGAGCCTATTTCTTTCTTACACGTGAAGCGGGTTATATTATCCCATTTCACAAGGAAGGGAGCTGAGGCCCAAAAGGATAAATAGCTTTTCCACCCCCAAAATTATGTGGTAAAACCATGCTGATGTCTGGTTGGCTACAACATTCACCCTTTCCCCACTCCCTCAAGCTGTCTTTTGGACCAAACTAGGACTTCGGTTCCCAGTCTTCTTTCGGGCCCAGGTTCCAATCTCTGCAATGTTGTTTACTTGCTGTATGAACTTGGACATGTCATTTCCTCTCTCTGAGCCTCAGTTTCTTCTTCTGTAAAATGGGTGCTGCTGCTAAAGGTTTAATGTGAAGGTGCATAAAGCAGTTAGCACAGTGGCTGGCCCACGGCGCTAGCTCTAAAATTGAGAGCTATTATAACCACGTTACAAGTATTAAATGATGGACTTGTCTCTATTTCAATCTCCCCTTGAGAAACATTTTAATAGTTTGAACATCTTTCTCCTCATCATGAGGTGGTTTTTTTCCCCCCTAAGAAAAGCAGTCTCAGGCCCAAAGTGACATGCTCCAGAGAACCCAAAGACCAGGAATCAGATATGTGGAGAAAGAGGGTTATCACCCCTGCTCTCCTGAGCTTGCACTGGGAGAAGTGAGTGAATTGTTTTCACTGGCGGCTCCCTTAGGCAGCCGCTGTATTTTTCCACTGCATGGATCACACTGGAGATTAGTTTTGGTTCAGCCAGTGCCTGCCAAGCAGAAAGTGATGGCCTGAGCCCACGGGGAAGTCAGCCACGACATCTGCCACGGACTTGAAGTTGCTGGTATGTTTCCACGAAAGGAGATATTCGCCATAGTAAATTTCTAGGGTTTGATAAAAACACTGGGTACGGTTTGTTTTGAAAGGCGTGAACACACTTGCAATTGAAAGCCCAGCCAAGGAAATGAGCTTGCCAGCTCAGGGTAAGTTCTTAGAACACAGGGATCTTTCAGCCCTTGAGAGTCAAGTGGCAGATGGTGAACCAGTGGGGAAAGGTCAAGGACAGTGATTGTGTGTCAAGGCCTTAAATGACCTGGTGGGACCAGGACCACTGTTTAGGGCACTTTTGGAGAAGTAAAAGACTTCCTTTTCTGCTTCCTTCATCATTTTGTTCAGAAACAAGTTGAGGGGGAAGAACCAGAGCTAAGGGGCCAGTAACCCAAGAGCTTCACTGTTATTTAATTCAACATTATAGACTGGATTATGGGTTGGTAGTCAATTACACCTTCTCTTGTTTTGGCCTGTTCGGCAGGAGTAAAAGTCCAGAATCTTGCCCTAAAGCAAATCAGGTTTGATCGCTTATCTTTAACAAAATTATGAAATCAGACCAGCAAGTGACCTGGAGGCAGCCACCAAAAATTCTGTATATTATATATATATAATATATATATATTATATATATATAATATTCTGTATATTATATATTCTGTATATTATGTATATATAATATTCTCTATATACATCCATATCTATCTATATATTATATATATAATATTCTGTATATTATATATATAATTCTCTATATACATCCATATCTATCTATATATTATATATATAATATTCTGTATATTATATATATAAAATTCTCTATATACATCCATATCTATCATCTATCATCTATCTATATATTATATATATAATATTCTGTATATTATATATATAAAATTCTCTATATACATCCATATCTATCTATCATCTATCATCTATCTATATATTATATATATAATATTCTGTATATTATATATATATAATTCTCTATATACATCCATATCTATCATCTATCTTTATATTATATATATAATATTCTGTATATTATATATATAAAATTCTCTATATACATCCATATCTATCATCTATCTATCATCTATCTATATATTATATATATAATATTCTGTATATTATATATATAAAATTCTCTATATACATCCATATCTATCTATCATCTATCTATCATCTATCTATATATTATATATATAATGTTCTGTATATTATATATATATAATTCTCTATATACATCCATATCTATCTATCATCTATCTATGCTAGCCTGGATGTATTCCAAAGCTTTAATGGTCAGGTTGGGGATGGGAACTTCAGGTGATTTGTCTGTGTTGTATTTGCTCATAGCACTTCGTATTCTTTTCATAAAAATAAAGGTCTTTTCAAAGGCAAAAAAAAAAAAAAAAGCACGTGAGAGAAGCAAGAGATAAAGTGCAAGCCACACAGAATTAGGGAACAAAACAGATGTAGGGCCCAATTCCCCCCACTGCCACTTAGCTACACTGGGTCTCAGCATCTTTATCTGCAAAAGGGTCCTGCTGCGTTGTTTGGGGGGCGGGGCAGCACACACTACCTTACATATAGCAGGAACACGTTTATGTCAGGTCTTTTGGAAAGCCATCATCCTCATAACTCCAGCACAGTTCAGAAAAAAAGGTGGCTTTTTATATTGTCCTGGGTAAAGTATTAAATAAAAAAGGCAACCCAAGCATAATGCTCGTTCCTTTTTGGCTCTGGGCACACTTGGGCTCCCCGTGTAACATGGTAGGAATACGTGGGTGGACACCTGGATCCGATGAGGGGCAGTACCTGGTTTTCCATGATAGATCACACTTTTCTACCTCCCTTGTAACCCAGCCATCTTGGATGGGAAGGGCCGCCAAGTAGTGGAAGACCAGATCCCAAGACACATCTGCGACGCCCTTGTCCAGATTCTGGTTCACTCATGGGAGAGGGATTAGTTGGGGCTGCCCAAGAAACAAAGCATTGAGATTTCAATAGAAATGCCATAATTTATTCTGTTGTATAAAAAAAGTCATCCTTATGTAACAAAATGTCTTCTTAAAAGAAGAAATATATTATTTCAGTTCATAAATAATCAAACATACAACTGCTGGCAACTAAAAAAAAAACCCAACACTGGTGCTTTCCATCAGTGCTGAACACAAACCTGCTTAGGATATATTTACAGGGTATTACAGTACTCAAACACAAAAATTGAGGTATTTGGTTCTTCTAGGAGTAGACACTGACATTTGTGAAGGCAGACCAGCTCCACAAAAATAAATAAGGTATATTCTCATAGGTATGTGTCGTCAGGAATGATAATACTGGTAGGTATGTCAAGCATGAAGAGTTCCTACAAAAAACAGGAGCAAGCAAAAAGAAACCGGCTCATACACGGAGTCCTTTCTCTTCTGCCCCTTTGTGTCAGAGGGACTTGATGTACCCACTATACATATTGGTCCCGAATGTGCTGAGTTCAGCAAACATCTTGATGCTACATCATCACTATGACTGCTTAGGAACCCAGTGGAACTCGGGGTGAAATTAAATAAATAAGGACCAGCCCTCACAAGCACCCTCCCCAGAGTTATTGCATTTCTCCTCAAGGAGCCTAGAGTCCCAGTGGGCTGCGGAGATCACCTCCCGTGGCCTTTCAGCAGCTGGGAGAGGTCGTGATGGGGCTCTGAAGGTAGCTCAATGCACTGTTCGTGGAGTGGACGGGGATGGAGACAGGGAAGTTGAAGACGGTGGTGGTGGAGGTGCCGCGGTCCAGCACAGCCATGGCAGGGCTCCCGGCCTCCGCTGAGCAGTGTGGGGCCAGGACCTGGGACTCAAACTGCAGCAGCTGGCCCATGAAGCTGAAGTTGGGGGAAATGATGCTTCTCCTCTGCTTCACAAACTCAAAGGCCTCATCCAGCTTGACTCGGTTAGTCCTCATGAGGTAAGCGAGGCAGATGGTCGCTGACCGGGAAATGCCTGCCTGGCAGTGGACAAACACCCTTCCTCCAGCATTCTTGATGGAGTCTGGAAAACAAAGGGTGGCTGTTACTAGAGAGCTCAGGGGAACAACCCCAACACCAGGCAGAAGGCGCCTAAGAAACCTGTGTGTCCTATCCAGAGAATGGCAACATCACCTATGCCATCACACAGTGCTCTGTGGAGGCGACGTGGGCATTGTGCAAAGAACAGCAAGGGATTTAAACCAAGACCAGGTATCTCCACAAAGCAGACTGATCCTGGATGGGTTAAGTCAATTCAACTTTCTGAGCCTCCCTTTGCTAATCTGTTGAATGGGACATCAAATCCCTAATTTTGCTGGGATGTTGCCCACACCAGACTGCTATTTCATGTATGGAGAAAGGCTGAGACGAATGTCATTCAAGTCCTTGCCACAGAGTTGGGCTCGGTGACTAAAAGGGGGGGAGCAAGGCCGAAGTCCCAGGCATCTGTCCATTTACCTATGAAGTCAATAGCCTCGTTGAACCAGGAGCTGATGTCCGCCTTGTGGTTGTCTTCCACAGGGATGCTCTTGTACTGGTAGTGACCCTCAAAATGGTTGGGACAATTGGCCGAGACGTTGATCAAGGCAGTGATGCCCAAGGCGTCCAGCATGTCTTTGCGGGAAGCATGATAGGCACTGCCCAGGTACAGAAAGGGCAGGATCTCCACTGGGCCACCCTGAAATCCAGAAATATCCAACACTTGTCAAGCTTTGCTCAGAGTCAATGCCGATGCCCACACCCACAAAAACTCCCTGCTGGAAAAGTCAGTTGCAGATACTGGTGCATTTAGCACTGTTGTCAGAGTTTAAATAAATAGGGGACTAAACCCATTTGCCTCAAGTTCATTTCTGTAGTGCCAGCAATTAGACTCCATTCCATCAGACCACTTAACGGTGGGATAAACAGCTCTCTGTGTCCCCTCCCTTATAAACTCGCAGGTTACTGTGGATATTCTCACTAGTACTGCTCTCCCAGGCCTTTGCCAGCTGTTCCTCCCCTCACCTCCTCTATCACAGGCGCCTACTAACCTGATCATAGAGTGGGGTGCTGCAAGAACTGCACCCTGATTCGGCGCTGTCAGGGACGCTAGTACTCAGGGGAAGGCTGAGCCCCATGGGGGTCGACTGTTTGCTGCACAGCTCCGGGCAGGAAGCTGAAAAAGCTTCATATCCTCCTGGGAAGACAAAGAGACATATTTGTTTCCATTAGTACCGTCGGGGACAGGACACCTTCATCCAACCCCCGCACCCACCAGGGCTGAAGTTTACCCCGGAGAGGCCCGGCAAGTGTTCTTAAAGCCAAACAAAGCCAACGACAAGTCCCCAGAATAGGGCTCGGGCGCCCACGCGCTCCAGGTCGGGCAGCCCGAAGGGGCGGAGGGCCAGGGGTCCCGCGGCCAGGCGGCGGGGGGCGCGCGGCGCCAGAGCTTCCCCGCGGGCGTACCTTTGAGGAAGAAGACTTGCGCGGCCCGCGCCTCGCGGCAGAGCGCGCCGGCGGCCAGGGCCAGGGTGCCGTCGCGCTTGGCGCCGTCCAGGGCGGCGCTGCGCTCGTCCAGCAGCACCACGGCGTGGTAGGCGCCGGCCAGCAGGCGGCCGCGCAGCTCGGCGTTGGGCACGATGTGCTCCAGGCCCATGGCGCCCTTGGCCCGGCGCCGCACGATGGTGCTGAAGCGCACGTTGACCGAGCCGGCGATGTGGCCGGCGTTGAAAGCGAAGAAGGAGCGGCAGTCCAGCAGCAGGCACTGCGCCGCGCGCTCCCGAAGCAGCGTCCGCAGGCCTCCGGCGTCCAGGGAGCCCACTTCCATGACCATGGCCGGCCCTAGCGCCCCCAGCGTGCCTGTTTCTCGGTGCTCTTTGTCCTCGGAAGCCAAGGGCAGGGCAAAGGCTTTCGAAGAAAAGCCCGACCCTAGTTCTCTCTGCGCGGAACCCCAAACTGCCCTTCGACTGAGTGAGGGGGCGTCGTGCGGGGGCTCTCGGCCGCCTAGGCTTCTTTGCTGCTCCCCCGACTGCCCCTTCGGCCCCAGTCAACACCTATTACAGCCCGGCGTCCTTCGCAGCGAGCCCGACCCGGGGGAACGCGTTTATATGTGGCCTCTCTGGGGGCGGGGCGGGGCGGGGAGAAGCGGGCGCGCAGGGGGAGGGGAGTTGTTTGTTTGAATGGCGGTCACGTGACCGTGTGGTGACGTCACCCGCCCTGCCCGGCTTGGCGCCGGCGGAGCCAGAGGCGAAGACGTCATCGGCCTCGGAGCGGGATCCGCTGGCTGCTTGCTGGCTCGGGCCCCAGGCCGGCCGGCCGGCCTGCGCCTGGCTCGTCCCCGGGGATCCGGCCTGAGCGGCTCTCCGGGCCCAGCGGGGAGGAGAGGTGGCAGGCGCGCTGCCAGCCAAGGGCTGACCTCCGGGATCCGAGCGGCTGGGAGAGCGGGCGGTGGGCCAGCGGCCTCTCCACCCCTCTCCCTCCCCGGTGCCCCTCCCCGAGCCCCCTCCGCCGCCGCCACGAACGGAAAGGGGCTTCCTGTGCCTTTGCATACACGTGTGCCCCTTTCGGTCATTTCCTCGTCACCAGTAGGCGCGGAAAACTCAGGTTCCCCAGGAGAAGCGATTAACTTGCCCGGTATCACACCGCTGGGGGTTGGGGTACAGAGAGGAACCTGAAATAAGGGTTGGAGAAAATGTACTGTTTGTCCACGGATATGTTCCTACTAGCGACAACCGGGGTGAGTCGGGGTGAAGTTCAGGGGAATGTTATCCCGTTTCCCAGACTTGTCCTCCTGTTACTTAAGAAAAACATACGTTTAAACTAGTAAAATGCCTTCTATTTGAAGCCCCTATATGGCAAGTTATCCCTAATCAGGTCGCTCCTAGAGGACTTTGAGCCGAGGAAGGCGGGTAAGGGGGCTGAAATCGCAAGTGTGGGGTCGTAAGGTGCCGTGCTGGATTGCGGGGTTCGGCGTTTGGGGAGGCGACCCCCCCCCCCCAGCGTGGCTCGACGGCGCCCTCCAGGGGTCACCGGACACGTTTCTGGCCACGTTCTCTTCAGACAGCTCTCTCTACGTACTCTTTGAGCGCCTACTATGCCCCAAACTCAGGGGCTTCAATCCCCACGCCCTGACTCTCGCCATCTATACGCGCTGAATTCGAAATCCAGTACCACGGCGCTTTAGGAGTCCAGGACGAACGTTTGGGAAGACCCCATGCGGCCACCCGCGCGGAGTCCTAGTGACGGCCCCCTGCGCAGGGGAGGGCGGCACCGATGTGCTAGGTACACAAACATAAATATTGCGCCACCAGGCCAGGGTGCCGAGTCAGGAACATTCTGCGGTTTCTTCCCCTCTCCTGCGGAGAGGGGGATGGGATGGGGATTTCAAGCACCCTGTGTCGTTGGTCTGTGGACTGTATCACCAGAGACAGCTTCTGCATTTGCCTTGTTTAGCCTCTGTGCTCGCACATGCTCAAACTTTCTGCCTAAGTTCTAGAAAAGTTCCGGGTTGAGTACTTTTTCTTAAGGGCATTTTCTACCTTTAGATGAGCATTGAGGACAGCAAAGAGGTCCTCAGATGATGGCAACACCCTCCCTATATCTTTTCAAAAAAAGAAAAAAAATTTGTTTATACTACTCACTCAGCTGAGGAACTCAACATATTTTTTGCATTGAATCATAAAATGTTACAGCTGCTGACTTTTCACAGCATACCAACTTTATCTGCCCCATTTTTTTTTTAACCAAGAGTGTTCATTATATCTTCCCCTACCCACATTTAAAAAAAAAAAAAACAAAACTCTTTGTACAGCTATTAGAGTTGTGGTGGCACAGTCTGGCCCTGGAGTCAGGTGTCTGCTGAGCTATGTGGGCTTTTCCTCTTTATCCTTTTCTGGAAAGAGCATAGTTTGAACCCCCATGCCGTTATTTTGCTTCTGGGTGATCTTAGGCTCATCTCTTTCCCTGCTGAGCCTCTAAGCCGCCATCTGCAGAATGGGTTTACAACTGCCTATTTTGTGGATGGTTTGAGGCCCAAATGTGAGATAGTGAGTGTAAGGAACCCAGGCCTTACCCTACCCCTTCCCATTATGATTCACTAAATCTCTTGTTTTCCCCTTCCCGGCAAGCCATGTGTGTTTCAGGGTCTGGCATCAGAACTCGGGGAGAAGATCACCATAAAACACATAGTTGTTGGGACAGAGGCCCAGTTCAGGAAAAGATCCCTCCTTGAGACCAACTAATACAACGGCTTGGGTCGGGGGTGGGGGGGCGGTGGTGGTAAAAGTATAGCCACTGAAGACCCCAGTCTAGGCAGTAGAGAGGCTGTTGCTGGCTGAAGGTTGAATCAGAAAGAGGCCCAATGTAATCTGGTCTATGGTGATGGTAGTGGGGCTGGAACTGTAGGCCTGGCGGGCCCAGGGCCATGAAGGAGCATGAATCAGTGGATATTGACTTGGGAGGGAGCTGGGCCTTTCTGACCTGGGCTCTTTCCAGTTTTAGATGTGCTTAGGCATAAACCTGGAGGCAGTGGGGGGTAGTGGGAAGGGTTTGAACTCAGAAGACCTGGACTCCCCACTCTCAATGTGTGGCCTTGAATAAGTCACTTCCCCTTGCTGAATCTCCACTCCCTCCTTCCTGTGATGCCAGTAATGACAAGTACCCCAGGACTGTGGGGGACTCAGTATAGCCAGGGATGGCTTTACCCTACAAGCCCTGTCCGAATCCTGTCCTCAGAATGGATTTTGGATCCGCTCTGGGGTCCCAGGACAGGAGGAGAAAGGGTGATGCTTTCACAGATCATACCAGCTCACTGTCTGCCCTGTGCACTTGGCCAAGCAGCTTAACGTAGGTGAGCTTTGGTTTCCCCATACGTAAACCGGGAACACTATCCATCCGGAAATAAGTAAGACCACGTGTGAGAAAGGGCCTGAGAGAGTCACACCAGGAACAGGTGCTCTCGGGAGAGGGAGCTGGCTCCCGCTGGTCATATTCTCTTTCAGAACCCACAGACCATCGACTGGGCTATATGGCAGCTCCTGCCTTTGCTCAGTATCTTCCATGACTCCTCCTTCTCACCAAACCCAAAGTGTGCCACCCTGGCCTCACCCATCTGTTCGGCCCAGCCCCCCCCCCCCCCGCCCCTACTGTCATTGGCTCTCTTGTTGTTCTCTAGGCAAACTCCCTGAGCCTGAGTTCCCACCCCCACACCTTTGCTCCCACTGCTCCTCCAACCCCCTGCCGGGATGCCGTCCCCTCAGGGCTTAGCCCTATCTTTCTCCATCCCCCAAGACCCAGCCAAAGTGGCATCTCCATGAAGCCTTCCCTGGTTTCTCCAGCTTCTCCTGCCCTTGGGTCCTGGAGGACTTTGTCCAAACATTCTGATTGTGTAAAAGTCTCTTTGATCCTTATCTTATCCTCCCTGAGTTACTTGAGGGCAGGGACTGTTTTTCTCATCTTTGGACCTCCACACCCTACAACCTTGAATGCAGCCCAAGCGTACAGTAGCGTGGTGAGAGAACATTTAAAAAGCATACTGTCGAAAAGTAGATGAGGAGAAGGGGTCAGAAATGGTCATTTATTAAGCTTCTCTTCTGTGCCAGCTGCATTGCAGTTATCATCTAAAGAACTAATCAGTGCGTGGCACCTGGGTGGCTCAGTAGTTAAGCGTCTGCTTTAGGCTCAGGTCATGATCCCAGGGGCCTGGGATCGAGCCCCTCATCGGGCTCACTACTCAGTGGAAAGCCTGCTTCTCTCTCTCCCTCTGCGGCTCGCCCTGCTTGTGCACGCACGCATGCTCTCTCTCTGTCAAATAAATAAATAAAATCTTAAAAAAAGAACTGATCAGTGATCCTGCGATGTGGTTGTTCTCCCCATATTACAGACAGGGAAACAGGCTCAGAGAGGGAATGTGCCTCGGATCACACCGCTGGTAATCATCAGACACAGATCCAAAGCCTGGCCCTGAATGACTGAGACGGAGCAGGGCCCAGGCCTCCTGCCATAGGAACTTCAGTCTGTTAAGGCCTCTCTCTGTGCAGGTCCCATCCTAGGCAGTGTTGGCCGAAGTCTCTGACTCCCCGCTTGCCTGGAGCTCTACTCACTGGGCAGAAGGGTCCCTGGCACCAGCCCTGGAGGGACCCTGAACCTCTTAGGATGCCCCCAGTCAGGCCCCAGTGTCCCTGCTGTCTGAATTTACTCAGTGCTTGGGATTCGGGTGAGCCACGGGCAGGGACCACTTGACCCCTCTTGAGGGGCTGGCAAGGGGTGACTTTACCCTCCACGCCCAGGCAGTTAGGACAGAGCTGCTATTGCACAATCCTTACAAACACATACCCAGAGGCAGGCCTGAGAGGGCCTGCAGAGCCACGTCATCTGAGCCAGCCCCCTCATTTGAGAGACAAGGGCTCAGAAAGGTTAGGCAACCTATCGAAAGTCACACAGTGTTCAGAACATTCTACATCTAGTCAGCATTGTGAGATCTCTGTGTTCAAAACCCGTAAGGGTTTATCTCTGGAGGGTGGAGTTACTTTCATTTTCTGCTTATAATTGGATGGTTTGAATTTTTCAACATGAATGTGGAACTGTTGTAATCAGGGAAAAAGTTAAAAATATTAGAAGACAAGCACATTTAGGGTAAACCATATTCACTGTATTTAGGCTAACTTGTTAAAGACAAGTTATAGAGTTAGACTGCTTGGGTTAGAGTCCCAGCTTGACCACACATCAGCTGTGTGTCCTTGGGAAAGTTACTTTACCTCTCAAAGACTCAGTTTCCTCATGTGTAAAATCAGGATAATAATAGCACCTTGTAGGGCAGGTATGAAGAGCAGCATATGGGACAGGGGTCAGTAAACTACAGCTTCTGACCCAAATTGAGCTCACTCCCTCTTTTGGTACGACCCGCAAGCTAAGAATGATTTTTACATGTCAAATGGTTGTGGAAAAAATCGAAGGAAGAATAACATTCTATGACACACGAAATTCAAATTCTGGTGTCTGTCAATAAAATTTTATTGGAACATAGCCAACCTGTTGGTTTACATATCCCCCTGTGGCTGCTTTCGCACTCTGATGAGAGGTGAGTAGTTGTGACACTTTATGGCTCATGAAGCCTAAAATATTTACCTCTGTCCTTTTACAGGAAAAGTTTTGCCAACCTCTGATATGAGATCATGAATGAAGAGCACTTTAGAACAATGTCTGGCACAGGGTGTTTAGTAAACTTTGTTATTATTAGTATGTGCGTATTTATAAACTCTTCTTCCCCTAGGATGTGTTTAAAAGCAGTAATTGTTGGGGCGTCTGGGTGGCTCAGTCAGTTAAGCGTCTGACTCTGTATTTCAACTCAGGTCATGATCTCAGAGTCGTGGTATCAGGCTCTGCACTGGACGTGGAGGCTGCTCAAGATTTTCCCTTGCCCTCTGCCCTCCCCCACCTCCCTCTCTAAGAAAATAAAAATTAAAGCAGTAATTGTTTTTTATAATATATTTCATTGCGCCTAAGGCACACTTTTTAATATTTTAACATTGCTCGAAGTGGAATGTGACTTACAATCAGAGGCATATCATAGTTAATTGACATAGTTAATTGGTAGCATTTTCTTTCTTAATGGTGCATGAATTAGTGAGGGGCCTCAGAATTGCTGACCTCTTAGATCCAGTGAAATACTTTTACAGTGAAAGGTTTAAGATGGACAGGAATTAAAACGTTGCAGTCATTCAATTAATGAGCTTTTGACAGGGGGACACACTTGTTAATAAAGGAGTACAACTCAGGTGCTGAGTGTCGAGGTACAGATTAGGGACGCCCAAAAAGGGGCTCTTACCCAGCTAGGAGAAGGTTATGAGGGAAAGATGCCCAAAGGAGAGGATGTCTACATGGAGACAGGACTGATGTAGAATAGAAATGTCTAGATGAAATGCCTCTGAGACATGGGCTTTGATTATTGACCACTTTCCTCTGGGAGCCTCAGTTTCCTCCCCTGTAAAATGGGACAGCAATAACCTCAAGAGACAACTCTCAGATTTGCTGTGGGACCAAATGAAGCCCTAGCATCTGATGTGAACAGTCTCATGGCTGACAATTCCTGTCTTCCCCACTAGGCTTGGGAGCAGGGACGTGGTTTCTTGCCTCTCTTGGTCCCCGGCACAAACCTCAAAGCAGGTTTGTTGAACAAAGGCATGAAGATGAGCCGCAGGAACCCAGGAGAGGGACCAGGAAGTAGCAGGGCCTCCATGACTCAGACAGGCTTGTCCCTGAACCAAGGACACAATCTGCCAACAGAGCCCCGAGCCACGCCCCGGGCTGCCAGGGGAACTGACGCCACAGAGAGAAATGACACCTTTCTCTTGTTAGTTAATTTCTTTTAGACCAGTACGAATTGAGACATAATTTCCTTTTCATAATTAGAAAACACTAATTAATGGTAGAGGGAGCAAATGAGATCATGGTTGGTCTGTTCCAAACTTCCCTAAGGAAGGAGGGGAAGAGTTATCTACAGGGCGTTCAAAGTCATAGGTGAAGACTCAAGAACTGTGGGTCACAGTTTTGCTTTTGTGGGTAAATTACTTAGGGGCGGTTCTCACTAATAATCACTGCACATCTCTGAGCACTTGCGCTGAGCCTGGCCCTTTGCCAAGTGCTTTATATTCATTTCCTTGTATGGCCGTGACGCTAACCCGGTCAGACAGGTACCACTACTACCCCCATGGGAAGAAATAGAGGAACCCAGGCCCAGAGAAGTTCACAAACTTATCCAAAGGCACACAGCAAGTAAGTGGCACAGCTGTGTGCCTCAGACTCATTCTCTCTGTTTTCTAAGTCCTTTGTCCTTATCTTTCCCCAGCACACAGTGGGTGTGTCATCGGGGTGGTGTGTTACACTATTTCTCTGTTTATTTCTTGGGTTGATGACTTTTAGGGGGCCGATTTTAGGTTCCAAAGGAAAAGGAAGAGAAAATGGGCCCCAAACTTGGGCTTTCTGCCTGGCCCTCCCTGACTCACTGAGCCACATCGCACAGATGACTCATTCATTGGCCTTGACCTCAATGGGTTTGGCCACCCATTGAGAGTGAAGTCACACCTCCAGCTTTCCAATGCGTTCATTGGTTCACTCATCCAAATTCAGGCAGGCAAGAAACAGGGCTGGCTGGGCTTGCTCGGGGTCAGGGATAGGAAAGCACACAAATGCTTCCCCTTGTCCTGAAGTTGTGGCTGGATTGTTCTCCTGGCTAAGAGATCCTCCGAGGGGCCCATAGTCGATGGCTAGGGCTGCCGGAACAAAGCACAGCTAGCCAAGGAGACTTAAAAAACAAGTCTGTCTCCCAGTTCTGGAGGCTGGAAGTCCGAGACCAAGGTACAGGAGAGGTTGGTGTCTTTTGAAGGCCATGAGGGAGAATCTGTCCCATGCCCCTGTCCCAGTTGCCGGTGGCTTGCTGGCGCCTCACCCTGACTGCTACCTTCATCCTCAAGCGGTGTTCTCCCTGGGCTCATGTCTGTGCCCAAATTTCCCCTTTGTATAGTGACACCAGTCATATTGGATTAGGGCCTAACCTAATGACCTCATTTTAACTTAATTACCCCTGGAAAGACTCTATTTCCAAATAAGGTCACATTCTGAGGTACTGGGACTTCAGTGTATCTTTTGGAAGGGACACAATTCAACCTATTAAGAGCCTGTGCCCCCAAAAGAGCCCCCTGTTAATAACATGTTCTTGGATCGGATGTCTTGATACCATAAAGATGTCCATTTGGCCCAGGTATATATATCCATTTCACATGAAAATATTGAAAATGGTTTTTTAATTTTTTTCCTGGAGTTAAACAAGTTGATTCTGGAGTTGATATGAAATAATACACAATCAAGAATAGCCAGGAAAACTTAAAAAGAAGGTAGTAGGGTGAGGGTAAGCCCTACTAGATATTTTTAAATGCCAAAAAGTCTCTGCAATTAAAATAGTATAGTTAGGAACATGCATAACCAGACAGAGCAATGGAACAGAATAGAAAAATCCAGAAATTTGCCCAACTGCCTATGGAAGTTCGATGTATGACGAAAGCAGCATCTCAGATCATTGGGACATTTTAGATAAGTGATCCTGGGACAATTGAATTTCGAATAAAAGGTAAAAGTGGAACCATACCTCACCAAACACGAAATACCAAATGGACCAGAGATTCAGAATTGTTATTTATTTTTATTTTTTAAAGATTTTTCATTTATTCATGAGAGAGAGAGAGCATGACAGCATGAGTGGGGGGAGGGGTATAGGGAGAGGGAGAAGCAGTCTCCCTCTGACCAGACAGCCCAATGCAGGGCCCAATCCCAGGACCTGAGCCAAAGGTAGACACTTAACCGACTGAGCCACCCAGGTGCCCTGAGATTCAGATTTTTAAATGAAACCTTACAACTTCTGGGTGAAAACATGAAGGGATTCCTTTATAACCCAGGAGTGAGGAAAGCCTTTCAATTTAGGAGTCAAAATTCAGAAACAATAAAAGAAAAATTTGATGAATTCAACTACATAAAATTAAAGCAAAATTTTTAAAAAACTTTTCACAGTGAAAACGAGCAAACAAAGAACCACCATAACCAAAGCTTTTAAAAAATTACAAATGGGAGACAATATCTATAACTTTAAGACAAAGGGTAATTTCACCAATATATAAGGAGTGATTAGAAGTAGAGATGAAAAAAAACAAACATATGATTTTAAAATGGACAAAAGCCATGAGCAGATAGGTCACGGAGAAGGAATTGCAGAAGGCCCCTGTACATGTAGAAAGATGCTCGCTCGTCATCATAATAAGAGGCAAGACAATTATAATTATACTGAGAGACTCTCATCCATCAGATTGGCAGAAATCCAAAACGTGTGGGAAGCTGGGGCGGCTCAGTCGGTTAGGTATCTGCCTTCGGCTCAGGTCATGATCTCAGGGTCCTGGGATCGAGTCCCGCATCGGGCTCCCTGCTCAGCCGGGAGCCTGCTTCTCCCTCTGCCTGCCGCTGCCCCTGCTTGTGCTCTCTCTCTCTCCGTCTCTCTGACAAATAAATAAATAAAATCTTTTGGTGGTTGCTTAGGCATATTTCGTATTCTTAAAAGATGCACGCTGAAGAATTTAGCAGTGAAAGGTCATGATGTTAGCAACTTGCTCTAAATGTTCGGAAGAAAATAAATCAGCAAAGTCATGGCAAAGCACGAAAAATGGTTGAGTCTATGCGGTGAGTAGAAGGGTGTTCGTGAACGCTAGGCTTCCAACCCTTGGCTACTGTGCAGTTTTGCATGGTGAAAGGTGGGGTCCAGTCACATGGCCTCAAGCTGAACTCCGGGGAAGCGGAAGCTGTCAGTGAAAGCAGGCAGCTCAGCTGGGGCGGTAATGATTGTTAACATGAGCTAATGCTTACCGTGGGGGCCAGGCGCTCCGTCAGCAGGCAGCTCGTTCATCTTCATTTGTCCTCAGGAGGAGTTCCCCAGTGACAGATGAGGAACCCAAGCCCTCGGCGGTCTGGTAACTGTCAAATCCGTGGAGATTTGTACTCCCCCAGCTCTGCTGATAGATGTTAAACCGATATATACTGCAGACCCTGAGAATCATGAATAGAGCGTGGAGAAACAGCCTTAAATTGGACTCAGTTATTAAATTGGACGGAGGTATTTTACTTAATGAATCAGAGTTAACGGGGATCTTCCCGATATATCATCTTATAAACACTAGTTATTTTTAAGGGCTAATATTCTGTTCTCTAATTTACACTCACTAATTTCAGACGCTACATTAGCGAGAACAAGGAGGTTGTAATACAGCAACTGTGCCTTCAGTCTAATGATTCTCTTAGCAACCGGTCAATGGAGAAAGTTCTGGGATGCTCTCAATCAAGGTGTGCGAATACAAGAGAGCTTACAGTCGAAGTGAAACTGAATCGCATTCCATAGCGAATTTAACAGGGCAGAGGGCTTGCATCAATTAAACAGTTACAATTCAAATGGTTTATGATTTAGAGAAAAGCAGTGCAGCCCTGCCCGAGTGCCTGGGTTCATAATCCCACCTCTGCCAGGAACGTGGAAAGGCCATGCCGGGGGCAAGTCCCCATAGCCTCCCTTTGCCTCAGTGTCTCATCTCCAAAATGCAGATGACAGTAGCACCCTCCTCCAAAGCTCTCAGGAAGGATAGGCCCCTCAGGGCTCAGTCCAGAGCTGCCCGGAAAGCCTACACCAGCAGCTGAGCCCGTGGTGGCTGGCCCTGCCACGTGACTCCATAACTCACTCCTTTTTATGGGGCGTCCACTCTGTGCCAGGCCGGTGCGGGACATCACCCCAGCCTGGGCGAGAGAGGAATGCCTGCATCATCTCAGCACTCAGGGAGGCAAGAACAGGGGCAGAGGGTGACAGCCAACACAGGTATGGGAACACAAGAGGGGACGGTGGGGAAGGAACAGTACCTTTTAAAGGAATACATCTTCTTGGGGTGCGACAACAAGGCGAATGTACTTAATGCCACTGAACTGGACATTTAAAAATGGTTAAGATGGTAAATTTTAGATTATGTGTATTTTACCCCAATAAAAAAAAAATTTGATGGATAATATCCAGCCTGTGACGAGTATTCTTACACTGAGTGTATAGGTGATGAAATGAAGACCCAGACTGGATGAGCACAGCCCCCCACCCCCAGGACGGCTTCCTCAGACCCATTTGACAGAGGTGGAAGCCTTGACTTGCCCAGCTCAAGTTCACTCTGCCGCGAGAACTCAGGATTGCCTGACACCCAGTCAGGGGCTTCTTCCACCACAGGCCCCACCTACCTATGCCCGGTCTGGGAGCCCCCCAGCTCAACTCCAATCCTAGTTCTGTGGCAAACTCCAGATAAGGGAGGGGATCTTCTGGCTCTATCCCATGCAAAGAGAGAATGTACTTTCCTGGTTAAAAGGGATGAAGTCTCCAAAAGCAGGGTGGGGGCTGGAGGAGCTCCTGGGAGCCCTCTTCTCTCCTCCCCACCTCCCTGCACCTACACTTCCTAAACAGGAGAAATCAAGGGCAAACAAGCTGCAGGTGCACGCCTTGTCTTGGTGTAGCTGGGGCGCCTAGGGCAGGCGGGTGTACAGACGCATTTCAACGAAGTGTGATCAACAGCTCCTTAGCCTCTGGGTGTCCCCACCCAATGCCTCCTGAGTGTCTTCCCATCTGCGGGGAGAGACCGTTCCCCTCTCAGCCAAGAAGGGTGGGGCGGGGGACAGAGTGCCCCAGGGAAAACTCCTTCCCCGCCCTTCTTCAGCCAACACTGGCTAAGTATCAGCTTGGGCCCTCCTTCCAGATATATTACTCATTCTTGGAACTCTTAGGACCATCTTGATAAAGTCTGAAGTGGCCAGTGCTGGGGGAAAATATAACGCAAGGAAAGGATTATACGGTGTGGGGCAGGGGTTGGGGATGGGCAGAAGGGGTTGGATTTAAGTAGGGTGTTCCAGGAAGGCCTCAACAAGAAGGAAAGACCTAAAAAGGTGAGGACGTGACCATGTACCGGGGAAGCACAATCCAGGCAGACATCCCAAAACAGGAATAAGCTTCATGGGAGCAAGAGGCAACAAAGAGGCATCGCCATTGAAAAAAAGGAAGAAGTAAAACTGTCTTTATTCTCAGACAACATGGTATCCATATATACAAAATCCCAAGGAATCTAAAAGACTATACTATGAGAACTAATAAGTACAAGGTCCCAGGACACAAGAGCTGTGGACAGAAATCAACTTTTTCCTACATGCAAACAATGAACAAGCCGGAAATGAAATTAAGAAGGTAAATACACTCCTAATAAAACCAAAAAGAATAAAATATCTCTCAATAAGTTTAACAAAGGATGTGCAAGACTCCTACACCAACTATTATGAAACTTTACTTCAGATCAAAGAAGATCTGAATAAATGTAGAGACGTTGCCATGTTCTTGGATTTTAAGACTTAATCCTAAAATGGCGACACTCCCCATACTGATCTATAGGTGTGCCATGATCAAAATTCCAGCAGGATTTTTTTCCCAGAAATTGGCAAGCTGATCCTAAAATGTATGTGGAAATGAAAGTCTCCTACAACGGCCAGAACATTCTGAAAAAGCACAGAGTTGTAGGGCCTCCCTTCTCTGAGTTCAAAGCTACAGTGGCTAAGACAGTGTGGTACTGGTATAAGGACTGCAAAACAGATCAAGGAAACAGAACCGAGAGTCCAGAAACAGCTCTAACATCACGATCAATTGATTTTTGACGAAAGTGCCAAAGTAGTTCATTGGAGGAAAGGATAGTCTGCTTAACAACCAGCCCTGGGACAATTGGCTCCTCATCTACACGAGAAAGAAAGACCCTTATCTCACACTGCGCAAAAAATTAGCCCCCAGTGGATCACTGACTTAAATGTAAGAGCGAAAATAATAAACCTTTCAGAAGAATACGTAGGAAAAAAGTCTTCGAAGTCTGGGTTAGGCAACCGTTTCTTAGCATAGGTTATAAAATAAAACATTAACAAATTGAAATTCATCATGATTCAAAACTTTTGTACTTAAGAGCCACCATTAAGGAAATGAAAAGATAATAAACTAGGACAAAATATTTGCAAAATCAAATCCCATAAAGGACTTGTATCCAGTATTTACGAAGAACTTCTACAAGTAAGTTCCCAGTAAGAAGGAAACAACCCAATCCAAAAAAGTAAGCAAAAGATATGAACAGATATTTCTTCCAAGAAGACAGACCAATAGCTGAGACACACATGAACAGGTGTTCAACATCATTAGTAAGAAAATGCAAATGCGAGATGAGATCTATATCGCACCCACTAGAATGACTATAATTCTTTTTAAAAAACAGGTAATAACAAGTGTGGCCAGGATTTTAGAGACACGGTGCCCTCATACGTTGCAGGAAGGTATGTAAAATGGGGCAGCATCTTCGGAAAATAGTTTGGCAGTTCCTCAAAGAGTTAAACATAAACTTCACCACATGACCCAGCAAGTCCACTTCTGGGTGTCTACTAAGAGAAACGAAAACATACATGCACAGAAAGATCTATGAGTCAGTGTTCACAGTGGCATTATTCATAATGGCTCCAAATTGGAAACAACCTAAATGTCCATCGACTGATTGATTAGTAGAGAGGCAAAGTGTGGTAAATCCATGAACCAGTGCCCTGTTCAGCAATAAAAAGAACAAATGCATGAATAGCAAGTGCCGCCATATGGATGAGCCTCCAAGATGTTACAGGAAGTGAAAGAAGCCAGACACAGGAGACTCCCTAGTGTCTGATTCCGCTTGTGGGAAACATCCAGAAACGGCAAATCGATAGAGACAGTAAGTAGATTAGTGTTTGTCTAGGGCTGGAGTGGGAACAGGGATTACCTGTGAATGGGCACGAGGGAGAGACCATACTGGGGGACCATGAGAATCTTCTAAAATTGATTAATGGTTGTACCACTTGGTAAAGTTACCAAAATGGCATTGAATTGTATACTTAAGTAGGGTGAACTTATGATATTAAAAACATACCTCAATAAAGCTATTCCAAAAAAAATTTTCAGTTTACGGTTCAGTTGAGATTCCATTTACACATGGTCCAGGAGCCCTTAGGTTGTGACAGGCTGGGTTAGATGCCACCCTTTTGCCCTAGAGCGTTGGGGATCGTAGTAGCACAGCACAGCCCCTGTGGAGCATTGGGATTGGCTTAGATATTGGGCTCTCCCCCTCGGTATAAATTTCTTGAGGACAATTACTTAGTGTTTATTCTCAGAATCCTAGAACAAAATCCGGCTCATATGGGACTCAACAAAGGCTTGCTAAATCAATGAGTAGAAAGAGAATTGCATCTCGTGAGTAAGGTCTATGAGACCTACGTGAGTGTGAGAATAATAAAAAAGAGATAACGTGGCAAAAGTACAATGCATTTAAAATAATGCCGTCTTACCCTATAAATAAGAAAATGCCGGGCGAAAGGAAGAAAAGCCCACTTCCAGGTGAATAAAGCGAGCAAATGACGTACTTTCTTTTAAAAGGCTGGCAGAGAATAGAAAATAAAAAGAGAGAAATATAAGTAAATGCAAACATTGGTTTGGGAATCTGATGCGTCTGGATAACGAAAATCTGGCGAATGAAGGAAGGAAGGGAAGGAAGAAGGAAAAGAGAGAGAGAGAGACGGAGGGAAGACGCGGAGGGAAGAAGCCGTGGGGTAGAGCAGGAGCGGGCTGGCCAGGCAGGGCTGGTGGGCGCTCAGAGCCCTGGGGCGCCGCCTCTGAGTAGGGCGGCAGCACGGAGCCCCGTGGGCAGAGCAACGACAGCGAGGACGTGTGTCAACAGGATAATAATAGGACTCGCTTCGCTTGGGAGTGAGAGGATGAGTTCACAGTGCAAAATCTCAGCACAGTCACATAGCAAGCACCCCCAACTCAGCGGGCCCAGAGAGGTGAAGCGCATGCTCTCAGGGTAAGAGATGTCCATCGTGGGGCCCCCTGGGGAGCCAGGGGGAGCCTGGCAAAGTCAGCGCCTGCCCTGCTGGGGGGAAGCTCGGGGCAGGTGGCCAGCTCCTAGAGTGCAGGGGTGCCGGCAGGGAAGGACAGGGTGACTGTGCCACCCACTGCCTCAACTGCCTTGGCCTCTGAACCTCCATTCCTCACCTGGGGATGGGACAGGAGCAGCGACACCCCCGACAGGCTCACTTAAGGGACAGAGGAAGGCAGAGCCAGGGAGCCCTCAGCCCAGGGCCTGGAGGCAGCGTCCCACAGACGGGCGGCCTATTCGGGCTCCTTTATTGGGCAGCTGTTTATTGACACAAGCCACGGCCACACCAGCTGGGACGCTAGGGACACAAAACGAACAAGAGACACTTTTCTGCACCACAAACACATACACACAAACCATCGATAAGCTACCTAATTGTCAGAACACTGAACTCCACGACGTGGGTGCTTCTAGAACTGTTTCTGCAGAAACGAACACAAGCGGTGACACTGGACTCGCTTGCTCAAGGAGAAGCTGGGGAGGCTCTTCACGGGACAGATCACCAGGTCCTTGGGAGTGGCATCGCCCAGCCCCTTATGGACAGCTTTCTTGGCCTAACAGGCAGGAAAACCAAGTCTCGGCCCTGACAAAGCCACCTGCCCGCGGAGAAAGAAAGACAGTATGACATTATGATAAAATAAAGGGATACCTCTCTGACGTTAAAATAAAAATTCTTTTCCTTTTTCATTTTCCCAGACAGAAAACAGCACTGCCAGATTTACAAGCAGAGACCCCTGGCAACATTAGCTCCCATGATGCATACCATACGGCAGGCCCAGCTCCTACCCCAGCTGCCAGGACCAGCCCAGAGCAGTGGTTCCCAGTCCTGGCTCCACGCTGGAAACACGGGGGATCTTCAAAATCCTGACACCTGGCTCCCATTCCCAGAACTTCTGATGTACCAGCCTCAGGTGGGGCCTGAGCACGGCAACGTTTTAAATCATCCCAAGGGTTCGAATGTTCAAAAAGGGAAAGTACTGACCTGAAGGATTATTTTAAAACATACGGCATGTTGTTGACAGAAAAAGCAGGCTGAGGAATTTGCACAGTGGTTGGCACATAGTAGGTGCTCAATATATGCTCTTTGAATAATTGAAGTCTATAGAGCAGCTTCTCTGCTTTTTTTTTTTTTTTTTTTTTTAAGGCTACGTATGTGTGTGGGCCTGTAATCAATCACACGGGAAGACCAGGGAGGCCCCCAGCCCCATGCACGGGGGTCCTTCTGGAAGATGGATGGAGTGGGGGCGGCACTCACACTTTTCAATGTATGCACTTCTCTGGCATAGCCATCTTCCCTCCAAGCCCCTGTCACTTTTTAAGTTAATAATAAAGAAAATGATTTACCGGCGGTTAAAGAAGCCCCACGGTTGAGCTTCTCTCGCTTCCCTTTTCTTTACCTATTCAAGGCACAGGAAATGCCCATAAATAGCCAGTGGAAAGGAAAGGTCAAGGAGGGGGACTGAGTCAGCGAACCAAAGCTGACAGGGACTGAACTGCCTGGCTCAGTCAGCCCTCCAAAATCCCTTCAAAAGTCCCGAGGCCCCTTCCAGGCCAGCCGCTGGGACCCCGAGGTATGTCGGGATAGCTGAGAAGCAGAGCATTCCTAGATCAGTGACTGGAACAGGCCTTGGGGCCGGGGGTAGATGGGGTTCTGGGTTCCCAAGCCAGCTGCCCCTCAGGAGTCCAGCCTTGAAGCTCCACTGGGCCCTGGTCCTGGGGTCGCGTCGTCCTGGTGACCTCACTCTGACACAACCACCCAGCCCTGCCTCTGGGTGTTTCAGAGAAAACTCCACACAGTGGGGCGCGGAGAGGCCACCAAGCGTCCTGTTATCTAATGTGACGGTCACGCCGCGCTCTGTGAGTGCCCTGTCAGGGTCCTCCTGCTGCCACTCAGGGCACTGAGGTCTGGCTCGGGATGCCTGGGTGCTGGTCCCAAGCCGCACAGGCCCCTGAATTTCAGGACCCCACAGCACCCTGTGGCCGGACTGTGGTCAGTCCCCTACCCATGCTGTCCAAGGGACTCTGCCTAGTGGCCTCCCTACTGGACACACAGCAGGGGCCCCGGTGATGTCTGTGACCCCAAGAAACTTACAGCACAGGAACACTGAGAAATCCCCACACCCGGCCTTTAGAATGCCACGGTCCCAGCACTGTTTCCCAACCTATAAGAGCAGGAACTGGCATTACTGGGCCACCTGCTCCATGTCAGGCGCTTAGAGAGATTGACTTCACCTGCCCCCAGGGCGGCAGCACTACGACTTCCCCCATTTACAGACAAGAAAACTGGGGCTCAGAGCCATTGGGGCACATGGCCGGCATCCCCACAAAAGGGGCAGAGCCGGAACTCAAGACCCCTGGCCTTGAAACACAGGGCCCACAGTGCTCTCAGAGGACCTGAATAGGGCAGCAGGCTTTTCTTCCCCGCCCTGGCCACCTCACCCCAGGTCTTGGCCTCAGGCACCTATCTGGGAATGGCAGGAGGCAAGCCTGAAGAAGGATCTGGATGGAGGTGGATCACTGCCGGCCTCGAAGACTGCATGTGTGGGCTGAGCCAAGTTGGTGTGGAGGCTGGAGCCCTCTGGAGAGCCAGCCTCTGGGCCAGGAGCCAGGCTGACCTCTGGCCCTGAAGCCTCCCTCTTTCTTAGAAGTCCTCCCAGCCCTGCACTTCCTGAAGTTTCTGCAGCAGTGCAGCAACCTGCTTAACCCCTTGTCTCCTGGCTTCCTTACCTACCCCGAGTCCGGGCTCTGGTACCTGGGGAGTGCCTCGGAACCCAATGGGGAAGGCTCACGGACATACAGGTGCCATGGGGATGGAAGAGGGGAGAGCATCCCTCTGGGATCCTTGAGGGCTCCATTTCAGCTTCCCTATTACTCTGTGGTCTTAGAGACTTGGCCCCTCAGTGCCTCAGTTTCTTCAGCTGTCAGACGGGGTTGACAATGACAACAGCTTCACAGAGCATGCTTGCAGATAATGACCCTGACTTTGTCAGGGTACCGAGCCCCTTCTCTGGGCCAGGCGCCGTCCTAACAGCTAGATGTGTGTTTCCTGATGAGGTCTTCACCACAACCCGATGAGGCAGAAATTCATTATTTTCCCAATTTTACAGCCATAGAGCAGAAGCATAGAGAGCGATGGTAGTCACCCAAGGTCACACAGGAGGCAAGTGGGGGGAGCCGAGCCAAGGCAGAGAGACCTTCCATTTTGCCTCTGCTGCGTAATGATACTCCCTCCCAGGCTTCTGATGGACTGGGACACACCCAGGGAGCCAGCCTGGCCCCTTCGCTGTGTGCCCCAGTGCCTCGTGGGTGCCTGGCACAGAGTAGGTGCTCTGGATGAGAGAAGGACCAGCACTGCAGGCCCGGATGAGGAGGTAACCTGGGCTCTGGAATGAGCCACGTTGCCAGCCCTGTCACTTCTGAGCTCTGCGACCTTACAGAATTCCCTCCATGTCACAGTTACCTCCTCCACGCAAAATGCCATCCTAATTATAGTAACCCCATGAAAGGGTCCCTGTGAGGGGGAGAGGTGTGCGCGAAAGCCCCTTCGCCAGCAACTCCGGAAATGGTATCTTTGTGATTGTTTTGAATTATTAATTCAAAATTTCACATTTTATTAATCTGAAATGAGGAAATGTCTGCAAAGGGACTTTGAAAAGCACAACACACTGTCTTCTTGTGTATTTTGATGCTACCGATATGCCTGAGGACACAGATAAAAGGAGACCTTTCCCAGGTCAGGACGAGGCTAAGATGGTCAGCTCCAAAGGGGACTTATGGGGACATTTGGTATCACCCCACGATCCAGCATGTGCCGGAGCTGACCGAGGATCGGAGATGCAGCCTGAGAGCCAGGTGGGGCCAGACTGGGAACTGGCTACCCCGTGGACCCTCAGACCAGAGTCCAAGACTGACACCAGCCAAGTCAGGGGTCTCAGGCAGGTCATAGCCCCACTGTCTCGGCCACCTGAATGGGCTTTTCAAGACCACTCCACTCGCCCTTGCCTCTTCGTTCCAATGGGAAAAACAGAGGCCCAATGAGAGGTAGGGGCTGGCCGAGATGACCGCTAATTAGCAAGCAGAGTGGAGACCAGAATCCCTGACTCTTGACCCCAGCCACCCATATCCCTTGCCTGGCTGAGCATTCCCACGGAAGCCACCATGCCCACCTGCAGTGCCCAGAAGGCCATAGACCAGGGACAGGTTGATTGCTGCCCAATCCAGGCCACATGCCCCCAAATGGCCCGAATCTTACTCCCACTCATTCTTGCCCCTGGCTCAAGCCCTAGCGTGTGGTAGGGCTCAGAAATACCTGCTGAGCAAATGAGACCCTACTCCGTGCTAGGCCCAGCCCACCACCCTTTGAGCCTCCTAGGGCTTCGCACAAGCTGACTGCAAGATCGCAGAGGTGAAAACCACACGGGGCAGTGAGAAGGGTGACACAGGAGTGAGGCATGGCCCATTGGGGTAGCTGGGTGGTGCAGAGGATCGCAAGTTCTGGGCCACATCGCCTATGTTCAAGCCCCAGCTCCATCATGGACTAGCTGGGGGAGGGGGCTTGAAACACTTCCTTAGGCTCTCTGCGCCTTGGTTTCCTGGGGCAGTAGAGTGCTCACCCCAGAGTTACCACGAAGATCTGCGAGACGCATGCCTTTGGTACAGGGCCTGACTGCAGTCAGCACTCACCAGTGGTGGCCATTGGGATTGTCTAGAATAGCTGTCTCCGAGCCACACACTGACACATACACACACACACACGTGCCTTCCCCGGTAGCTGCGTGGCTTCCCCAGTAGCTGGATTGCTTCCAAAAGCAGGGCCGTCACCTTGACACACTGGGGCAGAGCTTTCTGAAAGGCATCGGCATCTCTCTGAGCCTACCTGTGATACCCTCCAGTTCTTTCTGGATGACTCCAACCAGCCTGAAGCCCCTTTATTCCTGCCCTGGGCCGTCACACAGCAATTCCTAAGGAGAAATGGAGGCCCACAAGTGTCCTTGCTCTGAATGGCCCCGGTCTCCTAGGTGAAGCAGGATAGGCTAAGAAGAGCCTTAGGCAGAGAAGAATGAGCTCAAGGTGACCTCAGCCTGGGCATCTCTCCCCTGTGGGCCTCCGTGTCCCCTGTATTAAAATAAGGGGTTGATCTAAAATAAGATTGTCACCTCGGCCCACTGTCCCCTTGATGGCTAATGTTCCATGATTCTATTTCGGTGTCCTCTGTTACTAGCATCATCATCCCCACAATAGCTAGCATTGATTGAACACCTGCTATACGCCAGAAATTAAACTCAGGGATTGATATAATAGCAGCTGACAGTTATTGAATTCTCTGATCCACCGGCCATAAACGCTTTACCCATGATCTCATTCAATCCTCACGGCAACCCTCTGCGAAGGTATCGCCAGCATCCTCACCACCATAAGGCTGCCCGAGCTAGGTCCTATGTGATAAGATGGCCTCATTCTGCTGGGGTGTAAACCCAAGACCAGGCTTGCAATCACTAGGTCATGCCCAAGTCCATCCAGCCCTGTGTGGCAAGAATTATTATCTCCATTTTACTGATTAAAAAACAAAAACAAAAACAAAAAAAACCTGCGGCCCAGAAAGGGGAAGTGACTCAGCCCACGTCACACTGTTTGAGATGATGGCCTCTGAGGATATCCTGCTTCAACCTCCTTTTATCCTCATCATCTCAGAGATATCAAAGAAGTGCACTTGGGCTCTGTGACACTCAGTCCCTACTCAGTTCCTGTCCAGTTACTCTGGGCCTACAGCTGAGCTGCAGATATCTGAGGGTCGGGCCTCTGGCAGGAGGTCCGACTTCCAGATAAGCAGGGCCCTGAATCACAGCAGCTCACACCCCATCCACTGCCTGGCCCTCACTGAAACTCGGGGAGGGGATTGACCCCACAGGGCACTCGCTTGTACTGCACACTCATTGTTGTCTTTGCGGCCATGACAGCTTTGCCCGCTCCATATGACGATCCTCGTTTCGCAGGAAATTGAGGTCAGATGCTTTATCTAAGCAGGGAGTCAGTGACCAGTGCCCCAGGCGAATTCGATCATCAAGGACATCTTTTTAAATGCCGGCAGATTGTGAAGGATGGGTTGTTTTCCCACTGGTGGAGAGGGAATTTGGAGGTGCAGGCCGCAGGCCCGGCCTCCAGGCAGGCAGAGAAAGACGGCGATGAGGGGTGTGTTGTGGCTTCAAATGATCCTTCCCTGAGAAGTCTCTTCCCTTTCAGTGGCCACCATGGAATGAATGGTGGCTTAGTTCCTCTTTTCATTCCTCCCTTTATATACTCACCTTTTTTCCCCCAGGAGCAGAGAAAAGAGGAAGCTGCTGTTTGATTTCTGAAGGCCCAGGCACAGTGAAAACAGGCGCACCCGTAAGGATGGGCTGACTCATTCCCTGACCGAGGGATAAGACCAGCCCGAGTAGAGGGGGCTTTGGGAAGACCTGGGCTTTTGTTCTCTTTGAGACTAGAATGAATCACCAATCTTAGCAAGTCACACTGGCCAGTCCCAAACTTTCCCAGGTTGAACCAGCACCAGTCTTTGAAAATGAGTCAGGTGGGGCCCCCATCAATGGGCACCATCAAGGACAAAAAGGCTGAGCTCCTCCTGACTCTTCACCTTCAGCCTGGTGCTTGGAAGAGGCCAGATGGGACTTCATTCTTCTTGGAGCAAAATGGAAGCTGGAACCAGAAAAGGAAGGCCAGGCCCACGGCCTGTAACCACGTGGGTCAGCAAGGTGGTGACCGCATGCCGTATCCTGGAGCTGTGTGGGTGCCGCGCAACAAGTTCGCCCCTTCGTTCATTGACTCGGGCAGGTGCTCAGGAGCATTGGCTGGACGTCTACCAGGAGCCGGGCATTTGGCATGCTATTCCTTCTCCAGACCCTGCAAAGAAGGGATATGATCCTCATGCAAGGAAGAGGAAACTGAGGCACAGGCCGGGATCACTGGGCCAGGAAGCCTTCTCAGAGCTGTCTGACTCTCCAGCCTTGCTTCTTTTAATCCTGTGTCTACAGAAACTTAGTCTTCATCAGTGGGTGAACATGCCCATTTCACATGTCACCACCTGGATGGGTTCTGGAGAGTCTAGAAAGCCTGAGACTTTTCTCAGCAAAGCTGCCTGAGTTATTTCAGAGGAGCTGCGAGAAGCAGAAGCTTGGCGGTCTTCTGGGGCCTCAGCATTCCAGAGGCCAGATGTGTGAGCCTGACGTCACCCTCCAGGTTCCAGGCTGTGCTCCTCTGGCTTGTGAGCTCCGTTCCTCCTTCCCTCCTCCTCCCTTTCCTCGGCATGAAAGAGACTGAGCACTGTTGGCCGCTGCTCCTCAGCATCTGGCGGAACATTCTGCCCCATAGCTGAGCTCCTCTCACTCCCCAGCCATCCCTCGGGATGGCTGGTGACTCATATTTCCATTTTCAATGCACAGCCAGGCACCAGATCTTTCCATGATCACCGCAGGACCAGCCATATGGCGTTGGGGTTAAGGACATGAGTTGTGACGTCAGACAGGTCTGAGTTCAAATCCTCATCTGCTACTTGTTAGCTGTGTGATTCCAAGCAACTAGCTCACCCTCTCTGAGTCTCTGTTTCCCCATTTGAAAATGGAGACCATGACTATCAACTCTGATGTCTTCTTCATTGAAAAAGTCTCTTCCCATTTGCTTGCAGCTCTGAAAAATGAACTACTCCATCCTATCAGTTTTCTTGTTTATATACACACCGTCCATAAGCCAAGAAAAGAGGAAGCTGATACTAGATTTCTTAAAATGGAACAGTAATGTTGTATACCTGAAACTAAAGTAATACTGTGTGTCAACTATATTTCAGTTAAAAAAATGAAACAGTAATATTTATATCCTATTTACTAAGTGCCAGGGATCTATTATAAGGTACTCTCACCAGCCCAGTTTTAGAGATGAGGAAACTGGGGCCCAGAGAGGTTAAGTAACGTGCCTAATGTCACACAGCCAGTAGGGAACTGAGCGGAGATTCATACTCAGGCTTTCTGGCTTCAGAGTCCATGCACTTAATTATTATGTTGAGAAAAGTAAAGAAAATGAAACACATAGCCCACGTGGCATAATACTAGACACATAGTGGATTCTGGATAAATGTTTGGTGGTAGTATTATTATCACTGTTATTGTTGCTTTGCCATCAACATGTCTGAGTCTTATCCTTGACCATTAGAAGTGGGTCAGGGCTCCTTTCAGCCAAATCTAAGAGTCAAGAAGCTCTTGGATTAAAGGTGGTCAATTGGTCCGCCCAAATGTGTGGGTCACTTGACATGCCAATTAAATGTTCCTGCCATGTGGCCTTGAGCAAGTCACTTCATGTCTCTGGGCCTCAGTTTCCCCACCTTTTGGGGGGTGGGGAGAATGCTCTGCTCTGACTTATTGTTGGGTTGGGAACAGGAGAGGAAGTGCCAGGTGTGCATTGAATGTCCTGTTAAATATTGTCAGCAGACCCTCCAGCCCAGGCAGCCTGGCCTCAAAGGCCCATTTTAATCACTGGGCTTTACGGCTTCTGAGGTAGGATGCTCTTATCCAAAGACAAAGCTTGCAGGGATGCCTGGGGGGTTCAGTCAGTTAAGCATCTGACTCTTGATCTCAGCTCAGGTTTGATCTCAAGGTTGTGAGTTCAAGCCCCACATTGGGCCCCACACTGGGCATGGAAACTATTAAAAAAAAAAAGACAAAGTTTGCAATTTGGGTCCCAAACCCCCACACCAAAAGCCAGTGAGATGCTGGTGACAGAAGACCCACCTGAGACAGTGTCCCTGGGAAGTTGTAAGTGAAAGGCTAGGTACAGGATTATCAAGAAAAGACAAACAAACAAAAAAAAGCAGGACTAACAATACTGATAACAGACAAAACAGGATTTGAGGTAAAAAGCACTTCATTAAATGACAAGGGGACTCGCAACTCTCTTTGTCTCTATGTGCCCCCTCCACAGGCTCCTCGTTTTTATTGTCCTTCCCAGATCTTTTCCACTCATCCAGCTCTTGCATTGTGACTTCATGGTCCAAAGGCTTGTCTTCGCGTTCATTCCTTGAGGGATGAGCCAGCCTCCTCCAAGACGCCACTCCGTGGCTCGGCTGCTCGCATTCACTTCTTGGAGGCGGCTGGCCTGTTGAGATCTTTCCTGCCTGGTCCTCTTTGACCAGGCAAGACTAGAGCCCCTCCCCTCCCTTGGGCCCCACTTCCCAAGGCCCCACCCTTGCCTGGTCCCAGAGCAGTAGAGAGCTTGCCTCCCAGAAGGAGTGGAGGGAGGGTGGGCATCCAAAGGACTTCTGCCTGGTGAATGCTCACACAGCCAACTCTAGCACTAGCCTGAGCCTACAGGCCTGGTCCACGCTAGGTACCCAGTAAAGGCGTGTTGAGTGAACGTAAGAACACTTCGTCTGTAAGATGTTGTTAGTTCACACACACACCCCCCCCAACAACAGGGTTGATCTGGAGCTCTTGTCTGGAAGCACTGGTCCTGAGCTACAGAGAGATTTTTTTTTTTTAATTTCCTATCAAAGATTTTCATCTCGAAAATATGTCCCCTGGAATCTTCCAAGCCCCTGCCCATCTCTTACTTCCTTCGTTCACTGTGTATTGACTGTTTTGTTACCAAGCGCTGGATGGCGTAAGCATGCAGAATTGTGTAAAGCTTCAAGCAGCTAACACTATAGAAGGGACAGGAAGTCATCGGCTGTTTATTACAGATATTTATTACGTACAGAGCAATAGGGCACAGACGCTTCACGGAGCTTAGACTTTTGGGGGTGGGGAGTAACAGGCATCAAAACCGTCGTCACAGCAAGAGCCAGGAATCCCCCCAAAAGAGCTACCTTTCGATACACTCACTCTGGAGTCCAGCTTCTTCACTTCCTTCATGTGACCTTGAACAAGAGGCTTAAGCTCCCGGAGGCTCAGTCTTACTACGTGTAAAATGGAAATCACAATTACTTTCTTCTTAGGGTCATCAAAAGAATTATGAGAAGCAACTCAAGTGGCTGGCATATCATTTTTAGCATTAGGATAATGATGGTGACAATATCATAAATATCAGACGAATGGTACAGAAAGTGGGGAGGGGAATACATCTTCCTGAAGAGGGGATGGGATGGATGAGAATTTGGGGGAGGAGGGGGTTGTTGGTGCCGAGTTTTAAAGGAAGGTTTGGATTTCTATACAAGGAAGTGGCCGAAAGTGAATCTGTTCAGAAGTAGAAAAATGAATGATTCAGAAGGTCATTAAAATAAAACAAATAAAGAATCTAAACCAAATGACTGGACTCCTTAAAAATAGGACATTGCATTGCCAAGCTAAGAAAGCGTTAGTCAGGCAGAGGAGGTGGTTACTGGGAAATTTCACCCAGTTCAGCATTATTGAGAAGTTGCGGGTTTCTGAAGACTTCGGTGGGTGTTGCACAATCTTGTGGGGTCATGGTTACCCAAACCCTGGTCCAGGACTGGGAGGGAAGTGTTCAGGACGGAACTGACATTAGAAAAAAGAAAGACGCTCCTTAAAAGTGGAGCTTAAAAGTGGTGAAATGTATTGGAAGAGCCTGGGGTGGGTCTGTAGGCCAGCAAACATCTGTCCTGAGGAAATAGGACATGTGACATCTGGAAGGCAGGGACGGCGCATGCCCAGGGATCTGGGTCGGATCCACGGGGTAGAAATCCCATTCCTTCTCCCCCATGGTCCTGTACCTCTCCTCCCCAAACTCATACTGTAGGGACACCCTAGCCTTCTCTGTCCAACTGTTGGAAATGGGCAGATGGGGCTCAGATCCCAGTTCTGCCACTTGCTTACTGTGTGATCTTAGACAAGTCACTTTACCTCCCTGTGCCTTTATTTATTTATTTATTTATTTATTTATTTATTTATTTATTTATTTATTTTTGTCTCTTAAAAAAGAATCATAATATTCACTTCACTGGATAGTTGTGGGGAGTTAGTGAAACACACACCTGACACACATAAGTGCTCAGAAAATGTTAGTTCCAGCACCTTCTCTCATTCTCTTCCTTCTGACTTCATCCTTCTCTCCCTGTTCTGATGATGTCTTGCTGGAGGTACCCATGGAGCCTACAGGCAAATAATTCAATGCCTCCTACCTGGTACCCTGCAGGTAAGATCATCGATTCATTTGTGTCATTCAAGTGACATTTATGAATACCTATAACATAACTAGCATTGTTCTTGGAATAAAGATAAAAATATTACATGAAGGCAAAGGAATGAGGAACATACAAGAGATGGAAATGAAGTACCAAGGAATTGAGAGGGGAAACACTGACATGCACATGTCCCTACCATGTGCCAGGCACGGAGATGGACGGCAAGATAAGGAGGTGAAAATGGTACAGCCTGGGTCTTTGGAGGCACCACAGCTCAAGGGGAGACAGACACATAGACCCAGACGACGGTTGTGGGGGCCCACGGGAGGCTGTGATGTTATTGTCTTGGGCAAACTTAGGCACGCTTCCAAGAGGGGGTGACAGAGGAGCTGGGTGCTGAAGGGTGAGTATTCACCAGATGGATAAAGCCAGAAAGAGCATTTTAACCTGAGGAATAGCCTATGTGAAGGTCCAGCCACGTCACAAAGACAGAGTGTTTGGGGGAACAGTTGGGTGTCTCTTTAGAGGAAGTGAAAGAAAGTCTTTTCATTGAGCATAGGACCTGGCACAGAGAAAGTGCTCAATAAAAGTTGGTCATCATTACTGTCAGATAATTCATGAACTCGCTCCCTAGCGGTGAGTTGATATTGCTAAGACTCACGGCAAAGACGCCAGTCGCCTCCCAGGACCAAGGCAGGCTCAGGGGCAGAGGAGGGAGAGACGTGAGCTTCAGAAGAGGCTGTCATGTGGGACAGGCCAAGGTTCGATTCCTGCTTCTGGGGGCCTGTGCAGCTTCCTTCCTCCCTGGGACTGCACATTCTGTTCCCTTTCCCAAGCAGAGCCTCGAGACCTGGCAGGCCTAATGACCAGGGCTGGGCTGACGGGAAGGTGGGCCTCACTGGGCCCCAAGTCATCTGCTTGTCCTGACGAGCCAGGCCCTGGGGATTCCGCCGGCCCTGGGGAGCATTTAGAGAAGTACTCTGCAAGTCATCTGCCCTGTGTGGTCACTGCCTGTCAGGGCTGCGCAGGGCTGGCGGGGAAATGGGCAGATTGCAGCACCGCGCGTTGGGAACCAAGCGCTCAGGCCTGGGAGCTGTCTCCTTGAGTCTGTTACCAGAAGACAGTTACGTAACCGGTTTGCTCATTCCCTGACAATTGTGTATCGAGTGCCAACTGTGTGCCAGGCCCTGTTTCAAGCTCTGGGGGCACTGTGGGGACAGACACGGCATTCCCGCTTCAGGGAGTTCTGGAAGAAACATTCTGGAAGAAAAATACACACTAACAATGCCCTTCTCCATTTATTGAGGGTTTACTATACGTTGAGCCCTGTACCATGCACTATGCCAACAGGACTTCATTTCATCTCTTTAGTTGATTCATGAGACAAATTTTAGGTCTCGTAATTGTTATCCCATTTTACAAATCACATTCTCCTTCTTCAGAACCCACCTGCAGGGATCCCCTTCCCCAGATCCATCTGCCATTGTCTTTCAAAGGGGTGTGAGCTATGGTGGGGTACCAATGATGACACCTGGCCTTGCTCGTGGCTCACAGTGACTTAACGGGGTAGGAATGAGGGGCCTGGTGTCTTCTGATAACAGTCGGGGCCCGCCCGCCCAAACCGCTCTCCTGAACTCTGAGAGCTTTCAAATGCTTTCAGAGCCTTGTAATGATGTCCTTTCCCAACATTCCTTAATCATCATTACTCTGGACTCAGGCATTTAATTGCTCATCTGTTTCTCCATTCCTTCATGAATAGAGAATTGCTTTCATGATTGCATCAGGACAAGAGCCGCCTTCGACCAAATCTTGCTGTAGGTGCGTGTCCCCTGCACCCCACCCCACCCCCAGGTAATCGTCCTTCTGCCACTCACTCTATCCCTCTGCACCCATATGTGAGCCCTGCCGTGTGCCAGGTGCTTGGGTCAGGAGCCCCCAGGGAGGCTGAGGAAGAAGCAGGCCTCTGTGGTGAGGGGGGACGGGGAGGGGCCAGAGAGAAGATAGCCCGGGGGCTAGGGAACCCAGCGGTCATGTCACCTGGCAGGGTGACAGAATAGCACCTGGCTCTGGAAGGCCAGAAGTCATCCAGAAGCTCTGGAGGCTTCTGAAAACTCCACTTAAGTAGCCCTGCTCCCTTCCCAAAGCCCCTCTCCACCTCTTCCCCGCTCTTCCCTGCCAGCTCCACCTGGAAATGCTCCTCCCGGTTCTCCAAGCACCCAGGCTTCCTCTCCCTTCTCCTGGCTCTTCCTGCCATTTCCCACTTGACGAGACCAAAGCTAAGCGAACTGAGCCTGTGTCAACACAAGCAGCTGGGGCACTGTTGTCCTGCAGTGTCCTGGGTCTTGCCTATACTCACGAGAAACTCCTTCCAGTAGTTACTTCTAGAAGGACCTCAAGGCTTTGGCATGCCATTTACACCCTTTGGAAGAATTAATTTCTTCTTTGCATGTACATTAATTTTATATTTAAAATATATAATGAGGGACGCCTGGGTGGCTCAGTTGGTTGAACATCCAGCTCTTGTTTTGGCTCAGTCGTGATCTCAGGGTTGTGGGATTGAGCCCTGCTTTGGGCTCCATGCTCAGTGGGGGAGTCTGCTTAACGCTCTCTCTCCTTCTGCCCCTCCTCCCATTCTTGTGCATGCGCTCTCGCGCTCTCTCTCTCTCTCTAAAATAAATAAGAAAATCTTAAAAAAAAAAAAAGAAAAATAAATAAATAAATAAATAAATAAATAAATAAATAAATAATGATATCTCCACCAGGCCTGTCTCTAACATAGCAGAGGCCCAGAGAAAGAGAGCAAAGGGAGGCCTGTGACCACTGCCTACCCTCTCCTTTCCTTCCTGTCCTGGATGCGGCCTTTGGGTCGCTGTGTGGGGACAGCCCCGCCCGCATTTGCTCTGCCAACTCCCTCACAGCCAAAAGCAGATCTGTGATCTACCCTTGTTAGGCGGCGCCTGGAAAGAGTCCTATGTCGGCTCTGGAAATGGACTAGGGAATATTAAACAGGAAATGCCCAGGTCCGGGGTGCCCCCAAAATGTGAGGACGTGTTAATAGTGCACCCACCCAACGGCGGGGTTACCAGTCTCTTTCTCTTCAATTCTTCCTTATTGTGGAACACTTTACATCTAGCAGAACATTTATGATCTTTACGGGCCCCCACGTTACTCAGCCACGTTTGGACGAACAAGATGGCGGCAGAACGGCACGTGGGTGGAGGGCACCGTGAGGGGGAGGGCTGGGCACCAGGCGGATCTGCAGTGCATTTTGGATTTTGTCACTTCTTAGCTGAGGGCCTTGAGCAAACTCACTTAGCACTGTCCGCTTGGATTTCCTTCTCTGTAGAATGGGCAGAGTCATCACCGTTTCCAGGGGTATTGCAATGATTGAGTGGCCAGACAAATGAGTGGCATACAGATTTTTACAATGTAATTGTTACTATTTTTTAAATGTCAATCGATGCCAGGAATATTTTGATGATCCTCCTCGGGTGGTTTCAGCACACTTATTTCCTGGTCATAATCACTTCCTTTATCACCTCTTACGTCATCCTCAGCCTTTACCTCATCCCCCCTCCCTGCCCTGTTCCTCCCATTAGCCACATCACTACTCCCTGCCCCAGGCTTCGCTCACCCCCTACCCGGAGCTCAGCCTGAGATGAAAAGGGCCAGCGGGCACACTTTCTCTTTTACCTCCAGCTACTATTTTGACATTTACCCTCTCCCTGGCCAGTTTCAGACCCTCTTAGTCACCTCTGCAGAAGCAGTGTGAATGAGCTCAAATCGGTGTGCTCCCAGGGTCATTTACATGCTAAACTGGATTAAACTGAGATTTCATTTCTTGATCAGACAGCCAAGGTAAGGGGACATAAAGCAGCCTGGGGAGCCAAAGACTGGGATTAAAATCCTGTGTCTGGGCGCCTGGGTGTCTCAGTCATTAAGTGTCTGCCTTGGGCTCAGGGCGTGATCCCGGTGTTCTGGGATCGAGCCCCACATCAGGCTCCTCCGCTGGGAGCCTGCTTCTTCCTCTCCCACTCCCCCTGCCTGTGTTCCCTCTCTCGCTGCCTGTCGAGAAAAAATTAATTAATTAAAATAAAATCCTGTGTCTGTATTTCCCAACTGTGAGTCCCTGAGGAGTCATTTCACCAATACGAGCATCAGTGGCCTCATTTATAAAACGGAAGAATGAGGGGCGCCTGGGTGGCTCAGTCAGTTAAGCGTCTGCCTTCGGCTCAGGTCATGATCTCAGGGTCCTGGGATCAAGCCCCGCATCAGGCTCCCTGCTCGGGGAGTCTGCTTCTCCCTCTCCCTCTGCTTCTCCTCCTGGCTTGTGTGCTCTTGCAATCTCTCTCTCTCTCTTTCAAATGAATAAATAAAATCTTTAAAAAACAATGGAGGAATGATTCTTCCCCAGCAGTTTTGTATCACAGATCACCAGCATGTGGAAGACACTGAATAGGAACTGGTCAGCGATAGCAAGGAGGTGGAGGCCAGATCATGCAGGGCCTTGAAAAGCAGCCTAGTGAGTGTGGGCTTCACGCTGAGGGTGGTGGGGAGCCACGGAAGTCTCTAAACAGGGGTGGCACTACCAGAGGGTGGAATTGAGATGTGGGAAGTCTTGCTCAGATGGCAAGATGGGGAGAGGCAAGAGGCAAGGAGACCAGGCAATGGCCATGAGACCTGTACTCAGGCAGTGGCTGGGGAAGTGGGGACAGATTCAAGAGCTGGCCTGGAGTTGGCATCCTCAAAGGAGAAGGTGTCCTCATTCGTCACTCTGTTGTCACCTAGAAACTCTAGGTGACAACACTTTACAACACTGATCATCTGGATTTAACCGGGGAATAGGGGTGGGAGATGGGGAGCAGAGTGTCAGGAGAAGAAATAATGTGAGAGAAAGAGAAGGTGAAATGGAAAATGGAAATCTTGAGTTTTGTTGTTCAATTTTTCAAATCCTGATTTCAGCTAGAAAAATCAATACCCAGCAAATCAGAAGTGAAGTAAAAAGTTTGTGTCAAATAATAATGGCTAACTTTTACTGAGCTCTTACTATGTGCCAAGCTCCATGCTAGGCAATTTACTCTATTATCTCATTAAATCATCACAATCAACCCATAAAGGAGGTATTATCATCTTTTCATTTTAGAGATAAAGAACACGGGTGCAGCAAGGTGAAGGATATGGGTTAAGGTGAGGGAGAGCAAGGACTGTGATTCAAGGTAGTCAGACCCCAAACTCCAAGTTCTTAGAGAAGACTAAACATCTTATGAGACTTGAGCAAAATGAAAACCAGAAGTCTGAGGTGTCCAGTAATAGCGAGATAGTCACTCCTCCCTACTGATATTCTGGAAGCCTATGAAAAGGTGATGTAATATAAGTAGAAAAAGCACATTATACATGGTGTGATGACAAGTATGTCTTAGAAGTACATGGACTCAAGATACTATTTACAAAAGCAACTAAAAATTTAAGGTACCTAAGATAAGTTGTCAAGACCCTTTTAGGAAAATCATAACATTTTATTAAATGACATTGAAGAAAGCCTAAATACATGAAGATGCATACCATGTTCATGGATAGGAAGGCAAGTCTCCTTAAAGTGTCCTGACACTATTTCAATCAAAAGCCCAATTCAATTTTTCTTATAACCTGGCAAGCTGAATCTTCAGTTTATATGGAAGAGCAAAGGGCCAAGAAAGATTAAGACACTCCCAAAGCAGAATTCTGGACAGGGAATTAGCTTACCATGTATCAAAATATATGATAAAGCAAACACATTTTCAATAGTATGAAATTGGTACAGGGATTGACAAATATATTCATGAAATAGTATAAAAGGTCCCAATAGAAGGATCCACATGTATTAGAAAACCTGACTTCTAATGGAGGATGCCCTAAAGATCAGTGAGGTAAGGAACCAGTTAATTCATAAATCAGGCTGGGAAACTTGGCTCTCCAGATGGGGAAGACAATACCCCTTAGCACACAAAAATCAATTCCAGGTGGGTCAAGGGCTTAAATATGAAAGCAAAACCTTAAAACTCTTATAAGAATTATTGGCCATAAAGAAGAAGGAAATCCTGCTATTTGTGACAACATGGATGGACTTGAAGGGATTATGCTAAGTGAAGTAAGTCAGACAGAGAAAGAATACTGTGTGATCTCATTTGTATGTGGAATCAAAAAAAAAAATTGAACTCATAGAAACAAAGTGTAGATTGTGGTTACCAATGGCTGGGAGTGAAGGAAATGGGGAGATATTAATAAAAAGGTACAAACTTCAGGGGTGCCCAGGTGGCTCAATTGGTAAGGTGTCTGACTCTTGATTTCGGCTCAGGTCATGATCTCAGGGTCATGAAATTGAGTCCCGCATTGGGCTCTGTTCTCAGTGAGGAGTCTGCTGGAGATTCTCTCTCTTTTTTCTTCTTCCTCTGTCCCTCCCCCCACTAGCATGCTTGCATTCTCTCTCTCTCTCTATCTCTAAAATAAATAAATAAACAAATCTTTTTTAAAAAGGTATAAACTTCAGTCATGAGATAAGTTAGTTCTGAAGATCTAATGGGCAGCATAGTGACTATATTTACAGTACTGCATTTTATACTTGGAATTTGCTAACAGTGTAGATCTTGAACGTCCTTGCCACACACACACACACACACACACACACACACACACACACACACACACATGATAACTATGTGAGGTGATGGATAATCATCACATCATACACTTTAAAATTACCCAACATTATCAATTATATCTCAATGCAGGTGGGAGAGAAAAGCTCTTAGACGAAAATAAAGAATATCTTTACGAACTCAGGGAAGAACAGACTTCTTAAGCAAAATACAGAAAGTGAAACCACTAAGAAAAAGATCAATACATCCAACTAGATTGAAATAATTTCTGTTCATCAAAAGACACCAAAAGAGATGAAATGACAAATGATAAATTTGGAGATGATATTTGTAATGTATGATCAATAAGTGATTATTATCCAAAAAAAGTCCTACATGAGAAAATCCTACTGAGAAAATCTAATGGGAAAATGAGCAAAAGACTTCAACAGTCTACATAAGAGGAAATAAATATGACCAAGAAACCTGTGACAAGATGCTTAATCCTGTTATTACTCATAAAGATGCAAAATAAAACCACATTGTCGTTTCATACCCACCAAACCAGTGAAAATTGTAGCTGTGACAATAGTGTTAGGGTATTGAGCAGCTAGAAGGATCACCTACTCTTGATGACAGGTGTATAAACCATACTGATGCCATCTTAGACAAATCTGCCATGATGACCGCTCTGTGACCTGAAGCCTTCCTGAGCATAGTCGCCCCTCCACCACATTCATTCTTTTTGTCTAACCACGCCCTTAAGTACACCCTTGGGGCATAACATCCTCGATCAGCTCTGGAGATATGACTGCCAGCTCTGCACTCTCCAGCCTCTAAGCTGTAAAAGCAGGTCTTACATGAGGTGGGGTCATGGAGGTCTACTCGTCCTGTGGCTGCCCAAGACATGCCTAAGGCATGCTTCTGTCTGTAGGTCCCCTTTATAAACCACTTCTCGTCAAGCTGGACTTGTGGGCTTTTTCGTGGGTCTTACAGCTCCCTTGGAGGTCATTTTGCATATACCTCCCTTTCACAGAGCAACAGTGTACGTTGGGACTGCCACACTGAAGAATAACACACACATATCTTATGACCCAGAAATTCCATTCTTAGTTATATTAATTGAAAAACTCTTACGCATGTGTACCAGGGTATATATATTAATAGTCATAACTGTTTTGTTTATTAAAAATCCTGAAACCACCTCACATACACATTAGGATAGCTATTATAAAAACACCAAAAAAAACCCCCAAAAAACAAACAAAAAAAAATAGTAAGTGTTGATGAGCACGTGGAGAAACCGGAACCCTTGAGCACTGCTGGTAAGAATGTAACATGGTGCAGCTGCTGTGGAAAACAATATGGCAGTTCCTCAAAAATGAAAAATCGAATAACCATATGACCCAACAATTCTACTTTTAGACACATACTTGAAAGAATCGAAAGTAGGGACTTGAACAGATATTTGTTCATCCAGGTTTATAGCAGCATTAGAGCCAAAAGGTTGAAACAACCCAAGAATCCATCAACACACGAATGGACAAGCAAAAGGTGGTATATAAATACAATGGAATACTATTTCTCTTTAAAAAGGAAGGAAATTCCAACACATGCTTCAATAGGAATGAAACTTGAGGATATAACGTTAAATGAAATAAGCCAGTCACAAAAAGACAACGACTTTCCACTTGAATGAGGTACCCAAGGTAGCCAAATTTACAGCAGCAGAATTAGAATGGTGGTTGTCATGGGTTGGGGTGGGAGAGAATGGGAAGCTACTGTTTAATTGGCACAGTGTTTCAGCCTGGAAAGATGAGAAAAGTTCTGGAGATGGAAGGCGGTGATGGTGGCACAACAAGGTGAATGTACTTAATGCCACTGAACCGGACACTTAAAAATGGGTTAATAGGGTAAGTTTTGTGTTTATATCTATTTATCACAATAAAAATAGGTCCTTAATCATTTTGTTTAATTAAACAATGTTTTAAAGATGAAAAAACTCCTGGAAATCATGTCCATCAGCAGGAGAATGGATAAGTAAATCAGAGTACAGCATACACGGATGGTGTGCTACTGCAGAGCAATGAAAACGAGTGATCTCCACCGGCTTACATCAGTGGATGAATCGCACAAACATAAAAGAAAGGGGCAAGTTGCAAAATAACACACTCCAATTATATAATCAAAAAATCGCATCGTTTGGGGACACAGTCTACAGAGAATAAAACTATAAAGAAAAGCAAAGGAATGACTCACACGAAACTCAAGATGATGTCTACCTCAGGGTGGGTTGTGAGGAAGGGGCACATGGGGATTTCTAAGGTATCTGATGATTTCCTAAGCTGGATGATGGATACATGGATATTTACTCTATCATTCTTACAGTAACGCATCTGTATTATATGTCTTGTGGTGTGTATATACAGTATTACCTAATTTTTAAAAACCTACACATAGAAAAAAGACTGGACGAACTCTACACGGGATGGTGTCTCAGTAGTGGTGCCTTTACTTCCTCTTTTCCTGCATTTTAAAAAATATTCTTTCATACTTCTATAGTGAAAGAAGCATTAAATTATATTTAGAAAAAAGAAACGAAGAGAGATTTTTCCCTCAGATTTGTTCAGAGAAAAAGGAAGTGAGGGGGAAATGGGTGAAAGCTTTGGGCTTCCCTTAATTCTAATAGGAACAGAAGATGACATTAAAACGTGAAGGCAAGAGGCAAAAAAACTAATTAAGAGATGATGAGTTTTCACTGCAATCTTGAGGAGGGGAACGGTTCCTCCAAAAGCAAACTCCCCAGTCCCCCTTCTCAGGAAATCCCTGCTGGTCTCAAGAGTGGGCAGAGGGTTTTAATGCCCTTTTGAAACAAGGGACGTAACCAAGGAGATGAAGCCACGAGGCTCAACCAGCCCTTGTCAGGGTTGATTTCAGATGAAAATTTTGGCATGCATCCCCTTTCAGCAGCCTTAAAGACCAGATGAAAGAGAAGAAAAAGAGGAACATTACAGAACTAAGAGAAATAGTTGAGCTAGAAGATGGTTTGAGAAAATATGATTCAACACAGTGACCATATATCTGGATAGCATGACTGCCACTTGGGTAAATTTAATTCAAGAGAGCTTGGGTTTTTCTTTCTATACTATCATCTTATGTACCTCCTTTCTCTCATATCACCATGGAAAGCTCAACACAAGACAACAGACTCCATTGTTCCTTCACTGAGGCATGCATGTACTCCACAAACATGTAGGTGGCCCCCACCATGAGTGCAAGACTTGTCTGGAGCCTGGATTACGGATGAAAGAGACCCTCACTTCAAGGAGCTCACCCTCAAGCATGGGAAGCAGATATAATGGCAGTTAGAATGGGATGGAAAATGCTTTGACATCCATAAGTAGAAGACACTGTGGGCCACAGTGCAGAGGTGGGACATCTAACCTAGCCTGGGGGTGACTGGGAGGGTGACCAAAAGGAGATGGCCCTCTATCAAGTGTCAAAGGATGCGTGGGGATGCATAAAGGATGAGTAAACTAGGCAGAGAAGGGTTGGGATGAGGAGCTGGTAGGGGAGGACTATACAGGCAAGGATGTGGAGGAGAAATAACTGTGTGGCATGAGGGGAACCGCCAGTAATTGGTTTTTTCCTGGAGTGTGATATTGTGATATAAGAAATAGATATCTGGTCTTCCACTGTTTCTGACATAGAGGTTCTAAAACCCTTAGGATTCTGGGGCGCCTGGGTGGCTCAGCTGGTTAAGCATCTGACTCTTGATTTCAGCTCAGGTCATGATCTCAGGGTTGTGGGATCAATTCCGAGCTCAGCATGGAGGCTGCTTAAGATTCTTTCTCCCCCTCTGCCTCTACCCCTTCCCCTACTCACATGCATGTGCGTGCACTCTCTCTCGCTCTCTCTCTCCCTCTCTCCTAAAATAAATAAATAAATCTTTAAAAAATTTTTTTAAAAAGGGGCACCTGGGTGGCTCAGTCAGTTAATCATCTGCCTTTGGCTCAGGTCAGGATCTCAGGGTCCTGGGATCAAGCCCTGCATTGGGCTCCCTGCTCTGCAGAGAGCCTGCTTCTCCCTCTCCCTCTGCCTCTGTGATCTCTCTCTCTCTCTCAAATAAATAAATAAAATCTTTAAAGATAAATAAATACATAAAAATAAATAAAAGCCTTAGGATTTCCTAAATGATAAGCACGATAAAGTTGTCTTTTGTTATTCACAGTGAGCCCTTTTCAACCCACACCTGAGTTTGTGTTAGTGAGGTGACTTTTGGAAAGTCCCTTAGGATGGGTGCGGTTGGTGCCAGGGGAACCCAACACAAGATTGATTGAAGGGTTGTAAATTAGCCCTCACCACCACCTTCAGGAAGAGGAGATTGAGTTCAATCACCAATAACAATGATCTGATCAGTCGTACCTATGTAATGAAGCCTCCATAAAACCCCCAAAGAACAGGGTTTGGAGAACTTCCATGTTGGGAAACACGAGGAGCTGCTGGGAAAGTGGCAGCTCCTCACCCCTTCCTACACACCTCACCCTATGTACTTCATCTGCCTGTTCATCACCTCTATAATATTCTTTATAATCAACTGCTACACATAAGTAAACGTCTGAGTTCTGGGAGCCGATCTAGCAATTTAATTCAACCTGAGAAGGAGGTCTCAGGAACCTCTCACTTAGAGCCAGTCACTCAGAAGCACGGATGACAACCCGGACTTGAGCATGGCGGCCGTGCGGCAGTCTTGTAGGGCTGAGTCCTTAACCTGTGAGATCTGATGCTATCTCTATGTAGATAGTGCCAGAATTGAGCTAATTGCTTGGAGGTGCTGGAGAACACATTCTGAATGGAGCATTGACCAGGGGAGGCTGGAGCGTTTGTAAGGAGCCCTGTGTAGATCTTTTCTTACCAGGCTGGGGGACTTAGACCCAGTCCCTGGGTACTGGGCAAGCATGGCGTTATTTTAACAGGAAAGAGAAGCGCCCAGTTTATCCCATGTATTATGATCAGTCTTTGAATGGCCCATTTGATGATGTCATAAGCCAAAGGAAACTTAGGGTATAAACCACAGTCAGATTAGGTAAAGGGCAGGTAGAGTCCAAGTTTGGAAAAACAAGTCCACGTCTGAATCCTGCTCCACTACTCACCAGCTGTGGTGAGTCACTTATGTCCTCTGAGCCACGATGTGATCATCTGCACTGGGGCAAATGCGAGCACCCAATGAAACACCAGGCGCTCTTGTGTAGACCTGTATTCACCTGAAACAAAAATCTCTGATATGCTATCGACCCAAAGATTAAGTGGCAGAATAATACATATGACACCATTAATCTTAAAGGAAAAAGAAAAAGAAAACCTATGTATGAAAAATGCAGAGAAAAACGTTGGTAGGATTCACATGAAATTGAAAGAGAGGTTACCTTTGGAGAGGCAGAAGGAAACCAAGACTGGAGCTAGAGATCAAGGGGGACTTGACCTTATCTGTCAAACTCTCGTTCTTACATGGAAAATGGATTCCTACACTATCTGTATATTTAAAAATTAATTTTGAAATAGCCTGGCAGGGGCACCTGGGTGGCTCAGTCAGTTAAGTGTCTGCCTTCAGCTCAGGTCATGATCCCAGGGTCCTGGGATGGAGCCTCATTGCTGGCTCCTTGCTCAGTGGGAGACCTGCTTCTCCCTCTCCCTCTGCCTGCTGCTCCCCTTGCCTGTGCTCTGTCAAATAAATAAATAAATAAAATCTTAAATAAATAAATAAATAAAATAGACTGACAAATGCCCTTGACAGAGAGTAGATTTTCAGTCAATGTTCTCTTCCTTCTGCTTGCTTTCATAGTGAGATTCGGGGTCTTTCCAGTTCAATTTCCTAATTCACCCTAATTCCAACCCTAGCTGGAGGGCTGTCAGAGTCACTCAACAAATATTTGCAAAAGACCTTTCCTGACAGGGTTAGTGGGTTTCTTGGAAGTGGGTTAAAGGTCTCCTTGGCCAACTTCTGACCCCAAGACCTGCCCTGGAGGCCGTCTGAAGGATGGAACGTGGTCCCCAGCAGGGACCCTGAGGATACTGACATTCCTCTGGCCTTTTGGTGGACCCTGAACTCCTTGGGAAGCTCCCACCCTTGCTCCTCCTTCCTGGCCTCAGAGCTTTTGGCTGGGAAAGCAGAGAGATGTCTGCATCCATTTTCTTTCCAAAGAAAGGCTGGGGTCACCACTGGCTACCAGAAAGCCCAGTCCAGTAAAGAAAACTTTTAGCAGTGGTCGCCTCTGCTGGGCTGTGGGGGGACAAGAGAGACTTCACTCTCCATTGTGGAACTCTTTCTTCCGTTTGAATATCTTTTCTCATACGTTACTTTTTAAATTAGGTAATTACTTTTCCTTTAATTAATTAGTTCCTGAAAACAAAACAAATTACAAAAGCTAATTCTATCTTAATAACTCTGATTTAGGCCAGATTAGAGTTATTGACGAATATATGACTGGGGGGGCGTTGGGCAGGGCATAAAGAGGTCATTTGATGGGGTGACTCTTCTGGAGAAGAGGGTCCAGCTGACATCTATACTCTTAATATCCAAACACTTCCTGGAGCTCAGTCAGGATTTCTTGAATTTAACTCAGTAGGAAGCCACATCTAGGGTCTGCTGAGAATGTACTTGTTTTGGAAAGGAGAAAAAAATGAAAAAAAAATGAATAAACTCATAGAGCAAGGAGAGACCTTGGTTGTTCCCACAGATCCCTCACTTCACTGATATGGCCATGAGACCAGAGAGGGGATGGGACTTGAGGACCAGCTAGAACTAGATTGAAAGTAGTGGGGGCTCTGAGATGACCACAGGATAAACAATTGACCCTCCCACCTATCCCATGACCTGGGTGCCATGTCCATTTTGCGGAGGAGGAAATTAAGGCTATAGTAGGGAATGAGATAACCTGATGGTGATGCAGACGGGAACCAACTGAGCTAGGCCTGGGATCCTGCTCTCTGACCCCAGAGCTTTCTCTTCTACTTTTGACCTCATCTCTTGTCAGGCAACTGTTGGGGTCACACCGAGCCGGGTTTTCATTTGGACTTTCTCTGTTTGCAGGCACCTTGGAAAATGTGTGGAGCTGGCTGGGGACACCCAGGACATATTATTATTGGGCTTTTGTATATTTATCACTACTTATGGGGTGCTAAACACTTGCGTGTGAAGGGAGTTTCTGTCCTGTTAGCTGATGTATCATTGTCTTGTGAATGAATGAGCGAATGACCTCTACTCCTCAGAGATGCCCAATTTACACAGAAAGTGGTCGAGGTTCAGGGAGCTGAAGGGACTTACTTCAGTTACGTGGAGCCACGCCCGGGCCTCCCTATTCTATTTCCTCCTCAGAGTCAAGGTTGGTTTGACATTCCGCCAGTCGCCAGCTCACCCTGAAGAAGCATGGCACAGTCATCAGCTAGGAGAACAGACCTACCTGCCCCAGGTTGGACGTCAGCACTGCCAACGCATGGTGACACCCACACACTGTGACACACACTCATGCTTGGGCCACACAAAGGCCTCCCCAGCTCCCCAGGTCCAGCCAAGGAGTAGGAATGGAGGGTGAAGCCCACAGGGATGGGGGCACAGCTGAGTCTCTGGCTGTGCAGGCCCCACCCCACTCCAAGCCATACCACAGACAATGGAAGAGAGGGTCCAGGTGAGCTCCGGGTCAGAAAGAGATGAAGAAAGTGAGCAGGTGGCCCTGAGTCATGTGGTTTATGAAGCTGACTGCTGGAGGCAGAAGTTAGCACCATCTGGAGATGTCAAACAGGTGACCTTCACAGCTCTTGAAAAGTGTGGATGAGGGCTCCTGGGTGGCTCGGTTGGTTAAGCATCTGCCTGCAGTTCAGGTCATGATCCCAGGAATCCCAGGGTCCTGGGATCAAGTCCCACATCAGGCTCCCTGCTCAGCAGGGAGTCTGCTTCTCCTTCTCCCTCTGCCCCTCCCCCCTGCTCATTCTCTCTCTCTCTTTCTCTCTCTCTCCACCTCTCTCAAATAAATAAATAAAATCTTTAAAAAAAGGAGTGTGGATGAAATGCCACACCCTAGGCTGACCAGAGGTCCACTATCTGTGGGAGACAAAGGCCCCCTTCCTGCATGGACCAAATGCCACTACCTTTGCATTCACCCTCCCTAGAGTTCTCAGAGTGGAAGGGTGTGGGCAAAGTGCAATTTTATTAGCATATACTGTGTGCCTGATTCTGTGTTAAGTGCTGGCCCTATATCAAGCATTTTAATATGATATGAGCATTACTAACCCAATTTACCAATGAGCAAACTGAGACACAGAGTGGGTCACTAACTTGCCCAGGGTCACACAGCCCAGAGAATGGATGAACCAGGATTGAAACACAAACACAGGCTAGCACAATAAAAAGCACATTGGATCATAAGCCTCATAGAGAAGGAGTTCAGTGAATAGTTAATGTGCCAAGGAGAAAAAGGTCAAGCAAGTGGATCTCAAGAAAGAGGCAAGACTTGGATTTTGAGCTGTACTACAAAGCTGTGATCACAAAGACAGCATGGTATTGGCACAAAAACAGAAACATAGACCAATGGAACAGAATAGAGAACCCAGAAATGGACCCTCAGCTCTTTGGGCAACTAATCTTTGATAAAGCAGAAAAAAACATACAGTGGAAAAAAAGACAGTCTCTTCAATAAATGGTGCTGGGAAAATTGGACAGCTACATGCAAAAGAATGAAACTTGACCACTATCTCACACCATACACAAAGATAAACTCCAAATGGATGAAAGACCTCGATGTGAGACAGGAATCCATCAAAATCCTAGAGGAGAACATAGGCAGCAACCTCTACGACATCGGCCAAAGCAACCTTTTTCATGACACATCTCCAAAGGCAAGAGAAACAAAAGATAAAATGAACTTATGGGACTTCATCAAGATAAAAAGCTTCTGCACAGCCAAGGAAAGGGTCAAAAACACTAAGAGGCAGCCCATGGAATAGGAGAATATATTTGCAAATGATGCTACAGATAAAAGACTGGTGTCCAGGGGCGCCTGGGTGGCACAGCGGTTAAGTGGCTGCCTTCAGCTCAGGGCGTGATCCCGGCGTTATGGGATCGAGCCCCACATCAGGCTCTTCTGCTGTGAGCCTGCTTCTTCCTCTCCCACTCCCCCTGCTTGTGTTCCCTCTCTCGCTGGCTGTCTCTATCTCTGTCAAATAAATAAAATCTTAAAAAAAAAAAAAAAGACTGGTGTCCAGGATCTACAAAGAACTTCTCGAACTCAATATGCGAGAAACAAATAAATCATAAAATGGGCAGAAGATATGAACAGACACTTTTCCAATGAAGACATACAAATGGCTAACAGACACATGAAAAAATGTTCAAAATCATTGGCCATCAGGGAAATTCAAATCAAAACCACACTGAGATACCACCTTACGCCAGTTAGAATGGCAAAAATTGACAAGGCAAGAAACAACAATTGCTGGAGAGGATGTGGAAAAAGGGGATCCCTCCTACATTGTTGGTGGGAATGCAAGTTGGTACAGCCACTCTGGAAAACAGTGTGGAGGTCCCTTAAAAAGTTAAAAATTGAGCTACCCTATGACCCAGCCATTGCACTGCTGGGTATTTACCCCAAAGATACAGACGTAGTGAAGAGAAGGGCCATATGCACCCCAATGTTCATAGCAGCATTGTCCGCAATAGCTAAATCGTGGAAGGAACCGAGATGCCCTTCCACAGATGACTAGATTAAGAAGTTGTGGTCCATATATACAATGGAATATTACTCAGCCATCAGAAAGAACAAGTTCTCAACATTTGCTGCAACATGGACGGCACTGGAGGAGATAATGCTAAGTGAAATAAGTCAAGCAGAGAAAGACAATTATCATATGATTTCTCTCATCTACGGAACATAAGAACTAGGAAGATTGGTAGGGGAAGAAAGGGATAAAGAAAGTGGGGGTAATCAGAGGGGGGAATGAAGCATGAGAGACTGTGGACTCTGAGAAACAAACTGAGGGCTTCAGAGGGGAGGGGGGTGGGGGAATGGAATAGGCCGGTGATGGGTAGTAAGGAGGGCACGTATTGCATGGTGCACTGGGTGTTGTACACAACTAATGAATCATCGAACTTTACATCGGGAACCAGGGGTGTACTGTGCAGTGACTAACACAGTATGGTAAAAAAACATTAAAAAAAAAAAAGAAAGAAAGAAAGAAAGAAAGAAAGAGGCAAGACTGAACTGCACCTTGCATGAGAAATTAGACCTGCCTAGATTTATCTGGGTTCAGAGACAGAGTGAAGACTCATGAAAAAGGAAGAAGGTGGGGTTCAGAAGAAGAGAATCTAAAGACTTGAGGTTTCCTCATGTGCATTGAAAATGCTAGAACACTATCTGACAGAAGCTGGTGACCAAGAAGTTTCCTGCATAGCTGTGGGGAACACCTGGGTACTTAATATAAAATGGAAACACTGAGCTCACTGCACCAAATGTGCCCTGTGTAGAATATAGAGGTTGGTGCTGGGGCAGGAGATATGTCCCTCTCTCCCCCTGCATGAATGAATTTATCCAACTAACATTCGATGATCCCTAGAGAAGATACCTGATGAATTAGCCTCCCAGCATCCTTCCCATCCATGGCAATGCTGCCCTGGCGTTTCATTAGGAAGCCACCCTTCTCCCATCTGAATCTGTGGGTGTAGGATGAATCTGATTCCACTCCAGGCACTAGGGGCTGGTGTTCAGCACACTCCATCCCCCTGGAGCCACTGGTCAGGGCTGAGAACTAAGCCAGGCCCTTGTGGGTCAGCCCAGAAGACTTTGCTGGAGGTTATCAGCAAAGTGGGTCATCACATCCGCTGAAGTTGCTGAGCGGGAAAACATCAACCTGGAGCAATAGTCAGACATTTTGCTACCAAAAGGGCAAGTCTGCCTTGAAATGAAGTCAGAAGAAAAAAGTTGCACCTAGGATGGAGAGAGAGAGATTCCTGATGCGATATGCCTAGATCCAGCTGTGCCTGACACCCCAAATCTACTTTTGGACGTTCCCCTCCCCCCCCGAGACAGTGTGCATTGATTTGAGATGATTTCTTTCACCTTCAGCTGAAAGAGTTCGACTAATTCATGCCCATGGGAGCAATCAGGGACCCCTCCTTGGACTCCCAGGACCTCTGGTGCTGCCCGTACCATGGCGCTTACCACACAAAGCTGCATCCGCACAAGGGATTAGTGCCCTGACCCTGGTTTTTTGTAGCGGTACCACACTCTCGTTCACCTCCTTTCTGACTTCTTGAAAGGGGGATGTGTCATGTTCACCCGGAGGGCCTGTCATCAAGAGGTATTCAGTGAACAACTCATAACGAATGAATGTCTTCTGGTTGGTGAGTAGACTTGAACAGAGCAAGAAAGAAGAGCTGTTTGTTCAGAGGCCTAAGTTACCCTCAAGACCTCTCTGAGCTGACAAAAGATTATTATTTCATAATCTCTCTCCATCCAGACCACAGCCGAACCAGCCACACCTGCAGAACACAAACCAGTCTCCCATTACAGACAAGGAAATCTGACCCAGCCATTTCCCGGCTTCAAACACCTTCTGGTGACCTGTTTGGCAGGAGGGGGTGGAGGCGAGTGAGCTTTTGGATCCAGGGAACATTCTATGTTATCGAACTTTCATTTGCTTATTGATTGATTCATTTAGCAAGCATTTAATTAGCACCTGCTAGGCACCTGTTACTTCATCTTCCCAGCACACTTTTAGGGCCATGCTGTATAACGAACCACCCCAAATGTAGTGGCTTAAAGCAGCGAACACTTGTTCTCTCCCAGGAGCCACACACAGCTCAGCAGGATGCTGCTGGGTCAAGGTCTCTCATGAGGTCGCAATCAAGCCGTCCACCAGGGCCACAGTCGCCTCACGCTCAGCTGCGGCTGAAGGATCCATTTCCAAGCTCATTCACAGGGCTGTGGTCAGGCCTCAGGAGATTCACACGGGCCTCTCACGCACAGGCTAACTCCCGCAGGCCTCTCCACAGGGCTGCCTCACAACATGGCCGCTGGCTGGCCCAGGGCAACCCGTGTGAGCGGCAGCAAGAGCGCCTGAGGCAGAAGCCACGATGTCTTTATAACTTCGTCTTAGGAGTAACATGCCACGTCTTCTGCCATATTCTGTTCCTTAGAAGTGAGTCAATAAGTCCAGTGTACGCTCTAAGGAAGGGGATTACACAAGGGTATGAATACCAGGAGGAGGATTGATTAGGGTGGCGATTTTAGAGGCTTCCTGCCACAGATAAGGTGTTATTATCCTTCATTTCATACTGAGACACCCAGCTAGTTAAGCAATGTGTCCAGGTCACTCAGCTACAGTACTGTGTGACTGGCCAGGGAGAAGGTACTGATAGAAAAACAAATGGGGATAGAGCCTATATTCATCGCACCACTGCGGAACTGATTACCCACAATTCTGGGGCTTAAAATACACATTGATTATCTCACATAGTTTCTAAGGGCCAGGAATTCACAGGCAGTTTGGCTGGGTGGTTCTGGCTCAGGGTCTTTCGTGAGGCTGTAGTTAAGCTGTGGGCCAGACCTGCAGTTTTGAAGATTTGACTGGGGCTCAGGATCCCCTTCCAGGATGGCTCACCCACATGGCTGTTGATGGAGGGCCTCAGTTCCCAGCCGCCCAACCCCTCTATCATGGGGCTTGAGTATCTTTGTGACATACAAGCTGGCTTCCTCCAGAATAAGTGATTCAAGAGAGCCTAAGCGGAAGCCTCAGTGCCCTTTGTGACTTTGGCTCAGGAGTCATACACTGTCATTTCTGCAATGTCCTGTTGGTTACCCAAGTCAGTCCTGTTTGTTGTGGGAGGATTACACAAGGGCATGGGAACATCAGATGAGGATCATTGAAGGCTGGCTACCATAGGGTCCCACAAGATTAGTAATCCTAAAACTCAACCTTAATGAAGTCACGCCGTTGGTCCAAGAGGTCCAGAACTTCCCCACATTCTGCAGCACATAATCTGATTTCCTCAGTCCTATCTCCCACTGTCTTTTGGGTGGATGGATCACCTGGGACTGGCAGCCTGGTCTGCTTCATGACCCCAACGGTCCCCACAGGGATCCTTATAGATGTGCTCCCCTCCCCATCCTCTCTGTTCCGTGGGAAGGCCTACTTCCCTGGGAAGCCCAATCCAGCCTTCAACACATAGTCATTGCACTTCTACCATGTGCAGGCTTTGCTTGGATGCTGGAATACAAGAGTGAGCAAACAGATATCCATCCTCCCTGGAGAGCTTCCAGTCAAGATGGGGGAGGTAGACATTAGCCAGTTAACAATAATCCAATCACAAATTGTGCCATGGTTGCCCAAGGAAAACTACAGGTGCCACGCAAACATTATGATGGGGTTCTGGCCAATTCTGCAAGTCAGATTTGAGCTGTTGAGTAATTAACTAGTCTGAACAGTTGTATTAGCATTAGGTTCAGGTACAAGTGCCAGAAAATCCAAAATAAAGGTAGCTTAAACAAGAGAGATGTTTATTTCTCTCTTGCTTAGGTGTCTGGGAAGGTGTCTGAGGACAGGGACCGTGCCACTCAGTGACAGGGATCCAGGTTCCTTCTACTTTGTTGCTCTGCTCTGCATGACCTTCACCAGGTGGTCCAGGAAGGTGGCATCCACATTCTGGGCAGTCATATGGAGAAAGGGACACAGAGACGGAGGGTAATACATACCATCTATCCCTGAAGCTGCCACAAGATGCTTCCCCTTACATCTCAATGGCCAGAACTTAGTCACATGACCACACCTAGCTGCAAGGAAAGCTGAAAACTGCAACTTTCATTCCGAGACCCCTATGCCCAGCCAAACATTGGAGCTCCATCACCACGCAAAAATAGCAATGAGAGTCAACCTTATCTTGCATTACTCTGTGCCAAGCACTGTCCTAAGTCCTTAACATCCTTGACATCCTTGACACATATCAACTCATTTCATCCTCACAACAGATCTGTGAGGAAGGTACTACTCTTGCCCCCATTTTACAAACGGAGAAACTGAGATACAGATGTAAAACAAGTCAGTAAGTGGACAAGCTGGAAGATGAACCCAGGTGGGGTGGCTCCAGAGTCTGGACACTGTTCACATGGTTAACAGTTACAAAGAAAGGGAGAATAGATTTTGGGGGACATGCCCATTCTCCGCCCATATAGGAAGGTGGAAGACGAAGAAAGTGCTCCAGGCAAAAGGAATAGCCAATAACCCCACCCTTGTCTGCTTCCACGAGCAAGGTCCTTTACAGCAGTGCCTCTCAAACTTCAATGTGCCAACAAATCTCTTGGAGATCATGCTAACTGCACACCCGATCATGCTAAAAGAACTGGGACCCAGAATTTGCTCCATGATGCCCAAGCAGCTGGCCTGTGGACCACCACCAGACAGACTGTGGACCACGTTATGAGGAGGGAGGACATGTGGTCAAAGCCCACTACTGCATGACTCCCTTCCTGCACAGCACCAACAAACAGTGGTTTGGGCCTGGTGGCAGGCCACAGAAGGCCCTTGCATCCTTCCTGCTGTCCCAGACTTCCAGTTCAGACTGATTTCCTTCTCTCTCTCCAGAGTGCCAGGACACTTGTTGAATGAATGAATGAATGAATGAGTGAAAGAAAGAAAGAAAGAAAAGGTAATGCTGGAGGTCAGAGGGAGGGAGGGGCAACTGGTGCGGCCATGGTGTATCTCCAGGGGAAGATTTTGGTTCATTGGCCCCACCCCGCCAGACCCAGTGCCGGTACTGCGCATTCTGAATCCTTCCAGAAGAAAGGTACCATGATTTACCTCTATTTATAGATAAGGAAACTGCCCTCTGGCCCTGCTCTTAGAACAGGAGCCTCCACCTGCCTCCCCTGGGAGTTTTCAAGCCTTGTGACAGAAACCTTGGAGGTGGGGCCAGCGACAGAACCCCAGGGGAAGTTCAGAATTAGTTTCCTTTATACCAGTCTTGTGTTACCTCAACTACCGTCTCCTCTAATCCACCCATCCTGATGCTGATTACCTGTGAATTTTGCAGGATGAAGCTGGGGCTCAGAGAGGTCTGTGTGGGGCCAAGTCACAGAGCAGGTTGCAATCCGCCTGAGACAATGAGTATGCCCTGCAGGGACTTGGCTCACAGCCAGCTCTCAATGAAAACCATTCAAATGAACCATACCTGGAAGATGGAAGCAGAGGCAGCTATCCCGTCCAGTGATTGCGGGTGATTGAGCCCTTACCGGGTGCCAGGCACTGCACTAAGCCAGTCTCCCAACTTTCTCATCTGACCCCCAGGATAAAGCCCCTTAAATGTCATCAGCCTCCTTGTGCAGACGTAGAAAGCAGTGGGGGCTCAGAGATGCCAGGAGTCTTTCCCGGAGAGGCACAGCGGGGAAATGGGGGGGTCCACTTTATAAGTCTAGGACTGCCTGACCTCCTCCCTTCTCAGAGCTAGACGCCGTGCGCGACTCAAATCTGGATCATTCATTCATTTAATCCTTCCAACTCAAGGAAACTGTTTCACAAATGCAAAAGAGCTGAGAGGCTGAGGTTTGCCCAGGGCCACAGAGAGAAAGTGAAGGAAAACGCAGAGGGGGGCCTCAAAGCAACTAATGCGTCTGTGGGGGCTTCCTGCCCTGCCCCCCTCCCGCCTCGCCTCTGAAGGCCCGCCCCGCCCCCTCCCGGCCCCGCGGGCCCCTTTAACCGGGCGGCGGAAGGGGAGGCCGGGGGCGGGCGGGCAGCGCCCAATGGGCTGCGCGGAGCGTCACTTCCCGGCGGCGGGAGGCGAGCGGCGGGTGTCGGGGGCGGTGGGCGGCCGGCGGGGGCGGGGCGGCCGGAGGAGGTGTTGGCAGCGGGCTGGGACCCACGCGGCGCCGCAGCCTACCTGGCCTGCAGCGCTTCCACCCCCGGCGGCGGCGGCACGATGCCCTTTGACTTCAGGAGGTGAGTGTGGCGACCGCGGACCCAGGGGTTGCCCGGGCACGCCGCGGACTCCTCTTGCCCGGCACGCAAAAGGGGACCCCAGCCCTGTGCATGCCTCCTGCAGGCCCTCGGGGACACGGGGCGGGCCCCCTGCTGCACACAAAGCCAGCCGGAACTTCGGAGGGCCCCCTCGTGCAGCTGGAGGCAAAGCCGCCCTCCTCCCGGCCGCCCCACCTCTTCCCTCCACCGAACCCCCTCCCCAGCCAGCCCCAACACCACGCAGACCCGCATCTCCTGCCCCCAGTCTGGGAAGCAGATGAACTCACTCCCCCAGCGGGGAGCAAACGAGCCATCCCCCCTCCTGCCATCTATGGAGCCTCATTTCGTGGATCCCACCCCTGCTGACAGGTGCGCCCGGGGCACCTCCGAGGAGCCCCCAGGGATCCTCAGGGGTCCGCAGCCCCGGTACAGCCTGGCAGCAGCTGGAGGGTTTTAGGTTTCCATAGGCTGAGGCTGCCCCAGCCTAGGCAGAACAGGAGGCCTCTGCCAGTCCTGGTCCTGTCCGCCGGGTATGGGGGCACTATGGGAAGGGGAGGAGGCCAGGAGCCATGGGCAGGGCTCCCCAGAGGGGCCAGCCTGGTCTGGCCTTGGCTTTCTGCAGACACTACAATGCATCCTTTGTGGGGTCCAACTGCCTCATGGTCCACGTTGGGCTGGGCTAGGCCTTCTGAAAGCCTGCCTGGGAAGGGGTCTCCTCCAGACTCTCCTTTGAGGTCTGGAGCCCCAGGGGATGCCCTGGCCTGAGGCAGCCACGCTGTGGGGGTCTGGCCAGGAAAATAGCAGGGCTTCAGTGTGGGGAAGAGCTGGATTAGAATCCTGGCTCTGTTCCCTCCACTGAGCAGCTCGGTATATTCTAGAAGTTAGGGGCGAAAGCTCTAGGTTCAGACTTCCCCTCAGCTGTGTGAAGGGATGACTTGGGCAAGTATCTGAACCCTCTCAGTATCTCTAAAATTCACTGTCTGCAGGTTGGAGCTGAAATAAGGCCCTCACCTGTGAGGATTGGGTGCATGAGAAGCCTTGAATTCAGAGCCTTGTAGGGTTTAGAGCTTAGAAGTAGGACGTCAGTAGATGAGGAGCTTCTCCATGAGGCCATTTCTTCATCCACAAATAGGGATTCTATTGCTCCTCACCTGCCCCTTCCCTCCGTACAGGTGAGAGTGAAATCAGGCTAAAGGGACAGCCTTCCCAGGAAGAAAAGCCTGGCAGTGACCCCCAGGCACTGGCTCATGTGGTACTCCGGCCTTTTCTTGGGTACCAATGTCATTTGGCAAACATTTGCCGGCTTCCTGCCCCTTCCATGAAGCCCAGAGGCCAGCACCAGGATCTCAGACAAATGCTTGCAGATCCAGGGCAGTTCCCGAGAAGGAGAGCCCCTCTGATGGAATGAGGGGCAGTCCTCACAGGGATAGTTAGCGTCGGGCCGTGAGAGCTGTGTTTGGCACGTGGGTTCCTGGTTCCACAAAGTCTCCCCTTGCCCAGACTGATAATAAAGATTCCCGACCTCCCCACCCCATCCCCTTGTGATTTAGTAGGTTCCAGTGATTTTGACTTTGTTGGGGAAACCACCTCTTTGGGTCATTCAGTCCTACCACTCTGCACCTCACCCCTTAAGAGGAGGAAGTTGAGGCTCCGGGCTGAGGGTCTTGCCCTGGACCTCAAGGGAGCGAGACTGATAGTGGGCCTTCTGGCCTGGGGGCCCTTGAGTTGGAGGTTTGGAGTGCCCTGGCGCCATGGGGGCCCCAGCTTAGTGAGGTATTGTTTTAATACATTTTCTTGAGGCCTTGGGCTTCCCCACTTCGCATTTGTGCTTTGAAGGATGAGCCGTTTGTGCCTAGTAACTCACACTTTTTAAGATCTGTTAACTCCAGGGCTCGGTTTCTAAGGAAGGTTCCACCATCCCACACACCTTCTTCCTCTTCAGCGTTCATTCATCAGATGTTTACCGTGTGCAGCCCTCTGCCACGTGGCCCACAGTACAGAGCTGGGGATGTGTAGCCCTGCCCTCTCGGCACTGGAGAGCAGGGAGGAGGGCATGTACCCCTGTACGGCCACTGCAGACTTGAAGTCTCTTCCCTTGCCACCTGCGAGGGGGAGTTTTAATCTTCATTTGAAATCAAGGGAATAGGAGGCTGCCAAGTAGAAGCCGTTTGCCCAGGGTCATGTACTGGTGAGCTGGTGGACTGGGATTTGAACTCAGGGCTGTTAGCTCCAAAGCCTTAGCTCTGGGAGAAAAGGGAGTGCTTGGAGGGTCCCACAACCCTGTCAGATCTCTTAAGAACTGTGGGGGAAGGGAGAGGGGCATACTGTGATGGGACCCCCTCTCCCAGTTGGGAGGCCTGGAAGAAAACCAGGCTTCCTGCGTGTTTTGCTCGCCTTAAAACTAACCGGAATCAGGAGGAGGTGTGTGTGTGTGGGTGGACAGCAATCTCTTGCCCTCTTGCCCTTTCTCATCAATACTCCTTTTTTTTCTTAGTGCCTACGGGACCTTGTGCAGCTTACCTTCTGTGCGTTCTCCTGTCTGTGAAATGGGCATGAGAACAGTACCCATTGTTGAGAGGATTAAACAAGTCAATGTGTGTAAAGCATTTAGACACAGTAAACACCCAATAAATTTTGGCCACTATTTTCATTATTTGTGTTATTTCATGTGAGCCCCTATATTTCCTAACACTATGTAATTCATTTAATTATTATGCTTATTCTCTTTCTCCCTTCCATTAAAACATGAGCTCCCTAGGGCAAAGGTTTTTTTTTTTTTTTTTTTTTTTAAAGATTTTATGTATTTATTCGACAGAGATAGAGACAGCCAGCGAGAGAGGGAACACAGCAGGGGGAGTGGGAGAGGAAGAAGCAGGCTCCCAGCAGAGGAGCCCGACGTGGGGCTCGATCCCAGAACACTGGGATCACGCCCTGAGCCGAAGGCAGACGGTTAACCGTTGTGCCACCCAGGCGCCCCAGGGCAAAGGTTTTTTTATCTGTTTTATTCTCTGGGGTAACTCAGGTGCCTAGAACCGTACCTAAGCCAAACTCGCTCTTGGAAATGCCTCTCAGGGTCTGTCAAGGAAGCCAAAGGCATGGTGTGATCTGATATGCCAACTCTTCTTTACTGGGCAGATTTTCAGCTGTTGGTGGAGAATTTTCCCCGTTCCTTCCTTGAATTTGCTCTAAGCTGTTTTTGGGGGTTGGTGGAGGCAGGATCCGGGACTGCAAAGATTACTTGTGTTTGCTTTGCTCCTGTTGAATTGTTTCATTAATCGCTGGCCAGTTGCTGTTGTGGAACTGGCCTTGTGACCCAGATCCGTGGGTGTTGGCTCTGATGGTACCCAGTTCCGCCGGCTGGCAGGGGTCAACAGCACCTACCTCCCACTCAATCTGGGGTGGGGGTGGGGGACAGTTCCTGCAGCCCCGGCCCAAAGGAGCCTGAGCGTAGCTTTCAGAGGGGCAGAGATGGCTCGCTTTCCCTCAGTGGAGTTCCCCGAGTTGAACCCCTAAGCCCTGGGTTTGCTGCTGCCCTGTCACTGACCAGCCAAGCCATGGGACAGTTAGTTTACCTCCCCAGAGCCTCGGGTTCTTCCTTTTAAAGACAAGTGGTGACCTTCACTGCCTCACCTGGTAGGGTAGATGTAGGGGCAAGAGACATATCCCTCCCTGCAGGGTGGGGCCCGCTCTGTAATTTGTGGGGCACAGTGAAAATGCAGAACCCCGTGTTGGAAAAGTATTGCAGATTTCAGGACAGTGACAGCAGAGCATTAAAATAAGCATGGACACCCCCCCCTCCCGTTGGAGCAGGGGATCCTACCTGACTGTGTAGGTCGCACGCCCATGGTGCTGGCCCTGTGGCAGTGCCTTGGTTCAGCCTCCCTTGCTTCTCACCCTGGCCTTCCTCCAGGAGACCCCAGACCTTCTTGAGAGAACCCTGAGTGAGCTTTCCAAAGCTGACCTGTTTTTTGGTTTTGTTTTGTTTTTTTCTCTTAGTGAGCTTTCCACAGTTACCCTGATTTTCTCATGTCCTGGTTTCAACCTTCAAACAGGGTCCATTGCTCTGAGGATCAAGTATGAATTTCTCAGCTCCTCATGGGGCTTTGTCTGAGGGGGGGCCCTCAGACCCGGATCCCCCCGAACCCCCCAGCACTCCCTGTGCCAAGCTAAGCCCCAGCCACCACAGGGGGCTCTGAGCACATAGTTAACACTCGGCAGTTAGCCAGCAGGAGTATCTGTATTTCTACCCTGCCTTATTCCAGAAAGAACTTGGGGAAGCTGACAGAAACACATACTTACGGCAATTATTTTTAAGGATTTATTTATTTATTTGAGAGAGAGAGGGAGAGAAAGAGCAAGAGTGTATGGGGGGAGGGGCGGAGGGAGAAGGAGAGAGACACTGAAGCAGGCTCCACGCGGAGCGCAGAGCCTGATGTGGGGCTCGATCCCATGACCCTGAGATCACGATCTGAGCTAAAACCCAGAGTTGGATGCTTAACTGACTGTGCCACCCAGGCACCCCTACTTTATAACAATTTTTAAAAAACATAAATGGGCTTAAATATGAGGGCAAAAGGGAAACGAAGATTCGACCAGAGGACAAATGATGTGAAGGTGAAGCCAGTATTTTGTGTTTATTGAGCACTTACTAGTGCCTGACAGTGTCGTCACCTCATTTAACCCCACAGTACCCCTACAACGCAGACAGTGTCGTCGTCCCACTTCACAGATAAGCCAGTTGAGGTGCAGCAGAGTTGAGGAACAGTGTGGGTCAGCAGAAGGTGCTGGGTGGAAATGCTGCCATCTGGCCCCAGAGCCCCACTTGTCGGCTGTCGGCTCATCTCAAAAGCTCTTCCCCTTCCATTCACCGAGTTCAGAGAGAATGGAAGTCTCCTCTGGTTAGATTCATTGGCTTTCTCATCTCTGTTTCTTTCCCTGTAGTGCTCGTTAAGAAGCTTAAATCCATCCGCTTTTTTCCTTTCCTTTCCTTCCTTTTTTAAAACCAGCCTCGTTTGGCCTGACACTTGATTCAGAAGTTGTCTTTAAAGACATCCACTAGCAGTCTCACACTAACTTAGAACGCCTCACTCTGGAGGGTCCAGGTTTTCCCCAATTGGCCACTGGGGCTCTAAAGCCTAGAACATGTGTTTACCGGCTCATGTGGACATGGAACAAGATGGAAATCTCTCCTCTCAAGGCAGTTTGGATTCCTGACCGTGATACCTAATATCTTGAGACTGGGCTTTGGCCAGCTGTGGCCTTGTCCGGTGCCATTTCCCATCTGGTCATCCTTTCATGTTTTATTTTGGAGTTGCTGCTGGGAGGTTTTCTTCAGGCATTAGAGGGGCAGGCAGGGTGTGAGGAGGGGAGCGGGGGGAGGCTCCCCCACCACGTCTACGTCAGTGACCCTCAACACTGGCTGTGCGTTAGAATCACTGGAGGAGCTTTAAAAAGTTCCCCAACTCAGGCTACACTCCAGACCCAATAATCAGGCTCTGAGGATGGGGGGTCAGGTATTAGTGTTTTTTTTAAAGGCCCTCACAAGACTCCAGTGCACGACAAAGACCGAGAAGATTGCTGAAAATCGGGAGAATAGGAAGCAGGGCCGAGAGATCTAGGGCAGCCAGGTGGGGGAGCAGGTACTTGGAGGGTAGGCTGGGAGTGGAGTCTGGTCCCACCTGTCACTCCTGCGTGACCTTCTGCGAGCCACTTCCCTACTCTGGGACTGTTCCTCACTGGGCAAGTGGTCGATAAGTGGTCTTGCCTTTCCATTGATGTCCTTGCTCTTCAGAGTCCCTGGGAAATGCAGAATCTCAGTGCCCACCCCGAATCTGAATGTGGTTTAATAAGCTCCCCAGGTGATTTGGATGTGTGATAAGGTTGCCAAAGCCCTGCTCTGTATGACTGATTTGACTCAGCATCTCTCAGTTTGTGCTGCATACAGTGTCCCCCGCTTGGAGATTCAGAACTTGTGTGTACCTTTCTAAAGGCACTGAGAAGTCCTGCATGAGAGGAAGCCGAGTCACTTGGTTCAGCCCAGGTTTGCCAGACTGATTGTCGAAGCCACCCTGTTGCTCACAAGGCGCCCAGTACCATTTCTCAGAATACGGTGTGGGAAACAGCGCTAAGTGATCCTTTAAGGAACTAGTGATTAGCCTAATTGTCTGTTGTCAACTTTACCATTCAGGTCTGTTAACTTAATTACATTGGTTATATATGCAGGAAAAGTATAGGACAGGGAAAAAAAAAAAACCCACCCTCTAACACTAGATGTATTTGTTTTTAAAGGTCTTGGCCCTTGGGAGAGGCCGGAGAAACTCAGGGTTCCCTGGTCCTGCCGAGACGTAGGGCCTACGGAGGTGCTTTACATATCTACTCACCCTGAGTGGGGAGTGGGCATTATTGTTCCTGTTTTACATCCAGGGAGAGCGACCTCGGAGATGATGGATCGCACAGCTGGTGCTTCAAGGGGCCCTGGGGACTCGTGTACACCTGCCAGTGGAATCCTCCCCTTGCAACCCCTTCCTCCTGTAACCCACTGGGCAGCACAGCTGAACAGGAGGCAAGATCCCTTTGAAATGGATTAAATGTTCTGTTTCTCCAAAAGGTGGAAACCCTATTGGAGATGAGAAGCCTGGCTGTTATGAAACCAAAGTACAGTGACGGGTCCCTGAGACATTGGGTGCTGATGTTGTGGCAGGAGCCCCTCCATGGCGTTCGCTTGTCTTTCTTGCCTTCCAGTCCAGGGCTGGAACGTCTTTGGAGGAGGAAGGGAGGCAGTACTCATCTTACTAGTAGTGCCTGACAGTTCCTCGGCTTGTGATGGGTGGAGTACTGTGCTGGGCATGTCTTTGGATTGAAAAGTCACCCTGACCCCACAAGATAGACACAATTATTAGTAATTTCTTTTCTTTAGTTTCTTTTTTAAATCATACAGTACATTGACTTTTGGTATACTCCTCTATGAAATTCAAGACATTCTCTCGTAGAACCACACCTGCCCCCATGTAGATATGGGACAGTCTGTCACTGTAGGAAACTCTCATGCTCTCACTGTATGGGTCGCACTGCTAATTCAGTTCTTTAAAAATTGTGGTAAGGACGCTTAAGAGGAGATCTACCCTCTTCACACATTTTTAAGCATGCAGTAGTGTTAACTATAGGTTGTACGGCAGACCTCTAGAACTTACTCATCTTGTATTGACCAGAACTTTATACCTCTGGAAGGGCAGCTTTCCCCAGCCCTGGCACCCACCATTCTAGTCTCTATTTCTACAAGTTTAATTGTGTCAGATACATCACGTAAGTGGATATCATGTAGTTATCTGTCCTTCTGTGGCTGGCCTGTTTCACTTAGCATAACACCCTCAAGGTTCATCCATCTTGTTACTTGTGGCAGAATTTTCTTTTTTAAGGCTGAATAATACTCCACTCTTTGCCTGTACCACATTTTCTTTTTTTCTTTTAAAGATTTTATTTATTTATTCGACAGAGATAGAGACAGCCAGCGAGAGAGGGAACACAAGCAGGGGGAGTGGGAGAGGAAGAAGCAAGCTCCCAGTGGAGGAGCCTGATGTGGGGCTCGATCCCATAACGCCGGGATCACGCCCTGAGCCGAAGGCAGACGCTTAACCACTGTGCCACCCAGGCGCCCCATGCCTGTACCACATTTTCTTGTTCCGGTCATCTGTCCGTGGACGTTTAGGTTGTCTCCACATCTTGGCTATTGTGACCAGTGCTGCACTGAGCATGGGGGTGCAGATATCTCTTCAAGGTCCTGATTTCAGCTCTTTTGTACAAATACCCAGTCGCAGGATTGCTGGATCATAGGGTGTTCCCATTTTTAACCTTTGAGGAGCCTCCATACTGTTTCCCCGAGTGGCTGCACCAGTTTGCGGTGCCACCGGCAGTGCACGAGCCTTCCTCTTTCTCCACGTCCTCGCCAACACTTTTGTCTGACAGTGGCGGTCCTAACAGGTGTGAGGTGCTATCTCATTGTGGTTTTGTTTTGCATTTCCCTGATGACCAGTGACGTTGAACAGCTTTTCGTGTACGTGTTGGCCATTTGTATATGTTCTTGGGAGAAATGTCTACATATAGCTCGGTGGTGAGAGAGTCAACGGTCGGTCACATACCCTGGAGCCCCCAGGGCCCAGGCAGGTACCTTGGTGGGTGATTTGGTGCGGGCTGTGGTCCATGCGAGCGCGACACTCCATCGGGAAGGGGCAGCTCCAGTGCTGCTCTGTTTTTTGTTACACCTCAGATTTCCCAATTTTTCAGGAAATGATGCAAATCTTCTAAATTGTGTGAAAATAGTTAGGAATCATTTCTGATTTTATTTTTGTTGAACATGATACTGGGCCAAACCAACGCCTTCCTGGGGCCGACAGTGGTCTGTGGCTGGCAGCAGGCCGCCTGTGTGTCACACGGACCAGTGTGACCAAGTGCTGGCTGGGTGGACAGGACTTGGGGCAGAGTCCCAGGACTGTTGGAGGTGGTCTAGTGGGCTTGGAGCCCGAGGCAGAGAAACGAGGGATCTGGGGGCTTGGGCAGAGGCGGCTTTGGGGATTGGGGCTTCCCTCCTCTGGGTGGTGCTGGGACGGCTTGGCCAGCCCCACCCCGGGACCCAGCCTTCCTCTCCAGCTTAACTTGAGTAACACTCCCTTGCTGCAGACCCTTTAATACATTCAGCCTCCAGGGTGTATCTTGAAGGTGACCTCCCAGGACTGTGTTGTGATAACAAGAGTGCCCGCCATTGTCCCCATTTAGCAAGTGCCTGGCTAAAAGCCTTCCTTGGATTCCCTCAGTTGATCCTCATATTGGGTAAGAGCTATTTATTTATTATTCCCGTTGGTCTGGTGAGGGTGCTGGGCAGAAAGAAGGGACAGGACTTGGCCGAGGCCTCACAGACTACGGGTAAGGCAGCTGAGACTTGAGGACTCACCTGTGATGCTGAGCTGACTTTTTTTTTTTTTTTAAGATTTTATTTATTTATTTGACAAGGAGAGAGACGGCCAGCGAGAGAGGGAACACAAGCAGGGGGAGTGGGAGAGGAAGAAGCAGGCTCCCAGCGGAGGAGCCCGATGTGGGGCTCGATCCCAGAACGCTGGGATCACGCCCTGAGCCGAAGGCAGACGCTTAACGACTAAGCCACCCAGGTGCCCCCAGAGCTGACTCTTAACCACACTCTTGTGCTGTGGAAGCAAGTTCTTTCGCCTTGGTGTGCCTGATGTTGCTTGCCATCCTTTTTTTTTTTTTTTTTTTTAATTCAATTAATTAACATAGAGTGTATTATTAGTTTCAGAGGTAGCGTTCAGTGAGTCGTCACTCTTATCGAACGAACACCCGTGCTCATTCCATCACGTGCCCTCCTTAATGCCCATCCCCCAGTTACCCCATGCCCCCACCCACCTCCTCTCCAGCAACCCTCAGTTTGTTTCCTATGATTAAGAGTCTCTTATGGTTTGTCTCGCTCTCTGGTTTCATCTTGTTTTATTTTTCCCTCCCTTCCCCTACGCTTCTCTGTTCTGTTTCTTAAATTCCACATATGAGTGAAATCATATGATAATTGTCTTTCTCTGATTGACTTATTTTGCTTAGCATAATACCCTCTAGTTCCACCCACGTCGTTGCAAATGGCAAGACTGCATTTGTTTGATGGCTGAGTAGTACTCCAGTGTATACGTACACCACATCTCCTTTATCCAGTCACCTGTCGATGGACATCTGGGCTCTTTCCATAGTTTGGCTGTTGTGGACGTTGCTGCTATAAACATTGGGGTGTAGGTGCCCCTTCGGATCACTACATTTGTATCTTTGGGGTAAATACCCAGTAGTGCAATTCCTGGGTCATAGCGTAGCTTTATTTTCAACTTTTTGAGGAACCTCCATACTGTTTTCCAGAGTGGTTGCACCAGCTTACATTCCCACCAGCAGTGTAAGAGGGTTCTCCTTTCTCCAAATCCTCGCCAACATCTGTTGTTTCCTGACTTGTTAATTTTAGCCATTCTGACTGGTGTGAGGTGGTATCTCATTGAGGTTTTGATTTGTATTTCCCTGATGCTGAGGGATGTGGAGCATTTTTTCATGTGTCTGTTGGCCATTTGCATGTCTTCTTTGGAGAAATGTCTGTTCATGTCTTCTGCCCATTACTGGATGGGATTATTTGTCTTTTGGGTGTTGAGTTTGATAAGTTCTTTATAGATTTTGGATACTAGCCCTTTATCTGATATGTCATTTGCAAATATCTTCTCCCGTTCTCTTGATTGTCTTTTGGTTTTGTTGACTGTTACCTCTGCTGTGCAAAAGCTTTTTATCTTGAGGAAGTCCCAATAGTTCATTTTTGCTGTTGTTTCCGTTGCCTTTGGAGACGCGTCTAGCCAGAAGTTGCTGCAGCCGATGTTACCTGCCATCTAGCTCGTTGTGTTTACAGTTTGTTTCTCTGGAAGCCTTGGAAGGATTCTGGGTCACTGTAGAGGAGGCCAAGGCTGGGTGATCATTTCCTGTTGCCATACACATCTGTGGGCAGATTACCACCAGCGAGCCCCTGCTGGGGAGCCACGCAGAGGGGTGCAACCCTTCCAGTGGGGAGCAGGTGGGCTGGTCTCTGGAGCCCCCATCAGCAGGCAGGAGTGGGCTGCCGTGATGGAGCCAGTTGTTCATCGAACATATTTATTGGGGCCCTACTGTGTGCCAGGCTCAGTTCTAGAAGCTGGGGATATATGGTACTGGGACAAACAGAAATCCTCCCCTCCCCAACCCCCAAACTCATGAGACTTGTTTTCGTTCTGGCATTTGCTTCTCTTTCTCTCTCGCTCTTTTTAATTAAATACACTTTTTATTTTGGCATAATTTAGATTTACAGAGAAGTTGTAAAGATAGTACACTTACCCCATCTGGCCTTCCCCATGGTTCACACCAAGGATTACCACATCTGTCACAGCTAAAAAATTGATATTGGTACATTAGTATTAACTAAAATCCAGACTTTATTTGGATTTCACCTGTTTTCCACTCATGTCCTTTTACTGCTGCAGGATTCAATCCAAGATCCTACATTGCATCCAGCGGTCATATGTCCGCAGTTCCCTGTGGTTGGGGACAGTTCCTCAGTCCTTCTTGTTTTTCATGACCTTGGCAGGCTTGAGGAGCTCTGTCCAGGTGTCCTCAAGAATGGCCCCCAGTCTGGATTAGCCTGATGTTTTCTCATGATTAGACTGGAGTGTGAGTGGAGTGCCTTTCTCAGTGCGTCCTATCCAGGGTACCACGTGGTGTCCCTGGTGGCGTTCACCTTCAGCTGGCTCAGGCAGCATGGCCCGGCTGCCCCCGTATTGCCCCTCTTGATCAGCTGTCTTTTTCCCCACCTTGCTCACTGTGGAGCTGTCCTCCTGTAGGGAAGGGCACTGCACTGGGAACCCCCTAGCTCAGTGGAGGGAGTAGAGCTATCATCACGGCTTGGAGTGGTTGGACATTACCATCCACACTCTTTCCATTATACCCCGGGCTGAGAACAAGGCCTGTAGGAGAGCAAGGCCTGTAAGAGAAACCTTGAAACGACTGGGAGTATTTCATCCAGTGCAGAGAGGTGTTTCAAAGATTTGTCCCACAGTCCTTTAGGCCCCCTACAGTAGACAGGGTGGGGGGCCTGTCCTGAGCCCATTCCCGTGGATCCAGGTGGTGGCTCTTGGCTTGGATGAGACAGCATCTCCCTATTTGTTGCCACCAGCTGAAATCTCACCCACCATCTTCAGCCAGCCTTAAGCACCACCTCCTTCACGAAGCCCTTCCCGTTCTTCCTGAGTGGCGATGCCCCCCCTGACTGTGCCAGCCCCTCCCCTCTCCATCTGTCTCTGTGCTCCGTGCCTCCCTTGCTTCCTTCCTGTCTGGCTGCAGGGACTCCAGGCTGTGGCCGTGTCTCCCGTGTGCTCCCTCCTGCAGGACCCAGCCCGGGGGCTGGCATCTAGGGCCTGGCGGTCCCTGGGTGATGAGCTCAGCGGAGGCGCATGGCACTGCGGTAGAGGAAGGGCCTTGTCCATTTCCAGCAGTCCTGGCTTCAAGTTTCAGCTGCATTGCTTCCCAGACGTTTGACTTTGGCCAAGATGCTTCACACCTCTGAGCCTCGTTTGCCTCCTTGCAAGACAAGCCAAAGGATTAGTAGCGCCGGGCTCCCGGGATTGTCATGAAGGCTAATGGAGCTTGTCTCTGTAAAGCCCTTCAGACTGCCTGGCATCTGTTCGGTGCTCAGTAATTATTTGTTATGGAAAAAAAGGAAATCCAGACTGTCACAGAAGAGTTCCAGGTTGGCAGGAAGTTGGACTAGACATGCCTCCTTTATATTAGCCCAAGTCAGCGAATTGCCATAAACAACCTGAAAATCATAGTGATGGAATGCAGCGGAAATTCATTTCTAACTCATGTGAAGTCCTGGGGTGGCTGGAGATGCTCTGCCCCTCCCAAGTACCCGGAGACCCAGGTTCCTTCCATCTTGTGGCTCTGTCCTCCCTGAGGGTGTGTTGGGTCTTCTCCCAGGCCTGGCAGTGGGGAGAGAAGGGGAGGACGTGGAGGGCTGGGTGGAAAGTGTGGATACGGCACCATCACTTCCGTCCTGACTCGGGGACCCTATCCCACCCAGCTGTGGGAGCGGCCAGCAGATCCAGGCAGGCGAGTGCCCGGAGGAAGAGAGCAGGAGGGGCGTAGATGTGCCTGTCGCTGGCAGAGACGGTAACTCTGCTCCGTACTTTTCAGCCTTCCACCATTCTGGCACCAGCTGGGGGCATATTCCTAAGCAACGTATATTATTAGTCATTTTTCTTTAAAGTATTCAGTTTTTTTCCACCATATTTTTATTTATAAAAGGTAGCTTTATAACATCTTTGAAAATGGTGAAGCGGTATCACCTGCCAGAAATAGATACCAATAATTGCAGGGTTGTTCCATCCTAGCTAGCTGGTGCCTGCCAAAGCTGTTGAGTCTGTTAAAAAAAGGGTGGGGGTGGTTATTGGCCAGTGCAGGAAGGATGAGAGGTCGACCACGGAGTAGCACTGCCTGAGACTTCCTTGATGTTCTCAGCATGTTCAAGTGAGAACTCAGCGGGGATTAACCACACTGTGCAGCCTAACGCCATTTAACCACCAGCTCCGCATATTACCTGAAATCACCCTGGGTCACACCGGTGGCCCAGGTGCCACACTTTGGGAAATTTTGCCTTCGGGGACAACTCGCACACAATATGTACACATCCAAAACTTGGTGCCGGGAGAGGTGGATAAGAGTCACCACTTTACCTCGTAGCACTTAGCACTTTACAGTTTGCACCTTGATCTGTGAGGGAGGAATTAAGAGTGTCACTTGGCTAATGGGGAAACTGAGGCCCAGGGTAGGACGTGACCCTCTCCACTCACCTCCCAGCCCCCCCGACCCCCACTCGGAGGGCCACACAACAGACTTGAGCACCCCTTCCTTCCACTGTCCCTGGCTGCTGTCTTTGGTTGGGGAAGGCTTCCTCCTGTAGGTGCGACTACACGGGGCCAGGAGCCTGTGTATTCAGGCTTCTCTCCAAGCTCTCTGTCCCTGGCACCCATCGCCTGCCTGGTGCATTTACTGTGTTTGCAGAGGAATGCCAGCCTCCCAGGCCTGCTTCAAGGAGCCAGGAAATCAGAAGGCAGCCCTGGGCCTGTTTGGGAACTTGTCACCCACTCACTGGCCCATTAGGTGACATCAATTTCTCCGGTGACAGCATTGGTTGGTGCTGGCACCTGGGGGATTGCTTAGCTGCATGCTGTTGAAGAGAGGGCTCCCCGTGTGCCCTGTCATGCCTTTTTGACGTTGTTTTGTCATCTGGGCTGGGCGGAGTCCTCCAGTGATCTGTTCACGGATTCGAGGTGTCAGCTTCCTCTCCTAATTCTCCTCCGAGGTCCCACCTCCTCGGTTATAACAGCATCAAGCCCCGCCCGCTGAAAACAGGCAGTGCCCAGGACTGCCAGCCACCTGGCCCAGAGGTATTGTTATTTCCATAGCGGAGGTGAGGAGGTGGAGGCCCTGGGAAGTGGGGTTCGTTTGTTCATTCACTCATTCATTCATTCATTCATTCATCTATTCATTTAAAGATTTATTGGGGGAGGATTCCAGGGAAAACAAGCCTGACTTTGTCTTTACCTTCATGATGCTTCCAGGCTAGTGGGGGATAAATATGGGCTGACAGGGGTGAACAAACGATGGCAGAAAAGGTTATTTTTTATTGTGGTGAGTACTGAGAAAGCAGGAAAAGTAGATGGGGTGGTAAAGAGTTTGTAGCGGAGGAAGTAACTGGAGTAGCATGGCCATCTGGTACTCTTCCTCCAAAAAGATCCTCCCAGACCGCCTCTTCAGTCTGATTTGGGTCGCCCCCACCCCCTCCCTGGCTGAACCTTTTTATCATACCTGGGCACAGCCTTCAGATCACTCAGCACAGTTGCGGTGATCTGTGTGTGCCCTTTGTCATTGAATATTCTGTGTCGATGGAGTCGAAGCTCTTGAGAGCAGGGACCAAATCTATTTGCCCGTCACCAGGTCCTGGTGCTGAGGCCAGGGTCAGCATACAGCAGGTGCTCAGAAAATATTTATCAAAGGAAGGAAGGAGAGAGGCAGGGAGGAAGGGGCCAGTCCAGCTAGAGTCGGATCCCAAGCCTGGGGATGCGGGACCCATGCTCTCCCCACCTCACACCTTCCACGAGGCAGCTCAGAACCACCAACAAGCTGAGACTCCCCCCCCCCCCCCCCCGCCGCCCCAGCACCTGGCAGAGGGCTCCGACTCCACCAGGACTGGGTGCTTTGTTGCCATATCTCTGTGTTTGGAAATGTTTCTAGTTTTGTCCCAAAGATGTAAGTGCATCTGAAAGGATTTATTTCTCCAGCAGTGAGAATGGAAAATTTTTCCTACTGACTTTGTCCTGGGGAATTGGGAAATCAGACATTACTCAGGCTCTGCCCAAAGTGGGAATGGGCTGCTGGCTGCCTACCCTAATGGGACACCAGCGGGTACCCCTCCCCACCCACCATCCTCCCTGATTTGATTCTGGAGTCGGGAAGTTGGGAAGGAGAGGACACCCGACATGCCATGCTCACCCCAGCATAGGGGTTAGGCCTTATTGTCCCCATTTTGAACCAATAGGCTCAGAGCGGTTGGGGCTGGGCCCAAACTCACATAGCTAGCAAAGTAAGAACCAGCCCCTAAACTCAAGACTTTCTGATCTCCAGAAAGTGATGCCTTCTGTCAAATACCTGTCCTTGGAAGCTCAGCTTGCCCATTTTTCAGTTTCAGTGGAGCAATTCTGTTCAATCTAGAATGGGCAGGTTTCTCTCATCACCTGGGGCCTGTGTCCCACCCCACAGCTCTCTAGTCCAGGATGGGCCTAGCATTCTATATTTCCAGAGTGTCCTCAGTGATTCTTAGGGTCCGGTAGGCTGGGAAAAGCCTGAGGAAGTCTTTACCGTTATGATTCAAATATAATCCTAAGGCTGAGCACGAATCTGAATTAACTTAATTGACAACGATCATGAAAGTGTTCCGTGGGACTTGAGAGTATAGAAAGCCCTTAGAAGATGAAGTGTGGTCTGGGGATGATTGTTTTCTCTGTAGATGAGGACACGAGGTTTGGAGGGTTCATGCATCTGGAAAGGGACTGCAGGAGCACGACTTTTCCTGAACTCAAATCCCATCCTTGTTTAGTTTGCTATAGGAAACTTTTGCATCTTGTTTTGTGACTGCTAGTTAGGGGCTCAGATCCTTCCCAGTGTCAGAGCTGTGGGTTTGGACCCCTCCGTGTCTCCGGTACAAAGAACTAGACCTGACCTGTTCTGTGCAGTCAGATATTTCTGGAAGGAAGGAAGTGAGAAGTTGCAGGTGCGAGATGGTGGGGGGTGGGGGTGATAGTGGAAGTAAATGTTTATTGAGCGTCTCCTGGGCATTGGGCCTTGTGCAAATATGTCATCTTACGTCTCACAACGAAGCCATGCAGTGGGGGCTTCTACTTCCCCATTTTGCAGGTGGAGACAACTGAGTCGAGTGATTTGCCCCAGTGTTGGTGCATCTTAAGGTTCTGGGCTGATTAGAATCCATAAATAAGGCAGCTGGGAGGGCCTCGAGATGGATGGAGCCAGCCTCTTGTTTTTGGAGCTGAGGGGGATCCCGAGGTTCTGAGAGCTGAGGGGCTCTGCCCAAGTTCACCCCACAAGCCAGGTGGCAGGGGGCTGGTTTTGCTCTCACACCTGCCTGACTTTCCCTACCCTAGTTTTGGTTGTCCAAGCTATGAAACTGGGTCCCGCTCAAAGCCAGGTGCTTTGTCAGAGCTGAGTTAAGCCTGAGTCAAAGGAGCTATGAGAGGGTTCACCCACCCGTCTCCACCCCGTCCTGGGTCAGGCCCCTGGCAGTGGGGCCATACTGGCACGTCACCCCACTTGGACTGCTGCCTGCCCCGCAGTCACTGGAGCACGACAAGTCAGCCACCCCGGACTCGGCGTGTTCTAGAGCTGCTGTCGCGTGCTGCACCGGGGACGGCTGGGCTTTGGGTCCTGGCGCATCCACCCGTGCCGGGTGTGTCCTTGGGGAGCTCACTTCACCTCTCTGGGCCTGCTTTCTGGTCTACAAATGGGGACATGGATCCTGACACCACCACCCCCAACCACCAGGGTTGCTGGTAGAGTTAAGGAGAGACTCTTGCACAGCTCCTGGCGCACAGGAGGTCCCAGTTCAGTGTCGTGGCCCCTGTACTTTCCTTCCCCTATTTATGAAACTTCCTGACAGGCTTGATCTGCTATCGCCGAGACTAAACTGGTAACACTAGGGGTCGAACTCTGCCCCCTCACAGATATTATTTCATCCTCACATTCTTTTAAACAAATTGAATTAAATGCCAGCACTTGCAAGTTAGGGGACTTCAGATAAAAATCGATTACCATTGCCTCTAGAAAAGTGGGGCTCCCTGGCCTCCCTGGCCAGGTGGCAGACGTACCTCTCATTAAGGAGTGGCCACATGCTCCCCCACTCCCTGTTGCCTGGTCCCCAGCTGTCTCCCCTTCATTTATGAGACCTGCATCCTAGTTCTTAACAGGCCAGCTTCTGGGCACAGGGGAATCTGGGAGGAAACAGGCTGCAGGCAGAAGCTGGGCTGGGCTGGGCAGAGCCCTGGGACCATAAGTGGGTGGGGAGTTGCATGGGCTGGGCAGGGAGGTGAGTCCGGTTAGGGGCTTCAGGCATCCTGCAAACCTCTCTGAAACGTGAAGACACTCTTGCAAAGCAGCCAAATTGATTTGACCTAATGGAGGTTAGGAGTCCAGATTCCTGTGAAAGACTGCCTGGGCTCACAGGTTCCACTTGCCAGCTCTGTGACTTCGGGCAAGTTACTAAACCTCTCTGTGCCTCATTTTCTTCATTTGCAAAATGAGAATAATAGGTTGTTCATATGCGTGCCCTGGCCCATGGTAAGCATTCTACATGTCAGTGGCTAATAACCCCATCCCCAAATAGGAAATTTGTCTAAGATCTTCCTTAAGAGATGGTCTGGAAAGGTTCCTGGAGAATCGGCCTGGGTCTGGAAATCCCAAACAGAGACTGGTATAATCGAGTCTATTTCTGCTAAAAGAAAATTGCCAAAGAATCGGGTGTAATTGTCGTCATTGCTGGAGGGGGGTGGTTTTGCATTTCTCACGCCTCCATTTTGAACCCAATGCTTAGAGATTCTATTAAAGGACACTCCATGGAGAAGGAGTAGAGTGGAGGAGAGTGAGGCCCAGAGGTAGATTTTCATTTTTCAAAATGCTGGTGCATTCTGCCCAGGTGCCCTGTGTCGGCAGGTTAGCCTGCAGGACCTGGTTTCTGCTGGCCGATGTTATCTACTACCGCATAGGGTCTTCCTGTGGGCCTCATGCCCACACTGGACACCAACGACCTGGGCAGGGAGATCTCCCTTGGAAGGAGTCAGTGGACTTTGGGATACACCAGAAACCAGGGTTAAGAGTTTGGTCTCTGAGTCTCCCACCAGGCTGCTCGTTCCTTGCTCTGCCTTGGTCGCTGCTGGGTCCCCTATGCCTAGGACAGTACTGGGCACGCTAAAAAAAAAATGTGTCGGATAGTAAATGAGCAGAATTCGAATCCCAGCTGTGTTTAAACAACAGCTCTGCTACTTGTAGGCTCTCTGATTTCCCAGCGCTTTACCGGCATCATCAGTGGGGATAGTGCTGGGACCTTCTTCCTGGGGACAGGAGCACTTCAATGACATAATGGTGGTAAGTTGCCCAGCGTGGCACCCTGCCATTGGAAGGGCCCAGCACCTATGGCTGGGATTATTTTTGAGTTTGCATAGGTATTTGAAGCTTGATACAGATTACCACATCGGCCTCTGGTCCTGTGGGTGGCAGTGTTGGAATCTTTACGTGAGCATATTGGCGGCCCAGAGAGGGTGCGCGGGTTTGGCCAAGGCAGAGGAGCTCTGGGGAGAGCCACCCCTGTTTGTCAGAAAAGAGCCCGTGTGTACTTATATGTGTGTGTGAGTGTAGCATGCGTGTGAGTGTGTACGTATGTGAAAATGTGTTCACGTCTTTGCTGAAGGCCCGGGGGTGGCCATCGTTGCCTCAGCTGGTGTCACATGTCGGGCTCCCAGGTGTGGGGATGTGGGTTGTGGACTTGGCGTCCACCCTCTCACCTGGCTTAACTGGTTTGCCGTGAGCACTTGTTGCCTGGAAAGATATTGCATAGGAGCTATGATATGTACAAATGTCTAGCAAGTGAGCTGGACCCAGCAAGGTCAGTGACTTGTGAGTGGCTCCTGGGTCTGCTTCTTCCTCAGGGGAACCTTCTGCCAGGTACCTCTCCACTGGTTTTAGAACACATTCCAAACATTTCCCTCACTTGGTACCCCATCGCAGCCCCGTGGGGAAGGAGTTGCCCATTTCACAGATGGGAAAATTGAGGCCCAGGGGATCACAGTCTGCCCGGCTGGCTAAGGGCAATTCGCTGGTTCAAATGCAGGTTCCCATGGCCCCACCTGGAGTTTGCGATGTGGGGCAGCAGGGCCCTGGCCTCTGTATTTTAAACACCCTCTCTGGTGCATTGTAATGATCAGGAGAGTGGACCCCCAAGCAGGAACGCCAGGTTTTTGCCCCGGCCCTGTTGTTTGCTCAGTCTGGCCAATTGTGGCACCTTTCTGGGATTGATTCAATTTCCTCAGCTGTGAGGTGGGGAGAGCAATGGTGAACTTCTAGTAATGTGAAAATTCTAGACGCAGTCATGTAGCACTCTTAGGGTCCAGTGAATACACATTTGTTGGTGTTATTCCATATGTGATTTGTTACAAAAGCAATTTAAGATACACAAGGGGCGCCTGGGTGCTCAGTCGGTTGAGCGTCCTACTCTTGGTTTTGGTTCAGGTCCTGATCTCATGAGGTCATGAGATCCAGCCCCATGTTGTGCTCCACGCTCAACAAGAGTCTGCGTGGATATTCTCTCTCTCTAAAATAAGTGAATAGATCTTTAAAAAAAAAGAGGGGGGGGAACGAAATGCAATCCGTGTGTATAATACATGGAGGTTACAGGTCACCCTACTCCCCCACCCCGTCCGCTGAGTAGTGTTCTCCGAACACTAGGAAGCACTGCTGGGCAGGGATGGGGATGCTGGTTTCCACTGGGGACAGGAGAGGAAGCACACTCACCTGCCTGTGTACCTGGTCTGGATCCAGGGAACATGTCCCTTGACGGGCCCCCACGCCCCTCTGCTGGCAGTTTGGCTGGGCCAAAATTTCCACCCAGCACTTTGGAGATGGTGTCATTCCCCGCTAGCACCTTGTTCGCTGCTTTGCTCACTCGTGCATGAACTGTCACCGTTGAGCCCCTGCTCTGTGCCACCCACGGTGCTGGAGCTGGGGTGTGAAGCCAGACGCCGCGGACGCGGTACCTACTCATGGAGCATCCGTTCCAATAGGGAAGATGGACAGTTACATGAGCAAGATTTTTCTGAGTGAGAACATCCAGAGAACTCTGGGGATTCTGATCGAACTTTTCGCAGGGCTGGAGGAGGGCCTCCCCACGGTGTCACCCCCGAGACCTTAGTGGTGAGCAGAACCAGGTGGATGCCAGGGCGAGGGGTCCAGTCCTGCCCAGAGGCAGGGGCAGGAGTGAAGTGTCAGCACACAGCGAACCGGAAAAGGCATCTGGGGCACGATGAGAATGTGCCCTTGACCCTCAGCGCAGTGAGGACGGGTTTGAGCAGGGGAGCCAAGTTCGATTTGTGGTGTGGGCTGTGCTGTAGAGACGGGCCAGGGTGCAGCCCAGCAGGGGCCAGGCGAGCCAGCTGCTGGCTCTTGTGGTGTTTAGTCTCTTCTGCCAAGAAGCTGCTTTGATTCATATTTTCCACATGGACTTGATGTTTGGAAAATGTTGACCTTCAACTAATCAAATGTCACTTATTATATTGTAAGTCACATCCTATTCAATTAAAAAAAAAAGACAATGGACCTGTGACTTTGTTCGCGGCCTGTTGGCAGAAGGCAGCTTGACGGTACTTGAGGCCAGAGAAAAGGCCTCAAGTTATCAGTGACCTCCCCCCGCCACCATGTCCCTGGGGGTGGGCCGTGTGTTGTTCCTGCGAGAGGCTGGCTGGACTGACAGTGAGGCTGGGTGAGCAGCCGGCTGGAGAAGCTCAGACAAGTCTGCAGTGCCAGCCCAGGCGGGTGGAATTGAGCGCCGCTCGCGGGAAGCAGAGTCCTGTTGGGAAGGTGGGGTCTGTTCACACAGGCTGGGGAGGCGTGGAGGCTACGTGGCTGATAGTGCTTGACCGGAAAGCAGCAGATGGCAGAACATGCCTAAGCAGGGTGTGAATTAGGGGGCTTCCTAGAGGAGGGACTCTTGAAGAGATGAGCTGGGGTCGATCCGTGAAGGGGAAGGGATGGCATTCTAGAGGGGCACTGCAGCCTGATGACAGATTGGGAGGCAGGGATAGTGGTGTCAGAAAGAGTGGGGGTAACAACAGTTTGTGGACCTGGCTCAGGGTCCTGCCCATTTTCGCCTCAGGCAGTGGGGAGCCCTAGCAGGTTCTTGAGGAAAGGCAGTGTTTAGGACAAAGAAAGGGGTCGAGTGAATGTAAGAACTCCCCAGGGCATGGAGGAAGGGGAACTGAAAGCCTGTTGGCCTGGGTTCGTATATTTCCCAGGGAGGGCGAGTGAGTGTTCTCCCTGATGGGATGCCTGCTCGTTATTCACACTCTCACGGAGGCCAACCTGAGACCGAATTCATACACATGAAATCCCTAAAGCACACTGCGGGCATACAGGCGGCCGTGGAATTGGGGCCCCTGAAGACCGCACCGCAGGACATTCACAGTTGGGGAGTTGAAAATCTTTTTGGAAAATAGCACTGGGGCCCCAAGGCCACTCGTAGACGTGAGGAACATGTTGATATATTTGAAGTTCATCAGAATAATACAGGAAAGAGAAAACTCGTGATGTTTTAGGCATCTTAAACTAGGAATAACAGGGACTTCTTTCAGCTGCGTGTCCTCATCTGCAAAACGGGCCCAGTGATAGTGCCAGCTTCGCGGGGCCATTCTGGGGATCACAGGGGCTAATGTGGGTGAGACGCTTGACACTGGACTTGGCTAGAGTAGTTCTCCGTTGATATGCCTGGAACAAGCCAATTCATTCTCGCTTACCATGCTGACTTGCTACCAGTGTAAGCATTTCTGTTCCAGCAGTTTCAGGGCGATGCTAATAAATGTGTCCCCCTTTCTTGCAGGGATGCCCTGCGTAAGAGACTTTTCCCCCTTTAGTCTAGAACTCACTGCCTGTGTGAACAGTCACTTCCCTGGCCCCACCCCCTCCCAGCTGCGGGACCTCAGGCGGGTCCTTCATCCCCCGGGGACTCAGTTTCCTCATCTGTAACAATGGGCTAATAATAGTGCTCCCCCTCAGCATTGTGTGAGGCAGAATGAGATCATGTACGTGAATTGTCAGCAGGCGCTCCTCCGTGGCCACCGGGTCACTGACCCCCTCCTCCTAGGGTCCTGTGTACCCCCAGGACCCAAGGCAGCCCACCCCTCTTACACATAACTCGGCTTCCTCCCCATGTTCTTGTCTTCCATCTTCTATTAGAGTCCCTAGAGTAGGAATAATCAAATCTAGGTCTCCCCATCTGCTCTGGCTTTACTTCCCTTTTCATTTCCATCCCCCAAGGCGGTTTGTTTCACCGTTCATTTATTCATTCATTCACTCGTTTGCTTGCACATACTCATGCTGGTCATTGCACTCGGCACTTGGGGTCCAGTGGTGAACAGGAGGGGTGTAACCCCTGCCATCACGGAGTCTTTGGTTTCGACAATGAAATCAAACACCCAGTTACATTTGTAGTTCTCAACTGGTATGAGGACTGCATAGGAGAACGCAGAGGGCTCTAGAACCTGAGTCTTCTCGGGATCAAGGAAACGTCACTGCAGTGACTGAGTGGCTCTCTGACATGCTTAGGTTTGAGAGGGAGGGAGGCCCGGGCTGGGTGAAGGGCACAGCCTGGAGGCAGGGAGGGCACTGTGGCTGGTGGAAGTAGGGCCGAGGAGTGCTGGCCTGGAGGTGTCAGCGGAGCCAGGCCCTGAGGGGCTCGTAGGGCATGGGTAGGAATCTGCCCTGTATCCTAAGAAGCCTTCGGCCTGGAAGGATTTTAAGATCTTGGTGAAAAGCTCACCCTGAACTGAAGGGGAGGAGCTGAGCAGGTGAGGTCTTTCTGCAGCGTTCAGGTGAGGGGGGCGGTGCTCCATACAGTCACACACCCCGGGTCCTTCTTGAATCACGCACTGCAGGGGCCACTCAGCTGGGGTCCTCAAGGCCAGAATCGTTGTGTGGGTACGCAGGAAAGTCCCAGACACCGGGGTTGTGCGTCCCAGAAGCTGGGGTAGGATGGAGGAGACTTTGAGGAATCACTGGCTACCATGTGTCCCCGAGGATTATAACGTAGGCCGCTCCCGATGAGCCCAGGGAAAGGCTGTTTATTTAGAGCCTTCTGCGTGCCCAGCAGGTCCAAGTTCATAATCTCAGCTAACCTTCACAGCACTCTGCGGCCAGGGGTGGGAGTGCCCTGTTGTCCAAAGAGAGAAAACAGGGTTGGGCATTTGTGAGGGACGTGCCCCACATCCCGAGGCTCCTACCTGCCAGGTGTTTTGAGCCAAAGTCCGAGCTCCCCTGCCCTGTAGGTAACAGCGGGGCGAGCCGGCCTGTGAGCCTGAAGCACTGTGGACAGGTCACGCCCAGTTGGAAGTTCTGTAGGTGGCCCACGAGGCCTGTGGCTGGAGGAACACGCTATGAGGGCATGACTTCTGAGGTTCACGTTGCCTTCTTCATACACCACCTGGTCTAGGCTCCCCTTCAGACTCCCAGGATCCCCTGGGCCTGGGTGCACAGCAGGCGGTCTTCCTGGGAAGGGCTCTGTCCCCCTGCGTGCCCCCCTGCGTGCCCCCCGGTGTCCCCTCCCCCAGTCCATCCTTTCAGACCTTGGGTGGAGGCAAGGCTGTTCCCTGTAAATACCAGTCCCCTTACATGTGCATTTTTCCTCTATGATTTTTCCTGTTTTGATGAAACGCTGCTCTTGGCTGTTCAAGTTCCCAAGAGGGGACTGAGGCCCCGGCCCGGCCCGCCGGTCATTCAGGAACTTTGCTCCCAGGCCCAGCCCCACACCCAGCCCGCATTCCGCCCGGGCCATAACCTTCATGCTCTGTGTGAATGGGGCCCGTTCCTCCCCCACCCTCAATTCCCATGGTTCCCACGGACACCTCCTTATCGCTTTTTCCAGCTGACTGAAAAAGGCTGCATTCTGGCCCCAAATGACCACCCCCACCCCAGTCCTTTCTGTTTTCTGTTTTCTCCTAGACCTGAGGGTGTGAGAGTTTACAGTTCAAGGTCCCGCCTGCCTCTGAGCCCACTGCGTGGGGACCTGCCTTACAGGCTGCCTGTTAAAGAGGTTAGCCCAGTAGTTCTTTGGGCAGAAGCACTGAGGGCCTACTATGTGCCAGGCATTGCTGTAAGCACCGGGCTTAAAAGAGGAGAAAGTTAAGTATCGTGGAGCAGCACCGCCTGCGCGGGAGGGGAGGCGTGGCTGCGTCATTGGCTCCACTCTGCGGGCTGGAGCTGAGGCCTGGAGAAGCGGCGTAGGCTGCTCGGGGATGCTGGCCACTTCTCTGCCACCTCTGTGGGAACCGCTTCAAAAACTTCCCTGCTTCGGGGTGCCAGGAACCCTCTGCAGCCCCCACACCTCCTTCAGCTGAGCGGGGTCTAGTTTCCAGCCCTTGCTGTCTGCCCCGGTCAGGTGACCCTGTGCAGGGGACAGCCTGCCCATCTGTCCACGGTGGCCTTGCCAAGGCCGCAGCACAACCAGTAGGTGTTGGCTCCAGGATTCGGAAGCCAGGTTTCTCTACCTCCAAAGTCGAAAGTCTGTCCTTTGGGGTTCTTGATTATATGTTGGCCGGGTTGTCTCTGTTGCTTTTTCCCCCTTGTGCCTGCAGGCCTTGTCTTAATCACACGGCTCTGCCAGAGGCACTTTTGTTGAAAGTATTTGTCCTGAGTAATTATAAGCTTTTAATCTTACCTTTGACGTATATTTACCCATCCCATACTCATACATGTTTGTTCATTATTTATTCATTCTTTCGACAAACAGCATTTATTCAGCGCCGGGCCCCAAGCCAGGGAGGGGAGGGACAGGTGAGCCCGTGAGCTCACGGGTATATATGGCTCATTCCCCCCACAGGGGAGCAGAGGAGGGCGGGGGTAGGGGGCCGTGATCATGGTAATGGGGAACACGGAAGCAGCATTCTCAGGGCACCCACGCCACTCTACCTTCTCGTACCTATGAACTCATTTCATCCTCACAGCCACCCCATGAGGTCATCAGGAGCTCACTTGCCCAGGGTCACCCGGCGAGTGGCAGAGGCAGGATTTGAACCCAGGCGTTCTGGCTCCCAAGTCCGTGCCCTTTACCTCAGCACCCTACTGCGGGAACGTGTGCTTGCTAGAGAAAGACATGGAAACAGCGCATGCAGACCTCAGTCCTGTGAAGGACTGCTCTGAGGTGTGTGGGCAGAATCGAGGCCTGCGGGCTCCTCAGGGGGAGCAGGCCTTGGGCTGGTGCCAAGCACGGGTCCCAGGCTCCAGTCTTTCCGGAGCAGGAGAGGCAGAGTGATCTCGTGTGAGGAAGAAGTCCGGGGCATTAGCCACACCCGTGTTTCTTTGTGAGCACAAAAACATATTCCAAAGCCAGACCCCGAGTTCCACGGTGTTTGGAGCTCTGCCCAGCGGCCTGGGCCGGTGCTGTGTGGAGGAAGAAGGGCCTGGCTGGGGCGGACGTAGACTAGGCCAGCCTCGCCTGGAGCCTGGCTCTGTTGTTGACCACTGGGGTCACTCTGGGTGAAACCTGGTCCGCCCTCCTGGGCACTCAGTACTGTGCTTCAGATCCACCGTGGAGAACAGTCCAGAGTCCTTTCCCCAGCCTGCAGGACCCTGTGTGACCCATCCTCCCCGCTCCTCGCTGACCTCATCTAGGCCGCCTGCCCCTCCCTGTGCTTCCAGCCCTGGTGGCCACTGTGGCTCCTTCACCAGGTTGACTGCACCTTCCACCTCAGAGCCTTTGCTTGGAATGCCCTTCCCAGGCTGTCGGCATGGCCTGCGTCTCCCCTCCCCTTCAGGTCTCTGCTGGGAGAGGCCTGCACTAACCACTCGGCTGGAAGTGTCCCCGGTCACGGTCTGTCGGCTCTTTGTGTGTGCTTTGTTGTTCTTGGGACACTTCAAAACAATCACATCCCCTTTTTGCTGATCAAAAAATGTATCTGTCCCCTGAATGGCGATGTAAGTTCCTCAATTCACAGGCCTTGCCGCTCGTGTTCACCCCTGTTCCCCCAACACCACTAGTGGCGGCTGGCACTGCAAACACTACATAGTCGTTGGCTAAATGTATTAGTCTCGGCCTACTGATCTGTAAAATGGGAAGCATCCTGCTGACGTGCTAAAGTTGGTGTAAAGATGAGAGTGTATTTAGGTTACGGTGCCTAGTATAGTGCCTGGCACATAGTAGTTTCTTAGGATTGATAAATAGAGCAAGTGTGAGGCCCAGGTGTGAATTACCAGCCTAGTGCAAACTTAGTGTTACACTACAGAGCTGTTTTGGCACTGCTGGGCTAGCCGGGTGCTCCCCAGCTCTTAAGATCAAGGTGATGGGTGAGGCAGGATGAGGTGAGGGAAGGAAAGAAGAAAAGAGAAAAAAACAGGAAAGGTCTTGGGGTGCAGAAGACTGTTTATCGGCGGAAATGTAGGAAGAGATGGCTTATTTCAAGGCCAGCTTGGCCACTAGGAAGTTTGTAAATTTCTGCCGAGGACTTTTATTTTTAAAACCAAATAAAGGCACAGGTATTCCAATAATGAATGTAGAAAGAATGACAGAATTTGAAAATCACCTTAGAACACCATGATAATATGTGGCGCCTGGGTGGCTCACGTGGTTAAGCATCCGACTCTCACGGCTGTGGGATCAAGCCCCTCGTCGGGCTCCGCACCGAGTGTAGAGTCTGCTGAAGATTCTCTTCCTCCCTCCCCCTCTCCCCCTCCCCCTGCTCGTGTGCTCTCTCTCAAAATACATAAAATCTTAAAAAAAAAAAAGAACACCATGGTAATAATTGGTACAGTTAAAATCTGAGTCCTAGAAAATTAGTGGGTGAAAGTTTAAGCAGAAACAAGATATTTAGATAGCCTCAGCGTATTTCCCCCAAATATTTAGTAATCACAAAGGGGAGCATAGTTACTTACAGCAGTGAATCCTGGCAGATCCCATCTTAGCCAAGTGCTCAAGCCCAGCATTGCTGGTAATAAGACGTGGACGTCGCGTGCCCTGATGTGGCCCACTGACAAGGCCACATCGCAGGGCCTGGCCGAAAGCACTGGAAAACGTCAGACAAACCCAGTTTGAGAGAGGTTTTACAACATACCTGACCCACTCTTCAGAAGTGTCACAGTCGTGACAGATGAGGGAGGACTTGCTGCTGTCACACACTGGAGGACGCTGAGAGGACATAGCAGCTCAGTGCAGCGTGGGGCCCTGGCTTGGATCCGAGACCAGAAAAACGGGTGACATCCTGATTGTTTGCAATTTACTTGATAGTCTTGTTCCAAAGTTCGTTTCCTGTTTTGAGAATTTTTCTGTGGTTTTCTAGGGTTCTGGAACGTGTTCCCATTGGGGGAAGCTGGGTGAAGAGTGTACAGAGGGAACTTTCTGTACTATTTGCACAACTCCTCTGTGAGATTCAGATGATCTCGAAATGCAAAGCTTAGAAGGATGGCATGAGCTGAAGGGGAACTACAGTAGAGGAAAATGTAAGCGGAGGCGTCACTGTGGCATCGAGACCGCACAAGCGAATGTGTGTTTGCGGAAAGACCTGTTGATGGTGACAGGAGTTCAAAGGCACAGAGGTAGACACTTGCAATTGTAAAATCCTGGTTCCATGTTTCCAGGAAGACTTCTCTGTGCTGGTTGGCTGGTGGCCTTGACAATGCCTTTCCTTTATAAAACAGGTCTATTTCTCCCCTCCTGAGCTCTGTCGCCTCTTAGCAGGGAGCATGTCCTTTGATGACACTCACTGATGTCAGGATGTGCAGAGCTGAGGTGGGACTCCCTGGCCTAAGGTTCAGGGAGTCCTTAGCAGCGTTTGCCAAATCTCAACCACTCCTGGGCCGCTTTTACACTTTTTTGCCATATCTACCTTTGCCTTTACTATTATAAACTGCGTATGTTATTTAAATGGACCCACTGTAAAAAACTTGAATAGAGAGTTTTTTATTTTTTTTAAAGATTTTATTTATTTATTTGACAGAGAGAGAGACAGCCAGCGAGAGAGGGAACACAGCAGGGGGAGTGGGAGAGGAAGAAGCAGGCTCATAGCGGAGGAGCCTGATGTGGGGCTCGATCCCATAACGCCGGGATCACGCCCTGAGCCAAAGGCAGACACTTAACTGCTGTGCCACCCAGGCGCCCCTGAATAGAGAGTTTTTTAAAAAAACATATTACCTCATCCCTGTGAAATGGAAAGCCAGTGTCACCCACCATGAATCCAGGGTATCCATAAAATTCAAAGCAGTGTCAAAAAAGTTTTACATTATAGCATTTGCTGGTAGAAGGTTCCAAGGCCTGTTCTTCTCTTTATCAAAAAGGGAGATTATTAGGTATTAAAAGACCTACCTAAATGAGACTTCTAAACTTGTTCAGGAGGGGGCCCTGGGTGGCTCAGTCGGTTAAGCATCTGCCTTCGGCTCAGGTCATGATCCCAGGGTCCTGGGATTGAGCCCCGCGTTGGGCTCCCTGCTCAGTGGGGAGTCTGCTTCTCCCTCTGCCACTCCCCCTGCTTGTGCTCTCTCTCTCTCTCTTTCTCTCAAATAAATAAAATCTTTAAACAGTAAATAAATAAATAAATAAATTTGTTCAAGAGACTTGAAAGAGAAGTGGAACAGGAGTAACTCCCTCGCCAGGTGATTCCTGCCATTTGCCGCCCAGCCTGGGTTCCACCTAGAACTGTCTTACTCAGGACCACTGTGAAGCTGCCCCAGAGTCACCCAGCTCCTTCCTGAGGGCCACCGCTGGCCACATTGTCAGGCCTCCTGGGGCCTGGCCCACCTCTTTCTTCAAGCCCAGGTGCTCAGGCCTGACCGTGTAAGTTGTAGGCCTGAAGCTGCTTCCCCCAGGCAGCTCTCCCTGATCTCCCCCAACTTCAGGGCACTTGGAACCTTAGAAAAAGAAGCATAACTTCCTGGAGGTATTGGAATTATTCTCCTAGTGCACTATTGTTCCTGCACAATTCTAAGAACTGGGCTTTGCCGCATCCAGCTGGTACCTGCTATGTCACGGGGCTGGGTAGGGTTCAGTGGAACAGGGCTTTTGAAGGCTTTTGACATTTACCCTCTCTAAGAAATACATTGTGTATTGCAGCCCAGCGTATAATGTATAAAAACTCAATAGAACAATGCTGCCTTTTATTGTAGGCAATGCAAACAGCTAATTTCTATTCTGTTGTAATCTCATTTTTTTTAAATGCTGGCTGCAGGCCACTAAATTGATTTTTCAACTCACTAACCAGTCATAACATACAGTTGGTAAAACATTGCTCTAGAGGGTTAAAGCATGAACCATACTAACGGGTCCCATTTTGGGGGAGGGGTCACCTAATATGTATGAGGCACAGTGGTGAACATTGTCATCTTTAATCTTTTTTTTTTTTAAAGATTTTATTTATTTATTCGACAGAGATAGAGGCAGCCAGCGAGAGAGGGAACACAAGCAGGGGGAGTGGGAGAGGAAGAAGCAGGCTCCCAGTGGAGGAGCTGATGTGGGGCTCGATCCCATAACGCCAGGATCACGCCCTGAGCCGAAGGCAGGCGCTTAACCGCTGTGCCACCCAGGCGCCCCTGTCGTCTTTAATCTTGACCACATTTTGCACCTTAGGTCACCAGATCTCAGAGAGGGCATCACCTAGCCCAGTCACGCCACAAGTAAGGGCAGAGCCAGGATTCTCGTCTCGGTCAGCCTGACATTTGTGCGTGTTCCTGGGGCCATGGAACCCTTCCTCTGTGTATCTGCCATTACGCCTCGCTCGAGATTGTTCCCAGAGGAGATGTCAATAGATACATGAATGAGGGAATCAAATGTCAAGCTGATAGAGAAAGAAATTCAAAAACAGTCTCTTGACTATTATCCTGAGACAGTGCAAAGGGTTTCCAAACGTGGCCAGTGATGAGATTTTTTTTTTCTTTTTAAATTTTTAATTAAATTTTGAGGTATAGCGTAGCTTACTGTAAAATGTTCTCATCTTAAGCATATAGCTCGATGGCTTTTTGCGTACAGACAGCCACAGGGCCACCCCCAGGTCAGGACGCAGAACCTTCCCAGTACTTCAGAAGGCTCCCTTGTGCCCCTTCCCGGTCAGTACCCTCGCAGGGAGGGGGCCCTTCTTCTGACTTCCCTCATCACTGGTTAGTTTTGCCTCTTCCTTGTGGCACGTAAGTGGAATTATATATGATGCGTGGGGGTCTTCTTTCATTCAGTGTGACGTCTGTAGGACTTACCCACTTTGCATGTGTCTGAAATTCATTCTTTTCTGTTTTGTAGTGTCCGAGTACTTTTGGTACTTTTAAGCTTCTTAAAATTTTTTCATAGAATATTTTAGACATATAGCTTAGAGATTAATCCAATGTCCCCCCCACTGTAAGAAACAAACTTAGGCCCCCATGTTCCTTTTCTCTTCAGATTTCCATCTTTGATGCATCCCCACAGCCATCCCCGTCTAACTGCTCTCCTGAGTGTGCCGTTGATCTTCTGGGTGTGTCAGGAGATTTTTACTGCCTGTGTATGAATTCTTAACGGATCCTTAATTTCTGTGTATGCGTGTGTGCTTTTTTTTTTTCCATTGCTGAGCCCAGGCTAAACTTATTTTTTTAGTGTTCCAGATCTTTCTGGAATTGGGAACCTCAGCTCTGTGCTGTTGAGGTCCAGAGAGCTGGAGTGGAGTCCAGAAGGAAAGGCCAGTTGGGGTGAAGCAGGGAGAGAGCAGAGGGGTCAAAGGTCTGGGCCTGGGAGGTCGGTGTGCAGGGAAGACACTCCCACCTGTGTGAAACAGCTGTCACCCAGGGGTCCCTGAGGCCCCTGTGTCTATCTCATCTTGGACTTATGGGGAGCTTGCGTGCCCCTCTTTCTGACCAGATTTCCTGGGCCCACTGGTGCCATCCCTGCCGAGGTAGTTCTCAGAGGGACTTGTTGGGGAGAACAAGGTTCTCCTTTGAGAAGAAGAAAATGCTTGTGGTCCTCTGTATCTCACACCCTCCAGCCAGTGACGGGTAAGGTGATGAGCACTCATTCATGGGGCCAGGCACCCTGCCAAGTAAGCACTTCTCACGTTCCAACACACGGACTCTCAGAGCAACCCAGTGAGATGGGCACTGTTTGACACACTGCGAAACTGAGGCACCTGGCATTGAAAGAAGTTCCACAAGCCTACAGCTAGCAAGTGGCAGAACTGGGACCCCCAGCCAGAAAGGCCAGCTCCACACCCACCATGACCTGTATACTCCCCAGCCTCGATTCCGGTCGAGGGCAGAAAGTGTGTGAGCCATTCTTTCTGGCCACTCTCCTTCTCTGACTACACAGTGAGTGGGCCGCAGTGCAGATGCGGGGCCGTGAAAACCATCCATGGAGGGACCTTTGAGTGGAGTCTCTGCCAGCTCCAGGCTTGACTCCCAGCTGTGGGGAATCTGAAAGTCCGAGGTTTGGGTCCCAGCTCCAGGGCTCCCTCGTGGTGCCACCTTGGGCGGCCTTAACCTTCCTCATCTGGAAAGTGGGGATCCTGACAGTCCCTCCCCCCTGGGGTCCCTGGCACTGCATGGCAGGGTGTGACACACCACCGTCCGTTCTGGGTACAGGTGGGGCAGGGGGCCTCCCAGGTGGGCAGGTCCTGTTTGGGTGAAAGGCCAAGATGGTTTCGTGGGAGATTGCCAGAGTTCCTGTTCAGGCCCAGCAGTCCCGTGGAACTCGCTGGTGGGCACATTTGAGCTGTTTGATTGGTGCTGTCCCAGGACTTTTCCCCGTGTCCCTAGTTCCACCCCTTAGAGGCCACAGAAACAACGGCCAACTGGCCTTGGCCTCTGCCTCTGTGTTTCAGCCCTCTGCTGTCATCTGACACTCAGGGGACAGCTAGCCAGGCCTTGGCCGGCTGCAGAGGCGTTCCTGGCCCGCTCCTGGCTGACATCCCCTGGGTGCTGGCTAGGCAGGACAGCACTCCTTTTTCCTCGCACTCACTCGGCCTTGTAGACACCCTTCCTGGCCCTGGTACTAAGCAGCGGGTTTTCATCCCCATCCTCAGATACACCCACTGTTTACCTTCCCTGCGTGGTGCACTTAGCAGGGCTGTTCATAGGAAATGCTAGGGACCTCTCCGTCACAGCTGGGAACTAAGCTTTTGTGGGTGCCTCGTTGGTGCCACAGGCTCTTTCTGCATTCCACTTACTGATCTCCTCACCCTAGGAGGGGGATGCAATCCCACCCCAGCCCTGCTTTACAGATGAGTAAACTGAGCCACAGAGAGGTCTAGCCAGTTGCCTGAGCACAGTCAGATTTGAACCCCAGCCTGTGTGAGCCCAAAGCCCGGGTTGTCTCCACTTCCTCCCATGCTGCTCTGCAGAGAAGGCAGGAGTAAGCCCATGAATGCTAGTGACAGCCACAGGGCCAGTGATGATGACAACCGCAGCTAACGTCTGTCACGTGCTTGCTCCGTGCTGTGAGCTGTAATCAGCGCCCGGCATGCGCCTCCCCATAGGGTCCTCACTCCCATGAGGCTGTCAGCATTTTTATCCCCAGTTTACAAATGACAAACACTGGCAGTTCAGAGAAGAGTTTGTCCAAAGGCATGCGGCTAACGCGTGAGACGGTAGTGCCCCTGGTTCCGCAATCCACACCTTGGGGATTGAAAAACCAGGTACACCGTGACATCCAGACACTGCGATTTGCTCAGTGCGGGAAAGAGGTGGGCTCTCAAGCCATGAAAAGGGACAGAGGAACCTTAAATGCATATTACTAAGTGAAAGAAGCCGATCAGAAAAGGCTGCGTACTGTATAACTCTGACCATGTGACATTCTGGAAAAGGTAAAAACATTCTGGAGAGAGTAAAAAGATCATTGTCAAGGGGGGAAGGAATGAATAGGCAGAAAACAGGATTTTCAGGGCAGTGAAGTTACTCTGTATGAAACTGTAATGATGTCATTATCCATGTAAACTATAAAAATGTCATTATACTTTTGTCCAGACGCATGGAATGCACAACACCAGGAGTGACCCCTGATGTAGGCTGTGGACTCGGGGCGATAATGATGTGTCACTGCAGGTCCATCCAGTGCAACAAATGTCCCACTCGGTGGGGGGGGGATTCTGGTTCTCGGGGAGCCTGCGTGTGTGGGGAGCAGGGGTTGTATGGGAAATCTCTACCTTCTGCTCGGTTTTGCTGTGAAATCTAAAACTGCTCTAAATTGCAGTCTATTTTTAAAAAGCAGACAGGTACACAAGGTACTCGTTACTGCTTGGGCTGCCACGAGCCTGCCCCTTGACCTGTGTTCTTCCCACAACCCCAGCAGTGATATAAAGGGGGGGCTGCCCTGGCTAGATGATCTGCGGGCTAGCCTTTTCCAGGTGCTCATCCAGGCCTGCTGTCAGGTGTGGTTTGACATTGAATCTAGGAGCATGCCCGGCGTGGAGAGCCAGAGGGAGGGAATGGTGCAGTTGGGTGACCAGGGGAGGCCCGAGGGATGTCAGGACATGCCAGTGGGCTCTGCCAGGGGATGGACTGATGCTCCCATTTGGGGAGAAGGAAGGAGAAGGTAAGGGGAGGTGATAACCCCATTCTTTGATCCCATTCCCTGGGACAGCATGTGCTCAGAGGAGGCTGGCCTGGCTGCTGCCAGGGCATTGCAAAATTCAGGCTTAGTTGAATCAATGGCCTTTGGAAAAGTACATTTTGCTCAGGAGCCAAGTAAAACTGAAGACTCTGCCACCAGCACACTGAAGTCGAGAGCCCTGACTCACACTGAGTGGGAGGGAGGAGAGCTGAAGGCGGGCTGCGGGCCTCCAGTGGGCCCGGGCTCCCTCTGGTGCCAGGCCCCTCAGCCAGCTCAAGGCCCTCAGCCAGGACATGTGGGTGCCACGGGCAGCATCCTCAAATGGCTCTGTCGGGGCTCAGACCCCCTTCGTGGTGTAGAAAATATTCCGCCCCTAAGAAACCATGTAGAATGAATCACTGTAAAAATCTGATTTTATTGACTTGCGTTGTCTGTTTAAAAATGACGTCTCTCTAAGATGAGTCTCTAAGATGTTGATAACAGTTCCAAAAGCCTAAAGATTTTGGGGGCGTCTGCGTGTTGTGGGAAGAGCTCTGCCGGGACTCACACACAGTTCCCGCATGTGACATTAAGTGATTTAGGGTAGCTTCTTGGACCTCAGTTTTTCTGCCTTTAAGATGGATCTGGGCTAAATAAATTAGCCTTGCCAAATACCCAGGAAGCATGTCACTAGTGTCCCCATTGCCTGGCAGACATTGCTAATCCATCTCAGCCTTCACAGCTGGGCAGCCTGGACTTGATCCCAGAACCTTCTTTGCCACACGGGGACTCCGTGATCTCAGAGTTCTCTTCTAGCGCTGGAACATTTAGATCTCTTTGCCCTCTCCTGTCTTTATCGTTATACTGCGTATTCTGATACAAAAAATCAACATTTAAGGCTAAGCTCACGAATTTATTGTCCCCAGGCCAAATCTGAGCCACAGAAGTATTTCCTTTGATTTGCATATTGTTTTACTTAAAAAAACAAAAAACCCATTACCATCATTTTTAAATTGGTGATTTCACATAGGACCCAAGATTTAGGGTTTTTTTTTTCCTGATTTTTGGCCACCCTAGGGCTCCTTGTTTCAGCCAAGGGCCAAGCTGGGGCCTTCTCTCCCTTTATTTTTAACTTTTATTTTATTGGTTTTATATTTTTATTTTCCCACGTGGGCTTTCCTTAAAGCAAAGGCTTAGATAACCTGTGGACTGTTGAGGAAAGCAGGGGTGAGGCACAATATGGGGTGGGGAGGAGGTCTCCTTTCCCTCCTTCCCTCTGTCACTCACTCCCTGCCTCCCCTAGGGCTCCTCTATGAAGTCTCATTGCTGGTGGGTGGTTAGGAAGCCCATGGCTTTCTAAGAGGACTCACCTGCACATCTCAGGTGAGCTCTTTGCCCACCAAAGACCCAGTCTTCTGTGGCCTGGTGGGCCTCTTGTTACTTAGAGGTGATGCATGCTCCCTCCTTAAGAGTCAGTGCCAGGTGCTAGGGAGCCCAAGATGCATAAGGCCAGTTCCTGCCCTGGGCGAGTTCTCAACTTCTAGGGGAAAACACAAATAGTATTAATGAGACAGAGTGGGTTGTGTTGTTCATTCATGATTACGGTTCACACATGTTTAATAACAACACACCATGTGCCATATGATGACAGAGTGGAGCTCAAGAGCTGTGGGCAGCCCAGAAGGTGGTGCCTCAGCCAGCCTGGGGCTAATTAGAGATGGATTCTCAAAGAAAGGGGTGTGAGCTGAGTTTTAAAGAATTACTGGGTCCTCTGACCTCTCCTTCCACTCCAGCTGTGTCAGCCTCCTTACTGTTCCAGGAACCTGCCAAATATGCTTCCTGCCTCAGGGCCTTTGCACTTGCTATCCCTTCTGCCTGGATCATTCTTGCCTGGATATCCATGTGGCTGCTATCTTACTTCATTCAGATCTCCGTTTGCATGTCACCTTGTTAGATGGGGTTTCTCTGTTAGCCATTACCCCCCCCCCCCATCCAAAACAGCACCTATATTATACTCTGTCTCCTAGATTGGTTTATTTTTCTTCATAATACTTAATCAGCATTAACATATTAGTTCATTTATTGTTTGTCTCATCTACTAGGATGTAAGCTAGGTAAAGGCAGGGAGTTTTGTTTCTGACCACTGTTGTATTCCCAGCACCTAGAAGTGTTTGGTACACAGTAGGTACTCAATCATGACAGAAAGAATGAGCTGGTGGAGGAGAAGAGAGAAGGGGTGATGCAAACAGAGGGCACAGTGCATGTAAATGAATGGAACTGGGACAGAATGGGCCTTTCTGGAACAAAGAGTGTTGGTGGGGCCACGACACGAGGTGGCTGGGAGGGAGGAAGGGCAGGTAATATACAGATAGGGGCAGTTCTCCTAAAGACCCTGCCTGTCTTTATTTTTCATTTATAACCTGTGTATTATGAAACAACTGTAAAGTACTAAGATGTGCCCAAATGAAAGCGGTCACCAAGGACCGTACTTTTCCTTATGCATTTTTCCATGGGATTGTCTGAAAAATTTCATCTTGTAATTTGTGAGCCAGGCCTCGCTTTCTAAAGCACACCACTGCTTCCCAGCCTGGCATAGCAACTTCGTGTGGGTGCAGGTCCCAGGTTTGCCTTGGGAGTGACCTTGGGCTTCTGGAGCCATGAACCTTAGCAAGAACTGTTGCTCTGCCTGAGACACCCTTCTGCCCCTTTTCTCACCCTCATTTCTGCTTGTCTTTCTAGGCTCAGGGTCTTAGCCCGAGAGTCGCCGACTTTACACAGTCTTTTCTGAGCCTTGGTTTCCTTTTCTGTAAAAAAAAAAAAGGGCTGAATCTCGTTTTTGAATCTTGGATGGTTTTGGGGATTCAGTGAGCTGTCATGAGCACAGAGGCTGGCTTAATATATACTCTCTTTCCCTTTCCATGACATCACATCCACCTCCAGGTTTTTCTTTATTGTACTTTCTTTGACCTGCAAACCTCTTAAAATCTTGATCCTGTCTCAGGGCTTTTATCCCCAGGCCTCGCCAGAGCTCAGCCCTCACTTCTTAAGGTAGCTGAGAATGTTGTCCAAAAGACAGTCTCATAGCACGGGTAAAATTGAATCACACAGGCAGGTGCAGGTGGAGGTCAAGTGACATTTGGGCTCTCCCCAAAGGGGGCACCTTCCACAGATATCTTTCTCCCAAATACTCGGCTCTGAAACTTAAAAACACCGGCCCCAGTGATTTCTTCCTTTTAAATCTCTGTTGAAGGCCGTGCCCTGGCTGGGAGCCTCAGGGATGAGAACCCAGTCCCCGGAATAGCTCCTGCCGCTCAGCATTTAAATGCCGTCTGTATTTTTATCCGATGATGGGTCATTTCTGAAAAACCCCCACTCATGTTCTGCCCCTCTAAGAATACATTTCCATTTATAGCTTCCACTCTTGGGATGATGTTGTGTCCTGGTGTAGGGCTGGCGGCTGCGTCCTGTTTCCAGTGATTTGGAAACACTTCGGGGGCCCTTGCTGTCCCCTGGCCTGTGCTCCCTGTGGCCTTGATAGTGGGAAGCCTGACTCCCAGCCAAACCCCGGCTGCCTGACGTCCTGCGGCTCTGACACCAGGCCTTTCCTCTTTCTGTGAGAGCGTGAGCTCATCGAGCTCTTGCAGCATGGGGGAGGCAAACGGGGATGCAGGGCCCCCATCCGGCTGTGTTCTGCCAGGGCCTCAGGGTGGCACGACACCACAGGTCCAAAGCTCTGCAGGATCCTTCCTCCTTTACTCACTCACCAAGTGCCCACGGCCTGCTGTGGGTGCCAGGCTCCGTGCAGGCATAGGAGGGCAATGCTGAGCATGGACAGCCAAAGGCCCCAGGGGCTGGTGCAGAGCTTTTGGGAGGCTAAAGAGGGTCAGGGTGAGGGTCAGCCTCTGGGTCGGGCTGACCAGGGTTCTAGCCTAACTCTGCCTCTTGCTGGTTGTGTGAACTTAGGCAAGTGGCTCAGCCTCTGTAAGCCTCGGTTTACACATTTATTGATGGCATCTCATGGGTGGTAGGGAGGATTCAGTTTGATAGAGTAGGTCAAGTATACTATGTAGGGCTTGGCCTATCCCAGAAGCCCAGGAAATGCCAGTCCTTTTTCCCATCCTTCTGTTGACCTGAGGTAACTCAGGTGGGTACATGCTAAAAGTCTTAGGAAATAAATTTGAAGTTGGAAATCAACACACAGTGGATACCGTAGCAATTCCAGCATGCACCAGCATCTCCTGCAGTGCCCTTTTTTCACAAATGCCTGCCCTCCCTGCCACTATGCTGGTTTAGTTCATTCCTCAGCGGGGCCCTAGAATCTGCAAATTTAATCAGCTACCTGGTGGATTCTGAGACAGTGGTGCAAGGACCACACTTGGAGAAAAGCTGCCTCCTTCATCTATTCCAGAAATATTTCTGTGGACCTACTATGTGCCTGGCACTTTTCTAGGCTCTAGGGATATAGTGGAACTCAAAGGCAGACACGTTTCCTGCTCTCCGGTAACTTATATGCTAATGGCAGAATCAGGCAATGAACAAATGCACATAACACAATGTAAAATCAAGCAGTGATCTACAGTGCTACGAAGAAAAAGTAGAGTAAGGAGATGGAGAGAGGTGTTTTAGTTAGTGGCCAGGACAGGCCTTTCTAAGGAGGTAACATCTGAATACAGATGTAAATGAAGTGAGGCAGGAAGCATGAAGATATCTGAGGGAAGAACATTCCAGATACAGAGGACAGCAAGGGCAAAGGGTCTGAGATGGGAGCCAGCTTGCTTTACTTCTCAAGGAACAGATCGCATTAGGATTTAGAGCTATTACACTAGTTCCCCCTCCCTGCTGGGTGTGAGCTTTGTTCTCCCCCGACTAGCCCAGGTCCAGGTAACAGGTAAAGGGCATTGTCTGGCCCAGCGAGGCCTCTCCCGTTTTTCTAGTAGACCATTGAAAACACTCTGAGAGTATCTTGGTCATCCTCCTGATTAGCTGGTGTTAGTGTGTTGCTCAGCAGTGTGGCCCCTGCAGCCAGCACAGCACGTACACCTCACCACTTCTCAGGCATTTGGAAACCCCAAGAGAATACAGACGGTGACTTGAAAAGAGTCAGGGGGCCTTGTCTCTCAACACAGAATGGCACTGCCCATTCTGTTTTACTGTAACTCTCTGAAGCTGCATGAGTTTGGATTCCGTGATCCCTGATTCTTCTGGGATCCTAAGAACAGGTTTTGTATGAGAAGCTGTTGAGTTTTGTTCTGGACGTATCAAGTGTGAGGGGCAGGCGGGATGTGCCTGGGAACGAGGAAGCTCCTTGGCCATTAACATGTGAACTCTGAGAGGACAGGGACCACATCTGTCTTGCTGACTTTCTCCTGTCTCTCTGGAACTTGGCACAGTAAATTAAGGCATGGATGAGTTGGCTTTGGGAGCTAAAAGAGAAGTGGCCTGAACACAGACCCCTGGGGGCACACTCGGATGTCAGAGATAGCAGGAGGAAAAGGAGCAGACAGAGAGGGTGCCAGAGAGTGAGAATGCCACGGAACTTTAGGCAGCCAAGAGAAATCCAGGTGCAGTGCAGAGGCATACTGAGGAGAGCCAATGGCATCTGGCCCTTAGTGACTCTTGGGTGATCTTAGCTAGAGCAGGAAGAGAGACTGGAGGGGAGGCTGATGTTAGAGGCCAGACTGCTGTGGGATAAGGATTAAATGGAAGGTGAAATGTGAAGCTGTTCTGGGCCAATTATTAAGAAGTGTGCTGCGTACTTCCAATTGCATTGCATTGAAAGGTACCGAATAACTGGTTTTCTTCTTTTTAAGATACTAAGGTTATTATTGGGTTCAGGTGGCTGTAGCCTGGTCCATCTATTATTAAGTTTCTGATCATTGCTAAGATCCAGTGTTTTATCAAAGGATACACAGGGATGATTTTTCTAATTCTACTAGTCTTTCCACCTTATTCTGTGGAATTATTCTATAAAATAGAACTTTGCCTTTATCAACTACTTGGTTACCTAGAAAAGCATTTGTATACAAAAAAGTGTCAGAGTAAGTGCTTTCCCTTTATTTGCTAGTTTGAATAATGAGTTGCTGGTCTAGTATCTCCAAAGGTATCCAAAGAGGCATTTTTGTTTTCTGAAGTGCCGTTACAAACTTGTAGATTGCTTAATGTGTTTGATGTGTTTTAGCTATGGCCATCATTAAAATATTTTTAACAGTTTTACTTAGGTATAATTGACATACAATAAACTTCACATAACTAAAGGGTACCGTTTGAGGAATTTAACATGTATACACCCTTGAAACCATCATCACAATCAACATACTGAACGTATCCATCACCCCTTAAAGTTTCTGCATGTCCCTCTCTTCCTTTTTCCCTCGGCAACTGACAACCTGCGGTCGCTCCGGACTAATTTGTACTTGTCTAAAATTTTATACCTTCAAAAAGAAGCAGTAGAAGGGGTGACCAAAAGCTAACACAAATAGTTACTTTTTTTTTTTTAGGTTATTTATTTATTTATTTGACAGAGAGAGAGAGAGAGAGACAGTCAGCGAAAGAGGGAACATAAGCAGGGGGATGGGAGAGGAAGAAGCAGGCTCCCAGCAGAGCAGAGAGCCCAATGCAGGGCTTGATCCCAGGATCCTGGGATCATGACCTGAGCCAAAGGCAGATGCTTAACGACTGAGCCACCCAGGCACCCCTAAATAGTTACTTTTATTCTTAGGAGATGCATAAATAATATTAAATATTTAGGGATAAATTTGACAAAAGCAGTTCAAGACCCATATACTGAAAACCATAAAACACTGCAGAGTATTTTACGTGGATAGAATCATACCACGGGTACCCTCGTTTGTCTTTCATTCAGCATAAGTATTTTGAGGATCACCCATGTTGTTGCTCATGTCAATACTTCATAGCTTTTCATTGCTGAGTAATAGTCCATTGTATGGGTACGCCATAATTTGTCTACCCATTGCCCACTGACGGGCGACTGTGGCTATTACAAATTAAATCTGTGGCTGTTACCTCTCAGATCTGAAGATGTAAGCAAGGGTGTAAGTTTGTTTTTATCACTACCCTCCCCACAAAACATATGCATAAAATTTAACAGAAGTCAGTGTTCTGCAGTTTGCTTTTTTTCTGTTACTGTATAGAGACCTTCCTCATTCCCCTTTACAGCTGTATCGTCCTCCACTCTATGGATGGTCTGTAGTTTATTAACTGGTCCCCTTGGATGGGCATTTAGATGGTATCCAGTTGTTTGCTCTTACAACTGGTGCTGTGATGAATAGACTGCGTGTATGTCATGTTGTATTTTCATCTGGAGTTTGCCGAATGACGTTAATGGGCCGAGCCCTGCAGGATCCACAGGAGACTGCGGAACAGATCGGACGCGTCTCAGTCTAGTAGGAATGGAGGACCCTACAGCCATCTTGGGGCCATGCCAGGAATGTATATGTCCACAGAGCCTGGGGAGGTTGGGGAGGCTGCCTGAGGAGGGGCCTTCTAGAAGCTCTTCTTCCTCTTTGGCCAGACTGGGTGGCTTGTGTGGGAAGGAGGAGAGGAGAAAGACCAAGACTTTGTGGTCAGAGAAGGTATTCTGGGCTGGGAAAGGTCACGGTGGAGGCAGCTGGAGCTGGGGGAACACCCTACAGATGGAGACCCCCACATAGGCACTGAGATTTAGGGAGAAAGCCACGGGGATGGGCCGGAGAGAGAGAATTATGCCTGTGGTACTGCTGTGTGCACAGAGGGCCACCACCCAGACCTCCACTCTTCCAGCTCCCGGCCTGTGACCCTTTTTCACGCAGGCATGTGGGACAGCAGTTAGGGCGTGTGTGCTGAAGGTAGACTGCAGGCCTTTGAGTCCTGCTCCCGCATCTTGGGCAGGTGAAACAGGAGGGAGGATGATATCTACCGCACAGGTTGTAAAAAGGATGTGCGCTAATGAATGTCCAGTCTGAGTCCCTGGCTGGTCATCCGTCACGATGCGGGGCAGGCGTGGTGGAGCTGCGATGGTTGTCATTCACTGTCTAAGCTCCTCTGTCTGGGGAGAGAGGGGGACTTTTTTTACTTTCTTTTGACAGAGGGGATTGGTGTGGGCTCATATTAGCAGCTTGAATGTCAAGGACAAGATTCATGCTGTGCTGTGTTCATTTACCTTTCTGTGCCCTCCGGCGTGCACGTGCACACGCATGCGTACACACACATACACACGCACCCCAGTAGTTCTCAGTAAGGTGGAAGAAATGAGTAAGTGAACAAACAGGCACACTTTTCACCTGACTCCCTGGAACTTGGCACCGAGGGCTCTGACGGGCTGGTGGGCAGGGGTGACCAGGCCAAAGCACCAACAAAAAGCCTTACAGGCTATTTTTGGGATAAATGACCCACCACTTCCAATGACTTGCTCCTAAATGGCGTCTAATTTCATTAAGCCTTGGAAACAGTGACATCACGAGCGCCTGCCTGGTAGCCGCCCACAGATGGCGAACCACAGAGTGATCTGAGATTCGTCTGCGAGAGCAGGGGAGAAGTGAGGTCCCGAGCAGCAAAAGTTAAAATAGCAAAGCTGAGACATTCTGCTATGAAAAGAAATTACAGAAGAAATCCATTAGTCAGAGATTTCCAGCGGCAATTTCCTTGCTTGGGAGCAGAAGAAGAGTGATGTGTGTTTATTTTGGGTGAGGTTACACAGCCTTCCTCACTCAGTAGGCTACATGTGGCATGTAAAGTGCATTAATGTCGATGTATGTTTTGTCTTAAGGTAAAATGAGTTAGAGGCACAGATTCAGCACGTTTGATTAAAATAGTGACACTTGCACCTATCAGACCATCGTAGTAAGCCACAGGTCCAGGTAGATTCTTTTCTCTGTGGGTTCCTTTGCCCAGGTCTCTCTAAGTGAGCTCTTCCTTCTCAGGCACAGAGCAGAAGGGAGAGGGAAAGACTGCTTAATCCAGATTCCTGGTCTCCGTGGGAGCAATTGAGGCCGTGGCCGTGAATTCTCCCAACAGCAGCAGAGGCAACTGGCTGCTTTTCAGACAATGCAGACTCAGTGGGAAAATGAGCTTCCCACATGGGAAGTTTTGCTCTGCATACAACACAGTTTCTCAACTTAAGTTCTCTGGACATTTGGGGCCAGTAATCCTTTGTTTTGGATGGGGGACCGTCCAGTACATTGTTGGATAGTCGGATGTATTAGCATCCCTGGCCTCAACCCGTTAGGTACCAGGAATACCCCTACACAACCAGATGTCTGGGGGTAGGGGGTGCAAAATTGCCCCTGGTTAAGAACCACTACCATATGGCTTTTCAAGAGCCTAAGAGATGACACGGATTTCATAAGCTTTTTATTGTCTTGTTTTTGTTTAAAATATTTTGAGTTTAATGATACCTTGAAGTGGACAACTCACTCCTCTTCTTGGGGCTCCCATTTTCTCATCTGTAAAATGAATGGGTTGGATATAGTGATCTCAGAGTACCTTCTAGACCTGAGAGTGGACAGTGTCGAAGGCAGGAGGCCCCTGTGGGGTCTCTGTGTTTACATCCTGTCCAAGCAGGTGATACCTCTTGCCCACCCAGCCCCAGTCACTGGCTCCTGTTCTCCTGGCACTTGGCATCCAGATCAGTCCAGCTGATGGTTCTCTTTACTTTGATTCAAACCCACTTTTCCCGCTCCCTTTTCAAAGTGAAAATTTCTCAATATCCAGTACAAGGAACCCCTGAAGACCCAGCTTCCCCACTATCCATTTCATCTTAATCTTGTTAAGACCAGCCAGTGGGTCTTATCTTTGTGCAGATTCATTCATTGAGGTCAATTCCCCAAGGGCCTGATTTGGGCAGGGCTGGGCAGCAAGAGGGCCCAGGTCCTGCCTTTGAGAAAATCACAGTCTAGCGGGAGGGCAGAAGAGCGTTTTTTTTGTTTGACAACAATAGAGAATCCATCTTTTCACTTTTTCTGTTTGAGGCTGAGCAATTCCTGTTCTTTAACCTTTTTTCCTAAGATGTATTTTCTGCTGAAATGGTCTTGGTTTGTCCCCCTCATTGTTGAGAAAAGCAGCAAGAAGATAAATTAAGCCTGGATTCAGATTGACAGGTGTGTGAGCTCAGCCAAACCACCAATTCTCTGAGCCTCATCTGTAAAATGGACTAAAATCCCTAACTTGAAAGTTGGCCGGGAGAATTGAGTGAGAACATGCCAGTCAAAGGCATTGCAGGAGCTGAGCACACACTAGATATACAGTAAACATCCCTTCCCCCTCCTCCACTCTCTTTACCCTTTCCTCCATATTCTCTTGACACTGGGTGGCCACAGCTAATCGCATCACCACATCACCGCAATGAGGGACTGACTAATGTAAGTCAGAGAGGACGGCTCACTTCCCAGTCTGTCACATGCCTGGGTTCTCACCAGCCTTCCTGTGGCCCATTTGCTTAGCGACATTCACTGCTGACTCACTTGGCTTGTGGTCAGCTCTGAACCAAGGGTCTTTTTCGGCTCTCCCTTTACCCCACCACCAGTTTAGATTTGTGGCATGGGAATGGGATAATTATTAGAGAACATTCTGTTTAGGTGGCCCTTCTCAAGGAGTCAAAAGCATTGCTAGACTGGCAACTTCATGAAGGCAGGGCCCATGTCTACATTGACTACTTCCATTTTCCTACACCTAGAATATGGCCAGTAAGTACTTAATAAATACCTGTTGAATGAATTAATGTATTCTGAGCTGGTCTCTGTCTTCCAGGAGATTCCCACCTGCTCTAGGGCAGCATCTGTGGGAAAGTAAGCAAAACTTTGAGACTTTAACTTATCAATGAGTGAACTCTATACTGATTCCCACAAGTATACAGGGCAGTGGAAGGACTATGACCTATGACTCAGACTTGGGTTTGAATCCCAGCTCTACTAGTCATGGGCTTGGTGACCTTGAGCAAGTTGCTTATAGCTTAGCCTTAGTCTTCTCCGTGGAAAAATGGGATATCAGTGTCTGCCAGGGTTCTTGTAAGAATTAAATGTGAATATGTGTGTGTCAAAGTGCCCAGCACAGGCTGACAGTGATCTTGGTTTCACGTCGGTGCCTCTCTCCAGAGCACCTCTTTCCTTTGATCACCATTGCCTCCTGTAGTTTGGCCCAAGTCTATCCTCCTCTCTTAGACCGTTGTTCACTCAGCCTTCCCCCTCTCTTCCCACCCCCAACAAAGATATACGCTTGACACCTAGCATACTCAACAAACACTTGTTAAGCCAGCACCTCAAAATCAGACGCTTACAGGGTCAGGTACGTGTGAAGAAAGCAGGCTGTGTGGGATTTTTATGTGAAATCTCTCCCCTAAATTGTTTTTCTTAAATTCCATTAAATTAAACAAAATTTTTTTAACTTTTTATTTTGCCGTAATTTCCAGCTTACAAAAATTTGCAAAACTAATGCAAAGACTTCCCATATGCCCTTTACCCACGCTTCCCCAAATGTTACCATCTTACATAACCAAAATACCACTATCAAAACCAGGAAAATAACACTATACAGTAGTATCAACTGATACATGGATCCTGTTCGAACCCCAGCCTTTGTCCCACTGATGTCCTTTTTCTCGTCCAGGATATCCTGTGCGATTTTGTTGTCACGTCTCTTTAGTCTCCTCCAATCTCTGAGGGTTCTTTAGCCTTTACTTGCCTTCATGACCTTGATAACTTTGACAAGTACTGGCCACTCATGAGCCCTCAGTTTGGATCTGTGTGTTGCTGTCTCATGACTCATTTGAGGTTGTACGTTCTGAACGAGACCCCCGCAGGGGTTGATGGGGTGCCTTCCCCAGTGTGTCCGCTCAGGAGGCACATGATCTGTCTCCTTACTGGTGACACTCACTTTGGTCACTCGGTTAAGATGATGTCAGGTTTCTCAACTTTAAAGTTACTCTTTTTTCCCTTTGTAATTAAGAAGGATCTTGTGGGGAGGTACTTTGAAGAAATATCCTGTTCCTCATCAGACTTTGATTTATTCATTTCTTTATATAGATTTGTGGCTTCCTATTTTATCCAATGGGTTATAATCTATTCCTACGATTATCGATTTTAATGCTCACATTGTCCTTTCCTTGGCCATCGTTCTTTGAACACTTTCTCGCTTTCTGACATAAGAAGGTGCTCCAAGTTCATCTTGTTTTTTCCCTGCCTAGCCCTGGAACCAGCCATTTCTCCAAGTAAAGAATGATATTTAGAAGCCAACATTTGAGTACCAAATGCCCTCTTTGCTGTGTGACTGTCCCTGTTCCTGGACGCTCTCTATGGAGTGAGCTAGGAAATAATACGTGAATATGACGTGTGTTTCTGTATGTGTGTCTGTTGAAAATCACGAATTCGCAGTGAAACCTCCATGGGTTCTGTGTTTCTCTCCATGTATACCTCCCGTCCCCAACAGTGAGGCACCTGGCCCCCATTATCCTCACTATATTTACATATTCACTTAGGGTGTCCCCCCCACCCTCACCCCGTGTATCACTCTCCCATCACTCCCTTCTTCACCCATAACCAGGTTCTGACACTCTGCCCCCAGCTACCCCCACCTACCCACCCTGAGCGGCCTCTGACTTCCCATGAAACTCCCAGTTTGGGAATGACGGTTCATATAGCTTTTAAACTGTGAGGCCCAGTTTCTGCCTGCGGGCCCTGGCTGGTGACCTGATCTTAACTGGACAGGGAAGCTGGATTGTAAGCCCCTCCCACCTCTCCGGTGCCCGGCCCTCCAGCCCATCCCGGCGCCACGTGCGGGTCACCTCCGTGCTCCAGCACGCCAAGCTCAGTCCTCTTTCTTGGCCTCTGCTCTCGCTGTTCTCCCTACCTGGACCACTTTATGCTTCCACCCAGCCTTCCTCCGATCCTCCTGCTCTGTTCAGCCATCACCTCTGCCGCTGGAAGCTTCGAGGATTACCCCAGGTGCCCTTCCTGGGTTCCTCCAGCATCTTCAGCAAACCCCGAGAGGGAGCACCACTGCATCCACCTTCCATTTCCTCGTTTGTCTCTGTTGCTGAATTATAGGCACATGGGGCCAAGGGCCGATTTGTATACCTCTGTTCCTAGTGCCTAAAAGAGGACTCAGCACATAGTAGGTGCTCATGAATGTTAGGTGAATATTAATAATAGTTACTGCAAATATTCTTATAGTACTTCCTGGGAACTAGGCATGGTCCTAAGTGCTTTATATGCATGAAGCCACTTGGTCCTAACTGCTGTGCTGTGAGATAATACCGTTGCCCCCATTTTACAGCCAGAGGAACTGAGGCACAGAGAGGTTATGTCAGTGACGTGCCCGAGGTCACACGAGTCACGTTTGAGCCCAGGTGGGATGTAATTCCACAGTTCTTACATTATGTTCTTACCTCTCATCTGGCTCTCGCAGCTACAGGGCTCAGGGGAGATGAGTGGGTCTGGATAGTTGAGTCACGTGGACCCCTCCCTCTTGACCACACTCCCAGCCCGATTCTAGTGCCCCTCAGGGGCCCAAGCACAGATGACTGGTAGCTGAGCAGGCAGGAGGGAAAGTGTTGCGTTTTAACTTGGCAGCCCCAGGAATATCTTCTCCCCTGAGGTGTTAGGAAACCCGGCACGTTTCACGGGCAATTAGAGTGAGCGCACGGTAGTCAAATGGCAGATCTTACGCAAGATCCCAAGTCATCGCAATGAGGTTAGCGGGGTGCTGACGGCTTTTCCCAGTCACCCAAGGGGAACCACGTGCCAGCCGGTCACTCTGAGAGATGGAGTCCTGCCGGAGAGCCGGGACCACTGTGTGGACTTAGAGCTCTGTTGATAGAGCTTCGCTTGGTGAGAACTGTCTCCTCGGGTTCAAGTGACAGGAAGGAAACCAAGTGTGTGAGGAGCCCCCTCTGAATGCCGTGTAAATCCGCTGCAGACCTTTATTTCCGGTACTCCCCTCGGGGGCCTGGCAGGGCCTGGTAGGAGTAGCCACGAACGAGGCAACTGAGGCTCAGAGCGGTGAAGCCGTTTGCCTAAAGTCACACAGCAAGGAAGACCAGCCCGAGATTTGAACCCAGGGTGGTCTGATTCCAAGGCCTTAACTCTTAATTACATAGCTGGCCAGAATGACCCCATGTCTGTCTGACTCCCAAGCCCCCCAAATCTTCTGCCACGCCCACGAGCCTCGTTTGCTCTGGTGGGACCCCTACAAAAGAAGGGAGCCTGCTCTGTGTGTAGGGAGGAAACCCACGTCAGAGAGGAGCCAGAGGCGAGCCTGTGGACCTCAGGCAGGATTTTTTGTTGACTCCACGCCTTGGAGTTAAAAAGAATCTCTGCAGGCAGGCTTCAGGAGCCGGGGCACGGGGAGTGGAAACAGGAGGGGGAAGGGGAGGCAGGAAAGGGAAGAGGGGGAGGAGAGGTGACTCTGGGCAAGAATGCAGTGCCGTCATGGAACATAGGAAAGACTGCGTTTCCCTGTTTCCTTCATCGTTAGAGAAGCCCAAGACTCGGGTTCTGTTCATTCCACAAGTGCTTACTGAGTGTCTGCTATGCGCCAGGCCCATGCTGGGGTCTGGGGACAAGGCAGAGGCCAAAACCTGACAAGGTCCCTGCTCTTGTGGAGGTTCCATTGTGATGGGGGGGGGAGACCAACCCAGAAATGTAACCAAATGAGAGCCCTCTAGGTAGTTCTAAGTGTTGTGAGGAAGTACTACCGGGAGGTGGGGCAGGGTCCCCTTAGAGGGGTGTCCGGGAGGCCTCCCCAAGGAGGTGGCCTGAAAGAGTGGGAGAAGCTGGTTCTGGGAAGAACTGTGGCTCACCGACCAGGTGGCATGCCGGCTGACACCATCTCCCCTGCTGCCTGAGACCTGCCCCCTTGTACCCACCTCACCCCTGTCCCCTTTGCTCTCTGCAGGTTTGACATCTACAGGAAGGTGCCCAAGGACCTCACGCAGCCGACATACACCGGGGCCATTAGTGAGTAGTGTCCTTCTTGCCATTGCGCGCTGCCCTTCCCCCCATCCCATACCTGGGCCTGCTCTCCCCGCGCAGAGCTGCTGAACCAGGGAGGAAAGAAGGGAGACAGACGGAAAGGAGAAAGGATGGGCATCTTGCCAGCCCGTCCTATATTTCCTCACCTCATCTGTCCACACCATAACCCTGCAAGGTGTACGCCTTGTCTGTTTCTGGAAGGATACACCTGGAATCATCAGTAGTAATTACCCCTGGGAGGGGAGACGGGGGCTCAGGGGTCGGGGGAGACTTAACTTTTCCCTTCATACCTTTTAGACTACTGGAGTTTTTTACATAAGCATGTTTTTAATCATTAAAAAATACTAATAAGTGTACCAGAGTTTGGTTTCTAAAACGCCAGTCTTCAGTGAAAGGACCTAAGGCTCCTTAAAGAAATAGCTGTTTCCAGGGCTGGGGCAGGAAGAGTATACAGAACAAGCGTGGAGCAACCTTGGGCCAAAAAGCAAAGAAGCGCCAGAGGAAAGAGAAGGCTGCAGGTGCATCAGCAGGACCCAGGTGCAGCGGGAAGGGGGCCAAAGAGCAGCACTGGGGCGGTCTGAGTAACAGAGCGCGGCGGGGCTGCCTCAGGTGCCGAAGAATTACGAAAACGGAGCATGAGTCTCTCGGGTGTAAATAAAAGGGAGACAGGGCATGACGCTTCCTTACAGAGAATTCCAAATAGTGTATGTGACTAAATCCCCCTCCGGGAGGTCCGCCTGCACTGTCCTCTCCTGGAGGAGACGCACTTGCAAAGAGCAGAGAATGGAAAGGAGAGAGCAGCTTTCCCGTCGCGCTCCCCAGAGACAGCACCTCAACCAAGTGATGACGGTTGACGTCAACCAGTGAGAAGTCCTATGGACGCCACGCGCCCCCGGATGGGATGTGGTGGGAAGGGCACCTCCCCTCCGAGGGATCGTCCCAGAAAAGGACAAGCCTGTCTAATCATGGGAAAACGTCAGCCAGTCCCAGGTTGGGGGACATTCTGTGAGACACCTGCCGGTACTCTTCCAAAGTGACAAGGTCTTGAAAGCCAAGGAAACAATGAGAAACTGTCCATGGATTCAAGACGAAGGACATAGGATGACTCAATGCAAAGTGGGACCCCAGGTCCCATCCAGGAACAGAAAAAGGGCGTTAGTGGGGCAACGGGGGAAACCTGAGTGCAGTCTGTGGCTTAGTTAATGGTGCCGCACAGTGTTAATTTCTTCCTTTTGACAAACGTCCCCTGGTTATGGAAGATGTTAACGTAAGGAGAAGCTGGACGAAGGGCGTACAGGAACTCTCTGTGCTCTCTGTGCATCCATTACTACTCAACAACGAGAGGTTTATGAAAAACAAACTCAAAGCGCCATGTAAGCAGGAAGACTAAAGCCTCATATTCTAGATGCGAAAATGGGTCCAGAGAGGTGAAGTGACTTGTCTGAGGTTTCATAGCTTTCACAGGGTATGCCTCCCTGTAGCCCCCGCCAGACCCCCTTGCCTGCCTCTCCAGTGCTTGGTGTGGGAGAGGGACCCTCCCCGTGGACTGTCCCCTGAGCAGGGCCCTGGGGCTGGTCAGTCAGGTTGGAATCCATTGCTGCCTCCCAGGGTGGGCATGTCGGGGGTATGACCTTGGGGATGACCCCATCTGGTCCTGCCCAGCCCTCCCTCATTGATGTTGTGGGTGCCTTCTCCAGCCCTGGGTCTCCACATCCCTGGGGAAGGGAACAGAGCGGCCAGGTGACAGAACGCGTGTCCTACAGGCTTTAGGTCTCATAGGGCTGGGTTCATTCTCCCATCTAGTAGCTAGGTGACCTTGGACAAATCATTTCTCTACTCTCTGATCCTCGGTTTTCTGATCCGGGGAATAAATGAGTTCCCACCTGTCAAGTGTGGGATATGCCCTAAGTCCTCAGGGCTTGGACTACCCTCCTCTTGTCACTGACTTCCCGGAGCCCCCAGCCTGTGAAGGTCCGTGACAGCAGATGCTGTGACACTTGGTGCCTGCATCCAAGGCACGTCAGAGGCAAGGGGCTTGTTCATCTATCTGTTCTACTAATTTATGAGCCTGGTCACAAAAATTTAAGTGAGGTGTCCTGTCCCCTCCCTTCCACCAGCAAACAGTTCAGACCTCTGCTTCACGGTCTCTGTGGTCTCGCCCTTGTCAAGTACGTGTGACAGTCAGGTCTGTATCCTCCTAGAGTTTTTAAAAAATAGATGCGGGCTTGACTATAGCGATATCGTTGTCATAAGCAGAGAAGGGAGCATACCGTGCACACCACTCTTCCCTGCCCTTTTTCCAGCTGATATATCCTGGATACCTTTCATACCGGCACATAAACGGCCCACTACATTCCTCCCTCCTGCTATGCCTGGCAACCCACAGTTGTCATCATCTGGGCGACCCATGGTTTATGTAACCAGTGTCCTGGGGTGGACATTCTTGATTCCGATTTATGGCTATTACAGACATCCTTGTCCATATATTTTTATATCCTTGTATGGTTATTTCTGTAAGGTAGCTTCCTAGAAGAGGAATTACTGGGTCAAAGGGCATGTGCATTGTAAAATTTAGAAGGTACTGCCAGATGGCCCTCCTGGGATGTGGTCTGATTTGCAGTCCCAGCCACAGAATGCAAGACAGAAAATTCCTTTACACAAGAGGAAAAAGGCGTGAGGCATGGGAAGCCAGCCCTTAGTTACCATTTAATGAACAGATATTTATTAACTAGGTCCCGGGGCCAGGTCCCGTGCCAAGTCCCAGGATTGTGTTGATGAATGGGCTTTGGTCTTTGTCCTTGAGGAGCACACGGCCTAGCAGGGCAGCAGACACAAAACCATCCCGTCTCATTACGTTGCGATTGTGCTATTAATAACCGAAGGAAGCGGCAAGGGCGCTGGACACTCACAGATCAGAAATTCTGCCTCCTTCACTTAAGCGCCTGTTTGGCCCTTGACTTCCCAGAGTCTTGGATGTTGGGTCCTGGGTCCAGTGTCCCCCTTTGTGGACTGCATCGGGTTTCCCACTCGCACGTGTTCTCTAGGGGTCACAGTCCTACGGTCCACTGCCTGAGTCCGTTTCAGAAGTCTGGTATCAGAGAGCCTTAGCTTCTTGCCTAAACAGGGATGGAAAACCCCCATCAAGCTTTCAGTATCAGAAAGGCCTTTCTAGTTGAAATACTTCCTACTTGCCTTTATGTTTTTCATTCATTCATTCATTCAACAAATATGTATTTCGTACCTTCTCTGAGCCAGGCACTGTGCCAGACCCTGAGGCCACAGTGCTACTGAGACACTGGGTCTGTCCTAGTACGGGGCACTGGGAGGGTGAGCAGTCACAGAGCGTGTGTGATCGGGGCGATTGGACACTTGGGTTTAGCTGCGTAGGCTCAGCACTTGCCACATTCACCTGCCAGGTTGACCGGGCTTCATCCAGGCCTTGAACAGAGCACGCGGATTTCCGTCCCTGTTCTACCACCCTCCAATCCGGATTGAGTCAGATCTTTGGGGCCCTTTTGTAGGCCTGGGGCAAGGAGGGCAGTTAGAAGACCTGGCTTGGTCTAGGTCAGCACTGACCTTCAGAAATACCTCCCTATTTCATGCCTGTTCATTACAGCATCCAGTGGGTTGCTGGGGCTTGAGAGTGGTTTAGGAGGGGTGAAAATGATGCTGAAACGCAGGTCCTATGTGATGCTAGAAGATTCCAGGTGAAGGGTGTTTTGCCTGGCAGTGGGATTCTTTTTTTTTTTTTTTTTTTTATTTATTTATTTATTTGTTTGTTTGTTTGTTTATTTATTTATTTATTTGACAGAGAGAGAGAGAGCCAGAGAGAGAGGGAACACAAGCGGGGGAGTGGGAGAGGAAGAAGCAGGCTCCCAATGCGGAGCATGGAGCCCAATGCGGGGCTCGATCCCAGGACCCTGGGATCACGCCCTGAGCCGAAGGCAGACGCTTAACGACTGAGCCACCCAGGCGCCCCTGGCAGTGGGATTCTCTACCAGGCATCACCGCTGCAGTTTGCAAGGGAGAAAGAGAGGGACATGAGCCGGGAAGTTGGGACGGGTGGCTGCAGCAGGGCCGTGCATTGGTCCGGCAGCTGGGGAGGACATCTGAAATTTGTTTCTATGCCACGAAAGCAAGCAAGCAAACACGGCCCCTCTGTATAAACCAATGTGGCATGTATTTAGACACAGGTGGCTGGGTGAGCAAAGCATGGTTGCAAAGGATATCTATGTGATGCTGTTGTTTTCTTAGAGAAAAAAAGGATTTGTCTGTCTCTGCCTAAATGCCTGTGGAAGGGTGCCAGACCACAGTGCTGATACCTGTGGGCAGGGGACTGCAGATCGGGAGCGAGAAGGAGACTCAGCACACTCTGACTTTTTATGTAGCTTGACGGTTTTTCTTAGCATGTGCATGGATTACCTCTTCTGAAAAGAAAAAAAATAAAACCCTTTAATACTGCCCCATATAGCTTTTTTAGTGTCTGAAGAATTGGGGAGTCATTCTAGGATCCGACAGGTTGGTCTGGTTTTAGAGGTATGGTGGGGACTCTGGGGGTGTCCTTGTCTTGGTCTTCACTTGGAGTCCTAGATTTTGGGGGTTTCTTTTCATAGGGCATTGGATCTAGAATTCACAGGTTCCAGGCCTATCTCCCTTCCCCCCACCTACCTTCCAGTGTGTTCCTGGACCTGGCCTCTTCCTCTGTGAGCCACCATTTCTACCCGCTTCACAAGGGCATGTGCCCCTGTCAGGCGGGAACGTGAGATGACAGGGTGGGTGTTTATGCTCCCATGGCAGGGCACAGAGTAGGGGCCCAGCAAACACTTGTTCTCGTCCTTCTTCACTTGGGATTCATCTTTGTTCATTTTAAGGTAGGCAGGCAGGTAGGTAGGTAGGTAGGTAGGTAGATGGATGGATGGACTGATGGACGATGGATGGATGGATGGATGATGATTGGTTTCAGCATTTATCACAGTTCTTAGCCAGTCCCCGAGCAGGCCGTCAAGAAGGTAGCAGAATCAGCAAGTGGCACCAGGAACTTTTTTTCTTTGCAGGAATCTAGGGGCCACCCCATTTGTCAGTCACCTTCCCCAAACCCTCCAAGGTCTCCTTGATGAAAGTCCTAATACTGAGCGAACGCTCTAGCCTTCCCGGCACTATTTCAAGCCCAGTCTCTATGTGGTGGCAGTTCTCAGAGCAGCCCCATGAGGCATGTTGCCATTTAACAGGTGAGGAAACTGATGCAGGGAGAGGTAAATAACTTACCCAGAGACCCACAGCAGGTGAGCCGTGGGCCATACTTTGTAAGCCCTCGCCCACTGCACACCTCTATGAGAAGCCCAGAGAAGGCGTGGTCAGCCCTCATTCTGTACTCTTGGGGGTGACTCCCTGTCTGTTACTCCCTCCCGTATGCCCAGCTCTGGGCCAGGTGCTAGAGCTGTGGAGTTTGTTTAGTGAGAGAAGAGAAGCAGCCACAAATAGCCAATAAAATGTGGAAAGTGTGAGAATAGATGCTGGGAACACAGAGGAAAGAGTGACGAGCTCCACCTCTCAGGATGAGGGGAGCTTCCCACCAGAAAAGTCATTTGAGCTGGGCTTTGGCCTGGGAGGACAGGGAGGAGTTCACCTCGAAGAGAAGAAGATGAGGGGGAGGGGGAGGGGGAGGGGGAAGAGGGAGGAAAATGGGGAGGGGCAGGAACCTTAGGAACAAAGGCACAGCAATAAGGCACATATTTACAGAATGGCACGGGGCTCCCTGTGGCTGGGTGGTTAGATGTTGGGACAATATAGGAGATGGGGCTGGAGTTGAGGGCCAGGTCCTGGGGCACTGGTTATGTCTTGCCCCCAGGAGTGTCTCCAGTGGTCGCAGATTTCAACCTTGTCAGGGGCCCAGCAGACGAGATAAATAGGAGTGATGTGGGCCAACGCTGGAGCTCTGTTCTACTCTCTCTGCATTTCAGACTTGTATAAAGAATTCCTTTTGTACAGAATTGTCCCTTCTCTTGAAGCACAAGTGCTCAGTTATCCTCATTTTCTGACCTTTGATGAGGACATGGGCACAGTGTTGATGGTACTGCTGGGGGTGGCAATAAACGGTGACAGACAGTTGGCCCCAGCCTGCGAATCAGGGAGGCAGGAGGGAGTGGTGGGGCCTGTGGCAAACTGGCCAGCTCAGACCCCATGGGGGAGCAAGGGCTTGAGTGTGGTGGAGCAGCCAGCAATCCGGACTTTCATGTGAGATCATATTGTTCATTGTCAACTCCAGATTTTAAAATCCATACCATTTTTTGGGGCGCCTGGGTGGCACAGTCATTAAACGTCTGCCTTCGGCTCAGGGCGTGATCCCGGTGTTCCGGGATCAAGTCCCACATCAGGCTCCTTCGCTGGGAGCCTGCTTCTTCCTCTCCCACTCCCCTGCTGTGTTCCCTCTCTCGCTGGCTGTCTCTATCTCTGTCGAATAAATAAATTTTTAAAAAATCTTAAAAAAAAATAAAAATAAAAAAATAAAATCCATACCATTTTTGCTGAACATTTGTGGGCCACCAATTTGCAACCTCTGTTGTTGACTGACCTCTGCATTAATATGCTCTCGTGGAAGGAAGCCAGGCTGGCCCCCCTGAGGACCTGTGTACCTGGGGGGGTCAGTCCCCACAGGAGGGTCATCTCCGTACCAAAGGCAATCTACCTTTCTGGGAACAGGGCTGCTTCGACTAAGAAGGGGCTTTGGAGGGTCGGTGGGGCCTCTCTCCCCCTCCCTCTAAGCAGCTTTCCTCAGAGGGCAGGGGGAAGGGAGGGGAGGGGCAGGGAAGGGCCAGCCCCCCTCAGCCAGCGCCCTCCACCCTTAACGGTGTGTCTCTGTGTTGTTCCTTGCAGTCTCTATCTGCTGCTGCCTCTTCATCCTCTTCCTCTTCCTCTCAGAGCTCACCGGATTCATAACGACGGAAGTGTAAGTTCCACTCCCCCTCAGGGGGCATTTTAGAGCTTTCTGGGACCCCAGATGAGAAGAAGGAGGGGCTTTAAAAAGGAGCGAGAACTCTGAACCTTCCAACCCTCTCATTTCCAAGCCCATGGCATCCATCACTTCTGTTTCTTAAAAGGGTTTTGAAGTTAGAGCAAAAGCAAACACCGTTTTGTTGAAGCTGAAGAGAACATTTGGGTTCCGTTCTGTGGGGGGGGCCTCCTGGGTCCTCAGATGAACAGAAATCACGGACCCATCTTGCCGTCCCTTTGTTTGGCCAGTGGGCTTTTTTCCCTCTGAATCATCACAGGGTCATTTGATGTGAAAGCTGGAGGAGTTCAGAGAGACGGGTGCAGCTTCCTAGCCGAGGGGGGCGGGGCTGCTGACATCAGAGCCCGGCCCCCTCCACTAAGCCCCCTTCACTGCCCAGAGGCCCACACTCAGTGAGGAATCAGCGTGGGCTTCCTGGCAGCGCTTGACGCATTGTGAATCGATCCCTGATTTCTAGAATCATCCGTTGCCCAGATAACCTAGTAAATACTCCAGGGTGTGTGTAACACGGAATGCCATTGGGATTATTCAGTCACGGCCTCATCGGCCGCCCGAGGTGGAATTAGAGCCCCAGCTTCCTGCCTTGGCCACTGGCTCAAGCTTCCAAGCCCTTCATTCCTGTGTTTACAACCCAGAAAGTCATCACAGGGCTGGGTCCTGGCCACCCACTCCCCTGTCCAACACTGGAATTTTCTTTCTCGCTCATGGAATTTCTTGGTTTCTTTTGCCTCCCTCTCAGCCACAAGACAATAAGAAACGAGAAAAATGGTTGCCTGGCCCAAGACAGGCCTCGTAGCTGTGGAAGTGTTACCACCTTTAGTCCTCAAACAGCCCTTATCTCCTCTTTATAGTTGAGGAGAACCGAGGCTCAGAGAGGTGCAGGGACTTGCCCATGCTCATACACTGAGGAGGGGGCTCCCAAGGTCCACCAGTCTCCCGAGCCTACAGGTGTGTCGGTCTTGTCCGTTCCCCACCACCACCCGCCAGCCAGATCATGTCATTCCTGCCCTCCACTGGTATGGGACAGTTTGCCCTCCCTGTCCTTCTGATCCTGGTCTCAACCATAATGGCACCAAAGCCCGGGTGCTCGATTACCACTTTGCTCTGTGACCCTGGGCAGGTGGCCAAACCTCTCTGGCCCTCAGTATTGCTGGCCAAACAAGGGAGGGTGCACCAGAGTCAAAGCTTCCAGGTTTGGGGAGGCTTGTCTGCTTCCCAAGACATGACCCCCTGACCATGCAGGGGTCAGAGAAAGTTCTTTGTCTCACTCAGCTCCTAATGAGGGGTGGCTCTGTGCATATTTGGGGCACTGGATGTCTCAGGGGTCACCCCATCATGAGTTGGAGTTGGAAATAGGGACAGCAGCAAGATATTAAGACCTACTGTGTGCCATACACCTTCTGGTCTTTCCAGGCTGCACCCCATTCCCGGGGGGGGGGAGGAAATGGCTACTGTACAGCCCCTCATGTTCTGAGCAAGGTGAGTGGGGGTATATGTGGGGTACATGTGTGACAGCAAGGAGGGAGCCCTAGCTGTGTCCCAGGCACCAAGGAGGCTTTATATATTCCAGACAGGGCCACTAGGAAGTGCAAAGGCCCTGAGGCTGGCATTAACCTGGTGTATGTGCAGAGAATATAAAGAGCTGGTGTGGCTTTGGAGCAAAGTGAGCAAGTGGGGAAGGTAGAATATGGAGTAGGTAGGACCAGGTTGGACTAGGTGCTATGCACTGTTGTATATTAACGGGACTCATTCTTGGTCCTGAGCTCCCAGAAATTAGAAACCAGGTCTGCCTCATTCATTGCTGTGTGGTTCCATGCTCAGAGGAACTGAAAATGCCAACAGCAGGCACAGGCCATGAACAAGTGAACAGAACTAAAATACATCGATTAGTGAAAAAGGCTCTGAAGAAAAACAAAGCAGGGCAGGAGACAGAGAAGGTGTGTGATATTTGGTGAGGTTTAAATAAGATCATTTACCAGAAAGGTACTCAATGTTGTACCTGATAGACTTTAATACCCATGGATCCGTGGCCCTTCGTGCATGCGTTCATTTCATATTTAGTTCCCATCTAATGCTAAAAAGGTGGTAAGGTCACTCAGCACCTGCCATGTAGTGAGCATTCCATGAATGTTAATTTTCTCATCCCCTCCGCTGAGCTGAACAGCCTCCCTCACCTCCTGCTGACATGGTGAGGGGCAGCTTATTTCGCTGTTCCTCAGCTCAGCCCATAGTGAGGTAGGGTGCTGAGCCAGGGGGCCCCAGACAGGTAAGTTGTGACATCAGAGCTTGCGACCGGAGCAGGTGGGGCACCACGGGCTGTGTTAGGGGCCCCTCAGGCAGCGTTCTGTTTAACCAGGACAGGGCTCACTCCTTTCCCCGGAACACAGGGTGTCCCTGCTGCTCTGCCTTCTGCCCTGCTCCAGGACTTCCCCTTCCTGCCTCCCGGGGGCATCCTGGACACTCTGGCCCCAGCACCTCCCCGGAGAGGAAAAAAGATGAGGGGTGAGTGGAGTAATCAGACTGTAGGGCTGTTCGTGGTGTGTTTATCTTTTGTCCTCTGCTAGGCTCTTCATCTGCAGTGTGAGTGGCTGGAGGGAAGGAGGGAGGTAGGAGTGAGAAGAGAGACCTGTGGGTCAGGAGCCCAGGGGCAAGAAGCCCCATCTGTGATGACGCAGGGACCCTGATGCCCCCGGTCCCCCTGCTGCCACGTGACCATGGTGCGGAAGTGCCCAAAAGGAGTCTGTAGCGGGGAAGACTGTGGACTCCACAGAAAAATCCAGATGAAAAAGGATTATTCTGGTCTTCCTGCTATCAGAAGCTTCTCTGACCCCTGGGAAGTCCTGCTAGTTTGGGAAGAAGTGAAGGTCACAATTCTTCTTTAATGGATGGCTGGCCCTCCCTGGCAGTTTTGTGACCACAGTGGATTGACCCCCTCCACCCCCCACCATGTGATCGTATCCCAAGGAAATGAGGTCACTGCTGGTAGGATCAACATTGCTCCAACCCAGACCTGTGGTTATCAGTGACATAAGACACTATTCTGGCCCAGCCCGGTGGGGAAGGAGGCCTGTTTGTTTGGGTGGTTGGATTCTAACCTGGGCTTTAGACAGGCCATTAATTACCCTTGGGAAAGTGGCCCCATAGGGTGCTCTGCAGCTTCAGGTTTCCAGGGGAGCAGGCCCCCCCTCCACAGACAGCGTGGCTGCAAAACATTCCAGCCTTTGACTGCCCAGGCTTGGCTGCTCTTAATTATTAACCCGATAAGGATTTATAATAAGAAAACGTAGTAACTGGAACTCTCCATTGATAATTTATGGTATAATACAATGTATTTTACTTTCTAGTTATGATTTATAATGGCCAACCGCATGCCTGCCAGCCACTCAGGTTAGCCCTTTACAGTGATCATCTCATTTAATCAACACAGAATCCCTTGAGGGAGGTTCTCCTATTAGCCTTAGCCCCACTGTACAGCTGGGGAAACGGAGGCACCAGGAGGCTCAGACCACAATGAGGTTAGTCAGTGCTGGAGCCAGAGTCGAACCCAGGTCTGTCTGACGCCAGAGCCCAGCCTCAGCACCCCTGCCCTGCCATACCACCCTTTTCCACCCAGAGCATTTTGGGTCTCCAGGTGCATGGGAGCTGCTGCTTTTTGGTCTGAATGTTTGACTGGAAGACTTGGATACACCCTTCCAGGGTGAGGTGGCCAAGCAGGCAGCTGGAACTCCAGGAAGCCATTGCCCACCTAGCAGGAACTTGGAGCTTACCTTGAACTGTGTCCTCACATGCTCTGTAGCAGGCCAAGTGGGGAGGCCGGTAGCTTAACCAGGAGGGGGACCTGGCCGTGTCCCTCAGAGCCCAGGTTACTTGCTCTGAGGCCTGTGTTGGGACCGCGTGCCAGGTAGAGAGACCCAGGGTTGTCGTGCAGTGAAGCACTGGTGGGCCCGAAGGCTTCCGAGCATGGAGTGACAGGACCGGGTTCACGCTGCAGCCAGATCACCTCTTGTGAGGATGAACTGGGGGCAGGGTGACCTTGGAGGCCAAGGCCCGGGGGAGGAGACTGGGCGATGGCGGTGGAGAAGGGGGTCCGGACTCGGTGACCAAGAAGGGATTTCTTGGCCCCCCACCTGGTAGGGAATAGGTGGGAATACTTATTTATACCTGGCATGGTCAGGATTTAAAAGAAGGTCCTAGAGAGTTTGCTTACATAACGTACATCCCTCTCCTTCTAGCCCAGGCCCTTCTGTGGGCCTCACTGCTGTGTAAGTTTCCATTAAATCAAATTATTAAGCACGGAAGTCAGCGACTTTGGGCAGGAATCTGAACTATTCAAGTGCTCTTCTAAAAGCAAATAAAATTGTTTTCCGTAGATGTCATCGGACTCACGCCTCAGCCTAGAATTTCAGGGCCCTTGGTTACATTCCACCTACGCTCCCCCAACCCATACACCCCCCCAGTCCCTCTCTTTCTCTCCTTACATGGCCACCGCTCACTGACCCCCATGCAAGCCAGCCAACTCCCGGACGCTGTGTGGTGTCCCCCAACTGGAATGCGCCCCCCTCTCCTCCACCGGCACATGTTGGTTACCTCCCCTATTCATTCTGCAGGGGTTGTGATCTCGTGCTCTGCGCTCCTGGCTCGGGGAGCCCCTGTCCCAGTCAGTTGGGGAGTCAGATGTGGCAGCCCACCAGGGTGTGGCAGATGGAGGTGACCGAGGGAGGCTCGTGGGGCACAGAGGGAATGGACCCTATATACCTCTGTGCCCTGTGGGTATTTGGGCCATGGGAGGAGATGAGGTGGGCTTCTGAAGGTTATCAGAAAGCTGATGACACCTGTGTCACGGTCTGCCTGGGGACACTTGCCTCGCAGTTTTTCCCTGATTCCTTGTCCCATCCAGTTTAATGCAACAGAAGGAGCATGGCTGTGGGTTCCCATGGCTTGTATCTGTCTTCCTCCAGGCCCGGTTTCATCCTTGTGGAAAGAAAACAGTTACCCTACTAGACGTTGTCTTGCTGTGCCTATTAAATGAGACACCACATGTGAAAGGCCCTGGCGTAGTGCTGGGCACCGCTGGGTGCCCAGAACTGGAATATCTTCTTTGATCAGTTATAAGCAAAGCCACTTTTTATATGGGCCTTAGACTATACCAGGGGCTGTGAAGCACTTTCCGTCCCTGAACACGTTAATCCTTGTGACGAGAAAAGCAACCTTTGAGGAGAACAAACTTGGTTTTTCTGGGTTGCTGCCTAGGCATCTTACAGTGTGATAACCTTACTCACCCTCAGAGTCTGGACGCTGAGATAAGGACTTTTGAGTTGAGGATTCCCGCCATGAGTTCCCGCTTTTATTTTCCCCAGGGCACCTTTTCAAATGACTACTTAAGAATTAAGGCAGGAGGAGAGTTGGTGACCCCTGCCCCGATCATCTTACGAGTAATAAGTGCGTGCTACCCAGCTCTCTATCTCCTGCTCGCTCCTGCCCTCCCCCTGGCCCATGGCATGCACACCCCCACTCCGGGGATCTGTAAGTACTAAGTCTTGGGACTCTTGCTTCCTTTGTGTGGGTGTATTGAAACTGGGCCTTCAATCAAAACGACCCTGTGGGTTTCACTTCCCCAGAGTGGGAGCTCGGATGCTGAGGGAGCTACCTGGCAACACGGTGTGGGTGGCCTGTGCCCCCTCGTTCAGCTGGTCATCATCGACGTGTTCTCGATTTAATACACCAGCTGATGGCCCCTCAGCACAGTCCTTACCACGGTGCTGTGAGGTGGATACCTGCTCTTACCAACTCAGTAAACGTGGGTGTTTGTAAGAACAATAAAGGTAGGGGACGCTTTCTTACCTAGCATTTATGTTTGACTAAGATTGTCCTCTGTCCGTGACTGTCCCTGGTGTACATCTGGGAGAACTGGGGCCGGTGGAGGCAAAGCCACTTGCATAAAGTCAATCAGCTAGAAGGTGGCAGAGCCAGGACTTGAACCCTGAGAGGCTGGACTTCACCATGATTCTCTATGCTCTTTACCAAGAAAGGCCCGCACAGGGCCCGCAGAGAAGTGAGTAACGTACACACGCCTGTCCTGGGGCAGCCTGCAGCTTTACTGCTCACGGCCCTGAGAAGTAGCCTGAACCCTGACCCCTTTTTCTTTTTTGTTCTTTCTCTCTTCTTTCTCCCTCTCCTCTCTCCTGGTTTTCTTTTTGAGAGGTGTATGTAACTTAGAGACCGCAAAGTGCACAGACCTTAAAGGTGAGACTTGATGAATGCTTGCCTGTGCTTACACCCATGTCACCATCACCCCATCAAGACAACACCTTTCCACCGCCTGGAAGCTTCCTTTGTGCCCCCTCCCAGTCAGCATCTCCCACCACCACCACTCTTGTGACTTTTATTGCCAGAGATTAATTTTGCCTGTCTTCAGACTTCACAGAAAGCTTTCTCGGTTTTACCGTTAAGGAAACCAAGGCTCAGAGGGGTGAAGCAACTTGTCCCACGTCCCCTAGCTTCTTAGCGGCAGAGCCAGGAGGTAAACCCATATCTGTCTGCCACTGCCCCATGGGTCTTCTCATCACCCTTGCTAGTGACAGGAGGAATCAGGCCCATGGGTCCCGAGACAGCAGTAAATCGACAAAAAGCTTTTATTGCCTCTCCAGATGGGCTGATTCCTGACTGTCCGTTCACCTTCTAAAATCGGCTCAGCCCCAGGGGCACTGGCTGCTGGCTCAGTCGGTTAAGCATCCGGCAGTTGATTTTGGGTCAGGTCATGATCTCAGGGTTGTGGGATCGAGCCCCACGTCAGGCTCCACACTCAGGGAGTCTGCTTGAGTTTCTCTCTCCCTTTGCCCCTCCCTCCCCTTAAATAAATAAATAAATCTTAAAAAAAGAAAATCCGTTCAACCCCAGCCGTTAACGTTAGCTAGCCTTGGCAGGCATCTGCGGGTGGCTGGCTGTGGGCAGGCTTGCAGCGCTGGCTGGGGGTAGCAGGAAGCCAACAGCCCCGGAACATCTGCCTTGCATTCGGAAGGTCTGGGCCTCGTTGGGTAGGTGGTGCAGGTGACTGAACTGCGTGTATGTAGCAGCCCGGGGCCCTTCAGGGAGGCACCTGGGAGCAGCCAGTTCTAGTCTTACATAACCAGACTGGCCCGAGCTCCGCAGGCCAGTAGGCAGGCTTTCCACCTCTCCCGAGCACCTCAGCCTCTTTATTCCAGGTGGCACCAGGGAGCCTGGGCTCCGCGGGCTGGGAGAGGCCCCCTGGGGCCTCGAGGGTGAGCTCACCTTGGTGCCACACCTGGGATTCACCTCTCCCTGCACTGAGGTCACCTCCAGAGGAGTGCCAGGGGATGACATCATCCCACAATCCCTCAGTGACGTGCTGAGGCCCCACCTTCCGGGTGGGAAAAGTGAGTAGCTTCAAGGAAGAGTCTTGCTTGTTTGGGAAGGGAAGCCCGAGAAGGGAAGCCAGGGTCTTCTCTGGATGGTGATGTTCTGTTAATCACCCAGCAATCTCATCACTCAACAACCTTTGGATTTGCAAAGCAAGGCTGGGGTAGAAATTGGGCGCTGAAGGCTGAGGAGGAGAATTTGGCTGTGGAGATAGCCATCCTCCGGCATGCCCCCTGTGCTCCTGCTTGCTTCTCTCCCACTGGCTCATTCGTTCTTTTGGTTCCCTGATAGAGGCCAACGCTATGAGCCTGCCAAGCACAGGCCCCTATCTTCCCTCCCCACACCCTGTGTGTAGCCTCAGAGAGCCAGCCCTCCCACCCTGTTTTCGCCCTTGACCCTAGATGTTGAGAGCGAGAGCAGGGGAGATGGCGTGAGCCCTGAAAAGCCTGGGGCTCAGGCAGAAAGCAGACCTGGGTTGGGATTTTAGCTCTGCCATTTCCTGCTGTGTGACCTTGGAGATTGGACTCTGAGCCTCAGTTTCCTGGTTCTAAAATGTGGATCAGGATATTTCACAGGAACAGATGGGATAACGTGAATGCACATAGGCCCAATTGGGACTTTCCCGGTTTAATGCGCTGGAGGCCCAACAACCTGTCACTCTTTTGTCCTCAGGAACATCCTTATGACTCCCACAAGGAAACAAGCCCCAGGTGACTTTTTGAGCCCACTCTTTGTTAACTGAGCACCAGACAGCACATTAGGTGCTAGGAGCGTAAAGACAGGGTCTGAGTGAAAGCCAGATGCCTTGCAGTGGCCGACGCGTTCTTTCCCAAAGATGCAGCTCTTTCCAAGGCTTTCTGGGAGTCGAACTGCTTCGAGCTGCAAGCCTTTATCCTACAGCCTGTGGACAGGACTCTGGTTAATGTTCACAATAGCCCCAGCCCGGCCACCTCAAGCTGCCCCCGTAGCTGTTTCCTAGGCCTTTACATTTGGTTCCTTCTCCCCACGGGGAGTGCCCTGGGAATCAGATGTGGGCTTCAGACACGGCCATCCAGTGTCCACTCAGCAGCTCCTCGGGGATGTCTCCAAGACACTTCGAGCTCAGCACAGCCACATGGAACTTGGTACATTTTCCTCCCCACTGCTTTTTTTCCAGGGGCTTCCAGTCCAACAGATGGTTCCAGAAAGAACGTGGCAGGCTGCCTGAATGCCTCCATCGAGCCACCCCCATGCCCCACCCAGCAGCGAGTCCTCCCTGTTCTGGCACACCATATATTCTGTCCCTCCCTCCTGTCCGTCCACCCCCCCCACACACACCCAATCCAAGCGCCATCTCTCACCACCATGCATCAGCTTCCCATGTGGTCTCCCCAGTGCCAGTGGCCCCTCCCGTCCGTCTTCCTTGCAGCAGCCAGAGGCAGCCTGTTAAAGTGTAAGCCTGGCCGTGCCGCTACACTGAGGATGCAAAGGCCTTACTGCGGCCTCCGAGCCCACCTGACACAGCGCCTGTCCATTCTCCAGATGCGTCACACAGCCCACTTCCCTCTGCTCTGCAACCATGGGGTACCACTCTGTTCCCCAAATCCGCCACTGCCAGGCCTCTGCACACTCTGTCCCAGGGATTCCCCTCCCTCTTTGCTGGGACAGCCTCGTCCTTTGAGCTTCAACTCCCATCTCCTCAGAGAAGTCCTTCTGGCCCACTCTCCTCAGAGGTCGGTGGCCCTGTTCGTCCCTCCCGTGGCACCCCACAGCTTTCCAGCAGAGCAGCCATCATAACTGGTGGAAGGTATCTATTTAGGACCGAGCAGGGCCTGTAAGGTTGAGGAAGGCAGAGATCACGTCTGACTGGTTACCCATTGCCTCGAATGCCTGACAGGTAGTAGGCACTCCCAAAGTATTTGGGGCATAAATTCATGGTGCTGACGGATCCCAGTGTGGCGCCCTTGTCCTGGATAGCAAGGTGGCATGGCTGTCCCTGGAGCCCCCTGCCCCCAAACTGGGGCTCTCTTCACAAAGACACCCACATCCCCATCCCTGAGACCTGTGAATGTGTCACCTGACGTGGCCAAAGGACTTGTATAAATGGGATTCCGTCGAGCATCTTGAGCTAGGGAGATGACCCTGGGTTTTCCGGTGGGCAAAGTGCAATGACAGAGTTGCTACAAGAGGGAGCTAGGAAGTCAGAGAGGAGCAAAGATGCTGTGTGGCTGGGTTTGACGTGGAGGAGGGGCCGTGGGCCTCGACAGCCTCTAGAGACACGGAAAAGCAAGATGAAGGATTCTGCCCTGGAGCCTCCAGAAGGAGCACGGCCCTGCAGACCCATGTTCCACTTCTGACCTCCAGAAGTGCAGCATAATAAGTGTGTGTTGTTCTCAGCCCCCAGCTTTCTGATAATTTGCTGCAGCAGCCACAGAACACTGTCAGTCTAGTCGTGTCTCTGACCTGGTGCGTGCCCCAGGGCTTTGTGGGCGCTGGACACCGAGGATGACCACCCGGGGAGTCCCCCTTTCCCAGTTGAGTGGGAGGGGGCTCAAGAGAGTAGGAGTAAGGTACCATGTGCCTGGTGGTGCCAGGCCCTGATGCCTAGTGAGAGTCCCATTTCTCAAGTGTTCAGACACCCCATTAATAGCGAGTGGTTGTATCCCATTTAATAGACGGGTTCACAGAGGTGAAGTTACCTACTGAGTTCACATAGAAAGTAGCAGAGCCAGGATTAGAACTTGAATGTGTCTGACTCTGAACGCCATGCCCTTATCACCCCCACCTCCCTCCCTCCCTCCCTCCCTCCCTCCCTCCCAAGGCCAGCATTTGGAGAGGGCCCTCCAGGTGGGAGCCCTGAGCCCCCGTGCCTGAGCAGGCACTCGCTTCCCCGAGATGAGAGTTCTAGTTATTTGAGCAGTGGTCACCAAGGGAAATGGCCCCTGGCTGGCCCCTGCAGCTGGGATGGGTGCCCCATCTCAACAAAGGCTTCTGTACTTGTCTCCCTTAGCGTGAATGAGCTCTACGTTGATGACCCGGACAAGGACAGTGGGGGCAAAATTGACGTCAGCCTGAACATCAGTTTACCCAATTTGCACTGCGAATGTGAGTATTCCCGACAGCCCTCTGCTCCAGCAAGACCCCTCTGTTAGGCAGAGCTGGGTGTGCAGAAATGACGAGATGACCAGGACGAGTCAGCAAACAGGGCCAGCTGCAAACAGCAGGTAGCCTAAGATTCTCCTTACTCTTTTTTGGGGGGGAAAATGTGATCAACCATGCATGCATTTGGAGGTTTTCTGGAATACAGAGCCCATGAAATTACTTAACAGGGATTACCTCTGGAGAGTAGCCACGTTGGTGTGTTGGGGGCTGTCTCTCAGGTCAGGTTGCCAAGAGGCAGAGTCTGAGATTTTCTGCAAGTGAGGAGGAGTTCCTCGGGAGGAACTGGAAGGGTGTGGGGAATGCAAGAGGACAAGCAGAGATGTAAGTTCAGGGGAGATCTAATCACAGCCTGATTTCATGGGGAGCCGTGGCATATGCCACAGTTTGTCCTACCCAGTAGCAGGGGGCCGGGCTATTATTACCCATATCCCTGGCTAAAGGCTGCATGCAGGGCGATGTGCGGGGGAGGGGTGGGGGGGGTCACATAACCTCTCGAGCATCTCGAGGCAAGGAGACCTCCCACCAGCCAAGAGCCATCACCTGGAGAAGGATGCCACTCTGAGGTGTTAGCAGCTAGCAGGAAACTTGGTTTTTTACTTCATACTCTTGTTTGTTTGTTGCACTTGTTTTAACTGGGAGAATGAATTACTAGCATAAAACAAAACTCACTGGAAGTCTGGTTTGGAGTCAGAATCTGGCTCTTTTGCCCACTAAGATTGTGTGACCCTGGCGAAGGTGTGACCTCTCTGAGCCTGTTTCCTCATCTGTAAAAATGGGTTTAGTGCCGTTTGTTGCCTGAGGTTTCTGGGAGGATCTGATGAGCTGGTTCCTAAACTTATCAAGTAGACTGGGTGTCCCCTCCTGGCCTGGGGTTTTAGTGTCCCTTTGCCCCAGCCTGGCATGTAACCTTCTGCGGGCCGTTCTCCCACCCACTCCCTTCCTCCTGAAGGACAGAACATCGGGTGTGTCTGCGGGCAGAGATAGGGAGAGATTCAGTTCTGTTACTGCTTTTGGTGAGAATTACATCACAATTTTGAATTCACAGTGGGCCCTGAGCCAGGGAACCTGTTGAAATAGGTCAGTTTTATTTTTATTTTTTCTCTTTCTTTTAGAAAAATAATTCATCTGGCAGCTTCTCATTCAGGAGTTGGTCGTGTCTCTGGAACAAGGAAATTCTTAGTCAGGCCAGAGGACTGGGATGAGTGGGGCAGGGGAGGGAAGGGATGTGGTTCCCGGCTCTGTCCCAGTGATGGGCCGTGGCCCAGGAGGGGCCGGGCAACCTCAGGCTTCAGGCTTCATCAGCCCACCACGCCCTGCCGCTCTGCAGGGCCATAACCTATACCCGGGCAGCTCCCGCTTGAGCTCTGCACCCTGGCTTCTCTTTAAAAGAACTTCACATTTTTATTAAAGAAAAAAAATGCACGCTCATCATTGTACCTTTGGAAAATCGGAGCAGCAGAGAGAAGAAATCCATAATCCCACCCCCGTGCTAGCATCTCTTGACATTTGACGCATCCCATCCTGTTGGCCTTCCTTTCTGTGCATTTCTAAACACGGCTGGGATCTGCTGCGTGTGCAATTTCATATCCTGGTTTAAAAAGTAATATTGTGAACTAATACAGGAGTATATTTTTTACTCAAAAAATCATGTTCAAAATGCAAAAAATATAAAGAAAAAAGTAAAAGAAATACATGTTCCCTGGGGGGCTATCCACACCAGAGGAAGCTTCTGCTAAGAGTTGGGACTCCTTCCCCACCCCTCTGTGTCTGTGTGTCTGCGTGTCTGTCTGTCTCTGTCTGCAAACACATATCATGTTTAGGTGGAGATGTTTTTTGGTTTTTGGTTTTTTTCTTTTTACATAATTGGGACTCAACTGCATGAGACCTTTCTGGGGTTTCTTGTTTTTTTTCCGCTAATATCTCGGAGCTGTTCTTACATTACTCATAATATTAGTAAGATGATAGCCCAGCTGCCATTTATTCCACTCCTACTCCAATCCAGGCTCTGTCCTGACTTCTTTGGCTGTGTTAGTGCATGAAGAGGAGAGGTGCTCTAGCCGAGTGGCCAAAGGGTGTGGCCTCTGGATTGAAACTCTGTGGGTTCCAGTCCAAGCTCCATTGTTTCTTAGCTGTGCGATCTTAGGCAAGTCACTTAACCTCTCTGTGCCTTCGTGTTCCCCAGTATAGAATGGGTTTGATAATATCTTCCCCACAGGGAATCTCAGATGGTGCATTCTTATATAAAAAGCACTTAGAGGAGTGTCCAGCACATAGTGAGTGCTGTTTTAATTTTTTTTAATCCTCACAAGCTTAGGGTAGGGGAGGAGACTGAGGGACAGGAAGGTTAGGTAACTTGCTCAAGGTCCCACAGCCGGGAAGGGGCGGAGCCAGGAACCACAGAAAGTGGCAGCCCCAGATCCCAAGCTCTTAGTCACTGGCCTGCTCTGAGCCGCCGCGCCCCACATGTGGATTTCGCTCCGTCCGTGTGCCCGCTGCAGAGCATTCGGAGGGGGTATTCCGTTGACCAGCCCCTGTTGACAGGCAGCTGGGCTGCCTGCAGGGGTCATAGTTGCAAATAAACTTGTCCAGAGCAGGCTTGCACACATGTCTGGACATGTGTGCATCTGGAGAACGGGCTCCTAGGGGTGGAGGTGCTGAGTCAAACAGGGACCCGTTTGCATTTCTTTTAAATCAAACATTACGGCATCAGCATTTCCCACATACTATAGACCCGCGGGCGTCATTTTAAATGACTGCATCATATTTCCTTCTGTGGATGGGCCGTCACTCACTTCCCCATCCCCACGGAGGAATAGGATTGTTCCCATTTTTCCTTTTCAGGGTTGGCTCACATAAAATTGCTTCCAGCTGTTCTTCCTCTGTGTTGCAACCTCCTTTCCAGGGCTTCTTTTAGGGAATTTTCTGCATTTTCATAGTTTATAGACCCATGCCACTTAGACCATCTCGGGGAATGCAGTTGGTGTGGGCCTGCCCATTTTACAGATGGGGAAGCTGAGCCACAGGTGGAGAGTCACATTGGAGTCAAGGACCAGGACTCCCAGGCCCCAGGTTTCCCATTTGGTGTACTGAGGAACCCGGAAAAGTGCGTGAGTTCCAGGAGGGCAGGACCTGCAGGAATAGGCATTTGGTAAAAGAAGGTGTGAACGAATGAATGATGAGGGAAGCAAGTGAATGACTGCCTGGACCTGTTCGCCCAACGAATCCTGAGTCTGAGACACACTGAGTGCCGCCATTCATGAGGCACGTGCCGTGTACTGTGTGCCAGACCCTGTTCTAAGCATTTTCTACACATTCGTTATTTGATCCACGTAATTCTCCAAGGAAGGTCTATTATCACCCCCATTTTCCAGAGAAAGAAATAGGCATCGAGGGGCTCTGTGCCTGGGCCAGGATTGCACAGCTGGTAAAAGGCAGGGCCAGGCTTCAGACAGCCTTTGAACCCGACGCTCTGCTTCTCCCTGTAGCCTTGCATTGAGCAGAGCCCTCACCCTGGCAGCCCACAATCCGCCATCCCTGGCCCCGTTAGCTGCTACCTCCCGCAGCTCTTTTCTTCTTTCTTTGTAGCCTCAGGCAGTGGCAGGGACGGGACCTTGTAGGCTTGCTCCCTTTTAGTCTGGCCATCACCTTCGCCTCCTCCTCTGTTGGCTCTGGGCCCCAGACTGTGAGCGCCTAGAGGGCCTGGGGCCCGCCTGTCCCTGGAGTAGATGGGGGCGTGGAGTGGATGGGAGTGGGGGTCCAGGGAGGAGAGGGCTGGCCCCACCCCCTCTGCTCTGGGCATGTGTTTGTGACTCTCTCCTCTCCTTGTCCCCTGCAGTGGTCGGGCTCGACATACAGGATGAGATGGGCAGGCATGAGGTGGGGCACATCGACAATTCGATGAAGATCCCGCTGAACAACGGGGCCGGCTGCCGCTTTGAGGGGCAGTTCAGCATCAACAAGGTATGGAGACCCTGCATGGGCCCCTTTGACCCGCTCCCTGTCCCTTCAGTCCCTTTCCTCCCCAGAAACTGGATGGTAGAGCTCTGTGCTCCCTTGGCCCCCCCTCCAGCCAGAGCCTAACAAGTATCAGGGTGCCCGGAGTTTCCTGCTGTGAATCTGGGTGGGGGTTCCAGGTTCCCCGAGGCGTGGAGCCCCTGCTGGCTAGTTGAGGAAGGGGCTACTCTTCTTCCCGACAGGGAAGACATCAGGTGATGAGAAGACCATGGGATTTACGGTCCTGAGTGTGCGTCCCAGCTCTACCCCTCTTGGCCACCCAGCACCCTCCAAGTCACTGCTCCCATCTTAGCCATCTGTAGGGGGAGGATGTGATGATGGTCGTGATAGAATGATACCACCCGGTTCACAAAGTTTGTATGAGGATGAAATGAGCTATTACACATTCACCCAAAAAACTTTGATGGGACACCTTCTGTATTCTAGGGTGGGCTTCTGGCTCTGGGGCTGCCCAGAATAGATGGAAGGGACTGGAATTGGTAGAATAAATGGGCAGAGTTCCCGTGCTGGCGGAGCTTCTGTGCTGGAGGGGGAGACAGAAAATATACTAACTGAGAAGCATTTTGGGGGGTGGTAGGCGCTGTGATGAGGAAGAAAGCAGGGGAAGGGGGGAGTGTGGGGTGGTTTGAAAGTACCTGGTAGGCCCCAAAGGACCACTCGGGCATTACTGTTGTTTTGTTGCTAGAACCAGGAACTTGAGCTCCTGGCTCAAGGATGTGAGCAGAGTGCATTTGGGAGCGCCGGGGAACCCCGGTGGGAACCAGCAGAGGTTGCTCCCTTTTCAGCTCTTCTTACGTATTATCACAGGGGAGCCTCTCAAGAACCCCGTGAGGTGGCATCATGTTACAGATGAGGAAGCTGAGACCCAGAGAGGTTGAGTGTCTTGCCCAAGATCACACAGCTATCTCCCTTGTTCCATAGCTCCCCTTCCCCAGTCCCAGCCAGACTGAGCCATTGCTCACTCCTGGCTTCTGCTTGCCCTCTTGTAGCCTCTGTCAGAACACCCTGCCTCTGGTCCCTGACATCTGAATCAGACGTTGCGAACCCACTGGCCACACCCAGCCCAGAGACAGGTTATGTTTGTCCTGCACAGCATTCAAACACGTCAGAGCCAATATCTAAAGATTGGGAGTCGAGATTTTGGGCTTTTCAAAGTCAGAGGCTCTAGCCACCCTGGACCCATATCCCATTGGCAGCTGGCACATGCCCTCCCTTCCCACAGTTCCTGTGGATGGCTGCAAGGCTGGGCTGGGCTGGGCCACTGGTGTGACTGGACCTGTCTCTCTCCCGTGTAATCTCAGGGCCTCTCCTCTCCACATGGCTTCCATGTGTGTTCTTTCTGGCAGAGTGGCCTTCTTCCATGAGAGCTCAGGGCTCCCTGGAGTGCGAAAGCAGAGGATGTCACTTGTGCCACAGTTTAAGTTAAACTAAGTCACGAGGTCGGTGCTCTGCTCCGTGATTCAGATTTTATGGCAGTGGTGATGGGAAGCCGTTTGAGTTTTAAGCAGGGAAGCAATGCAATCAGATTTATGGTTTAGAACTATACTGTCCAATGTGGTAGCCATTAGCCATGTGGGGCTATTTAAATTGAAATTCCTTAAAATTAAATAAAACGAAAAATTCAGTCTTTCAGTCTTACTAGTCACATTTCAAGGACTTTATTAAGAGAGACTAGTGGCTACCATGTTAGTGCTAAATAACATTTTTATCATCAGAGAAAGTTCTGTTGGACAGCAAAACTTCAGAAAGCTCACCATGACAGCTGTAGGGGAGCCCAGTGGAGGGGGCCAAGAGCAGAGGTCATGGTCCATGGTTGTGCAGCAGAATTGGAGAGAAGTGGCCAAATTAGGGATGTGGAGTCAACAAGCTTACTGATCAGTTGGAGGTGCGTGGTGAGGGCAAGAGTGGAATCAAAGCAACCTCTTCGTTTTTGTCTGGACTACCAGGAGGTCCCATTTTCTAGATATAGAAGCTTGGGTGAACATGGATTCTGTAAATGATGGGGCTGGGAAACCGTAGTTCAGTTCTGGACGTGTTTCATTTGTGATCCCCCCAGAGATGTTAAATTGGAGGTGTGTTTCTGGGGTTCAAGAGAGTGTTCTGAGCTGGAATGTGAATATGGGAGTCATCAGTGAATAGAAGATGGTGGCAAAGGGTCCATGGCACCAAAATATAAGAACCCAAGGTCTTTTTTTTTTTTTAAGATTTAATTTATTCTGAGAAAGAGAGTCAGAGTGAGAGAGCACACAAGCAGGGGGGAGGGAGAGGGAGAAGCAGACTCCCCGCTGAGCAGAGAGCCCCCGCATGGAGCTCAATACCAGGACCCTGGGATCATGACCTGAGGCGAAAGCAGATGCTTAACGACCGAGCCACCCAGGCACCCTAGAAACCCAGGGTCTTGATGCAAATGTGGTTTGAGGACTGATTTCTGGTACACTCCAGAGTTGAGGAGCAGGGAGATGAGGGGGTGACGAAAGGTAGGAGAAGGGGCAGCCAGGCAGGTAGGAGGGAACCAGGCCTAGGCGGGCCCTAGAATCTAGAAGAGAACATCCATCAAGGAGGAAGGCTGGTGCTGCGTGGGCGGGGTGGCTCACCGACCCGGGAGCTGCAGGGAAAGCCCATGACATGGGAGAGAACAGGGCTGCCGCACCACCAGCGCTTTGGGAAGTGCAGAGGGCACAGGGTCCGGGCGGCAGTGGCGGGGTGGCCTTGGAGAGGCGACGGTGGGGTCTGCGCTCACAGGGAGATGGGTGAATTGGCGGTAGGCCCGGGCTCTGGCTCTGCCCACAACTATGCACCTGGAGAACTGCTGCTCGTCCACAGACCTCGTCGATGAGGGTCCCTCCGGAGTCCCTCCTCCCCCGTCCTCTGACCGCCTCCTCCATTCTGCCTCCTGTGTTGCTACTGTGCACTTCGCTGCTTGACTTCTTTTGACCGTCGTCCCCCACCCCTTGCTGATTGATTCATGCATCTCGCTATTGCACGTCGCGGCGTGCTGGGCTCCACGCCGGGCACTGGGACGTGGTGCTGAAGGAAACAGCCACGGTCCCTGACCTCGGCGGCACTGTGGTCGGCTACGGGGTGGTCGCCAACCACAGCTGAACACTCCAGCGAGTGTGTAGTCTCAATGAAGCAGCTGTGAAGAGAATGAAGGGGGTGCTATGGCGGAGGATCACGGAGGAACCCCACGGAGACGGGCGTAAGCGAAGGCCCGTCCGAGGGGTGACGGCTGAGGATGAACAGACACGCACACAGCTCCCAGTTGTGGGGGCCTCGCCTTGGGGTATGATCACCCGGCTTAAATATTTGTGCCCCGGCCTGGGGTGGACACCGGAGAAGCAGGACCCCCACCCAGGAGATAGCCCAGCAGCACCGCCTCCTCCCTCGGCAAACATGCCCAAGGCGGCAGTCAGCTCCCCTCAGACAGGCTGTGGCGGGGCCCCGGCTGGCTCTGGGGGAGGGGGGACTTGCTTTTTGGGGTCAGACAGACCTGTGCTTGAGAAGCCTGGCTACAGTGCTCGCTGACGGAATGTCTCTGGGCAGTTGAGCCCCTCTGAGCCTCAGTGTCCTCATCTGTAAAATGGAGATCCTAGTACTGCCCTCACAGGTTGTAAGACATGAGCAAATTAAAATACAAAGCACTTAACACCGTGGAAACGGGGACTCGTGGCACTGCCCCTTCCCTGGCCTGCCCTGTCTCCTGTCAGTGGGAGCGCCCATGATTTCACCAGCCGGCACCCACTGTCACCTGGGTGCAAGTGTGCTCGTAGAATGTGCACGGATGTTGTTCAAGAAACGGGTCTTCTCTGGTCGGGGAGGGCCGGGGATTCTAGGAAAGTGTCACGCCAGCCCTCGCCTGTGGCTGCCACCTGTTGGGTTCCTACCTGGCCCTTTCCCAGATTACCTAGTTAGTCCTCGTAACAGCGCTGAGGAAACTGAGGCACAAGGAGTTAAGTGGAATTTGAACCTGGGCAGCCTGGCTCCGGGCCCCTGCTCTCCCCCTGCGTCCCCTGTCCCCTTGTTGCTCCTCCTTGCCAGCGTCTTGGTCATGTGAACTATGACCACTTGTGTCCATTCACTCCAGGTCACCGCTCAGGCCACCCTCTGCCGTTGTCCCTTTGCAGGGAGTGGAGACCCCCACTCTCGCTTGTTCCGGGCGCATGCCTCCTAGGAGCTCTCAGGCAGAAGGTGCTCGACGAGAAAGCCAGCAGCCGCGGTGTGCCCTGATGGTGGGTGAGCTTAGCAGCTGGCCCCCGCCCCTTTATCTCCCAGCATCAGGCTTACGCTTGCCCTGTGGCCTCCTTATTTATCCATCAGGAAGTCGGCCAAAAGTCAGACGTCCAAGGTCGCATGATCCAAGCTGCATTGGCAGCCCCCAGCAGCCCAGACTCCTCGCTGAATCACCCAGCCCCCAGGAGGAGGGCAGGATGGGCCCGGGTTTGGGGCCTGGCTCCTTCTATATGTTTCTAAAATCTCTCAGAGACACTGACGTAGGTTCCCAAGTCACAGGCTCTAAAAGTGTCGTCTTTTCTTTCTTCAGCCCAGCGTGTGCCGGCATGAGTCAGCCACCTGTGCTGGATTCCTTGTGGAGGGGGAGTGGGTCACTGAGTCACAGCCTCGCGGGGAGGCAGCGGGTGGCGATGCGCGGGAGCCAGCCTCCTTGACTCACTGAACTCTGGGAGCGGGAGGCCCAGGCTCCAGACCCCATTCTGAACCCTGCCAGCCGGTGGGCCCCACTCCGTGGAGAAACTCCAGAGGACCCATGCCTGACGCTCTTGGTCTCTTGCTTCCAGACGTGATAGACAACAGGGCCTGTAGTCCTCCCTTTATTGTGGGAATTTTTTTTTAAGATGTTATTTATTTATTTGTCAGAGAGAGAGAGAGAGCACACGCAGGGGGAGCGCAGGCAGAGGGAGCAGCAGGCTCCCCGCTGAGCAAGGAGCCTGATGCGGGGCTTGCTCCCAGGACCTCGGGATCGTGACCTGAGCTGAAGGCAGATGCTTAACTGACTGAGCCACACAAGCGTCCCTGTGAATTTTTTATAATACACATTTGTATAATTAATTATTTAAATAAGTAAAAATGAAGTTAAGAAATTGTTTTAAGATACAGTGGTCTTTTCCCCATGCCCTGCCCGTGTACGTGCTGTCCTGAATTCCGGGAGGGTCCTTCTGTTCCCGGCTCCTTGTTCTGATGATGGGCGTGTTCATTGTAGGAACCCAACCCAATAACGGCTGCCATGGGCTTTGCACGCCTCACCTCCTTTAATCCCCCAATAACCCTCTGTGCTTATCATCGCCATTTTGCCAGTGGGGAAACTGAGGCACAGAGAGGTTCCTGACCTTGCCCAAGGTACCCCCGCTGGGGGTGGGGCCAGACTGGAGTGTAGAACTCAGCTGCTGCTCTACCATGGGTCGCTGGGCCCCTGAAGCCCGCGTTCTAGCCTGTGAGCTGAGGCCAGGCCATGCCCTATCAGCCTGGCTACCTTCCAGATCAGTCTGCAAAGCTCAGGCCCTCGTGAAGACAGGAAGATTTCTAGAAGCCCACGACTTTGTGCTCGAAACAGGCATGCTTACAAAATAAACGACTTTGATGGACTGCTGCTAAGCCAGAAGGTATAAGCCATATTCCTTCCTCTAATATAGCTTACCAAACCTTCGTTGAACTGGAATAAAGTAAACTCTGTTTTTCGCATGGCATTGGGCCTTTGCTGAACAGCCCCATCTCCCTCTAATGCTTCTTTGTTTCCTGATGCTACCACCCCCTGCGGGCCGCTCTCTTACTGCAGCTTCAGTACCGAACTCTTCTAGTTCCTTACAGATGCCCGCCAACTGGGCTGGGCAGTTTCTGACCTCCAAACTGATTCATGCTGTTCCATCTGACTACATGCCTTTCCCCTGTTCCCAAGTAATGCAGACTCATTAGCACAAGAGGGTCCTTTCTGCTGAGAAGCCCCCTCTGAACACTCCCAGCTGAATTGGGGGCCTTCCCCATGGCCCCCACGGTCTACACATCCCTCTGGTCCAGTGTGGGTCGCACAGTCTCATTTTCTGTTCCAGGCTCTTGTCTGGCTATCTTCCCAAACCCAGCACGTCCCAAGGGATGGCTGCATGTGGCCATCAACCCAGGCCTGCTGAGGTACATGGTAGGAGGGAGTATCATGTCCTGCTTCAGTGTGCCGAGTCTGCAGTCCAGCAGCCATGAGTTCAAACCACAGCTCTTGACATGTTCCTTAGCAAGTGTCTTCACTGCTCTGAGCCTCAGTTTTCTTTTCTGTAAAATGGGAATTAACAGATGTAAAAATCAAAACTGCTATTTTAAGAATTAGTGCCATTCATGGGGCGCCTGGGTGGCTCAGTCGTTAAGCGTCTGCCTTCGGCTCAGGGCATGATCCCGGCGTTCTGGGGTCGAGCCCCACATCAGGCTCCTCCGCTGGGAGCCCACTTCTTCCTCTCCCACTCCCCTGCTTGTGTTCCCTCTCTCGCTGGCTGTCTCTCTCTGTCAAATAAATAAAAAAATCTAAAAAAAAAAAGAAGAAGAAGAAGAATTAGTGCCATTCATCCTTTGTTCATTCATCCAGTACCTATTTTGTGGGGGATCTGCTGCGGTTTGGGGAGTGAGGATCAAATCAGACACCTCTCCCCACAGGCATGGAGCCAACATTCTCTGGTGAGGAAACAGAATAGAACGAGATAAAGATCGGGTGGCAGGTGCTGCTGAGTGCTTTCTCAGCGGGGTTTGCGGAAGGGGGTTTGGGAGGCTCCCTGAGCAGAGGCCTGAGGGAGACCAGGGAGAGCTGCGTCAAAGAGGGTTCCAGGAAGGGCTCACAGCCACACAGGACCGAGGCGGGACCACACGGGCACTGTTCCCAGTGCCACAGGGAGGCTGGCATGGCCAGCGAGTGTGCAGAGGAGTCACACAATCAGATGTAGGGTTCAAAAGGACCCCTCTGGTTGCTGTTGGGGAAAGGCCTCGGGGTGCCAAGGGCAGACACTGGGAGCCCAGTGGGGAGGCTGCCCCCACTGTCCAGTCTAGGGGAGCACCGGAGGCTTGAGAAGTTCAGGTGCTGGGCATCGTGAGGGTAGAGCGGACAGCCTTTCCGGGTGGGCAGGAGGTCAGGGGTGAGAGAAAGATGGGGCAAAGATGATGCCAAGGGTTTGGCCTGAGCTGCTTGGTGGAGGAGGGGCCTTTTGGTGCAGCAGAAGTGCCCCGGCAGAATCCACAGGATTGCCACAGGATATCAGTCCCTCTCCCTCTGCCAGGGCCTCAAGGCCTGGGGAGGAAAGGAAGCCACCATAGTCCTGCCTTCAAGGATCCCCCAGTCTGGGGTGGTGGGGCAAATGTGGGTAAGTAGTGTTGATTTGTATTTTGAGAAGGTTCAGTTGGTCTGTGGGCCTCAAGGTTCAACCCACCATAGGGCCAACAGCCAGAAAGTGGCCGGTGGGCAGGTGCCATTTCAAGCCCTGGCCTGTGCCAGGTGCCCAGCTATGTTCTTTGACCCCATAGTCCCGGCAGCCCCCTCGGGTAGCTTCTGTTCCTACCCCCATTCTACAAACGAGCAACCTGAGGCTCAGAGAAGGGCAGTAGGTCCTCCAAAGTCCCATGGCTCGGACCACGCTGGGATCCTGATCCAGATCTGTCTGACTCCTGGGTGAAGACCTGCCCCCCACCTCGGGGGCAGCCCACGAGACTCCTGAAACTCGCATCTCTCCCCCAGGTCCCGGGCAACTTCCACGTGTCTACACACAGTGCCACGGCCCAGCCACAGAACCCGGACATGACTCATGTCATCCACAAGCTGTCCTTTGGGGACACACTACAGGTGAGCAGGGTACACACAGGTGGCATGGCTGGGAGTGGGTATACAGGGACTGGGTCACCTGGAGCCTTCTGTCCTCTCTGGGCACAAAGATAACATCTAGACGGGTCACCCCCTCTGAGTCTCTATCAAACAGCGCTTCTGTATTATTCCTTCGGAGCGTGGGCCTGCAGTTTTGACGGTACCAGTGCACTTGGACCCTTGGGTTGAGACCCGGAGCCTGGGGAAAGGGACGCGCTTCTCACGAGCCAGTACTACGTGCTGGCGCTCTCTCCGTGCCAGTGTGGCCTTACGAGGTATGAGGGGGCCGCCACATGTGACAGCTGTGAAGCTGGGCCCAGAGAAGCCACTTGTCTAGGGTTCCCCAGCAGATCTGTCTGATGCCAGGCTCCAGCCTATGCCCCTCTACAGCCCCTTCTGCCTTCTAGCCCAGTGCCCACGCCCACCAAGTAGGGGTACCGTGGTGAAGGAAGCCTCCTGACAGTCCTCGGTGAGGAGGGAGAGGGCCACCTCCAGCAGGCCCAGCCCAGCAGCTTCCTACCCGTGGCAGCTGTGTAAGAACCCAGCACAAACCACCCGCTCTCCACCAGCGGCGGGCAGGGGAGCTAGGATGTTCTCTCTTCTCCACTACTCCCGGTGCTCCTGAAGCTAGATTCTGGAACTGAGGCTCAGAGTAGGGAGGTAACTGCCCCAGCCACAGTGCTGGGATCGGGAGCCCAGGTCCTGCCACCAAGCCTTGCTCGATGAGAATCCTGGTTCCTGGTTGAGATTATTGGAGGGTGGGGTCCCCCCAGGGATGGTGGTGGTGTGCTCCTGGGGCTCACATAGGCCCACAAGCACAGCACACACACCACTACGCCTTTTATGCACACACACATGTGCTCAGACTCACGCACACACTCATCAGACACACGCTCAGAGGTACGCCCTGACACACGCATGCTCACACGTATACCCCGAGACCCATCTCTAAACACACACGCCAAGCGCACACACACCCAGACTCTTGCCCAGACACAGCGCACGCACACCACCCAGAGATGCGCACAGCTCGCCCATGTTGGCACATCCCACATACACACTCGTCCCCACGCTGCCCCACTCAGTGCACCTGCCAAGCACCGTTCTTCAGACGCAGGACCTTCTTTCACTCTCTAAGCAGCCCAAGAGGTGGGTACTTTGTTGTCTCCATTTTACAGGTGAGGAAGTTGAGGCACAGGGAAGGGCTGGTCTGTTGCAAGGCCTGAGTTCGAATCAAGAGTCTGGCTTCCGGTGGTGCTGCTGGTCCGGCCTCCCCCGTGCGCCCTCCCGAGGGCACACTGCCCCTCACGCACATGCACTCTCACAGCTCCTCTCCGCTCCACATTGCCTCTGCTTCCTTCCCTGTGGGCACCTTGTGTCCAGCCTCAGGGGCCAGTCATCACCTCTCCAGCCCCTTTGGAGGCCACAGAGATCTTCCTCTTGGAAACAGGGCTTAGGAACAGAGAAGGCCTGGCTGCCCCGGGTGCCGTGAGCCAGACTCCCTGCCTACATGCTTGGTGAAGCACAGCCTGCCCTGCGACCGGGGACCCCCTTCACGCAGGGCTCGCCAGCCACGGGGTCCCCGCTCTCCACTCAGGGGGTTGTCGTGTGTTGGCTCCCCAGCCTGCCTTTCCGGATCCAAAGCCCGATCCACCACTTACTAGTTGTGTGACCTTAACCAAAGGATTTATTCCTGCTGAGCCTCAGTTATCTCATCTGTACAATGGGGACAGTAAATAGTACCTGCCTCAGAGGACTGTAGTGAAGATAAAATGAATTCCTGCACATAAAGCCCTTAGATCAGTGCCAGGCACAGAGTAAGCGGTCGAGAAAATGAGCCATTACCACTGTCGTTGCTCTCTGCACCCTAACTCTGCACCAGGCCGTGCAAGACCGAGCGGGCTGCCAGCCTTTGGGGGGCTCACGCAGCCATGGAGAAGTCAGAATGCGGGGTAGTGATCACCCCCAGTGGGACGGGGGCTGACAAGTCACAGGCAGAGGTAGGTGGCAGGCCGTCCATATTCTAAGCATTGGGCAGTGCCCTAGCTGCCTGTAGACCCACCAGCTCGGCAAACCCGCCCGCAGCCTTGGGAAAAAAGTCGCTGTGAACTCTGGTGTGCACAGGGGAAAACTGTCCAGGGTCACTCAGTTCTGCACAGCCAGAATTCAAACCCAGTCTTTGTACCACGCCACACTGCTTCCTCGTGGGAGCTGTGGACACCAGAAGCCTGCTCTTTCTTACCTAGAGAGCAATGTTACAGGTGACCCCAGGTTTAATCCTCACAAAGACTCCCTTAAGGGTCCTGGATGGCATATGTTGTTCCTGATGAGGAAACTGGGTCAGAGAGATTCAGTAACTTGCCCAAGGTCACACAGCTTATAAGAAACCAGGTATGTCTGGCCCCAGGTCTTCTATTACTGTGCCTTAGACAGTCTGGATTCATCAGACCCTCTTGAAATTTCTACTCTGTGCCAGGCCCTGGGACTACATGATGGGTAAACGATACCGGGTTCTTGCTTTCAGGAGAAGAGGTAAATAAATAAACGTGATAATATAGGACAAGGAAGGTTAAGGACAAGAGAGGCATAGGATTCTGGGTAGTGATATGGGAGCAGGGACAGGGTTCCTCCTAGCCTGGGAAGTCAGGGAGGGCTTCCCAGAGGAGGGTGACCTCACAGGTGACATGTAAGCCAACCCCTGAAGAGTGAGAAGAATTTGGCCAAGCTGACAGGGCAGTCTCGTGGGCAAGGGGCATCGACACATCTTCCACGGTGTGACACACCCAGCTGGTCATTTTCATATAAAAGACCTTCAAGGTTACTTTTAGAAAAAATGGGTCAGCAGATGTCCACGTCATCAGAGTGATGTTCTGTCACAAGGCCTGGGAAGTGAGTGCTCCTCAGAGTTGGAGAGGACGCAGAAGGGGAGTAGGGAGTGGAGCTTTATGGGGGGCGAGGGACCCGTGTTAGATTCAGGCAGGTGGGGCTGCCTGGGGCAGGTTGGTGTGTGAGAGCACCCACCTGCCGTGTGGAAGACAGGCCATGAGGCCAGACTGGTGAGCGAAGGGCTGCAGCCAAGGCCAGGCGAGACAGGGCAGCAGGGAGAAGGGAAGGGGACAGATTGGGGGGGGGGGGCAGTCTTATGTTGCTATGTGCCCCTGGCAGAGCGAGACAGTAACAGCCTTTTGTTTGGTCTAATTATGGGCTAAATAGGATTTTCTTTAAATGAAAAAAATCTACCCATCCATCATCCACGTGACAAATATTTATTGAGCACCTGCTACGGACATTATGTGCCTTATGCACGTTGCCGAGGACAAGCATGGTCCCTGCCCGTGTGGAACTTACAGTCCGGAGGGGAAAACAGACGTTACTCAAATGATCGTACAAATGAATGTGAGGTAAAACCATGACACGTGACTATGGGAGGGAACATTCTAGCTCTCGTCTCCATAGCCACCATCCTCTTGGGTTCAGATTGTCATTCCCTAGGGCAGCAGGGGACAAACTTTCCTTTTCTTTGGGCTTGTTAAGAGTGTGCAGCTCTGTTACATGCTCAGTAAACATCAGCCACCTGAGACCAGGATCAAGGATCAGGTGACCCAGCTGCTTCCCACTGTTCCGGCCCTCTCTGCAGGAGCCTGTCCCCACCTACCTCACCCCCTTCCCCTGCCACACGGGCCTCTGTTTATTCCTCAGTCTCCCGGCTCATGCTTCAGAGATGCTGCTTGCCTGATTAACTTCCCACTTTCCTGCAGATCATAGCGTGTCACTTCTTCCAGGAAGCCCTCCAGGGTGACTAACTTGGCAGCCCCTGTTAACCATGCCCATGGTGGCATGCCCCATGGACCAGGCATGCATTGCCCTGCTTTCGATTTTCCTGTAGCTGACATGGTTTCCCCCATCCTCAGAGAAGAGGTAGGATGTGGCCTTCAGCCCCACTCGACATCAGGCCCTGCCAGGGGCACACAGTGGGGCCAGCTGCCGTGAGGAGAGGGCTCTTCACAGCTGCTGTATGTTCTCTGCGGCAGATAGAGTGGGAGACCAGCAGCCCTGGGTGCTCAGAAGGCTGTAGGGGATCTCAGGAGGCGTGTCCTGGGACCCAGACCCACTTCTACTTGTATTTCCAAAGTGCCTTAGTGGAAAGAGCTCCAGCTTGAGGTCAGATACCTGAATTTGGAGTGTGGCTCAGCCATATATCAGCTGTCTGACACTGGACAAGCTTCAGCATTTCTCCAAGCCTTGGTCTACTCTTCTGTAAAATGGGCTCAACAGTACATCATTAGGGGCACTAAAGGAGATGACTAGAAGTACTCAGGATGGAGTGGTCTATTACAGGGGCCCAAGATGGGAAGCAAGCTAATGCCCACCATGTGCCGGGCCCGGGCTGTGTTTGTTTCTTGCTCCCTACAACTTCTCTGTGAGATAGACCACGCTGGGTAAGGTCCCTACACCAGGTCGCACCTGACCATCCCCTCTCGGCCAGGCCTAGGCCCGGAGGACGTGGCATCCTGGGGTCAGTCCGCTCACTGTGCTTCTCCGCAGGTCCAGAATGTCCACGGAGCTTTCAACGCTCTCGGGGGAGCAGACAGACTCACCTCCAACCGTATGTATCCCGTATCCCAACTGGAGCAGGGAAAGGGGGAGAAGAAGGGAACGTGTATCAAGCACTCACTGTCAGCCGAGCCGTGAATGCTCCGTTCCCATAGCTGGCTTGTGGGGAGGGTGGAATTAGCCCTATCTGACAGGCAAGGGGAGAAAAGTGCCTTGTCCCCACCCTCCCTGGGGAAAGGATGTGACAGCCCCAGGCACATCATAGGAGCTCAGTGAGTGCCAGCTATTATCATCATTAGTGTTATCATTACTGTCGCACAATTGTTTTTACTTGAGATAATCACCCAAGATCCCACAGCGAGCCATGGCAGAGCCCAAATTCATCCTGGTTCCAGTGGCACTGTGAGAACAGGGCTGAGGGTGGCCCAGTCAGGTCTGACCCCACACTCTCCTCTTGCTGGAGCCCCTCCCACCCATAAATGCCCCCTTTCCTGAGCCCTCCACCCACTCAGCTCTCTGGCACCTTGGCCCCAACTAAAGAGGGCTCCGTGTCTTTACACACTGACACACCTCTGCACACACCTATCTGTTGGCTGATCTAATGAATTTTTGCACACCTCATATGCACGTGTGCACACACATGGGGCCTTGGATGCATGCACAGAATGGGTCCGGGAGACCTGTCTGCTTAAATGGAGTCACCCCCTGGATCCTGCAGGACAGATGACCTTGACTTTCCTTATTTCCTCACCTGAGCTCACCTTTTTTATCCGTAAGGCTTTTCTCATTGTTTCTTAAAATACATTCTGCTCCCTGATGGTCAGAAATTCAAGCAAAAGAAAACATCTCTCCATGACCGATCCCCCACTCACAACAAAGCACACTTTTCATTTCTCTGTGTCCCTGTGAACCCTCGTCCATCCGCAGAAGTCATCATCTCAAAGCCAGTAGATGGCGGTTTACCCTCTGATTTTTGTGCTTGGCATTTTTAGGAGACCGCGGTTTTTGTAGGTGTTTGCAGTGGTGAGGAGGCACGGCTGCCCCTCTCGCAGCTCTGCCATGCTTTATTAAGCCGTTGTCTTCTCGTGGAAGACGTTCCTTGTTTTTTCCCATCACGGCAATGCTTGTGATATTTATGATATTTGCATTACATTGTCCAGTCACTTTCCCGCTGGGTGCGGGCCGTCCTTGCCTCCTCCGGCAGCTAGCGACACGCAGCGGTGTCTCCTTGCCTTCAGGCCGATGTCTGATTCTAACAGAGGGAGGTGATCCTTCCCATGTTGGTGTCCTTGGTATAGTTCTGTGGGGGGGCAGCACATTGCCCCAAGGTGGTGGTCTACACGCGCTCGCAGTTAGCACGGACCCCTCAGAGATGGACATAGAGCTGAGCTCGGAAGGACCCAGACTGTGGCAACTGGTAGAGGGTTTGGGCAGAAAACCCTGGCTGCTCTAGGGCTAGTGACGAGAGCCATCTGAGGCTGGCTTCCGTGGGAAGAAAATGCGTGAGATCAGACAATGGCAGCCAAGGGTAGGGCTGGCTTTCATTCCCTCAGCTCTTCCGCTTGGCCTCCCTGCTGGGCCTTTTTGCCTTTGCTGCCCCCTCTGCTCCCAGACCTTCCCATTGAGGGCTGCTTCTCATTACGTAGGTCTCAGCTCAAATGCCACCACCTCCGAGGGGCCCTCCCTGACCACCTTATCTAAAGGAACTCCCACTTCTAGTAACGGATTTTTCTTCCAGCACACACCACTCTCTTTGAAGATATGGAGGAGTGATTGTGGATGTTTTAGCCATGATGATGAGGACATTGTGGTTGTTGTGTTTTGTTTTGTTTTTTTATCTTTTATAGAGACATAACTAAAATATTTGTGGATGAATTGATGTGATGTCTGGGATTTGCTTCCAGATAAAATGGGGTAGGGTGAACGATGAGGCAAAATTGACTGTGTGTTGTTAATTGTTGAAATTGAGGAATGGGATACTGGTGTGTGGGGGGGTTCATTGTAGGATTCTCCATTTTTTATGTGTGTGAATTTTTCCATAGTAAGATGTTGGGAGGGAGGGAGGCTGTGAGCGCAAAGTGTATGTGGGCCTGCCTGGTTCAGGTCGGATCCAGCAGCCCCGAGGAGGGGTCCACTGACAAGCCATCCATGTGGGTGGAATTAGGTGCGGTGTCTCTAGTGGGCATTTGGCAAATTGTATTAAAGGCCTTAAAAATGGTCATTGCCTTTGAGTCATCATTTCTACTCATAGGAAAGTAAGCTAAGGAAATAAGAGAGTGTGCAAAGATGTAGGAAAATCATGTTCATTAGGTCATTGTTTATAACAGTGAAAATGAGGAACAGCGTCAGTGTCTAGCCACGGGGGGTGGGTTGAGTACGTTTATGGGGCTATGCTGTGGGATACGTGCAGATGGGTCAGAACCTCGCCGGCATGCAGGCAACAGACATTTACTGAGCACCTACTACGTGCCAGCACTGTGCTCGGGGTTACTACAGCAAATAAAACAGTGGAGCTTCTTGCTTTCTGTGTCTGGGACCTCAAATGGTATCTGCGGTGTTTGGTTCTTAGAAAACGGTACAGTATGATGCCGTTTTAGGAAAACGTAAATATAAGTCTAGCGGTTTATACAGAAGAACGTGAATCCATGGTTTTCTGTGGATGGTAGATTTGTGGGTGGTTTTTATTTTTTTCTCTTTATGATCATCTCTATTTTGTACAAATTTTAACAGGCTTATTACGGGTGTGACTTTCATAAGGCTTTCAGCCTTTCGTTCCCTCAAGTTTTTAACCTAGGCCGATGGGCATTTGGGGCACGGTATCCCAAGTGTGATCTTTGGGCTGCCGGTTTAAAATGCAGATTCTGAGCCCCACTCCGGAACTATTGAGGAGGGATGAGGCCCAGGTGTCTGCCTTTTAAATCCTGGGTGCCTCTCCTGCTCCTGACACCTGAGGACCACTGTGGGCCTGAGCAGAGGGGTGTTGCGGTCATCGTGGGCTTCTCCCTGACGCTGCAGGGCTTTTCTGAGGTTTTCAGAGGAACCAGGTCTCAAGGCAGTTCAGGAAGCACTGCCCTTTCCTTACCAAGACGCAGTATAAGCAGGAAGAGGCCATAAATGCCGTGTGCATCCCCTAACCTCTTACAGCGGGCAAGTCCAAGGACTCAGAACTGATTGAGCCGGTAGACCAGGATTAGAACACAGAAGATCAAAGTTCTGTGTGGTTTTAGCTCCTGACCGGACATTGTAGAAGGCAACGACCGGGGGGCCCTTGAGCTTCTCTTAGCGTCCCACGAGCATGATCCAAGGGAATTCTTACCTTTCCTGGGTGCTGGGTGGCAGCTGTGGGCCGGCCATCCTTCCATCTGTTCGTTCATTCAGTAAGCACTCGCTACTTTCAACCCCGGGCCAGGCCCTGTGCAGGGCTCTGGGACAAGAGATGAGGAAGGCTTTGTCCCTGCCCCCTGCAGCCTCCCCCCATCCAGCAGTGGTGGGTAAGAGTTACAGTGCAATATGACGGGGCCAGGTGGAGGGAAAATTGATTTCCCATTAATTGAAAATGAGGAAAGAAATGAATCAGTTCTTTATAAATGCAGTTTCTCTGGTTCATGGGCTCTTTTTTTTTTAATAAAAAAAAAAATTTTTTTTAAGTGAGTTCTACACCCAACGTGGGGCTCGAACTTAGAACCCTGAGATCAAGAGTCGCGTGTTCTAACTATTGAGCCAGTCAGGCACCCCATCATGGGCTCTTTCTTTTTAAAACTGAAACCCAGCTTGTTTCAAAAGCAACAATATTCATACAGGACCGAGGGTGCACCATGAAATGTGATCTTTATCAAATCCTGCCTTCTTCCCCAGAGGCTAAAACTGCTAATAGTTTCTTGGGTATCTTTCCAGAAAATTCTATATATTCATGCCTATAGAGTGAGTCTTCCTGCCCCCAGTACATGGAAACATGCTATTCATTCCGTCCTGTAACTTGGTTCTTTTCACTTAACAATATCTTTTGGACAGTGGCTTCTCCCAGTACCCACTCTTCAATGTTTGCCCTATTGGTGGACATTGGGTCATTTCCAGAATTTTAATATCATATGCAAGCAGGAATAAAGATCCTGATAGACGGAGTCTCTCTATTCCTGGTGTCCAAAGGGAGAAAAGGAAGAGGAGTTGTTTGGTGATGAAAATTTGAAAACAGCCCCCCAACAATGCTGAGCAGGTTTAGGATTGAAATGACATAAAGTTGCCAGCTGGGCAGTGCCTGTCCCCCTGCTTCATCCTTCTGTGTCCTTCCTGCAGCTCTCGCCTCCCACGACTACATCTTGAAGATCGTGCCCACGGTGTACGAGGACAAGAGCGGCAAGCAGCGGTATTCTTACCAGTACACTGTGGCCAACAAGGTACGTGGTCTATGGGCCCAGCTGTGTGCAATTGCGCCCTCTGCTGGCTGTAAGCAGAAGTGACAAGTATCTGAGTGGGATTTCCACTGGTTCCCTTCAGGGGGCCTGTTCTCCGGGGCTGCTCTGGCCCTGTCTGTCCCTGGATAAAGATGAGAGGCCAGGCTCAGAATCAAGGGGAGGAAATCTAAGCAGGAGATGGGGTGTGATCTGTTGAGAAAGAGCCTTGCATCTGGCCCCAGTCCTTCAGACTCAGGACACTGATTGGTCAACACACGACAGATGTTCTGGCTCCTGGGATACAAGCACTTTATCCAAAATCACCAGATGGCCAGTGGTTAACAGGAATGTCCTAGGACCCCAATACTCAAAGTCATGGAGAAGCAGGTAGGCCTTTATGGGAAGCAGAACACGGTCAGAGCCCGTGGAATGGGATGACTGACAGTCGTTTCAAGCTGAGACAGCCTCTAGCTTCCCGGGAGATGACCCTGCCAGTGGACGTGAATGCTTGAAACATGTTAGTTGAGGCACTCCCAGTGGATCCCTTTATCACCAGGACTGTCCTTTTCCTCCTGTTCTAGGGCTGCCCAAACCCCTTACGGGTGATACATTGTATGGCACAGTCGATCATTAGAATAGAATAGTAGGTACCATTTATTGAGCTCTTACTATGGGTTGGATATTATGCTAAGCTCTCTATCGCTACCATATTTTTGAGTCATGACAGCTCTGACTGGGACTGTCATTGTCCCCATTTTACAGATTTGGGGACAATGACACTGTCTTGGCACTGAGAGGTGGTCATAGAGCTACAAAGTGGCCAAGTGGGGGGTTGGAACCGGTTCCTCTCTGCCTCCAGAGCCTGGCCTCTTGCTCACATCACGCACAGCCTGAACAGGGGCCGTTGAGTCTGTCGGGCTGGGAGCTGCTCTCTCCCAGATGACTTGGGGTCCTCTGTCTGGATCTACCGTGCTGACTGACGCTCCAGTGTGACTTTCCAAAGGGAGTCTGTTTCTTTCACCCACTGTCTCTTGAAGGGCATCTCATTGTATCTGGCAGGTGCTGACAGCATCTAAGGGCTGGGGTATGGATGCAGTCTGAGCAGAAAAGGTGGGGCTGGAGCCGACTGCTGGTGCAGACCCGGCTCAGTCACTTGCTAGCTGTGTGGCCTGGGACAAGTCGCATAACCACTCTGTGCCTCCGTTTACTCATTTGTAAAAGGGATGGTGCCCACCTCATAAGATTGCTATCAAATGAGGCAATGTTTTAAAAACCGCTTTGTCCACAAAGGAGACTTTGGGTAAATGGTACCTACTGCTGCTGTTTTCCATTATTCTCTATCCCTCCGCTCTGGGCCTTGACCCAGACAGTCACCCTGCCCCATCCGCTCTCCCTGGAGAAAGCTGATCTTGTTTTGCCCAAGGCTCCTTCCCCTGAGGCTTTGGCAAAGACCCAGCAACCAGAACAGCTTGCTCAGCTCTCTCTGTGGCCTTGGCCGCAGCCTGCCCTGGGAAAAAGTGGGCCGTGCCTGTCAGAGCCGGCCGCAGTCCATCAGGGCGGGTAGGTCTTGGGTCATCCCTGGAGGAGCCTTAGAGCGTGGGTCCTAGCATTTGGGATTGGGGGCTCCCCCTGTGGTTTAGTCTGGTCTGCAGTTATTGCGGATGAATGAGAACAGCCCAGAAGTTTCCAGCCAATGCCCAGACCAGAGAGGACACACGTTAATTCAGCTCATTAGCACCCTTTTAATCGCACCCAGCCAGGTGCCTCTCAGGAAGCCTCGTGGGGGGTCCCTCTGTCTTCCTAGTTCTGTGTGTTCCTTCTCTGAAGATGCCCACTCCCCACGTGGCCTTTATACTCCTCTCTTTTACAGCCCCCCCCCCCCCCACCGCTCAGGATGTCATGTGTGGCGTAGAATGCCCCCTCCTCGCTAACCCTTCCAGTCGGCCTGGGGCGAGTTGGTCATCCATCGCCAGCCCCCCCCCCCCCAGCACTCCAGGCTTCTGTGGCACGGCGTGGACAACGTGGCGGTGTTGTGGATAGCCTTCTCCATCTGCTCCTTCTCCAGATTGTCAACCCCCCCTCTGGGGATGGGGGAGAGCTTCCTCCCCTCAGGGTCCCCAGCAGCCAGCACGCACACACGACAGGTGCTCAGTAAACAATCAATGAGTAGATGAATGGGTTTTGCATGGCTGGGAGTTAGAGGGGGAAATAGGCCTTTCCTCCGCTGGAGCCCAGAACATACCTGTCCTTTCACATCTCTGCTCTCAGATTCTGGTGCTGCTTCCAGGTCCTATGGTCAATTTTCAAGCAGCCAAAAGGGTTGAAAATGTGCCCCCGGCAATGCTGCCCATCCAGATGCTGACAGCAGGGCCTCCAGAGGAAAGGGTGAGAGGAACTGGGGGAGTCTGGCTCCAGGCAAGAGAGAAGAAGGCCCCTTCCTGTGGGGTCGCCAGAGGACCCTCCACCCCCCACCCACCATGAGGCATGGTCTGTATGTCTGGTTCTCACATCCCCCTTCTCTCCTCCTCCACCGCAGGAGTACGTAGCCTATAGCCATACGGGCCGCATCATCCCCGCCATCTGGTTCCGCTATGACCTTAGCCCCATCACGGTCAAGTACACGGAGAGACGGCAACCTCTGTACAGGTTCATCACCACGGTGAGTCGGTGGGGCACCTGCCATGTGCCCCTTCTGGCACGCCTGCTGGTTCTCGAAGTAATGGGAGGCAGCCCGCAGGGCTGGGATCTCAGGCTGTACACAGAAGGTTGTGATCCCTCGGATGGTAAGAAATGTTATCAGAATCATGTCAATACCAATGGCGTGTCATCAAGAAAATATTTTCCGAAGGGGAATGTCACTAAATGAATTTAATTTGTTAAGCAGATTTTTATATGGCTCATTGAAATATTTGTGATTCTCTCCAGTGTTTTATTTTATGGGTTTATTAGCAGGGTTTATCCTTTTACAGTGAAGATATAACTCATTTTTTCCCCGTGTCTGTTTTCCAATTATAGCTGCTGGTGCTGTCAGGTTTCTTCTTTCTTTCCTGCCTGCTTGTTCTCTCTTCTTTTTTTCTTTGATTTTTTTTATTTTTCCTTTTTTTTTTTTTTGCCATTGTCTCCATCAAGTCTGATTTTCTTTGGGGCAGCTGCAAGCTGATGTCATTTTTCTTTGATGCTGAGTATTTCTATCAAGGATGCTATTTCCTGGCCTCCCGTTCAAAGTGTCCTTGGGGGCAGAACAGCGGTCTCACGGCACCCTGTTTCAGCCAGGAGGCCCGAGATGTTTTATAAGCCCGAGTCAGCTGAGGTGGAAGAGATGGGGTGAGTATCCTCACCTCACAGATTTGGAAACTGAGGCCTGAAGGTCCTTATGCTTTTGTACGTCTTCATACTTTTAATAATGATTCAAGATCAAGGGTGTAGTCCTGGATCTTTCATTGCTGGCTCTCACTAGATTTGTATTAGTCAGGACTCTGTTACAGGAAAGACAGAAGCCCACATCCGGCTGGCTTGATGTAAGTAAGCCTCAGGCATGGCTAGATCCAGGCACAAATGTTGTCCGGAATAGGCCTTTTTTTTTTTTAGTCCTGTTTTCCTCTATACTGGCTTCATTGTCAGAAAGAATTTACAAATAGAAAGTGTCTCTTTCTCAGTAATTTGACCTGAGTCCTGGATATGACAGTACTGTCCTGGCCTCACGCAGCTCCCCTTCCAACCTTGGGGCCTAGGGAATGAGAGGAGTACCCCAGTTGGCCAGCCCCAGCCAGATCACAAGAACAAAGACTGTGAGGGGCTGGGGTTCCCCAAGAGAAAAATCAGGGGTCAGTTAGTACAAAACAGAGGGGTGGATATTAAGAGGCAAAAAGTTCAGATGTCCGCAACAACGTCTCCATCTTACGATCCACTACGTAGCAATAACAGGCCCTAGTCTCTCTGCCTCCCAGGCCCCATGAGGCTCAAAGGACATCATCAAAGGGAAGCCCTTTGCCTGATAGAAAGCCACGTGGGTGCAAAGGGTGTCGGAGCCCTAGTGCTTACTTGAGCCTCACAACAGACTTTATGCTGCTTTCTGACTCCATACAAATTTGAAATTTCTAGTCAACAGAGGGCACCTACCATAAAGCTAAGACACCCGACACAGATTGGGAAAAGGTACACACATACAAGAAAGGAATAATCCTCAGAATTTATATAGAGAGGCTTCCTATAAGCCAGTAAGAAAAAGTTAAGCAACCAAAAAGAAAAAAGGTGAGGACTTGACCATTCACGGAGGAGACCATACTGGCCGTGAAAAGATGCCCCGAGTTCCCTAGAGATTGGAGGAATTTGATTCAAAATATAAGACCCAGTTTGGTCCTATCAGAATGGCAGAAATTACAGACCCGCCACAATAGAGATCAGGAGATGCCCAGCAAGGGGTCCTGCGTCCACTGTCTGGTACACAGGGAGATTGGGTCAGCCACTGGGGGTGATGCACAAATCCTTTGGCCCAAAAGCCAGGGGACTGGTGAGCAAGTGATTTTACCTAAGGCCCTACAGGGTAACACCCCAAATGTTTTGGGGTTTTTTTGTTTTTTGTTTGTTTGCTTGTTTTTTACGCCAGTGCTCCCACTGCATACCCAGAGTAAGGAACTAAGACACAAGTAGGTGTGTTTGTGAAGGTGTGGTGTGCTTCTCAGAGGCCCTGGGGTCTTCGGCACTGGCAGTGGCAGTGGCAGAGAAATCCCTGGCAAAAGTTTAGCGAATAAATGAACTTGCTTCATTTCTCAGCCGCTTGCTAAACTTCTGCTAGAATTTGCCACATGCCAGGCCCTGTGCGGGGCAACAGAGAGAACCGGCTTTGACTTTATCCTTGTCCTTAAACCGCTCCCAGCTGGTGGGGAAGGGGTGTGAGCACGCAGAGAACTGACGTCCCGTCCAGTGGGGGCTCCGCTGGAGCTGTGCACCGGGCACTGTGGTAGCAACGACTCCCTTTTGTTTGGAAAATTTGAAGAAGGAAACCCAGAGGTGGCTCTTGAAGGATGTAGAGACATTTTCTAGACTGGTGAGTGAAGCAGAGAGGGCCTTAGCCCTGGGGAGAGTACGTGCAGAGGTGCCCAACGGTAGCATGTTTTGTGAAGGCCCCATGGCCCCTTTCGATGGGGGTGGACTTCTGAGAGCCGGAGGTCCCAAGAAGTCACAGGGGCAGAGCCTGTCCTTCGTAACCCAGAGGCCAGATGCTCCGTGACTCCCATTTCCTTCTCCTCCTGCCTTTGGCCCTCAGCCTCGCCTCCATCTCTGCCCCGTCCACCTCCCCCCGAGCGTGGACCAGGCTGAGGGAACCTCCTGACATCACGAGCCTGGTGGTTTTTCTGAAGGCCCTGTGCCACCCTCATGGTTGCCACGGCAACCGTGGGGGTCAGCCCCAAGCGAGCCAACCGGCTGTCCCTGGCAGATGGCGTCATTGTGGAGCTCCAAAGGCCCTTGTCACGAGGCAGCAGATGTGGGGATGACGTGCACACGCAGACACACGGCACAAAGAGCCCCGGGAGCCCGGGCAGGCCGGGGTGGGGCCGGGGTGGAAGTGGAGGCACCTGCTGCGACGTCTCTTTCTCTCTTTTTAAAATCAAACACTTGTGTGTAAAGCCCCCAAGCCCCAAGTAGGGGCCTCTGCAAATAGCTCCTCACAGGGGCTGCTTAAGAGAGGGCTTAGGCCGGAGGCCAGGATGTCGTCATGTGGCGGCTGCAGGGCTGCGGAGGCAGCTGTGGGTGGGCTGGAATGAGGTGGGGTGCAGCTCAAGGGGGTGTGGGTGTGGAGGGGACGGCGGGTGGGGCCTCCCTGACGCGTTTGTACCTATCAAGTACCTGGCTTATTCAAGGTTGCCCCTCTAGGGTCTCATGGTCTGCAAAGGACCTGGACCTCCCGAGTCTGAATGGAGGAGGATCCCTCCTCCGGGAAGTCTCCATCAGGCTGCACGGGACTTCTGCCTCTGGGCACCCAGGGCACGTTGCTCAGACTTCCGCTCTGTGCTATTCCAGAAAATTCCGCCACTAAAGGAATAAACAGATGGTGTTTAACGACATGCAAGTGATCCCCTTCAAAGTGCCCCCTCCCACACACGCACATTTGTCCCCCACCCCTGCCACTTGCTGGAGCCCCTTTTTTGGGATTGCCTTCAAGTGGGTTGTGGTGACAGATTGGATGACTTCAGAAGTGTCACATCACTCTCCTTGTGTATTTCATTTTATTAGGGAGGAACAGCCAGAAGTCAGAAAGTACCACATTGGGCCGGTTTGGCTGTGACAGTTTTTGCCCCCCAAGAAGTACCAGCTGGTAATGGCATGCTCCCGTTGGGCAGCAGGGTGGCTGAATTAGACACCGTGCCTGCCCTCCAGGTGCTTCTTGCCGGTGAAATAGTGCCCCAGACTTCAGGTTGCACTTTATGATTGCCAGGCCTACTTACGATACCTCCAGGTCTGATGTCCCTGTGTGTCCCCAGCATCCAGCACAGGGCCTATCCTGGATGCAGGTACTCAAATATGTACAAGACACAGCTGCTCGAAGTGATCGTATAGGTACGCTGATTAAGCATCTACTGTGTACCAAGTAATCTTATAATTACCTCCTTTAACTTTCCCAGGAACCCTCCAAGGTAGATGATATCATTCCTGTTTTATGTATGAATTAACTGAGGCCCAGAGAGGTAAAGAAACTCATCCAAGGTCACACAGCCAGTAAATGGCGAGGCTGGGACTTGACTCCAGAGCCTGCTTCTGTCACATCCTCACCCCACCTTCACCCCTCCACCACTTATCTTGGGAGCCTCCATCCTCCAAAACAAGGGCTCTCAAAGATGTCCCAGCAACCGAGTCCCCAGAAACCATGGAGCCCTTAGTAGGACAACAGGGTGACCTGATAACAGTGACTCCCTGCTGGAAATCGGGAAGAAATGTCACAGCAGGAAACAAGGTGACATTGTGAGCATGAGTGATAAAGTCACCGTCACAGATACACAAACCATAAAAAAACAAAACAACAACAAAAGACCAGCCCACATCAGCGGTCCAAAACTGGTTGGCTGGTCGTTTGCAAATTTTCCTGCCAGATCTGATTACCTTTCACTCTTCTATTTGGGTACCTGCAAGGATTTGCCATAGACAAAAGGCATCAGGTACTTGGGTGGGGAGTGGGGTGTGGGGGAGAGTGTAAAAACAATTGAGAAGAGACAAACTGAAAACTGGGGAGGTTTTGCCCAGTAAGGCAGTATGAGTAGGGAAGAGACCAGCTTTGTAGCTGGACCCGGATCTCGCCTACTCAGACTTCCCTTGGTGTGTCTCTCCCTCCTGGACCAGGAGCTCCAGGAAGACAGGGCAGGGCCTTAGTCAGCTCTGGTCTCCAGGCCTGGGGCAGCCGAGGAAGGTGATACGTAGGCGTCAGATACTGAGCAGACGGATGGAGGGGTCTACGCCTCGGTCCACCCCTCTACCACAGCAGTTTCTATTAGGTGAGCCGTAACATAGAGCCCACATTAGCAGCTCAGTACTCAGGGCCGGACATGTGTAAAAGACTTTGGTTCCGATCTTTACAGACCTTTGAGCATAGCTATATCTTCTAGAACATTGTGTACCAGGGACAGATTGCTTAACTGGGTCTGCACACAGATCTCTCGGTGGCCATGGAAGCTGCTGGTGCTTGCCGTTTGAAGGCAGATTCTGAGACATGTAAGGAATATTGGAATGGAGCGAGCTCCCTTTTACAAACTCACTTATTTCGACAGCCACACGAGCTTCTTCCTAAACTTTGTTGATGGGGTCCCCTTCGGGACATTCGATATGTAAAACCTAACAGAATTGAGAAAATAAATACAGAGAAGCCATCCATGCATGATACAGGGACTGGAGGAAGCCTCAGGTTGGGGGTGAAGCAGGGGTTCTAACAGAAAAAAGCAGGCCGTTTGCAGCCTTCCAGACCTGGATTCTCCTCACCCTCGCCTATTTGGTAGCTGTGTGACCTTGAACAAGCCAGTCCCTCTCTGAGCCTCTGCTTCCCCATCTGTGAAATGGGGGTCGCTCCATTTCCCTAGTACTTGTGCAGATCGAATGAGAAGGCAGAAGAAATTGCCAGCTCACGCCTGACACATAGTAGGTGCTTCACTGAGGTGGGTTTTGGGGGAGGGGAGCAGGTATCTTGCAACTGCAGCCATCGTAAGAGTGGTGGGGAGAGGACTCTGTTCTCCCCCAGGCTCCTGTCCCAGAGGGTGGGAGTGGGGGGTCTGGCAGACGTGACGCCCCTGGATGGAGACCACCACACCCTCTCCTGCCCCACATTTCCAGGGCCCAGTCATCATCAGCGTCCCTTCCACAACAGCCCCCACCCCTGCAAAGCCGCAGCCTCGGTGTTCTCATCCGCGGCTCCAGTCTGTCTGCCGCCACCGGCCTCTGATGGGACTCCGATTCATTATTTATTTCCTCATACTGTGCCTTTTCCATAAGCTTTTCGAGCATTGCTGCCTGGACGAGGACAGTGAATGAACAGTTCCCAGGCACTTGTGGCATAGCAGGCGGCCAGACAGAGGTCATCTTGGTCCTCACGGGGGGGCCCCATTGTACAGATGAGAGAAACTGAGGCTCAGAGGGGTGACCTGGCTTTCCTGGCCACAGTGGCTGGGCTGGGATCTGCCCGCAGGAATGTTTACTCCAGAGCCCAGTCTCCACCCCCACCCCAGGGTCGGTGTGTGTGTGTGTGTCGTGCTTCTCCACTGCCCACTGTGGAAAAGTAGTTGGGGGGAGGGGCAACAGATTGGGAAAACATCAGTGTCAGTGGAACAACGGACGGATTCAGCTCTCCAGCCAGTGCGGTTGGAACACGTCCTTTCCATATTATAAGGAATTAAGAGCCGTAATTAAACTGTAAGGGAAACACACACACACACACACCTTTTCAAGGTAGACAAGCTGACTTCATTCTAGCCATAGTGGGAGGTTGGGAAGCTGGTAGAACCACAGAAAGTCTCTGCTAAAGAACAAAGGGGCATTATTGATGACTTCTGATGAAAGTAAAGTAATGCACTCCTCTCAGACTCACCGGGGCCTGGGTATCGAATATTCCTTGTTTCCATTTCCGGAGCCAGGGCTGCTGACCAGAGTAGGGTTGCATGTGCTGGCTGTGGTGGCCCTTCCTGACTCAGTGGCCCTGCTCCTTCACCACCCTCCCCTGAGCTTGTCCCCCTGCCTCAGGGGCTGGTTGGGATACCAAAACATGGCAGGAGTGAGGAAGCAAGGGAACAGGCGTTCATGGCGGTGTGTGTGACACACTCATTCCGTCTGACAGCAGTCCTGAGGGGTGAGGATTAGTCTTCCTGTTTTTTAAAGTAAGGAAACGGAGGTATGGGAAGTAAGGATGACACAAGGGCACACGACAGGAGGGGTTCCAGCCAGAAGTACCTTTGTATCAGGAACTTCTGATATCTTCTTGGCGTTTGGGGTTGAGGTAGAGTCTTGGGGAGATTGAAGAGCTCCCTGGCTGGCCAAAGAATGGAAATAACCTCTAGCCTAGGTACTCTGCCCCCGAGGGGTATGCTTCATCACAAACACTTCTTGGCACTTAGCTGAGGAAATATCCTGCTGAGGTCTCAGCCACCCCATCTGTAGAAGGGGCCCTTGCAGTGCTTGGGACCTGGGCCACTGCAAAGAATCTGCATGTGGTGCCTGGGACACCTTCGCTGTCCTGTCTTTCTATGAATTGGCTTGTTCTCAGCTAACAGAAAAAGGGAAATGGAGACCCAGAGTCTGGTTCTGGGAAATAAGTGGTATTTTACCCATTGTTCTTCTTAGAAGGGGTCTCAGAGAGGTTTCGAAAATCTCAGATCTTAGCAACAAGGTCGGAGCCTTCCGGTCAACTGCAAGATTAGGTTAAGTAGCATTTACTGAGCACCTACTAAGTTCTGGGAGCTCCAGAGGCATTTCCTGCAGTAGGACAATTGGCAGGGGTAGGGGTGGTTTCCCCATGTCATAGATGAAAAAAGCTGAGGCCCGGAAAGACCCTCTCTGGCTAGAGTGAGCGAGGGACAACCATGACTTGGCCTCCCAAGGCTGAGCCCTTTCTGCCACCATGGCAGACCCCCCCAGCATCACCTCATCCCCACCATGCTCAGGGCTCCCTGCTGCACATCCAGCGACGAGGCGTATGGTTGGCTTTACCTTCACTTTTAGTCATTTGTATTCATGTTGGCGCATCCCCGTGGGTCAGCAAGGTGCCGGGCCACCATCTTCCCTTTCAGCAGCCCTTTCCTTAGTCTCTTCTTGAGATCTGCTCTAGAGATGGGGTGAAGCCTGTTACCTCGCCATCACCAATGTAGGGCCTGCACCCCATCAGGTGCAGCCTCTTGACTTCATGTATTTCTGTGTTTCAGACGCAGGAGCTGTGGCCTCCTCAGGACCCAAGGCGGCCATGATTGGCACCAGCTTGGAGGGTCCAGATGTGGTCACCTCCTGGGGTTGGGGGTTTCTGTGGCCACCCACATGTCAGAATCCAGGGAGCACTACAGCCTGAGAGCACCCCAGGACCCCTCTCCTCATGACCCCTGCTTCATCTCACACCAGTCACCACCTATGAATATGAGTGCGTCAGGAAGGTCCCAGCCAACTAATGGCAAAATCATGAAAGCAGGGGGCCCTAGCAGCATCAAGCAGGCTGCTAGGTTTCCTTCAGCTTTTGAGGTGCCTCGCCCCACCCTGGAATGTGCTAGAAATCCCCCTCCTCATTTGACCAGTGACCAGCACCTTTGACAGAAGTCGGACAAGGGGAGATGTGCTGCTGAGCTGGGTAGTATCGGGAGACGCACATGGGGGCTCACTGCGGGGCCTCCTTACGCTCAGGCTGACAGCAGCTCACTTGGCTGGGGTCAGTTGCTTAGTGGCTTGTGTGCCCCAGGGCCCCAGCTTCCCCGCAGCTGTGTGTTTCTTGTGTACCTCAATGCATGTGTTGTCTCCTGCCCCTGGCCGGCCCAGGAAAAGGAGGCTCCAGACTGGGCGCCAGGTGTTTGTGAATCATAGGCATGCTCGGGTTCCAAAGCGTGTGTGTGTGGATATAGGGCGTGGAGTGTGTGTGTCTGTGTGTGGTTTTTTTTCTTTTTCTTTTTCTTTTTTTTTAATTATTTGCTGCATTGCACTTAAGTCACAATTTCCTCTTCTCTGATCCAAACTCTAAAAGCATTTTGCGGTGTAAAATCTCCTATCATCTGATCCACTCTACCGAAATAAACCAGCTCCCCTGCCGTCATCTTCCTTGAAAAGTGCCCCTGCGTCATACTCTGAGGCTGGCAGGGAGAGGCCTTGCCTGCTGAAAACACTTCATAATAATCCCTCCAGCGCCCCCCAGCCTCTTCACTCCCTGGGGGGCTGCTCTGGTTTCCTGGGCTGTTCTTACTGGAGTGCCAGCTGTTCCACTTACAGCCCGTCCGTGCAGACCCGCTCTGTCTGCCGTGGGCCTCACAGCCCTCTGCTTAGCTCATCTCGTGGAAATATCATTTTAAAAATAAACACTGGTTCGATGCGCACTTCCCTCTCACCTCCGCTGTGTCTCCTGGCCTCCTCCGCTGGGCACCACAGGGTCCATTAAGGCACCACTGTCTCTCGGAGTTCTCCAGTGGTCGGGGCTCAGCGGCTGGCCGGCCACCCAGTGGTGCCTCCGGGGCGGGCTCCGGAGCCTTCTGCACTGTTCCGCTGGACTTCCTCTTAGTCCTGTGGTCATCTAAGCGCTCCTTCAATGTGGCAGGGGGAAAGAGTGAGCGCTCTGGAGGCGGACAGACGTCACTGTGCCACACACTGTGTGACCTTGGAAAAGTGATTTCCTCTTCTGGGCCCCCAGGTGCATGGCGGAGGCGTGGCCCACAGGTGATGGGTCGTATGGGTTCTTGTGAAGGCATAAAGTATGCACTCAAGACGAAGACTCCATTTAAAGTTGCCTTGCAAACCTTCTGTGAACTTCTTTTACCTGACATTGTCTATACTTTGATTCTTTTATGGAACCAGAAAGCAACCGATAGGCCAGAAAATTTTGAGTAAAGCATCGCATTACTTTGATATGTCACAAGTGGAGTCCTGACAACTTCGAAGCAAAGTTAGTCACTCGGTTCGGCGGAGAAGCTTCATGCCTGAGAAGCAGCGGAGTGCCGTGTTGAGTGCAGACTCCAGAGTTTTAAACTGTCAGTTCGACCACAAATTACGGTGGCATTGGACAAGTAGTACAATGTCTCTGTGCCTCGGTTTCCTTGGCTGTCACATATGTATAAGAGTAGGACTTTCTAGGATTGGCCTTGGGATTCAGGAGGGAGGTGGGAGGGGCAGAGCACTCAAGCCCTGCCTGGCATAGAGAAAGTGCTGTGTGAGCTCTGCTCCGTCATACAGGACGTCATGAGCTCAGACATACAACAGGTGACATTCCTTATCATCCCCCCTGCTATAGCAGGTCTTCGCTAGGGGGCAGTTTTCACCTCCAGGAGACATGTGACTGCATTTGGAGACATTTTGGTTGTCGTGACAGGTGGGAAAGGGTACTCCTGGCAATCCCTGGGCAGAGGCCCCCGAGACGCTGCTAATTAACGTGCCGCAGCACCCAGGACAACGAAGTTTCTGGTCCCCCAAAGTAGATAGCACCATAAGAAACTCTGCCAATACAAGCTTTCTGGTAGCACCATAGGCCCCCTGTGCTCTGTAGTGCTTGCCTTGGTTGTAATTTTGCATTTGATGATATGATTATTTGGTTACTACCTGTCCCCTGGATTCAGTGCAAGTTTCTGAGAGTGAGAGATTATTTCTCGCCCCAGTCCATCCAGGCCGGTGCTGCCTCTTCGGCCCCTCCCGGAGCTCCGTCACAGGCAGCACCAGGCCCGTACCTGTCCCATCCGGTTCAAGTCCCAGGATTGCCACTTCCTGGCTGTGTGACCTTGGGCCAGTGGCACTGCCTTTCTGAACCTCCATTCCTTCATCTGCAAACGGGATTGTAAAACTCTGATTAAGTTTAGGGTGGAAGTTAAGACCACAGCCTCCAGGGTGAAGACAGAGCTGAGGTCAAGTCACCACTCTGCTACATACTGTGTGAACTTACTTACGTAACTAAACCTTGGTTTCCTCACCTATGAAATGGGTCTAATATTCCCCTTCCTCATTCAGAAGGCGATTAAGGGATTTAAAGGAGCTGATAATGATTACTTTTATTGTTAAATTCGTCATCCAGTAAGTGCGGTTTTTTGAGCCCTGCGTATGTTCCAGACCCCATTAGTCATGGGGCAGAGCATCTGTACTCCCATAGCTCATTGTCTCATGATCTGGGAGGGAGCTGGCCTGGCGCTGCAGCCAGCACTGACCTCTGACCACCCCCCCCCCTTCCAGATCTGTGCCATCATCGGTGGGACCTTCACTGTGGCCGGCATTCTGGACTCCTGTATCTTCACAGCCTCGGAGGCCTGGAAGAAGATCCAGCTGGGCAAGATGCATTGACGACCCACCCGGCCCAATGGCCGAGGACCCAGGGAGACCGCCAGCCCTGTTTCCAGCGCCCTGTCTCCTCCTGCCCTCTTATCTGGCCCAGGATCTGGCTGCGTCCCAAAGTGGGGGTTGGGGGAGGTAGGGGGTGGCTCACGGTTTTGCAGCTACCTCTTTTCCCCATCTTTAATTTTACATGAATTACACTGCCTGAAGTGGTGGTGCCCCTTTTTCTGGGGAGCCCCAAGACCAGAGTCAGGCAGGGTGGGTTCGGGGATATCGGGGACCACTCCCGGGAGGGCTGCAGTCCCTTCCTTCTTAGAGGAACAGCCCAGAATCCACGTCGACCAGCTCTCAGCCAGGCTTTCACAATCTTGAAGCTCCCACCATTTGGATGCACCAATCACTTGGTTTCTGCCCTGGGCAGCCAGCCCGCAGACCAGGGCTCTCTGCTTTGGGTCACGCTGCCCAAAGCTGCCCCTCCTCGGCACCTTCAGCAAAGGACGGTACTTCCCAGGCGAGCCCCTGAGGTGTGGCGCCGTAGAAGGAACCCTCGCTTTTGCTCTTCCCTTCTCGCCCATCCCAGAGCCCAGGCTCACGTCCCTCACCCCCACCCATATCTTCTTCTCCTGAGAAGCAGATACCCAGTGGTCAGGTAGCAGCGGTGGAGACTTGGGTCTGCCCATTGGAAACTGAGCAGGTGGCGAGTTCCCTTTCCTCTCTTCCCCTTGTTTCTCGGAACCCCCCACCAATTGTGCCTCAGCCCCTGTGCTGTGTGGCAACAGCATCTCTTGGTGGAGGGGCTGGTTTTAAATGGGGAGTCATCCTTTGAACAACAGACATGGTTTGTGCGCCTATGTCCAGACAGAAAGCATCCTTCTCTGCAGCCCTAATAAAATCATGTCTCACCATCTCCCACACACTTGCCATCAATCCCAAGGGCTTCAGTGGGGGAAGCAAAGCAGACCAGTCCTTCTCCTGTCGTTGGAGATGGGGCCACACACCAACATGTTTCTGGTCCCTAGGGCAGTTCCATTGTGTCCCCACTTGCTCCTGAGCTGGGTCCCTCCCCTGTTGCTCACCCTCATCCTTCCCCTTTAGCCCTGAGAGGGAGCGGCAGTGGTCCAGGCATGAGTTCCACCCAGGGAATTTTAGGTATGCCCTTGTGTCCCAGGGAGAGAGCTGCCTGCCTGTTTTCCGTTTATACCAAGATTGTTTGCATACTTTTGTAATTAAGGGGAGTGTCTGGTGGAGGTTTTTAAATTATCTGTATAGCTCAAGTCTGCCATTTGTAATTTTTGGCTCTGGATTCCAATTAGAAAAGTGTCCCCTTCTGCATATGAGTTGACTGATGTTGTGAGCATAAACTGCATTTGGTTATCTCTGGTATCTGTGGCCACTTGGATGGATTTTTTTTTCCATATTCTGTTCCCCAGTTACTGAAAGGAATCTCTTTGGTGTGTGAATACCTGCACCTGTAGAGGGTGGGCAGGGTGGGGCGGGGAAATGTGTGGCATGCACAGGAGTTGAAATTCCACTTTTATGCTTTTTAAAAAACAAACTCTTGAGGACATGGGGGGTGTCAGTTTCCTATGGAAGAGACACCTCTGACCCTTTATTCTTATAAACAGTCTCAAGGGGGAAAAATGATTTCGTTCTTTCCCCACTCGTTGGGCTCAAATAGATTAAAAGGCTGATTTTCAGAAGTATTGCTGTGTGTTTCTTTCTTCTTGATTGTGGCTGGCTAGCCTGGAGGCTGGGATCACAGGCAGAATGGAATTTAATTCTAGAGGAGAAAAGTTGAGAAATGTGGAAAAGATCGGTGAAGATGATCAGAAAGTCAAGACCCCATGGAGCCAGCCCTTCTTTTATTGAATCCCTACAGAATATGCCTGGATCTGCCGGTGTCTAGCTGTGCGACCTCAGGCCAGGTCCTTACCACTCAGCATCCCTTTCTTTCTCAGCTGAAAACGGAGAGAGTAATAAAACAATCTCGTGGGCTGTTGTTGAAATTAAACCTATAATATGTGCAAGTAAGTCATACCGGATCAGAATGAGTTCATGTATGCAGAAAAGGGGTCCGTGGTGTATCTTCAATAATGGGAGTTATTCCATATAGGCATTCCGAAATAGGGTATAATCTCTTTGGGAACAGGGCTGACGTGTTTTCCCACAGCTTTGAACCAAGGGCTGCATAAATGAAAAGTGTTTCATAAACTCTTCTTAATTTCCAAGGATCTGGCATTCCTTGTTCAATCTTCAGCTCAGCAAAGGGAGACCATCATCGGCTATGAGAAGGAGACTGACGTGGCTATTTACCTTCGGTCCTTCGAGGCCCTCACCTGGAACAGCACAAATGTGGATCATTCCATCAAGGGTGAATGTGGGAGTGAACCAGTCTGCAAGAAACTCTTCACTTGATTCTCCCCGTTCTTCTCTCTTTAACATCCTGATACTAGAGTTACCGTGGCCCTCAGAGCTAGAGGTCAAGCGTAGTGTGCCTGCTGGTCGTCAGTACACATGTTCCCAAACCGGTTCATGCCATCTGTGCTTTATGCTGTAATGCTGGGACTTAGCTAACCAGTGAAATAGGATTGAAAAATGAAAAAATCTAGTCCAACTAAGTCGTATACTTTGCAGAGACCTGATAATGGTGAGTTGCTACCCTTTCCTCAAAATGCTCCCGAATTAGATATGAGCAAGACTCTACTGAAAAGACTTGGGGCAGGGATGGAGGGGGGTGGGGTGGACAGCGGGACATCCTTGAGGATTCTACTGAGGGTCTCAGTTCTCACTCCACGTTAAAGTCACCCAAAACTGGAACTCTCGGGTTGGTTTCTGTAAGGACACGGTTTATGCAAGGAAAGTGAAGGAGAACTCCAACAGAGTTTCTCAATGAGAAAACCTTGCCTCAGGGTCAAAAGATTGATGAACGTTTTTTAAGTGGACATAAAACGTTTAAGGTATGTGTCATTTTTATGATTCCCCTCTTAAACCAGTTCTTTCGATTGTCTAACCAAGAGCAGATGACAGCGTTTTCGTGTAAGAGGATTTCTCAATCAGGGATTATAGCACAGACTCATAGAGAGGGGTGGTGATAGGTCGGGGGCTGTGCCGGCTCAGGCAGGGGGAGGGGCTGCGGTTGCACAGGAGGTGAAGTTACAGAGGTGTATCAGGGAAGAGAGCCGCTCATCACGCTGCCTGAGGGGGGCAGGTACCACAGCGCGCGTGTGAAGCTTGGGAAGAAGTAGCATGTAGCAATGGCACTTACAAGGGACAGCTGTCGTTCGTTTTTATTACTCTATGTCACAGATTCATTTTTGATTCTTGCCAGAAACAAAGAGACACGCTTTCCTAATGTGGCAGGCCACCGGAGGTCCTAATCCCTTCTTAAGAAATTGGCTCATTAGCTGTTCCAGTAGATAGCTGCCGTGGTCTAGGAATGCGAGAGGGGGACTGTATGAAGGACAACATTCCCCCAAGACCTTTTTCCCTCCCCAGCAGTTGTCTTTGGTCAGTCATGTAGTGATGAGGTCATGCACTTTATTCCGACCAAAATAAGTTATTAAGTCTTGTAGAAATAGCTACCAATGGTTGGGCATTCTCCACGCGCCAGGCAAGGAGTGATTGTTCAGACCTTGTCCTTCCCAATCCTCACAGCCATCCTACCCGGTGGGTGTTCCCTCCTTTTTACAAAAGACAAAACAGATTTAGTAACTTTGCTCCATCACACAGCCAGCAGGCGGTAAAGTTGGAATTCAAACTCATGTTCGCCTGACTCCAGGGTTATGAAGAATCGTACGGTTCTGCCTCAGTCCCCAAGAGCATCTTATCTGCCTCCAAAGAGGGAACTGACCCCCACCCCCCAAAAAGGGGGAAATTGAAAGTGGTGAGGGTACTTTTGTTTTTGTTTTCTTCCTTTTTTTTTTTTTTAAAGATTTTACCTTTTTATTCGACAGAGATAGAGACAGCCAGCGAGAGAGGGAACACAAGCAGGGGGAGTGGGAGAGGAAGAAGCAGGCTCATAGTGGAGGAGCCTGATGTGGGGCTCGATCCCATAACGCCGGGATCATGCCCTGAGCCGAAGGCAGATGCTTAACCGCTGTGCCACCCAGGCTCCCCTGTTTTCTTCCTTTTTAAACAGCCTGCAAAGGAAGCTAAATTGAACATTTGGGAATCCTCTTAAAAAATGTAAGGCCCTTAAAACATTTTAATTACACAAATAATACATGCTCGTGGTCCCACTGGAGGAAAATCAGAAAAGAGCAAAAAGGAAAAATTAAAGTGGGCCCTGATTCCACTAATCAGAGGTAGTCATTGTTAACACTGTAGTGATAGCCTTCCATAAACAAAATGGGGTCACGCTGTTCATAGTATTTTGTAGTTTACTCTTTTCCACAATAGACCACTTCCTGTGTTAACGACTATGGATCTCATCATTATCTTCATTGGCTGCCAGATAACAATAAGTGTATTGAGTATCTAATGGTGGACTGTGTTCATCCTCTCCTCCTGTCTCATTTAGAACCTATTTGGGGCACCTGGCTGGCTCAGTTGGTAGAGCACGCACCTCTTGATCCCAGCGTCATGAGTTCAAGCCCCACAGTGGGTGTGGAGGCTACTTAAAAAAAAAATTAAAATCATTCAGAACCTGTTTTTTTTTTTCTTAAAGATTTATTTATTTGAGAGCATGTGTGGGAGTGCAGACTCGAGGTCGGGGTAGGGACAGAGGGAGAGAGAGAATCATGGAGCAGACTCCCCACTGAGCAGGGAGCTGGATAGGGCTCCATCTCATGACCCTGAGATCATGACCCGAGCCAAAATCGAGAGTGGGACACAACTGACTGAGCCACCCAGGCACCCCACAGAACCTGTTCTTTCGCCTGTAAAAGGAACAATTCAGAGGATTGTTTACCAGATTAAGGTGACATCTGTAAAACTTGGCACAATGCCTGACATTAAATGCTCAGCCAAGTAAGATTAGCCATTACTATTCATTTAATAATAATTTCTACTATTTATTAAGTGCTTACTTTGTGCCAGGTATTGTGCTAAGGGTTCATTTAATCCTGGCACCAAGCCAATGAGGTAAATATTATTATTCCCATTTCTCTGATGAGGAAAGTGTCAAGAGGCTAAATATCTTACCCAAAGCTACACAGCCAGGAAGTGATGGAGAGCCAAACCCAGGCAATCAGAATCTGGGCTCACATTTTTCCCCATGTACCACCCTCTGCCTCAGAGACATAAAAATATTCCCTGGGCATTTCCTCTGTGCTAGCCCTGTCCTAGGCCCCGGGGTTCAGTACCAATTCCTGTGCATGTTTCCAAGGGTGGACATGAGGCAAGATACCATCCGATCCCACTGAGTCCTCATTGAGAGTAACAGAGCCTCAGGCCCTCAAGGTCTTATCTGGTGATGTCATTGCACCTGTCTTAATTTTACTGAGTGTGGGGTGAGGGGTGTAAAGACATACCTCCCCGCCCTGGTTGATCATGACCATACCTTGATTATCCCGGGTTGTAATGATCTGTCCTCATGGTGACCTATAATACTGTGAGTTTAAGGTCCGCAAAGGTTGAGTTGATACACTCAGGTATTGCAAAATGATTACCATAGTAGCTCAGTTTACACTTCCATCACCTCACGTAATTGCCATTTCTTTTTTGTGGTGAAGACATTAAAGATCCTCCTTATGCTTCTCCCCCCCCCCAACCCCCCCCAGCCTCCTTACTCTTGGAGCCTGATGGCCTTTTGGTTGCTATTGCCTCAACAAGTTTCACACCGCTTACCCTGCTGCCATGGCTTCTCCAACCAGCCCAGGTGTTGGCCATCCTGAGTCTGAGAGCCAGAAGTCACCAACACCTACTGCGGGTGGGATGTGTGTGTGTGTGTGTGTGTGTGTCTGGAATGAAACCTAAAATAGGACCCGGCAGGTTCAGGGATCACGGCAGATGCCCTGGTTGACCATGAGTATGAGTAAATGCTGGTGTTTAACAATTGCATCACCATATGCCTGAAGACACTAATAAATGGAGAGCAGGGGGGGACCTGCCCGATTCTGGCAAGACAAGCTTCTCTCTGAATTTCAGGGTGTCCATCTGTTAACTGAGCACCACAAAGTGTTCTATCTGACATGTGGCACAAAGTAGGTGTTTAATACATATGAACTGAATGAATGAATCAATTCTTTCAATGATTAAGTCCATCAATCACTGGAAGTCTCCCGCACAGCGAGACCTTTCATTCCCAAGGGCCTCGCGGGGTGTCTTAGCCTGACTAGCCGGCGGGTGGCGCCCGCGTCTCCGGGCGTTCTTCCCGGGATGGGAGGCGGAGCTGGTACGCGGCCGGGCGGGGCGGGGCGGGGCTGCGGAGGGCCCGGGGTGGGCGGGGCCGGGACGAGTGGGGCGGGGCAGTGGCCACCAACCCGCAGGCGAGCTCCTGCTGCAGAGGCCCGGGAAGTTTTTCTTCCAAGGTCCGTGGACCGTGTTTACATGAAACACAGAAATCTTACAGTTTGCCTCATCGGGAGTTAATGGCGATAGTCTGAAAGTGAGGACTCGTGGATGTGAGGCCCAGCTTTAGGGCTGTCCTGGAGCAAGCCCCTATGCTTTCATTAGGAATAACGGCTTACTGTAATTGAGCTCTAAACACTTCCAGCGGATTAACTCATTTAATCCTCTTAACAACTCTACGAGTCACCTGCTAAGATCATCCCCATTTCACAGATGTGAAAACTGAGGCTCAGAAATATGGAGGCATCTCCCCAAGGTCCAGCCACATGAAGAGGCACTTGGATCCAGGTCTGATTCTACAACCGCAGCTCTCCCCAATGATGTGGGAAACAAAGGCAGAAGAAAAATTATTAAATTTCCTTATTATCAATAGCCCATTGACAAGTCCTTGAAACAGAGTGACATTCCTCTAGGGACTCAACTGCCTCGATGTAAATACTCGCTAAGGGCAAAAGACAATCCAGCCTGAACCCCCCCCCCCCAATCCTGTAAGTCTACTTTAACATTTAAAAATTCCTTTGGAAACTTCCGTTATCTCTAAACCCCCCAAGATACGTGTTGGTAATCATCCCCCAAGCATATGGCCCACTGTATACATTCCAAGGGTCTCATGACTAAGGTTGTATTAGAGGGTAATAAATGAGCTTTTCCCAACAACAGTCAGCCCCCTCAAGGTCCTAGAAATCTTGCTTGCAAAATTCCTTAGAGACTTATGCTATCCCGAACCCCCTCCCAACTTGAAAGTATATAATGGGCCACTTCTCATGACCCCAGTGCACCCCTTTCTGCCCATGGGTCCTGTCCCCTTGCTTTAATAAAATCACCTTTTTGCACCAAAGACGTCTCAAGAATTCTTTCTTGGCTCTGGCTTCAAAACCTAATGTCTTTCCTACATCACCCAGCAGGGGTAAAAAACTGGGGGGAAGTTTTGCAAGACCAGGTGGTTGGTTCTCACGCTCTCCATTGTTGCACCTCAAAATCTTTGGGTGGGCGGGAGGAGGGGAGAGCTTGCTTTAATACCCAGACCTACCACTGCCTGCTTTCCTAGGACTGTGATGGAGCACAAAAATTTTGCATTTTGAGCAAGTGTCTCAGTGACTTTGAAGGAGCAAATCAGTGGATTGTATTTGGATCATCATGAATGCCCAAAGCAACCAACAACATAATTAAATCAATCACCTCAGCCGAGGGCAACAAGAGGCAAAGCAAGAGTTTGGGATAAGAAAGGGACTCTTGGTGTGCCTATTTTTAAAACACCAGTAGGCCTCTATTGCAGGCCCTAGAGAAGTATGCTCCTTCTCCCCGGCGGTGCCAACTCTTGGTTGGGTCCTGGCGGAACCCTCGAAGCCTCACAGCCCTGAAATGCCCTCCTTGGAGTGAGGCACTGCGATCCCACCCCAAGTCGCAGGGGGCGCCACTCAGTCTGGTTGGGGCAGGAACGGGGCTCCGCTTCCTTTCTACGCTTGCGCGGCAAGGAAGCCCTCACTTCCGGCCTTGCGCGCTCGCGGCCTGAGCCTACCGGGCGCGAGGTAAGTAGATAGAGGCTGGTGTTTTGTCCGAGTGAGAAGCTCTCGGCCCGGGTGGATCCTACCCCGACGTGCGGCGTGGCCGCCCACCTCCCCAGAGACCTCTCTTTGTGACCTCCGAGCGGGCTTTCTTCTCCTGCTCGAATCTTCCTCCCACAGTCAGCTTCGAGGTCCCAGTGCCGTCCTCTTCCCACGACCCCTCTGGTCAGGCAGGCGCTCCCCACGCTTGCCTTACTCTGTGTAACACCCAGACCCTTCGCTTCCCCCATTCTCCTCCCTCAGCCACCTTCTTCCGAGGCCACCTCCGCCCGTGGAGCCCTTGTGCAGCGATGGGGAGGAGTGTCCTGGATGGAGAGCAGGCCCTGGTACCCAACCGAGCATCCATCCCCCTCTTCCCACGCCTCTCTTTGCAGACGGTCAACATGAAGTTCAACCCCTTCGTTACGTCGGACCGCAGCAAAAACCGCAAACGCCACTTCAATGCCCCCTCGCACGTGCGCAGGAAGATCACGTCTTCCCCACTGTCCAAGGAGCTGCGGCAGAAATACAACGTCCGCTCCATGCCCATACGCGAGGACGACGAGGTCCAGGTTGGTCTCCCTCAGGCTCCCGTGACCTAGCTGCATGTCGCTCTGGTGCCGCCTAAGAATGTCACGTGTGCGTGGACGTGGGGAAGTCGTAGACTCACATGCCCTCACCACCCTGGCGAGTAATGTCACCCTGCAGATGTGTGGGACCAGAGATGGGGCTACCAGCGTGTCTACCCAGCTTAACTGAGGGCATTCAGATGCAATTCTTTAATGGTAATGATTGTTTAAAAAATAGTATACCGGCCAAGCAAAACTTTGCTTTTCGATTTAGTCCCTTGCCTGCAAGTTTCCCAGGCATTGCTCAGGGTGGCTCTTTGAACCAGATTCTCCGGGAGAAAGTGCGGTAAGAGTAGTGTTTAAGTAGTGTTGGGTTTAGCGGAGGCTGGGCATTTGATGGTACTGGATTTGGCAGAGAGAATAGAAAAGGAGCAAGTCAGAAGCATGAAATTATGAAAGAGAATGATCCTTGTGAGAAAGTATAAGACGTCTGTTCTTCCTAGAGCTTGTGGTGTGTGGTAAGAAAGGGAAAGTGGGGGACGACTGAAATAGACTGGGTAGATTAACTCCTTAAAGGAGTATTTATGGAGCAGGCACTGTTCTCGGCTCTAGCAGTAAGCAGGACTGACAAGACACCTGTCGCCATGCAGCTCAACATTCTAGAGCAGGGATTCCCAGCCTCAGCACTGTTGACATCTTGGACTGGGTACTTCTTTGTTGTGGGGAGCTCTCCTGTGCATGGTGGGATGTTTAGCTGCATCCCTGGCCTCTCCTCACTAGATGCCAGTAGTACTTCCTCACATTTGTGACAAGCAAAAATATTTCCAGATATTGTCAAGTGTCCCCGGGGGGCAAGATCCACCCCCCCTTCCCTTAATTGAGAACCATTGTTTTAGAGAATGAAAGGGGATAAGGCTAAGGGGTTTAATGTGTCTTCTAAGGCACTGGACACTTTGAAGCTTTGAGGAACATTTTGAGGAGTAGCTTGAAACCAGGGGATAATTTGGCTTGAGGAATGACAGGAATAGAGTGGAAAGAATCGTTCAGAGGTATGATCAACAGTTGCAACTTCTCTTCTAGGTCCTTCCCATCAGACGTGTTCTAGAATGGGGGAATTGCAAATACATGTAAGGGCTAGGTAGGCAAATTACAAAAGGGAAGTTGGCTGATGGCAAGAAAATAGCAACTGGGGGCACCTGGGTGGCTCAGTCCTTAAGCATCTGCCTTCGGCTCAGGGCATGATCTTAGGGTTCTGGGATCGAGCCCCACATCGGGCTCCCTGCTGCGCTGGGAGCCTGCGTCTTCCTCTCCCACTCCCCCTGCTTGTGTTCCCTCTCGCTGGCTGTCTCTCTCTCTGTCAAATAAATAAATAAAATCTAGAAAGAAAGAAGGGAAGGGAAGGGAAAAGAAAAGGGAGGGAAGGAAGGAAGGAGGGAAGGAGGGAGGGAGGAAGGAAGGAAATAGTAACTGGAAAGCTCATGCCTCATTTAAAGGATATTGTGTACCTTTAACCCATTGCTACCGTGGGGAAATGCAGGCTCCTTGTTGTCAGATTCTTGATTTTGCAAGAAAACTGGAAAGTTTAGATTCTCTTTCCGGCCCCCCCATTTCCTTCCAGTACTGCTCTCTGTTCCGCGTGAATAGCCAGCACCTTCAAAAGGGTTGTCTACACTTCCTCACCCCCCCCCCCCATTTATACCTAGACCCTCTCTAACCTGAACTGTATCTCACTACTTTTTAGAAACTGCTTTTGGCTGAGGTAACCAGTAACTTGTTTGTGACTAAATCCGGTGGAGACACCTTGGTCTCATCATGCTTGACTTTTTCAGCAGCATTTGGCATAGGTAGCCCTGCCTTACTTCTTGAAATAGTTTGGCTTTTTGGCTTCTGTGACCATTCGGGCTCAGTTTACTTTTGACTTCTCAGATTCCTATGCTGGCTGTTTCTCCTCTGATCTCTCTTTTTTTTTTTTTTTTTATTAATAATGATTTTTTATTATATTATGTTAGTCACCATACAGTACATCCCCGGTTTTCGATGTAAGGCTCGATGATTCATTAGTTGCGTACAACACCCAGTGCACCATGCAATACGTGCCCTCCTTACTACCCATCACCGGTCTATCCCATTCCCCCACCCCCCTCCCCTCTGTAGCCCTCAGTTTGTTTCTCGTAGTCTCTCCTCTGATCTCTAAATGGTGGAGTTTGTCAGGGTCTGCACCTGGTCTAACATCTCATCTTGCCTGCATTGCCTATCTGGGTGATAATATCTCTTCCGAGATCTAAACATCTGCACTGTGCTCACAACTCCCTCTTTTATATCCCAGTCCAAACCACTTTCCAGAGCACAGACCGTAGCTCTAACCGCGCATGGAACATCCTTATTTAAACACCTCGTAGCTGTCCCAAGCTTCTAATCCGGGAGTACTCTTGATCGGACGCTGCTACTGTCTGTAATCTGCTTTTCCTCCCATATTTCACACTTCGATAAGCAACACTTTTTCACTTGTCTATGCCATAAACCTTTAAATTCTCCCTAACATCTCTCTCTTCCTAATCCATTTCTAATCCATTACTTAATTTTATTGATTCTGTCTCTAAAATTAGTCTTAATTCTGACCACTTCTTTACATTTCCAGGTTAGTTCAAGGCATTCCAGCTTCCACTCTTGCCCTGGTCAGGCATTCTCCACAGAGGGGCATTTTTGCAAATTAGATTCTGCTTAGAACCTATCATTGGTGCTTGATTGCTTACTATCAATCTAAAATCATTGACAACAAGGCCCTGTGTGCCCCAGTCCTGGTCTACTTGTTCACCCTCGTCTTACCCTGTTATGCCCCCACATGCTCTGTACTTCAGACACACTGGCCTTTTCAGGGCCCTAAGTATGCCTTGATCTTTCCTCCCTCGGGGTCTTTGCCCAGAAGGCTCCCTCTGCCTGGAATGCTCTTTCTTCTCCCATTTACCTGACCAACTCCTCATTGTTCAAATGTTACCTTGAATGTCAGTTCCTCAGAAAAGCCTTCCCAGATACATTAATCAGCGTGGTATCATAGCACCCTCTTATTTATATTTGCTTCCTAGCAGTGAACACTATTTGATTTTATTTCTTTTTAAACTGAGGCATACTGGGCCCACCTGCAGCTGCTGGAGCTCGTCTTCCTCCAGACCATGTACCCTGACATCCGCCTGTGCCAGCGCCTGTCTGCGCTCACCCTGCTCCGAGTCCAGGATCCAGGTGTGGTTCCAGAACAGGCATGCCAAGTCACGGCATCACAACTGGAATTCCTTTCGACCTTCAGCCAGGCCGGAGCTTTGACTCCACCACTCTGCTCGTGGAACTGAAGCAAAATGATTGAAGTCCCAGCTGCCTCTTGAGATAATGTGAACTGCCTGCCACATCCCAGCAGGGTTGGAGAGGGCATCTCTGCCCTAGCTCTCAAGGTCAGAATTTTGAAACCTATTCTCTGAAGACACTGATCCAAAGCTGGACTCATGGGACGAACACATCTTTTCTGCCTTTGGTAACTCTTGAGGATTCTAGGTGAGTTCAGGGTAAGCTCAGAGGAGCCATGACTGACAGCCAAGGAGACACACATCAGAATACTGTCCTTTCTGGCTTCCATGTTAAGGCCATATTGAGGTTCTCCTCGATGAGGATTTGCCAGTTCTCTGGCCTGTGAACCTTTACCCTTGCCTAGTTCTTCTTTCCCTGCAGCACACTGCTTCCCCTCCCCCGAAACTGTGGCATTCATTTTGACCTGTGCACCTCCAGAAGTGGACATTTGATTCAGTTTGCATTCCTGCTCCTTGCCAGTCCTCTTTATTTTTTGGATTGGTTTTTTAGAACTCATTATCTGCTTTGCAAGAACACTTCAGCTTGGCCCAATTTCCCCTTGTGCCTGGCAGCTGCCTCCTTCTCGTGCTTCTTCCAAGGCTGGTATGCTTAAACTTTCTCTAAGCCATCTCCTTCATCCACATCCTGGGCCCAGGATTTACTGTTTTTTTAATGGGCCTGTCTTCTTTACGTTCACTTATAGCTCCAGTGACTCTCTATCCAGATTATTTCAGGAGCCCCTGCCTCTAGCTTCTCAACTTTTTACACACTGTTCTCTTTAGAAATCTGTAGTAGCCTCCAGTTGCTACCAAATGATGAAAACCTTTTGGTTCCTCTCCCAGACAGCTAACTGCTATCTCTAGCCAACAGGGCAGTTTTGCAGATCTTCACATGGTCACCCGTGCACAATATATGTCTGTCTCAGAGCCACTCCTTTCCATTTGGGAACCAAATGAATACCTTTTTCTTTCAGAGTACTTGCAGTCTCCGCTCCGCCCCCTTCTGAAGTCTGAAACTTCTGTAATCATGATTTTGTACCTGTTACTTCAGTCACTCCAACACTCCCCTTCGCCCTTGTTATTGTACTTCTGTGCAACGTTAGTGAATTATTAAATGTCTCCACAAATGAAAAATAAATAAAACTGAGGCATAATTTACATATAGTAAAACGCACAGGTGGGTTTCGGCAGATGAAAAGCCGCGTAGCCATCACCATAATTACGATCCAGTAAGTTCCCATGTGCCGTGTTCCAGGTAGTGAGCATATGTATTTGCATGTTCATTAGTTAACAGCTTGTTGTCACATTTGTTCCGTCATCCTTCCTGTAGTTGACCATTCCATGGCATTTGACATTCTTTCCTTGGCTGCAGTAACCCCACATTCCCCGTTTCCCATTCTCTGTGGCCACCTCAGTCTGCCTTATAAGCTTTTCCAAAATGTTGGCTTTTCTTGGATTTCTGCATTCTGCCCTCGTCCCATAAGCTCCCTGAGCAAAATCAGGCTCTGAATCGCCATCTTTGGAGGATTCCCAGGTCTTTGTTGTCAGCTCAGTTGTCTTCCAGCTGTGTGTGGAATTCTCCACTAGAGTGTTACGAGATGCCTCAGACTCAGCATGTTCCCAGCTACGCTGTTTTCTGCTAACGTGTTTCTTCCCCCATGTTCCATGCCTCTGGGAAAGGCATATCTGTCCATCCAGTTGCTCAACCAGATTTTGGATACAATCTTTGCCTTTTCTCCCTCCCCTTTCCAACCAGGTTAGTCTTGTCCTGTCCCTCTCCTCGCTGGTCTAGTGTTTGTCCAGTTCTCTTTAACCAGGGTGTTCCTTTGGACTCACTTTACTAACCTCTTTCTTCAGTCTTGATGATGGTTAAGGGGCTTTTTCACAGACTCTTGCGTGTAAGAGTCTCTCTGGTCATACAGAGTGTGGTGGATTTTCAGTGAGGCCTGGCTGTTCTCTTTTCAACCTGAAAATCACCTTGGTAAGTAAGCTGAACAATCTAAATAGACATCTTAGGAGTATTGAGATTCTCTAGTTTTTTATATGGTATTTCCTTAATTTTACTATATCAGCACCAGCTGTATTGTGGCTCCTGTTTAATAGGCTTGTGCCTTCAGGGAAATCATAACCTGGTTGGTTTTGAATAGTGTTGAAGTGTGAGTAGATTTTTAGTATGTGAAGACAGCCCAAGAGATTTTAATTTAACAATTTAATTTTTTTCTGACTGTAAAATATTTGTGCTAATTATAGAAATCTTGAAATTTGGGGGCACCTGGGTAGCTCAGTTGGTTGAGTGTCTGACTCTTGATCTCAGCTCAGGTCTTGATTGCAAGGTCGTGAGTTCAAGTCCCACAAAAAAAGTCTTGGAATTTGGAAGAATAGTACATTTTTTAAAAAGTCATCTATAGTCCTTCTGGGCAACCATTATTGACACTTAGATATATTTCCACCCCATCTTGTTACATGCCGTATATCTGAAACATACATATACAAGATTCAGACTATCTTTCATCTAAAGCTTTGTTTTCTTTTTTTTTTTTTTTAAGGTCCTGTCTTCAGCATTTTCCTAGGTCATAAATTATTTTCGAAAACAGATTTTAAATGGTTGCATGAGAGTCTCAGTATAATATCTTTAACCATCCTTCTCCATTTAATCACTTAAGAGCAATTATATTTTTTCTTTCTTAAAATTTACTTTTATTTAACTGAGATACAATTGATATATAAGATTGTGTTAGTTTTGGGTGTATAGCGATTATACTTTTTTACTCTTGGGACTAGTTCTGTGATGACCATGTTAGTTTAAGGAATTTTTTGTTTCAGATAAGAAAAAAATTCAGGTGAAGAATTTTCATCTGACTTAGGACAACACAGAGCAGGTTTATAGCCAAAAAATAGCTGACTTTTGACTGCTAGGGTTCATCTGCTTTTGTGCAACAAGTTATATGTTAGTCTGTGTGTTCCTGATAATTAGTTTCCTCTCTGTGATGTTCACATATTTGAATGGGGGGAAAATTCTCTTTTGTGTTTTCTCTTAGGTGGTTCGAGGACACTACAAAGGGCAGCAAATTGGCAAGGTAGTCCAGGTGTACAGAAAGAAGTACGTCATCTATATCGAGCGGGTGCAGCGTGAGAAGGCTAATGGCACAGCTGTCCACGTGGGCATTCACCCGAGCAAGGTATGTCCTGGGACTGAGCGGTGGTAGCAGCTGTGTAGCTTAGCGCTGTTATTGGAGTTCTCAGTGCGTTGGTACTATCTACTCAGGTGGCCCAGGCAAAGACTTCTAGAGGAAGGTCAGGCAGGCTTGATCCGTTCACTGGCCTGTGATACCATCAGGGATCCAGATTCTTTTCTTGTCTGTTTTGTCATCCTTGCCGAAGGCTCTGTCTTCGAGCAGGTTGCAAGAGGGTTCCAGGTATTGTGGGCATCGCTTTCCCGCTGGATGATGTCCAAAGGGAGAATTGAGAACGTCTCTTACTGTGGCCCGCACACCCACCTCTTGGAATAGGCTGTTCCTCATTTGCACTCCTATTTCATGCACTGTATTGTAGGGTCTTTCTCCTCCAGAGTTACAGATAAGGGCAGAGTGATGAGGGTCTTACTTATCCTTATGATCTATGGTCCAGTAGCTGGTGGGAATGCAGATGTTTTTTAAAAAACAATGCATTTTGCCAGCCAAGGGGTGATAGACAAACCAGAAACGTCTTGGTAGTATAATTTTTCCCAGCCCAAATGGTATTTGATATCACTAATATCTAACTGGTCTCTTACATCCTCAGGAGTAAGAGGGTAGGAGGGTGGGTAGCAGAAGGAACCCAAACTGCTATTGTTGGGAAAAGCTGTTCTTTTTTTTTTTTTTTTAAAGATTTTATTTATTTATTTGACAGAGAGAGACAGCCAGCGAGAGAGGGAACACAAGCAGGGGGAGTGGGAGAGGAAGAAGCAGGCTCTTAGTGGAGGAGCCTGATGTGGGGCTCGAACCCAGAACACTGGGATCACGCCCTGAGCCAAAGGCAGATGCTTAACCGCTGTGCTATCCAGGCGCCCCTGGGAAAAGCTGTTCTGTACAAAATAATTGTAGTTATAAATCCTTTCCTTAAAAAAAATAAATAAATAAAGATCTGTTTTCTTACTCTTTAACAGGTGGTTATCACCAGGCTAAATTTAGCTGGACAAAGATCGGAAAAAAATTCTTGAACGCAAAGCCAAATCTCGACAGTTTGGAAAAGAGAAAGGCAAATATAAGGAAGAACTTATTGAGAAAATGCAGGAGTGATTGTAACCTATTGTGCAAGCGCGGTTTAACTGTAGACCTTTAGCCTGGTGTGTGTTCCTTTGAAACTTCTCAAGATGTCTGCCAAACATTTCATCTCCTTCCTGTTTTGCTATTGATAATGTAGCTTTGTAAATCCGCTTTTGCTGTTTTAATTAATAATTTTATGACTAACATTGAAAATGTTTCCTAATTCCAAGGGGAATTTGCATTGTTTTATAGATAAAATTCATCTTACTGTCAATTTCTTGATGCCATTTTTTCTGTGTTTAATGTACTGAGCAATAGAATAGCAGCGGCAGGATGGCTCTGGTCCTGCCTGGACCTCATGCTGATTGGGTGGACAGGACAGGGCTCTGGTCCCTAATTCAGGGGTTTGTCCCACTTAGTGGTAGTCGTGATGTAAACTGGCACCTGTAAGACCTTGCTCAGTGGCTGGTGCTGCTCTGTACTCCTGTCTCAAGTCTGATGGATTGCTCCATGGCCCGTTTCCTCTCCCTTGTGCTCCAGCCAAACCAAATGGCATGCAGCTCCCTGACCACGTTGCCCTTCCCAAGGTCTTGACTTTGCAAGTGCATTTCCAAATGACTGAAATGTCCTTCCTCTCACCTGGAGCTAACTCAGGAAACTCCAGACTGACACAGTCTGGAGGCAGGATTTGGTTCACAGATTATGTTTGTCCTTCTGTTTTCATAATTTTAATAGGTCAATTTCCAACATTTAAAAGTTGAGGGATTTCATGGAGAAATCCAGATCTTGCTTCATCTGGTTGCATGGGGCCCCGATTCCACACAGCATCAGTTGTGTGGAGCTCAGAGGCTGGCTGCTTCCCATCCAGCACCATTCCTGTACACAACTTGCTGGGCCCCCACTGGCATCTTGAGTTTTCAACTCCAGGTCTAACTGCAACCAACCTAATGTGAGTTCACTCCTTAGTGAGTTATAGGTAGAGAGTACATCAGGGGTTGTTATACAAAGGAAACTATTTGCAGCAAATAAGATCACAGGGAATAGCTTCCAAATCCGTGACTCCCCAGGTAGGGGTGAATAGGTTTCTTTTATTTAGGGTTATGATGAATATTCAGAAAGGAGTTTCTTCACTGTAGGTAGAGGTGGGCATAAGGTTGTGCACATGTCTTAAGGAAACATGCCTATGCAAACATTGTATGTTATATTAATGAGGTTTGTCCTTCTCCTTGGGTGGGGATTTTAACATTATAATGAGCAGAGGTAACTGTTGGACAAGAGGAGAGGGCTATGGGCAAGCTCTGAGAGCCAATATAAACTGGATTGGGTCTTGGGCTCCTTATCTCAGGGAAGGAATGCAGGGCCTTGCTTACTTTTGAAACAGCCCTGGGAGTTTTGCCACTGATTTATTATCTCTGATATGGTTAGGCTGTTTCCTGGCCTACTAGAATCTGTTAGTTTTTGCATTCTCTTTGTTCCCTTAAAATCCTTAACTATTGAGGTTTTTGTTTTTCTTTGTAATTCTGACACCTCCTAGGAAGTTCTGCAAGAAGTGTGCTAGGGCAAGAAGAACCAGTTGGGCATAGATCATGGAAAGTAGCTGGGGCCTAAAATGACTTCTCTTTGTTTTTCCGAGGACCCCTAACTCTTTCTGGTTCCATCACTTCTAGTTACCCTTCAAGAGTTAGCTCCGGATCCGCATCCAAAATCCTCCCGTGGGGTGCCTGGGTGGCTCAGTCAGTTAAGCATCTGACTCTTGATCTCAGCTCAGGTCTCAGTCCCAAGGTTGTGAGTTCAAGCCCCCCATTGGGCATGGAGCCTACTTAAAAAAAATAAAAAGTAAATAAAAACCTCCCTTGCTTCGGTAATAAATTATTGATTAAAATTCATAAATGATGAAAATGCATAAAATTATAAAAAGCCTTTTATAGTGACACGTGGCCTGATACATTGGAGTTTCTTAGTAAATGTTGATTGAATCTGTTATTTCCCAGTTTGCCTGATGAAGAAAAATGAGCTTAGATTAATTGTCCAGATCCCAGAGAGCACAAGAGATAGAGTCAGAATTTGAACCCAGGCCTGACTACATCAAAGACCACCCACATCCCACTTTAGCCATCCGTCTCTGGTGTTCCTTCTTTCACCCTGTCAGCCCTGTACCAGAGTCTGACAAGAGACTGGACATCTGTGTGCAGGGATAAGAACCCATATATTTGCAGCAGTGGTCCTGCTTAGCGGGCATCTCTGCCCACTGGACATTGTCACCGTCTCTGCCACAGGACAGAGACGTAAGCCTTTGCGCAAGTTGCTTGCCTCTGAGCTGCCATTCTCTCAGTAGTAAAGCATATAGTTAATACCTGCACTGCCTTCCTGTCTCAGGGGAAATGGTAGGATCAGATAGGCTCTGAGGACTCTGAAAAGTGTGAGTGTACAAATGCTAATATTGCTATTGTTTACTTGTGTTTCCCATTCTGACCCGCATTTTGCACCGAAAGAGGTAATGATTTTTCACACACACACACAAAATCAATGGAATCACAAACTACAAAATTCAGTATGCATTCTCTGATTTGAGGGCATTGATTTCAGAGTAGGCAGAACGATACTGTCTTGGCTCTGAAGCCAGAGGGATCTGGCTTCAAATTCTGCTTTGGTTTTTGGGCATTTTTAATGAGCTTGTTTCCCTATCTAGGTAAGGAACTCAAAATGCTTCTCTTTGTGAAAATGCTTATCGGGCGCCTGGATGGCTCAGCCATTAAGCGTTAAGCGTCCGCCTTTGGCTCAGGGCGTGATCCCAGAGTCACGGAATCAAGCCTCGCATCGGGCTCCTCCCCTGGGAGCCTGCTTCTTCCTCTCCCTCTCCCCCTGCTTGTGTTCTCTCTCTCTCTCTCTCTCTCTCTCTCTCTCTCTCTCTCTCTCTCGCTGGCTGTCTCGCTCTCTGTCAAATAAATAAATAAAATCTTTAAAAAAAAAAAAAAAAGGAAAAGAAAATGCTTATCAAATGTTGAAACTAAAGCAATGGTCCAGCAGACTCTCCTGACTTTAGGAGTCACTTCGATGCTTGCTTGGTAGTGAGTCCTTGACGTAGTAATTCTGGAGACAGACCTCTTCAAGTCTTGAGTGCATGTATATTTCTGGCATGGCTCTTGTGTGATGCTTACAACCAGTTAACTTTGGGAAATTGTGGATTATCATATATGTAAAGTAGGGGCAGCTGGGTGGCTCAGGTCGTTAAGCATCTTACTCTTAATTTCGGCTCCAGTCGTGATCTCAGGGTCTTAAGATGGAGCCTTGAGTTGGGCTCGGCTCTGGTCGTGGAACCTGTTTGGAATTCTCTCCCTCTCCTTCTGTCCCTCTTTCCCCCTCCTCTCTACCTCAAAAAGAGAACAAAATGTATGTATGCATGCGGCATGTAAAGTAGGTGTGCATTATATATGCATGCGGCATGTAAAGTAGGTGTGCGTTATATATGCATGCGGCATGTAAAGTAGGTGTGCGTCATCCTTAGTAATCTAGTGAGAAGGTAGATCTGTAGTTTGTTTTTTCTAATTTTCAGTTTTATCTTGATTCTCAACACATAATTTAGTATCCCAAAAGTTGCATAAAAGTTGGATTTCATACTACATTAAATTTATAGTAAGGATGACATATTCTGATACCCTCGTCTGGGCCCTAGGCTCCAGCCATTATTCACATCAATAAACATCAATAAACTTAAATTATGATGTTTCCTGGAAGTCGGACTTGGCTTGTTTTCAGCAATGTGTTCAATACAAATGATAGATAAGAGGTTTGAGAGGTGTAATCCTCACCGCCAGCCCTCACCAGATTCTACCCGACTACTTAAAACTGAGCTGGTTGAGTCATGGTGCATGGTCAAGAGCGGGAGCTCGGCATCACATGTGAGTTCTAATCCCAGCTCTGTCAGTTTCTAGTTGTGTGACCTCGGGCATGTGCTTCACCTCTGGCCCTCAGTTTTGTCATTTAGAAGATGAGACTAAAAAGAGTGCCTTCTTCGTGGAGTTGTCAGACTCGAGATACTGTGCGGGAAGCACAGAGAGCTCAGCAAATTTTAGCTGCTGTGTTTTAGAGGAGATTGGCAGGGAGTTTGTAAGAGCAGAGGGACAGGTTTTTCTCAGGAGTTCAGATATGCACTGGTTTTTAGGGGGCTTTTGGGCGGCATGTGTGTGTGTGTTTAAGATTTTAAGTAATCTCAACACCCAACGTGGGGCTCAAACTCACAACCCCAAGATCAAGAGTCACATGCTCTACCAGCTGAGCCAGCCAGGCTCCTCAAATACTGGTTCTTGAATGAAGGGGAGGATTTAAGGGCAGTAATACTGTATTTGGGCTGCTGCAGGAAATGGGGACTGGAGAATGCCAGATGGGTGGGTCTGCCTATCAAGATTCAGGCCCAAGGATTTTAGCATGTTTCCTGGAATGATTTTGAATTAAGCAGTTTCCTACTAACCTTTTCATTGAATTTGCGGATGTTCACTCACTTGAGTGAGTCCCCTGTGGTATTTTGGGAAGCCACCACACTTTTAAACTTCAGATAACTGCTTCTGAATGTCTGCTTTCATATGGTACTCAGGCATGAGATATTCACCTACAGAGCTCTCAGTGTGAGTTGGGCAGGCAAGTAATTAATTGAATATATTGGGAACAGGGCAGAACTCTGTTAACCAAGAGTCTACCATACTCTGCTGATACTATGGACTTTGAGCACTTCCCATCTGGTGGCTTGTGTTTCTGTTCATTGTTCTGTTAAATTAGTTTTTTTAAAAGAAGTAATACTTACATATGGTAAGGTACAAAAATTACATAGTGAAAAGTAAGTTTCCTTGTCACTGTGATTCTTGGTTACTCAGCTCCCCCAGAAGCAGTCACTGTTTCCAGTTCCTTCTGTATCCTTCCAGAAATATTCTGTGTATATATGACTGGGTGCTTACTAAAAGTCTGATCCATGAAGAAGTCTTCATAAGAAAGGCAGGTCATCCACATGTAAACAGCTCTATAATATAAAGTTGATTACTGCTTGAACACCATAATTACAATATAAATAGACACAAATATTAAATAAAATACTCTTTGGCCTTCAGAAATAACTAAGTCAACCATATCATAGCCTACCCCTAGCAGGAGAGCAGCTGGTTCTAGAATAGGCTTTCACAGGTCTCATCTTATGAATTAGATGTCACTGTCTTGTTAAGCTGTGTATAATTTAGGGTTTTTGGTTGACTTGCTGTCTGAAATAGGCAGTATGGCTTAGAGGGAAGAACAGGAGCTGTGAAGACCTACATTTATTTATTTTTAAAGATTTTATTTGAGAGCGGGCGAGCAAGTGCAAGAGCAGGGGGGAGAGGGAGAAGCAGACCCACTGCTGAGCAGGGATTCAGATGCAGGACTCCGTCCCAGGGATCATGACTTGAGCTGAAGGCAGACGCTTAACCAACTGAGCCACTCAGGCACCCGAAAAACTATTTTTAGATCCCAGTTCTGTTTACATAAAACAGACTTTGGGCAAGTTACAAACCTGAGCCTCTCTTTCCTAATATGTAAAATGGATTTAATATGATCATAATAGGTGTTGTGAACATTGAATGAGAGGTCATTCAAAGCACATGGTTCAATGGCATATGGCTGCCACTCAAGAAATGAATAGTGGTCACCCACAGGGCATGTTCTGTACATATGTGCTGAGCAAATGAGTTGTAAAGCATGCTGGAGGGGCGCCTGGGTGGCGCAGTCGTTAAGCGTCTGCCTTCGGCTCAGGGCGTGATCCTGGCGTTCTGGGATCAGGGGTTCTGGAATCGCTGGCTGTCTCTCTCTGTCAAATAAATAAATAAAATCTTAAAAAAAAAAAAAAAGCATGCTGGAGCTTTCAGCTTCTCCAGTAACTTCCAGCCTTCCAGATCAGCTTGGAAAGGAGCTTTATGACTACATGGCTTTGTGACTCTGCCTGCCTGTTTTTATTCACAGGGCTGGGCTTAGGAAAGAGGGGATTGGTGGGCTTGCATTGTAGTGTTTCAGTGAGTTCTTATTTACTTTATTCTTTTGGGGTTGCCTTGGAGGTTTTTCCTCTAGGAGTTGAAGTCAGACTTTTTGGTCTCAATACCTGTTTACACATTTAAAAATTATTGTGGACCCAAAATCTTACTTTTATGTGGGTTATATTGATCATAAAATTTACTGTATTATAAATTAGAACAAAAATTTAACATTTATTTTAGATTCATTTTAAATAACAGTAATAAACCTATAATACATGAACAGAAATAGCATTTTTTATGAAAAATAACTCTTTTCCGAGTCAAAATTTAAAAATGTAGTGGGAGACGCCTGGGTGGCTCAGTTGGTTGAACGTCTGCCTTTGGCTAGGGTCATGATCTCAGGGTTCTGGGATTGAGTTCCGCATCGGTCTCCTTGCTCAGCAGGGAGACTGCTTCTCCCTCTGCCTGCTGCTCCCCCTGCTTTACACTGTCTCTCACCCTCTCTCTCTCTCTGACAAAATCTTTTAAAAATAAAAAATAAAAATGTCGTGGGAAGAATGACATTCTGTTACATTTTTGCAAAATTCCTTAATGTCTGGCTTAATAGAAGACAAATGGATTCTTTTTTTTTTTTTAAGATTTTATTTATTTATTTGACAGAAATAGAGACAGCCAGCGAGAGAGGGAACACAAGCAGGGGGAGTGGGAGAGGAAGAAGCAGGCTCACAGCGGAGGAGCCTGATGTGGGGCTCGATCCCATAACGCCGGGATCACGCCCTGAGCCGAAGGCAGGCGCTTAACCGCTGTGCCACCCAGGCGCCCCGACAAATGGATTCTTAATAATGCTTCTGCGTTCAATCTGTTGCAACATGTTTTGGGTAAAGCATAGGAAGAAAATTCAGCTTCACACAGATTGGTAGTTAGAACAGAGAGGCCCTTACAGACCGGCTGGGAGAGTCCCAGGTCCTTCCCTGGGGTCCTTGAGCCATACTGACATTTTCTGAGGTAGACTTTAAGTGCCTTGAAGGCAGAGAATATTTCTTCATTTGGTGGGTCACTGAGTCTTAGATCCTGGCCTTGGATAGTTTTTCTTTGGACTGTGTGATAAAATGTTTTTGACAGATTGACTGATAGAGGGAGCTATTGGCCAATACTAGCCCAAACTATAATATCAAGATTAGGGAATTTTCTCATTTCACAAAGGATGAAAAAGATTTACACAACGCTGATGTCTGAGCAGGCACATCCCTGTGCTCCCCAACACCTGGTTTTTAAAGAAGTTGCCAAGAAGGTGAGGCTAAAGTTAGACTTAATGGGATCAACTTAAAATACTTGCCTTTACTTAAGAGACAGGAAAAAATCCACAATAGCTAAAAAATGGAAGCAACTCAAATATCTCTCTTCGGATGAATGGAGAAACAAAATGTGGCATATACATACAGTAGAACGTTGTTATTCAGCTTTAAAAAGGAAGGAGATTCTGACATGCTACAACGTGGATCAAGCTTGAGGATATTATGCTAAGTGAATCAAGGCAGTCACAAAAAGAAAAATATTGTATGATTCCACTTATATCAGGTATCTAGAGTAGTCAAACTTAACAAAAGGTAGGATGGGGTTTGCCAGGGGCTGGGGGAAGGGAGAATGGGGAGTTGTTCCATGGGTATGAAAAAGTTCTGGAGATTAGATACACAACAATGTGAATATACTTAATCCTACTGGACTTTACACTTCACGGCTAAGATGGTGAATTTTATGTATATTTTACCACAGTTGAAAACAAATTAAGAAAAAAATAGAAGGAGTAGACATTTTTGTCTTAGTTCTGGCTGACCTCACCCTTTCTTGATTAGTTCAGTTACAGGTGTTTATTGAGCACCTCCTATGTGTAAGTACTCCTGAGGAGCAATGATCTGTTAAACAGTGGCTGTCCTTGAGTTTGCCCCAGTGGAAGGTTGGTTAAAATATACGTCCACAAGAGACACGCTAACATAATGAAATAGGTCTTGGAGAAGGCAGCGCTTGGACTGGAACTTAGTAAAATTTTTGCTTAGGCTGTTTTGGGGGAGCAGTGTGAACACAAAGATGACCATCTAGTTTCCTGTATTACTGGCCCCGTGAAAGTTTGGAATTATGTTTTTGAAGAGTTGGTACAGGTTGTTAAAGGTTATTGGTCCAACTTCCCTTTTAATCCAGAAATCCATTCTGCTTAATGAAGAAACAAATCAGGTGGTAATTCGAGTTAAGGACACACGGCTATTGCACGGAAACTAGGGTCCATATGTAAAGTACACGGGATTGAGGAAGGGGCGGAGTCCGGCGCGCGGGTCACGTGGGGCGCGGGAGGCGGGTCTCTGCGCGCGCTGGTCACGCGGCCCGGTGTTGACACTTCCGGGTGGGACCAAAGTGAGGCGGCTGGGCAGGGGCTGGTATCTCCGGCGGCAACCATGGCGTATAACGGCCTCACGGTGCCTCTCATCGTGATGAGCGTGTTCTGGGGCTTCGTCGGCTTCTGCGTGCCCTGGTTCATCCCTAAGGGTCCCAACCGGGGGTAAGTGCGCCAGGCCCGCCTTGGGAAGAACGCGCGGTGAGGACCCGCCGGGCCGGGCGGGGGAGGGGGGCGACCTGCACCGGTCAGAGACCTTGCGGCGCGGCCCCGCACTCCAGAGTCAGGCCCCGACGTCCTGCAGCTCCCCGACTTCTTTACCGCGGCAGCTTCAGGGTTCCCCGGTCCGAGGGTGAGGAGGGTGACTCCCGACGGACCCTCCTTGGGAAGGGGTTACAGGGGGATTTTTTTTCTCATCACCGGCCTCTCTGGGAAGGGTGCATCGGACATGGGTTTATACCGACTCGAGGAGAAGTAGTGGTTTGTCCCTAGACGACTTTCACCCCTTTAGCCCTGCCCTCCGCTCAGATGAGGCCTAAACTTTAAAGGAAAGGATCAAATAAAACAGAAATTGCCCTCTGTGCCTCACGTGTTGTCGCAGTTGCACGGGACACAAGCCTGTGCAGCAGCGTGGAGCCCAGGCCTTGCATCTAGTGGGCGCCAGGTAGTTTGGGCCTGATCTAAAGCGAGATTAATTACCAAAGAGCAGGAGGTATTGTTTAGAAACCCCTGCGTCATACCTTTTGGAGGGCGCTCCTGCGCTTGTATGTGAGTGTACCAACTTCTTAGAATGATTGACCGAGACTCTTCCCCTGGACTTTTTTGTTAAATAGACCTTTATCTATGTTGTAAGTAAATCTTTTCTACTGTAGTATGAGATAGAGCCTTGTCTTCCAAAGCGCTTTGAACACCCTCTTTCTGGTTCCTCTTTTGCCTTTTAGTCATTTTTTCTCAGCCCAAGATCATGTGGAATGAAACTTAGGCTGAAGTCAGAGCTTGGCCAAAACACCATCTCTTGCTTTATTCTTTGAAACAAATTGGTGGCTTTCCGGTGCTTTGCATGCATAGTAGGTATTCAGTAAATACCCGTCGAGTGGATAATTCTATTGCCTTTATTAAGGGAAAGAAAATGCTATGACTTCCTTAATATTTTGCGACCCAGATCCCTTTTGCTGTCTGGAATAAACTTGTATTAGACTTGGTATTTCTATCTGGCTTGAAAGTAAATCACAATTTGTTTAAAAAGGAAAAATGGTAGATGAATTTCTATCATTTGGTAGCATTGGGTTTCCCCTCCCTCTCCCCCGCCCCTATAACAGCAGTTACAGAGGGTCATCTCTCCAGACTATAATAAATGATGCAGAGTGTTGGAATTCTAGGATTATTGAAACAGTTTGTATTAACCAAATTTAATTTCTTAGACCTGTTTCTCCTACTGGAGTTAGAGAACAACAAAGTACTTCTTTGTTGTGTTTCTTCTTCTTTTTTTTTTTTTAAAGATTTTATTTATTCATTTGACAGAGATAGAGACAGCCAGCGAGAGAGGGAACACAAGCAGGGGGAGTGGGAGAGGAAGAAGCAGGCTTCCAGCAGAGGAGCCTGATGCGGGGCTCGATCCCAGATCGCCGGGATCACTCCCTGAGCTGAAGGCAGACGCTTAACCACTGCACCACCCAGGCGCCCCTCTGTTGTGTTTCTCTCTTCAACTATTTGATTACCCTACTGTCTGCCTTTCCAGTCTAAATACTCAAAAAAGCATTTATTAATGCACTTGTAATACTCCCTGCTCCTTTCTTAAAGACCCCATTTGGACCCACCATGCCCAGCCTTGAGACTTGATGCCACTGCTGTTATCCAGGGTAATGAAATGTCTCCTATAGTATATGGACTACTCAGTTTCTAGCTCTAGTGTCAAGATTCAGGTTTGACCTGGTAGTGATGGGTTATCTGGGTCTAATTCACAGCCTCCACCCCAATCCTTGTATTTCCTGCTCTTGGCAGGATTGAGCAGTTCTTGAAACACAGTGTCTACCAGAAGTTATTGTATTACACTTTGAGGAACACTGCTGCTAGCTGGATGATGCTTGTGACCTTGGACAATTCAGTTAACTTTTCACTGTTCTCATTTCCTCATTGTAAAATGGAAGGAAATATTAGTATTGAATTAGTACTAGTTCCCCTTTATCTCCTGAAAGGCTGCAAAAGAGTTTGTTTTTTAATACATGAAGGAGCTTAATTGCTTCAAGGACTAGGTTAATTTTTAATCAGAGCATTTCTGATTTGAAAGATTAAAAACATCTTCATTAATGGGGCGCCTGGGTGGCTCATTCTGTAAGTGTCTGCCTTCAGCTCAGGGTGTGATCCCAGGGTCCTAGGATCGAGCCCCGCGTCGGGCTCCCTGCTCTGCTGGGAAGCCTGCTTCCTCTCCCACTCCCCCTGCTTGTGTTCTCTCTCTCGCTGGCTGTCTCTCTCTCTTTGTCAAATAAATAAATAAAATCTTAAAAAAAAATCTTCATTAAAGAGTTAAGTAAAGGTGCTATGTGGCAAGGGAAGAAGAGAGACTTCGATGTTAAATCCTTTTCCCTGCAAGACCCATGCAATGTGGTTTTGGAATATAGGTGAAGTTCGCTGGGGTGGGGTCCAGAGCCGATGGCCAAGAAACAATTCTTGAGATGTCTTTGGTGTAACAATGTAGTTTTATTAAAGCACGGGGACAGGACCTGTGGGCAGAAAGAGCTGCTGCAGTGGGATTATGAAGGGTGGCTGGTTATATACTTGGGAATTGGGGGAGGTAAGGAAAAGGGAGATTTCAAAAGAACTTTCATATGCTAAAGAGGACCTACAAGATACCAGAGGCCTTGCCACTGTCAAGTTAAGGTTGTTCTCCCCGCCCCCCAGCAAGGCATTACCTTTAAGATAGTTGGGAGCTTCCTGGAGGATTGTCACACAGATCCCATCCAGAAGTTGGGGGGGTGGGGGAAGCTGCAGGGTGTCAGCTTGTGCTTTGTCCTCAGCTAGCCTTCTGCTCCTTTATCACACACACATCAGAATGCAGAAAAATCTCTGTGTAACCTAAAGCAAACCCATTGCTCTCATTCTTTTCTACAACTGAAAATGGGCCAAATAAAAACAAGTTTGTGTTTGGAATCAGCTTTCCTGACTTTTCATGTTTTTCATGATTTCCCTCTCTTTAGGAATCCACAGATGCTCTAAAATCTTCCGTTTTTTTTCTCTGTGGCTCCTTTAGGGGTAGATGTGAGGGAGGGGATGGAGCTAGCTCACAGGGAGTTCAGTCAGCTCCAGTTTTTTCAAGAATACAGAACATTTTCAGACGTACAGAAAGGCAGAAAGAATAGTAAGAGTACTGTATTCCATCGCTTAGATATAATAATTGTTAACATACTCATATTTGCTTTGTATCTATGAATATGTGTGAGTGTGTGTATGTGTGTAAGTACACAAAATTTTGCTAAACCGTTTGAAAGTAAATTGCATTCATCGTGACACTTCACCTCAAACACTTCGGCATGCAATAACTAAGTGGCCTATTTGGAGGAGATATTTTATTTATTTTTGTTTAAGTTTATTTATTTATTTAAGTAATCTCTATCTCCGGTGTAGGGCTTGAACTCATGACTCCAGAGATTCAGGAGTCCCACACTCTTCTTCCTACTTAGCCAGCCAGGCCGGAGGTGATATTTTAATGAGGGGCTTTAGATATGAACATAGTAGGCAGGGAACACAGAGAGCCTCAGCAGTTTTGGCTCTCTGAGGTGGTCTTTGGGGAGGATAGAAGACAGAGGGCTTCCAAATTGAGGCAGAGGAAAGGAGGAAAATGAACAAAAGCTGGGAATGGAGAATAGTAAACTTGATGTGTTTGGGGGGACAGTGAGGCCACCTGCTTTTGGAAGTGGAAGGTGGCTGTTTGAAAGTGGACAGTGGTGAGGATGAGCGAAGGGAACTGATTACAGACAAGGAGCTGGACTTGATTGTGTAGCTCTTCAAAAATCAAACATTTTTATTACGCAGCTGTCAGAATTTTGTAGCACAAACTCCCATGCATACTTATTTATGTATTATAAGCATAATGTATAAGTTAGATATTTTGAAGAAGGTGCCTTCACAATATATCCAGAGTCTGACCAGCTCTCACTGCGTCTGCTGCTACCAGCCTGGTCCATGGATTATTGCAATTCACCCCGCCCCAAACTGGTTTCTCAGCTTTTCCCTTTGTCTCTCTTCCCCCCAGTTTGTTTCTACTCTGTGGAGAGGTCCTCTTAGAATCTGAATCAGATGTTGTCAGTCCTGTCCTCAGATCTCTCCAAATAGCTTCCCTTTTCCTTTGGAAGCTGCCAAGACACTGCTCTTCGTCCTCCTGAGTGTCAGAAATGGCAGAACTACCGTTGAACTATTTTAAAGGTGTTTCCAATTCTGGTCTATGTTCTCCCCTTCCCTGACCTCACTTCTTACTAGGCTCGCCTGGCTCTGCTCAGCTACATGTGCCTCTGTTTTCTTCTGTCCTCTTTTAACTCCTGGTACCATAGAGCCTTTGCATTTGCTCTTCCGCCTGTCTGGAACACTCCCTCACCTTCAGGTCTGGACTCACTTGCGACGTCCTCAGCAAGCCCTTTCCTGACTGCCCTCATTAAAATTGCAAGCACAGCCTCCAACCCGTGTATACCCTTATCCTCTTTCCCTGCTTTATTTTTCTGCATTAGCACTTACTGACCACCTGGCATACTAATGGTACCTAAGTAAATAGTTCTTGTTTAATGTTCAGCTTCTTTGTTGTCCGTCCCGTCGCTCTACCCCCCCCCCCCCCAATCATGTAAACTTCACCGTGGCCCAGGTTTTCATCCGTTTTATTTACTCCTTTTTCCCCAGAGCCTGGTACGTACTGGGCACACATTGAAAATCTGCTGAATGAATGAATGGATGTGCCAGTATTGACCACAGAAAGTACATGCACACACACATAACTTCTAAAGGATAAATTGAAAATATAAACAGGAATTCTGATATTTGCTACTTGCATTGTAGGAGATGGTCTTCCTTAATCTGTGGGGTGTGGAGACGCCCTCTTTGGAAATTACTCCTATGGAGGATGGAGAGCATTGAAAGGTGTTCAGCTGCAGAGTGATGTGATGAAAGAATTATTTTAGAAAGATGACTGTGAGGTGATTGTGGTAGGATGAAAGGGAAGGAAGAAAATTTTGAATCTGCTAGCATTTGGTGACTAAGGGTGCAGAGGAGGCGTGAACAAAACGATGACAGATTTGAGGAGTGGGTCGGATGGGTGGAAGTGACAGAGCTGCTTCTGGGGCTGCAGGAATTGGGAAGAAGAGCCTTTGGAAAGAGAAATGGGAAGAGGAGATACCATGAATTCAATTTTTTAAATGTTGAGATTCAGCTGATCAGAGATCCAGATTTAACTATTTTTCGGACAGGAATAGAGATGGGAGAGGTCAATACTGGAAAGATACATAGATATCTATCTATCTTCTGTCTATATAAGAATCATCTTTTCATCTTTTCATTGTAAATCGATGGAGTTCTGACTTTTTTTTTAAAGTTTATTTATTTTTAGTAATCTCTATCCCCATCATGGGGCTTGAACTCATGACCCTGAGATCAAGAGTCACGTGCTCTCCCAACTGAGCCAGCCAGGCGCTCCCAGAAAGTTAAATTTTTACAAGTATAGTGTCATTTCATTGCAGAGAAAATTACCAGATAGGTAGTTTCTTGGATGTCAAAACTAATTGTCACCGCAGTCTTTTGTGTTCAGTTGTAGATGGGTTTGGCTGTGGCCTCAATACTACCCTTCAAATACAGATGTTCATTACTTAAACTTCTAAGTGCAGTCCCTTGGTGTTTGAGCAGATTCAGTTCCCTTTTCTTGGTGCACAGACCTTGCCAGTTTGTAATTTGGGAAGGAAGCTTAAACCATTTGACAGTGTCTCCTTAGTTTGCTGGTTATCTAATGATGGTTTTTTTGTTTTGTTTTGTTTCGGTTTTTTTTAGAGTTATCATCACCATGCTGGTAACCTGTTCAGTTTGCTGCTATCTCTTGTAAGTATGTTTCTCTTGTAAGTAGCTTTTTTCCCAAGATAATAGGAAATTACTCTTGATATTTATAATGTATGTGATTGAAAAATAAATTCGTGGAACATGATCGTTGTGAAATTTTACAGTTTTGTGTCTTTGGAGCTTGTCCCTTATGTAACATCTAGAAATAGTATCCTAAGATGGAAAAGAGCACACTATTTCTCTGTTCAATACATTTACATAAAAACTGTACAGATGCTCTGTGCTTTTGGCAATACAAGTGTAAATTATTTGGCACAAATTTAAATCTTATAATTAGCTGGAAATTGTCCTTGTCCTACTTTATATTTTACTATTGTGAAGAATTTAGGCATACTCATTTCATTTAAATATCACTGTGAAGCCAGTAAAGCCATTCTTGAGTATGACTTCTGTTTATCTGATGAACAGAAGTTGAGCTAGAATTGTAATCAAGTAAAGACAATTTTTTTTAACAATCATGTTATATCAGTGTATGATAATTAACACATTTAAGTAGATTATATAGTTTGTGCAAACTGTTGGTTGAAAACTATTTTAAGATATGTAAGTGAATTCATCAACATATATTTTTGGAAAACCATTCTTAATCCTCATGAGTGTCAGAAATGACTGGACTGCTGTTAAACTACTGTAAAGGTTTCCAGATCTTGCCTACATTCTCCTCTTCTCTGAGGAATGGGACAAGGACAAGTCAAGCCCCAGAAAAAAAACCAAGTACTAATCAGTTCCTGGAGAGGATAGCCACTTCAGAGTATTCAAAGGCCTAATGGTTTGTTTGTTTCTTTCTTTCTTTTTTAATTGAGATCTAGTTCACATACCATACAATTTATCCTTTCATGGATTTCCTTTTAGAGTTTAGAACCAGTAGTTCTTTTTTCTTAAAGAGAGCTGTGTAGCTTCCTGAGGCTTCTTTATGTGGAAAGTGTTGGTGTTGGCCAGGCTTTTGTTTAGTGCCCACATGACATAGGAAACAGCAGTTCTTTTTTTTTTTCTTTTTTTTTTCCTTCAAATTTTTATTTACATTCTAGTTAGTTAACATACAGTGCAATACTGGTTTCAGGAGTAGAATTCAGTGATTCATCACTTAAATACAACACCCAGCGCTCATCTTAACAAGTGCCCTCAAAACCCATCATTCATCTAGGCCATCCCCCACCTACTTCCCTTCAGCAACCCTGAGTTTGTTCTCTATCTTTTTTTAAAAATTTTTTATGTTAGTCACCATACAGTACATCCTTAGTTTTTGATGTAGTGTTCCATGATTCATTGTTTGCATATAGCACCCAGTGCTCCATGCAATATGTGCCCTCCTTAATACCCATCACCGGCCTATCCCAGTCCCCCACCCCCCTCCCCTCTGAAGCTCTCAGTTTCTTTCCCAGAGTCCATAGTCTCTCGTGGTTCATTCCCCCTTCTGTTTACCCCCCCTTCATTCTTCCCTTCCTTCTCCTACCGATTTCCCTGCTATTTCTTATGTTCCATAAATGAGTGAAACCATATGATAATTGTCTTTCTCTGCTTGACTTATTTCACTTAGCATAATCTCCTCCAGTCCCGTCCATGTTGCTGCAAATGTTGGGTAATCGTTCTTTCTGATGGCTGAGTAATATTCCATTGTATATATGGACCACAACTTCTTAATCCAGTCATCTGTTGAAGGGCATCTCGGCTCCTTCCACAATTTAGCTATTGTGGACAATGCTGCTATGAACATTGGGGTGCATATGGCCCTTGTCTTCACTACGTATGTATCTTTGGGGTAAATACCCAGTAGTGCAATTGCTGGATCATAGGGTAGCTCTATTTTTAACTTTTCGAGGGACCGCCACACTGTTTTCCAGAGTGGCTGTACCAACTTGCATTCCCACCAACAGTGTAAGAGGGTTCCCCTTTCTCCACATCCTCTCCAACGTTTGTTGTTTCTTGCCTTGTCAATTTTTGCCATTCTAACTGGCGTAAGGTGGTATCTCAATGTGGTTTTGATTTGGATTTCCCTGATGGCTAATGATTTTGAACATTTTTGCATGTGTCTGTTAGCCATTTGTATGTCTTCATTGGAAAAGTGTCTGTTCAGATCTTCTCCCCATTTTTTGATTTGATTATTTGTTTCCCATGTATTGAGTTTGAGAAGTTCTTTGTAGATCTTGGATACCAGTCTTTTATCTGTAGTGTCATTTGCAAATATATTCTCCCATTCAGTGGGCTGCCTCTTAGTTTTTTTGACTGTTTCCTTGGCTGTGCAGAAGCTTTTTATCTTGATGAAGTCCCACAAGTTCATTTTTTCTTTTGTTTCTCTTGCCTTTGGAGATGTGTCATGAAAAAAGTTGCTGTGGCCGATGTCAAAGAGGTTGCAGCCTATGTTCTCCTCTATGATTTTGATGGATTCCTGTCTCACATCGAGGTCTTTCATCCATTTGGAGTTTATCTTTGTGTATGGTGTGAGAGAGTGGTCAAGTTTCATTCTTTTGCATATAGCTGTCCAGTTTTCCCAGCACCATTTATTGAAGAGACTGTCTTTTTTCCACTGGATGTTTTTTCCTGCTTTGTCAAAGATTAGTTGCCCGAAGAGCCGAGGGTCCATTTTTGGGTTCTCTATTCTGTTCCATTGGTCTATGTGTCTGTTTTTGTGCCAGTACCATGCTGTCTTTGTGATCTCAGCTTTGTAGTATAGCTTGAAATCCGGCAACGTGATGCCCCCAGCTTTGTTTTTCCTTTTCAACAATTCCTTGGTGATTTGGGGCCTTTTCTGGTTCCACACAAATTTAAGGGCTGTTTGTTCCAGTTCTTTGAAAAATGTCATTGGTATTTTGATCGGGATGGCATTGAAAGTGTAGATTGCTCTGGGTAGCATAGACATTTTAACTATGTTTATTCTTCCGATCCATGAGCATGGAATATTTTTCCATCTTTTTGTGTCTTCTTCAATGTCTTTCAAGAGTGATTTGTAGTTTCTAGAATATAGATCCTTTACCTCTCTGGTTAAGTTAATTCCGAGATATCGTATAATTTTTGGTGCTATTGTAAATGGAATGGATTGCCTAATTTCTCTTTCTTCAGTCTCATTATTCGTGTATAGAAATGCAACTGATTTCTGAGCATTGATTTTGTATCCCGCCACATTACTGAATTGTTCTATAAGTTCTAGTAATTTGGGGGTGGAGTCTCTTGGGTTTTCCATATAGAGTATCATGTCATCTGTGAAGAGAGACAGTTTGACTTCTTTGCCCATTTGAATACCTTTTATCTCTTTTTGTTGTCTGATTGCTGTTGCAAGGACTTCTAGTACTATGTTGAATATTAATGGTGAGAGTGGGCATCCTTGTCGTGTTCCTGATCTTAAGGGAAAGGCTTTCAGGTCTTCTCCATTGAGAATGATATTCACTGTAGGCTTTTCATAGATGGTTTTTATGAAATTGGGGAATGTACCCTCTATCCCTACACTCCGAAGGATTTTAATCAGGAAAGGATGCTGTATTTTGTCAAATGCTTTTTCTGCATCTATTGAGAGAATCATATGGTTCTTGACTCTTTTCTTGTTGATATGATCTATCACACTGATCGATTTGCAAATGTTGAACCACGCTTGCATCCCAGGGATGAATCCCACTTGGTCGTGATGGATAATCCTTTTAATGTACTTTTGGATCCTATTAGCTAGGATCTTGTTGAGAATTTTGGCGTCCATATTCATCAGGGAAATCGGTCTGTAATTCTCCTTTTTGATGGGGTCTTTGCCTGGTTTGAGGATCAAGGTAATACTGGCCTCATAGAATGGGTTTGGTAGTTTTCCTTCTGTTTCTATTTTTTGAAATAGCTTTAGGAGAATAGGTATTATTTCTTCTTTGAATGTTTGGTAGAATTCCCTGGGAATCCGTCAGGCCCTGGACTCTGGTTTTGGGGGAGGTTTTTGATCACTGCTTCAATCTCTTAGTTAATCAGTCTGTTTAATCAGTCTCACACCATACACAAAGATAAAATCCAATCAGTAATAATCAATTTCTTCCTGTTTCAGTCTTAGTGGTTTATAGGTTTCCAGGAAGGCATCCATTTCTTCCAGGTTGTTTAATTTATTGGCATATAGTTGTTGATAATAGTTTCTAATGATCCTTCCTATTTCTTTGGTGTTGGTCGTGATCTCTCCCCTTTCATTCATAATTTTATTTATTTTTTATTTATTTTTTTATAATAATTTTTTAAAGATTTTATTTATTTATTTATTTATTTAATTTTTAAAGATTTTATTTATTTATTCGACAGAGATAGAGACAGCCAGCGAGAGAGGGAACACAAGCAGGGAGAGTGGGAGAGGAAGAAGCAGGCTCATTTCGGAGGAGCCTGACGTGGGGCTCGATCCCATAACGCCGGGATCACACCCTGAGTCGAAGGCAGACGCCTAACTGCTGTGCCACCCAGGCGCCCCAAGATTTTACTTATTTATTTGACAGAAAGACAGCCAGCGAGAGAGGGAACACAGGCAGGGGGAGTGGGAGAGGAAGAAGCAGGCTTCCGGCAGAGGAGCCTGATGTGGGACTCGATCCTGGAACGCTGGGATCACGCCCTGAGTCGAAGGCAGATGCTTAACGACTGCTCTACCCAGGCACCCCTCATTCATAATTTTATTAATTTGGGTCCTTTCTCTATTCTTTTGAATAAGTCTGGCCAGTGGCTTATCGATCTTATTTATTCTTTCAAAGAACCAGCTTCTAGTTCTGTAGATCTGCTCTACTCTGCTCCTGGTTTCTAATTCATTGATCTCTGCTCTAATCTTGATCACCTGCCTTCTCGTGCGTGGGTTAGGCCTGTTCTTCTGTTCCAGTTCCAGCTTCTTGAGGTGAGAATATAAAAACTGCATTTTAGATTTTTCTATTCTTTTGAGTGAGGCTGGGATGGCTATGTATTTTCCCCTTAGGACTGCCTTTGCAGTGTCCCACAGGTTTTGGACCAATGTGTTTTCGTTCTCATTGGTTTCCATAAATTGCTTAAGCTCATTTTTAATTCCCTGGTTTACCCAGTCATTCTTAAGCAGGGTGCTTCTTAGGGGAAACAGCAGTTCTAACCGTGTGATGAAAGGCCATGGCTCTTCACAACTGTGAGTCTGTTAATTTCTTATCTCCCGGGGCTTTTGCGCTGAGGTTTTTCAAAGAGGTTTGTGGGGATGAGCCAATTCTAGTTGTCGGCATAGATCAAAATCTGCCCCGACAAAAAGTTATCACCATGAATTTTAGGTATGTGGCCATTCAGTCACTTGTTCGAGCACAACTTGAAGTGCTTAAAGCTGAATCATAATGCACTATGGAAGTTTTTCTGAATGGTGGTGGTGTTGTTTGCCTCAGCACTAGGGCTTAGATGATAAGACTTTCTACAGTTGGCTTGTTCACTCTGTTTCTTCTAGTGAGAAGGATAACTTTTTCAGGTGATACAGCTCAGCTTCCAGAGGGGAAGTCTGACAGGTAACATGTGGAGAGAATTCTTACACAAGCTGTGTTTAGCTTTACAGAGTAAAGGGGAAATACGTGCATCATCCAGAATTTCTCGTTTTGGTAAGGGTGATTGAGCTTCAGTCTGTAGCACTGAATCTCCTCTAGAAAGCCCAGCAAAGGAGCTTTTTCAGTCCAGGAGCCAAGGAGTGATCCTGTGATCAAAAAGGCCTTTGTTTTTTATTCCTTTGAAGATCTCCGTTGCCCGATCAGCAAGGTTGGTGGTAGGATCTTAAAAATGAGAAAATTACTGTGCAGAAGAATGACTTGAGATTAAGAAGATGGGGCAGAAATGTTTTGTGACTTTCTGGTCCTCCACTGTCCTTGAAATTTGCTTCATTTTCATAATATATATTTTTTTAACGAACAAGAAACCTTTTCTAGTCGGTCCCATACTTCTTATTTTCATTTTCAGGTGTAAAATGAATACTGGACATGGTTGGAAACTATACCTCTTTGAGTCTTAGTGACTCAGTTGAGGAGTATCTGTGAGCCTTTCCCTCTCATTGTCTAGATTTTTTTCCTTTGTCCCAGACATGCTGGTGACTTCTCTGTTGACCGTGGATTCGTACTGTCATCAGTGTATTAATAAGGATAGCACACAGTGTTCCAACATTAAATGATTTGGATGCCATCATATGGGAAAATGAGCTGTGTAGTATAGACCTTATGAAATTGGTGTTTTTCTTTTGTTTATTTGAAACCTGATCATATATCCTATTTAGCAAAATGTCGGCCTGGAACATGGGTGAGCGAATTGAATTCAAATCCCAAATACTTTATTCCACAAAGGGACAGGATTCTATAATAAATTTGAAATTCAAAGAAAACTTCACTGTTTGCCATTAGTAAGTACATGTTTTTGAAGATACCTCTTGAAATAAATCACACCCAAACTGGATTTCCTAAGCAAAGTCACATTTTGAAATACATTCATGGACTTTTAGAGTGCCTTCAGTTTATGGCAGTTTTTTCCCTTTCCAGTTTGTTCTGGTTTAAGGTTAGATTCATGGGGCGTAACTTGTTCAAGCTCTGAAAAATCAGGATCTCTGCCAGTGCAACCAGTTTGTGTTAATAGTTCAGCAGCGGAATGTCTGAATGTTACATATCGGGTTCCCTCCTTGAGGCACAAGGTCACTTTTGTTCCTTAAGCATACAATCCTGTTAGTTACTGTTGCATACTTCTTTTGGTCTTAGGTTAGTTTTTAATGTTGAATTATGTAGCCTACCCAGAGTTACAAACCTTACGTCATCGGGTAAATTAGAAATTTAGTGCAGTACTGTGAAGGTACAGTTGCTTCTTGGAAAACATGCTTTATCTTTATAACTTGACTAATTTTAAATCTTACCAGCAGAGTGATACAGAAAAGGAAATATTGACCAAAAGGCAGGAGCCCTTGGTTCTTCTAGGCTGAATGTATGTTCTTCTAGGCTGATTACATGGTAGTATGGTTTCGTGAATTTTAAATTGAGATGCTGTGTGTGAAAACTTGTAACAACGAGAAAAATATAAAGTAATGCTATCATTGGTTTGTTAAAATAAATTATTTTAATTCAGAGAACTATGAGTTACAAGCACAATTTTCTTACAAGGCTATTGTAGCGTGTATTTTATTGATCTTTACTAGAGTTCATTCACTCATCATATTTATTTAGGGCCTACTTTGTGCCAAGCACTGGATCTATAGCAGTGAATAAATAAGACAGACATAGTCCCCTGCCCGCTTTAGTGAGGCGAGACAGACAGTAAACAAATAAAAAGCCAGAAAAGCCTCAGTCACTTCCCAAAGTGGTTCCCTCATCTACTTATTCCCATAGGCCCTATTCTGTGACCCTAAACGAGTTCCCCTCACTCACCTCTCCAGCCCCCTAATACTGCCCATCGCACAAGGACCTACACAGCCTACAGGAACTTTGTCCCACTTGTGCAAGAATGTGCAGATCCACAGCTGAGCCCAGCCTTGCTTTGGTCCTGGCTCTAGAGCAGTTTGGGCACAAGATGTGATCACCTCCCAAGGTGTTCGACTTTGATTTCCAACCAAGTAGCCACAGGCTGGTCAGTTTCGGGGATGCTCTTTACTATAGCACTTTTTTTTTTTTTTTTTAACTTTCTGCTTTTGAACTTTTAAAACCTGCTATATGCTCTTTACAAAAATTTGTCTACCTACCTGTCACTCATATTCAAAAATTGCCAACTCATGGCCAATCCTGTTCCATCTCCACACACTTTCCCACTCTACCCCAGATTATTTTGAGCTTATAAGTATTTCAATATATATGTCTAAAAGATGATCATTCTTTTCCATGTGTAACTACAATACTATTATCACACACAGAAAAAGTTAATCCCTTTACATCATCAAATATGTTTAAATTGCCCTAGTTGTCTCACTATTTATTTTACAATGTATTTGAATGAAGATGTTTATAAAGACCACGCATTGCATCTGGTGAATGTGCCTCCCAAGTCTCTCTTTATCGGTTTCTTCTCCATTTGTCTGTCCGTCCGTCTGTCTGTCTGTCTTTCTTTTTTGCACATGTTAATAGAAAAAAACCAGGTGGTTTGTCGCATAGTTCTTCAGAGAGTGGTCCTTGTTAATTGCACACCCGTGGTGTTATTTAACGTATTGTTCTTTGTTCTTTGTTTTTTTCCTGTAAGTTGGTAGTCATCTAGGGGCTAGATCACATTCAGGTTCATTTTTTTGGTAAGTCTGTTTCATAAATGGTGTTGATACCTCCATCAGGGGATACATAATGTCTCATTTGTGTTGTTGGTATCACTGATGATATTATCTATCTATAATTTGTTTATTCATTAGCTAGAATACATCCGTAAATATTTACTTCATCTACAATTTCATTATCCAGATAACTGAAAACTGTTCATAAAGGAATGCTAGGTTCTATGTGTGGTTTTCTCTTTACTTAACAGTTTTCAAAATAATGAATTGGGTTCCCTAGCATCTTCTAAGGGTGGACAGTGATTTTCGTTTTGTGTTTATATCATTATGACCTGATACATTTAGACATATTTGATGTATTTCAATACAGTATAATTAATGTCCTCGTTGATCTTCATATTGCCCCATCTTTGGTCAGAGGAAGTATGTGTTTTATTTGGCCTTCTGTTAGCTGTCTCTGTCTTCACCTCTAGCTTTGAGGTTCCTTCAGGAAATGTATTTTTATAGGTGAGACGTCTCTCTCAGTCTCTCCACAGATTAGTGATTTTTTTGTGTCTCCTACCTCATTTGGTGATGTCTGCTAATAAAAGGAGGTGGTGTCATCAATAATGGAAAACAGTGGGTATCTCAAATTAAATTTGTTCCTGAAGTATGAGGCCCTGCTGCTCTTAATCCTTTCAGCTTAGAACTCCCACATGACGGGGGGCGCCTGGGTGGCTCAGTTGATTGAGAGTCTTAACTCTTGGTTTCAGCTCAGGTCATGATCTCAGGGTTATGAGATCGAACCTGGCATCAGGCTCTGCACTCAGGAGGGAGCCTGCTTGAAATTCTCTCACTCTCCCCCTGCCCCTCCTCTCCTCAAATGAATAAATAAATCTTAAAAAAAAAAAAAAAAGGAATTCTCACAAGATGTATGAAGGGATGAGAAGGTAGTAAAATCTGCAGGCATGGACCCCAAAGGAGAAGTCAGGTTTTCACAAGAGTGAGAGAGAATTGTGTGGAGGCAGCACAGGGGAGCAAAGAAGTTACCCCATTGCCAAAGCCTAGGTTATCTGGTATAAGAATAACTTCTGCTTGAGAGAGTCTCAGGGGGAGGGGGAGGCAATGGGAAGTGTTAGAATAGAAGGAAGTATGTCAGTGAGTGGTGGATCATTAAGCAAGTTACAGAGAACATAATGGAAGGATTTGGAAGAAAGGGAAGAGTAGAAGTTGGGTCAAGTGGTGAGACGAGCAGAGTAGTCCGGGGATGGAATTGGGTCATAATAGATGGTCCGGGGAGGTTTGGAGGGGGGGGGATTGAGGTAAACAAAGATATGGGACCTGTTGAACTGAGTTCTTGAAGTTCCATTACTGGGTGAGGATTTGGACATGAAGGCTGTCCACGACAGGTTGACACTTGGAGAGATTTTGGCAGTTAGGTATGACTGCTTGCAAAGGTCACAGGCACTAGAACGGTGGGGCCAAGCTTTGTTTTTTCATTGCTGTTGGTTTGTTTTGGTGGTATGGATATTCAGCTGTTGCTGCATTGTGGGCTGGAAAGATCTTCCTTTCTCCATTAAACTGCTTTGGCATCTTAGTTCAAAGCGATTTGACCATATATGTATGAATCTATTTCTGGATGATCTCTTCTGTTTTTTAATCTCTGTCTAGCCTTATCACAATACCATACTCTCGAGTATTTAGTTTTATATTGAAGTCAAGAAGTTGAAGTCCTCCATGTTCGTCCTTTAAGATTATTTGGCTATTCTAAAATACCCATATAAATTTTTAGAAACATCTTGTTGGTTTCTACCCCAAAAACGCCTGTTGATTTTAGTTGGCATTGTGCTGAATCTATAGATGAGTTTGGAGAGAACTGACATTAACAATACTGAGTCTGCTGATCCTGAACATGGTATATATTTCCATTCATTTAGATTTTCTTTTTATTTATTTCCTTCCTTCTCATGAGTTTGGGTTTAATTTGCTCTTTTTCTAACTTCTTACAGTGGAGACTAGATAAATGATTTTAAACCTTCATTGTTTTTTAAATGTAAGCAGTTAATGCAATAAAATTCCTTCTAAGTATTGCTTTAGCCACAGCCTACAAATTTTGATGACACTGTGTTTTTCATTAATTTTTAAATATTTGGTGCTTTTCTGGATACCTTATCCGAATATATACTGTGTAAGATTCCAGTCTTACGCAATTGGGGCTCGTCTTCCAGCCTAGCATAATGGTTTATCATGATGATCATTTCGTGTGTACTTCAAAAGATTGTCTATTTTGCAGTTGTTGAGTGTGGTGTGTTTTATAAATGTCAGGTCAAGGTAGTTCAAATCTTCTATATCTTTGTTGAGTTTTTTGGTCACTTTTAGTAATTACTGAAAGAAGGTGTTAAACTCATTAGTTATTGCATATTTTTCTGTATTTCTCTTTTTAATTTCCATTTTTGTTTTATATGTTTGAAGCTATGTTATTAGGAGCATGTACATTCACGATTGTTATGTCTTCCAATGAATTGACATTTTTATCATTGTAAAGTATCCCTGTCTATCCTTGGTAATACTCCTTGACTCGATTTTTACTTTGTCTGATATTGATAATCATACCACCTTTCTTATGGTCATTATATCTGTCTTTATATTTAAAAAGTGCCTTTTTACATATGGCATATAGCTCTGTCTTTTTTGTCCATTCTGACTGCCTTTGCCTTTTGATTGGATATTTCATATATAATTAATGTAATTGTTGACATAGCTAGGTTTGGGTCCACTGTTTTGTTGTTTTCTGTTTGTCTCATCTAGTTTTTTGTTCCTCTGTTCTTTTATGCCTTATTATTAGTTTCAGAGGTAGAGTTGAGCGATTCATCAGTCTTTTTTTTTTTTTTTAAGATTATTTATTTATTTATTTGACAGAGAGAGAGAGAGAGACAGCCAGCGAGAGAGGGAACACAAGCAGGGGGAGTGGGAGAGGAAGAAGCAGGCTCCCAGCGGAGCAAGGAGCCCAATGTGGGGCTCCGTTCCAGGACCCTGGGATCACGCCCTGGGCCAAAGGCAGACACTTAACAACTGAGCCACCCAGGCATCCCAGTGATTCATCAGTCTTATATAACACCCAGCGTTCATTACATCCTTTGCCCTCCTTGTGTGCTTTATTTTGCATTAATGGATTATTTTTGCTGTGCTTTTTAGCATTTCTCTTTTTAGTGTTGCTCTAGAGATTACAATATGTGTTGTTAACTTTTCATAGAGTACTTAGAGTTAATACCGAACCACTTCAGATAAAATATAACAACTTTGCAACAATATAATTCCATTTACTCTACATCATTTGTGCCATGATTATGATATATTTTACATCTACGTATGTAGCAAAACACTGCAGTGTTTCAATTTTTACTTTAAAGAATCGTGTCTTATAAAGAAATTAAGAGAGAAAGTCTTCTGTATTTGCCCACATGTTTACCCTTTCTCTAGAGTTCCTTATTTTTGTAGATTCAAGTTTCTATCTGACATCCTCTTAGTCTGAATTTTTATCTGCTATCCCTTTAGTCTGAAGAACTTCCTATAGTATTTGTTGTAGGACAGGTATGCTGATAACAAATTCACTCATCTTTCATTTACCTGAAAATGTCTTTTTTTCATGCTTATTTTTGAAGGATAGTTTTTCTGAATATAGAATTCTGAGTTGACAGGATTTTTTTTCCCTTTTAGATGACTTTAAAGATGCTCTTCCGTTGTCTTCTGGACTCCGTTGTTTCTGCCGAGAATTCAGCTGTAATCTGAATAATTGTTCCTCCTTATGCATTCTTTTTCCTCTGAATGTTATCAAGATTTTCTGTTTATCTTTGGTTTTAGCAATTTGACTATGATGTGTTTAGGTGTAGTCTTCTTTGAGTTTATTCTCATTGGAGTTTGCTGAGCTATATGAATCTGTAAGTTAATGTTTTCCATCAAATTTGAGAAAATTTCAGCCTATGTGTCTTTTGTTTTCTTCTGCTGTATTGTTTTTCTCCTGAGACTCCGGTTGCACCTATGTTTGACTGATTTTTTTTTCCAATATTTTTTCCTCTTATTTCTTCAGATTAGATAGTTTCTGTTGATCTGTCTTTAGGTTCACTGACTGTTTCTTCTGCTATCTCCAGAGAGTTTTAGTTTGTGTATTATACCTTTTAGTTCTAGAAGCTCCATGTGGTTCTTTTTTGTGGTTTTAATTTATGTTCTGACATTCCCAATCTGTTCGTTCTTTGTAGTGAGTTTTTCTTTTAGGCTTTAAACAGATTTGTAATAGCTGCTATAAAATCATTATCTTTTAATGACAACATCTGTATTAGTTTGGAATGGTGTGGAATTCTCTTGATCCCTTTGTTCTTGACTATTGATTATATTTCTTTTGGGGGGCATGACTGTTGTTTACTAAATACTGTATATTGTAGATGACAGAGACTCTGGATTCTACTTTGTTCCTCTGGGAAAGATTAAATTTTGTTGTAACAGTTAAATTATTAATTGATCACCTTAAACTTGTGGAGAGTTGGTTTTATACTTTGTTGGGGCAGATCTATGTCAGTTTTGCCCTTAGATTAGAATTGAATTCTCCATTAAAGTGTGCCCCTTCTGGTTCTGGGATTTCAATGGAAAATCTGAGGTGTTTACCAAGTCCTTCTAACTTCAGACTCTGAATACTCTTTCTTCTGGTGGTAGGCAGCAGCTGAAATTTCCCCTCCATCCTTTCAGACTTCCAGGTGTTTTCCGCAGTCCTTGGCATTTTCTAGAGTTCAGGGATCAGCCAAGGGTTAAGGGAAATTTATACACAGACTTTGGGGCTCCCCTTTGTGGCACCTTCCTTTTTGAGATTTCCCTTTTTTATTTCTAGCTGTTCTGGCAGCTCTGAACTTCATCTTCTGATACCCAAGCCAATAAAACTGCAGCTTCTTGCTTGAGTTTCAATTATCTTGCCCCACACGTGGACTGGACAGTGTTTTCAGGAGAAATGCTATAGAAAGGTATTGGTGTGGCTTCTTTCTTTTTTTTTTCTTCTTTCTTCCTTTTTTTCTTTCTCATAGAGAGGGCACGAGTGCATGCACAAGCAGTGGGGCAGGGGAGAGAGAATCTTAAGCAGGCTCCACACCCAGTGCGGAGCCCGACACGGGGCTCAATCTCATGACCCTGAGATCATGACCTGAGTTGAAATGCTTAACCAGTTGAGCCACCCAGGAACCCTGGTGTGACTTCTTTCTTTAAGGATTGAATCCCCTCTAGTTTCTACCTGCTTTTGGACATTCTCTAGTACCATCAAGTAGTTATTTTTCATATTTTGTTAAGAGTTTATAATCACTATAGGATGAGTATGGTATAAGCTACTCTGCTTTATCAGAGCAGAACTTCACCACTTGCCTTTTTTTATTTTCAGGTATTGTATTTTTCATTTCTGTAGGTGTTCTTTTTTGCTGCTTTTACAGTTTTGATATCCCCCCCCTCCTCCCTCCTTTCCCCATTTCTCCCTGTTCATATTTCATACTTATTTCTTGAAACATAGCAGACAGCTTATCTGTAATCCATGTCTGGTGTCAGCTCTTTGCTCTCTTTGGTCCCTCTCACTCATGGTGCCATATGTATTTTATAATATTTTGTAGCCATCTGTTCATATTCCCTATAGTTCCATGTGTATGACTTTTTTGAGGCCTACTATGAAAGTGGGCTTCTCCAGAAAAGATTTACATTGCTTCTACCAAGTGCCAAAGGCCTCACCCGTGTGGGATCAAATTAAGTAAAATTTTTTGTTATGTGGGTTTGTTTGTTTTTTTTTTTAAACCATGTAGTATGAATTTGAGTTACAAACTTCCATTAAGGCTAATTTTCAGTGGCAGTGTTTTTCTACTTCCTTCTTGATGCTTATATTTGAGACGGTTGATTTTCCTATCATTCTTCTTCAGGGATTCTGACTGATTTATCTGTACCTTGAGATATAGCCCTTTGGCACCTCAGCTTTGTGGGGATGGGATGTGAAACTTGTATTAGATTCTCTACCTTAAGTGGGCCCTGGGCTTTGTCTACTGTTTCCCATGCCCTGGGAGGTCTGAAAATAAAAGCTCAAGTTATCTGGTTTAGTCTGTGCTCTCAAGGTGCGGAAGGCAACCTATAATCACTTTGTTTTCCTCTCTGGGTACTTGCCTTCACTCAGTTTCTTGGTCTGAGAACTGCTTACGTATCTATCATGGATATATTAAAAATAGCTGGACATCTTGACTGTTTATAGTGGGAGAGAAATCTAGGAATCTGGCCCAGCATATTCTCATCTGCTGTATGAAAAAGTATACTTTTCTTACTTTGACTTTATACTGTTTTCCTTTATAATTTGGGAGAAAAGGGGATTGTTACAGACTTTGAACTGGAAGTCCTGGTATAGAAAGTATGGAGAAAAGAAACGATATTTCAAGTATAGAGCTGGCAAAAATAGGGCATATTCCTATGGTAGTGAAAGGGCCCTGATAGAGATAAGGTTGGGATAAGGTTAGTGGAAGGTTTGTGCCTTCTCATCTGGAGTTTGTGGCCCGTCTTTAAGCTCCTGTGGCTGTGGCAGAATTCAGTTCCTTTGAATTGGTTGTTGGACTGAGGTCCCTTTTCCTTGCTGGCTACTAGTTGGTCACTGCTCTCAGTTCCTAGTTTTCCATGTGGCCCTTGCATCTTCAAAGCGAACGGTAGAGAATCTGCTTTGTGTCAAATCTTTCTCATCCTGTAATGATCTGGAGGTAGAAATAACTAGGAGATAGAAACCACACAGTAGGTTAAACGGGAAATTTAACATAATTACTATTCAGTACAACAAAAGAGTAACTGTAAGATATAAGGAAACTATTTATGGTACTCTAGCGCTGAGGGAGAGTACCCAAGGAAGGACAAACTTGGAAGGGAATCAGACCTTGTTGGAGAAAGTGTGGTTCAGCCCACTTGATAGCAGAGAATTTCATTGGTTTGGGCGGGCTGGAGTTGGTCTGGAGTTGGTGGACAAGCAGTAGGCCACCCTCTGGAGTACAGGCAGGAGAGTGGGCAGTCTGTGGATGGGTGGGATTCCCTGTGCCAGTGCGAGCGGGAGGCCTTCAGAGCATGTAGGCCATGCAGGGGCTCTGGTTTCCCTGTCAGGAGGACTGCAGGAAGTTTATTTCCAGGCTGAGGCTACCAGATCTAAGCATGACTGTGTTCCAGGCCTGAGTCTCTGCAGGCTCCACGGAATATTCACACACCAACTCTACCAACTTCCAGCCCACGCCCGCCGTGTCCCTCCAGCTCCCTCTACTGAGAAAGCTGAATGTCATGTTACTGTAAAGGAGAGAAGGGAATTCAGTTGCTTATTACAGAGCACCTATTAAAGGGTGTGTTCAGAACTGATTGGCAATAAATGCATAAATGATACACATGCTCCTAAGTTCTTTGATCGGGGAGAGCGTCCCACCCCTTTTAAGGGCTCACCTGATTAGGTCGGGTCCACTCAGGGTAATTTCCCTTAAAGCCAGCAGTACAATCTAACACAATCTAGTCTTGGGAGTGACTGTCCCACCTCACTCACCATGCTGGGTTTAGACAGGGTGTGTCCCATACCAGGGAATGGGAATCTTGGGGGAATATCTTAGAATTCTGCCTACCACAGAGGGCTGGGGGTGGAGATGAGATGACTCATTGTTACATGAGAAACTCCTTTGTAAAGTAAATAGGTTGTATTTCATTCTGTGGCTGTCTCACAGAGAAGAAGAAGGAATAACTAGTACTTAGAACATCTAGTTGTCCGCTACTACACAGAGCAGTTTCATGTATTATCTGTTTAATTCTTAACATCTTGAGACAGGTTATAATCTTCACTTTACAAAAGGGGAAACTGAAGCTCAGTTTGTAAGGTCACTTGCCTGGAGTCACTCCACTAATATTTGGTGTAGCTGGAATTGAAATGTGGTTTTGTCTAATATTGAATTTCATATTTTTTTCTGCCTCTCTATAGTAATAATAAAAGCTTTCATTTTTAAAATTCAATTTATTTAAAACAAAAACACGCAATTCACCCCTCTCTCTCATCCCCTACACCCCGCCTCTGGCAACCACTAATCTGTTCTCTGTTATCGATGAGCTTGTTTTTTTTAATACATATAAAATATGTAAGAGAGATCATATAGTATTTATCTTTCTCTGACTTATTTCACTTAGCATAATGCCCTCGAAGTCCATTCATGTTGTCATAACTGGCAAGATCTCATTCTTTTTTATGGCTGAATAATACTCCTGTGTGTGTGTGTGTGTGTGTGTATACTGTAATCTTTTTATTCATTCATCCATTGATAAAGGCTATATTTTCTAGTGGTGTCTAATAATATTGCTGCCTATGAAAGAATTTGTGTCGTTTGGGATGAGGGGATATGACAGAGGTCATTTCAGTGGAGATAAGGCAAATCCCTCTCCTGCATCTCTGCTTTTTCTTCAGGAGCCCACTGATAGAGGTCATTCCTATCCTGGCCCTCACTGGGGGGACAGTGGGTTCAGAAGAGAAGTCCTAGCCGGACTTAACCCATTCCAACAGGGAAGCCAGACAGTTACCCACTTGATGTCTGCATCACCAAGAAGTAACCATTCCTTTGTTCCCTGTTCTCATGTCTGAGTGTGGAACAAAAAAAAACAAAGCAAGATTTGAGAGATCTGGATATAGCCTTTTCAGTGGGGAGGGCGTATTTTGTGCTTGGAGAATTCTAATAACCAAGAGCTGAGCTCATGATAAGTGTGCAGGGAGTGTTTGTAGAATAAACGCTCCCGTGCATATGTTATTTAAAGCACACTCTGCTGCTAACCTTGCCTTGTCTCTCACAGGCTCATGAGCCCCTGGAGGGTTGGCTCCTTAACCAGTTAATCTTTGCATTGGTAAATGGTTGTGGAATTAATTAGGAGCTCCGGGGCTGCTTGATTTGTTTTGCCCTTAGTATGCTGTGGAAGCAGCCTGACGTAGTGGGACTCAGGAGTTGTGGGTTCCTCTTCCAACGTTATCACTGATTCACTGTGGGGTGTTAAGCTCCCTAGCACTTAGTTTCTTCCTCATTAAAATGAGGAACATGGACTTGACCTCTGGTCCATTCCAGCCCTGCAGTTCTCTGAAATATGTTACCACACCATAACTGCCTCAATAGTTTGAATAATTTCAGATGGTTAGTTATTAGGCTGGCCTTCAGCTTATGGAGAGATGTGGAATAGTTTGAGCAAATGTGAAGGGTACACTTAGTTCTCTTTTCTTGGACACATGAAATAATAGATTCATTGGAATATGATCTCTTCCTCCACCCACTTCCATCAATTCAGAGCGGATTTTTTTTCTCCTTCCAATTTTCCACCGTGTTTATCAGCTTTGAAGGGAAATTTTAAGTCAGGCGGTAGTCAGAAGGGCAGGCACAGAGCTCAGCTGGTTAGAGGGGGAAAATTCCTCCATGAAATTTCAAGTGAACTGACCTGGGCTTTTTCCAAGGAATTTTCTTGAATTGTAGCTTGTTGGTTTGTTTTGATTTGTTTTGTTTTTAAGTGAGATGTTTTGCTTGATTTGAAACATTAAGAGTAGTATGTAAAATTAAATTTTAGAAAGTTTCTGAATCCTGATCTGAACAAGCAAAGTGGACTTTGTTCTTGATTTAGGATATTCTTGCTTTACCTCAGGTAACAAAGGCTTGTGATGGACTTCTTCAGCAATCAGCAGATGGATTCTTTGTCTCCTTAACTCCCAGACAGATTAGATATAGTTAAATGGATGCCTCCTGAAATGTTGTCCATTAAAAAATATTTCAGAAGATAACTTTTGTAGGGGGAACATTAGTCTAACCTCATTCTGGTTCAGGAGCTACTACCACCTGCTTAATATTATAACCACAGGCAAACCATTTAACCTCTCTCTGCCTCGGTTTCCTTAACTGTATTGTGGGAGAATTAAAAGAAAGATTACAGGTGAAGCATAGCATCCGTATGTTTTAAAGCTCCCTGGGTGATTACAATGAGCAGCCAGGATTGAGACGCACTGCTATTCAGCATCATACGAAGTGCCGGGAGGTGGTGCTTTTATTTCATTCTATACATTTTTTCGATGAAAAAAAGGGATCAGTTTAGGTTCTAGCATAGTTTTTATCTAGTACTTCTGTGCATTGGCCAGTTATTTCAGTCTCTTACGAAAGGATGAACGACTGTTTTTACAGTCAGCCTCTATTGCCTGCTGGGATTGGGGAAGTCCTGGGTCTGTGTGGAATTTTCCATGACTCTTAGCTCCGCACCATTAGTGTTCACTGTAGTCACAGAGCTTTTCAACGTGTCTGCCTCTGCTATCCTCTTTCTTTGTTTCACAGTGTCAGATGTGACCTCAGCTACAAGTCTGGGTATTTTGTTTGTGTTTAATATTCTCATTCTAAGGACCGATCAGAGCGTCTCATCTGAATTAGCTTTTTGTTTATAAAGTGAGTCAGCCTGGGGTATCTGTTTTGGCCTGATTTCCTCAGGTATCGGGTTTCCTGTCACAAAACCACCTTCTGTGGGGTGGGGCGGGGGGGGGGGCGGGTACATTTGTTACTGTAGGTGCAAGCTTCGGGCGGGCGCAGTGCTGGCAGATTCTCCAGCAGTCTGGTCATTGGTGATCAGAATCAGCTGTTTGATCCTTTGACTGGAAGAGTTCTAAAAATGACAGCAACTGGAAGAAAAGAGATGTAATCGGGTAACAGCCTGGTTGGGTTTGGCTGGTTCCTCTCTTATAGGGGAATTTAAAGTGCTAAAATTTTAGAAGGAGACTCCTGTAGCAGTATCTTTCCTTTTCCTTGGAAAGCAGTTCCCCCCATTCTGTGCACAGAGAATAGCTGCGTCAGATTATATTACGAACATCTCCTCTCCCAGATCAGTCGATGGAGGCTGGGCTTGTTTACCATACCTTCTCCCTGCAAAATGAGAGAGATTCTCTAATCACTTCATGTATATTACAGAGAGGTGAAAGACAGTGTGTATTCTGCTTCATTCTGCTCTCGGCTCTAATGTTACCTCCTTGGAGAGGCCTTTCCTGATGACTACCTCCATCATTCTCTATTCCTTCATCCTACTGTATTTCCTTCCTGACATTCTATTATATAAACTTTGTGAAGGTAGTGACAGTTCATTTTCTCCTTTGTATCCCTGGGCCTGGAACCTAGTAGGTGCTCATTAAATATTTGTTTAATAAGTAAAACAGGGAATGGTTTGAATGGCCAGATATTTGTGCATTATCTTCCTTTTTGTTCTTTGATTTGGTCTTAGCTCAGTGATTCTCAGACTTCGCTGGTTGTATGTATCACTGTATCAGACATAAAACCATTTATTCAGAACTTGGCGAGCTGTAGAAGAAAATTTTAAAGACAGTTTTGACTATGTGCTTTTTTCACTTTTAACCTTGAGGTAGTGTGTAACACCACTGTGCTTCCTCCATAATTAGTCTGTATAGTACAGAGGAATGCGTTGTTGCTTAGGTTCTCAAGTAAGCTGGGAGAATTAAATACCCATCTGGTTCAGCTCCACTGGGACCAAGAGATGTGTTACATATTTTAGTGGTGATGGTGATTAGAGAAGGGGAGCTCCAGTGTTACAGCCTAATTGAAAGATGGTGGGCTGAAATTTAACCTGGGCTCTCTCAGTAAAAATGGGCGTGTCCTTTTGGTTGTAGGTCTTAGCGTTTGGAGAATGGATAAAGTAACACCCGTTCTTCCTGATCTTGGAAGTTGTGATGATGCTAAACTGAAGTTAGGTAAAGATATTCTGAGGTAAAGATCTCCTATGAATGCGGGAAATCTTAGATACTTGGAATTAAGATGATGAGAGAAAAGACAACTATGGTGAAGTTTCACTGCTTGGTCACTATGTATTGAAACAAAGGCAGGGTGTGCTCTTTGAAACATGGGTTATAAGCCATGCTCCCGTTAGCACCATGTGTTTTTTGAACTTAAGTGTATGGAAGGTTTGGTCTGAGCAGAGTAGATTTAAATTTTACTAAAGCATTCATTTTCATCCTGCTTGAAAATGGTTATGTTCCAGCATAAGTTCACCACTTTCTGTTGTTGCTTTTCCTCCCCCATCATTCTTTCAGTTGGCTGATTGCAATTCTGGCCCAACTCAACCCTCTCTTTGGACCACAGTTGAAAAATGAAACCATCTGGTACCTCAAGTATCACTGGCCTTAAGGAGGAAGACCTGCTCTCCAGGGCTCCATCATTGAGGTGACTATACCCTTGACCTTTCACATCAGTGTTGCAGCTAGAGGTTGCCTTGACTTTTCCTCAGAAAACTACAGCCATTTTAACACTTGGCAAGGGCAGACTGCTAAAAGTAAACATCTGCAGAGCAGAAATAAATTTGGAACTTAGGCCATTCACTTTACCAAAGGATTTATTCATAAGAGTCTTTTAAATTCTGCTGTTACCCAGCCACTTAAATAAAGTTTGCATGCAGTCTTCCAGACACAGGAACATGACTATACTTGACATTGTAGGATTCTTAAAGTTGCTGACAGATTTTAAATGAAGGGCATTTCTGAGTGCTTTGGATAGAGAGGGACAGGTGCTCTTTGAAAACTGGAGTTAAAATTGTAGGTTTTATTTGGTTTAGAAGATCAGAGAGGTAAGGAGTGGTATCGTGGAAAGATTTATTCACTGGCCGAGAGTCAGAAAACCTGTCATTTAGTTTGTTCCTCTTTCTCCATTATTTTGATAAATGGAAGTCAGCACTGAATGCTTGCCTAGATTCTGGTTCCGCTTTTTGGCAAGAGCGTTTTCTTAGGTGGTACTGTGAACTCATATCAAGAGACACATGGTGTCTGACTCTCCTTTTTTCATGATGCTATGATGATCAGTGGGTTCAGGTAACAGCAGCCTGGTTCCTCCAGTTGCAAAGTTCTCTGCCACCTTTATCTTCGGATTTTATCCATTGATGATCTTAGCCTGAAGTAAACATTTCAGTAGAAAGTGCAAAATGGTGATTTTCTAGTTCCATCATTACATCTACATTTGATTAGATGAAATGTTTCTATAAAGGTGAACTTACCCTCATTCTAGGGTTATTTAGTAACCTTGAAATATAGATCATACAGGAAAAGCAGTATACATATTTAATTCTTTTCTTTTAATTTTCAGAGTAAGATGTTAGTGCCCAAGTCACTTCCAGGGTATCCAGAGAGGTTTTCTTTTCTTCCCTTTTGAATTTTAATCAATTACATTTACTACCCTTCTAATGTTCAATTGTTCTTTCTTTGGCCTATGGGAGCCTGTCTGGACTGGCTTCTGTGTCCTTTTGATATTAGTCTTTGGTAGTTTCCTTACTTACTGGCAACATCAAGATATCCCAGACCTCTCTGTGTGTTTCCTGTCTCAGACTTGGAATCAGCTGTTCCTCAGATTGCTTTCTAAATTTCCCACCGACAGGATCCCTGGGTCACTGGTCGGCCCTCAAGCCCAGCTGGCTGTGGTTCCTTTCAGTGGGAAATGGATTTAAAAACCAAGATCTGATTGTTAGGTGCATTCACTTCTGCTGGGGTGTTGTTGCTTCTAAGCCTTTACAGTGGACAGAGCCAGGAAGTATGTTCTAAGAAGAAAAAGATCATGAGTTCATGTTAGTTCTTCCTTCCTTCCTTCCTTCCTTCTTTCCTTCCTTCCTTCCTTCCTTCCTTCCTTCCTTCCTTCCTTTCTTTCTTTCTTTCTTTTTTTTTTTTTTTTAAAGATTTTATGTATTTATTTGACAGAGAGAGGGAGAGAGCACAAGCGGGAGAGCAGCAGACAGAGGGAGAGGAAAAAGCAGGCACCCAGCTGCACAAGGAGCCCAATGCAGGGCTCGATCCCAGGACCCTGGGATCATGACCTGAGCTGAAGGCAGACGCTTAACCGACTGAGCCACCCAGGTGCCCCTCATGTTAGTACTTTTAATTCAAATTAAACATTACGTGGTTTTTACTTTTTTGGTTTTATACTTGAGTACCATTCACATATGCTGAAAATCTTCGCTCCTACAGACAATAATTACTTATCTTCATTATCCTGTAATACATACAGTTTCCTTTTTTTTTTTTTTAAGATTTTATTTATTTATTTGACAGAGAGAGACAGCCAGCAAGAGAGGGAACACAAGCAGGGGGGGTGGGAGAGGAAGAAGCAGGCTCCCAGCGGAGCAGGGAGCCTGATGCGGGGCTTGATCCCAGGACCCTGGGATCACACCCTGGGCTGAAGGCAGACACTTAAAGGCTGAGCCACCCAGGCGCCCCTGCAATACATATAGTTTCAAAATAACACCAGTATAGCTAACTAACTAAGTTTATTTATCTTTTTTTGTTTTTTTTTTAAGATTTATTTATTTACTTATTTATTTGACAGAGAGAGAGAGAGAGAGACAGTGAGAGAGGGAACACAAGCCGGGGGAGTGGGAGAGGGAGAAGCAGGCTTCCCACTGAGCAGGGAGCCTGATGCGGGGCTCGATCCCAGGACCCTGGGATCATGACCCTAGCCGAAGGCAGACATTTAACGACTAAGCCATCCAGGCACCCCTAACTCTAAGTTTATTGAATGCAGTTTAGGATTTCTTTGCTGCTTTATTTGTCCTTATAACAAATAAAGAAAAAAATGTCGTTTTCTGAGGTCACTTGGAATAATTATTTTCTGTCATCATTATCAATTTAATATATAATTAGATTGTTTTATTTTGTGTTCAATTCATAGTAATTTTTTTATTTGCTACTGTCTTTTGAATATGTAAAACATATTTCCAAAGTCAAAATTATAAACAAGTTACATTCAGAGAGGTCTCTTCTTCCTGTGTTTTGTTTTGCCAAGATAAGCAAATACATACATATATAGATTTATATGTATGTACGTATATATACATGCGAGTGTATGTCCCCCCCCACAGCTCTTACAGAAGAGATGTCGTATTATATATACTATTCTGTACCTTGCTTTTTTTCACTGAACAATATATCCTAGAGATTGCTCTTATCGATGTATAGAGATCTTCCTCAATTCTTTTTATATAGCCATTGGATTGTTACAGCTTTTGGATTGTTTCTAGTCTTTTGCTGTTATTGATAAAAGTACAATATAATTCTAAACATATGACATTTTATATTTTGGTGATGATCTTTGGATTAGATTCCATGAAAATTGAATCTGGTTTAAAGGTATATATGCTTTTTATACCTATTACTACGTGACCTTCTTATAGGGATTATACCATTTTTACATTCCCACTAACAAGCCTGGATTTTTGCCAATCTGATAGGTAAGTAGTCAGGTTTGTTTTTTTTTCTTCCTTAGAGTTCAGTCTTTGCCCAAAGGGCAAAGTATTGTCTGATTTACAAGATTTTTTTTTTTTACCCCCCCCCCCATAAATTTCTCCTATTTGTTATCCTTCCTTTCAACTACAGTGGATATTAGGTAAAGATGTTGATTGGGGTTTCAAGCAGAGACTTTCAGGCCTCAGTTGGATCTCCTTCCAGCATTGCCTTTCATTTAGCTTCTCTGAGCCTCATTTCCTTCCCTTGTAATAAAAGAGAAATGGGCCCTTTGGGTCAGAAGAACAGTGAGTGTGTGGATCTGAAGGTTTCGTTTGTCTTAACTCTCAAACGCAGGTTAACCTGATTGACAAATTTCTTGTTTGCACTCTGGTCCACAGCATAAACCAGGGCTGCTTGAAACCCTTATATTAAAGGTGGTTCCTTTACAAGCAAATGCCAGGAAGCAGGAGGGCATAAGCCAGGAGAACCCTAACTAGGAATGTCCTGTCACATTTATTCTGCATTTGAGGTAGTGATTATGGTAGTACCATAACTGTAGGCCTTTGGAGTTATCACATAAAGAGATCTAATCTCTGCCTAACATGGGAGCAAACTGTTCCTGTGACAAGACTTCACTTTTCTTTGTGGTAAATCAAAAGACTGAGCTAAATTCCCTTTTGAACTTTGTGCTTTTACACAACAGTGGGATGATAACGGAGTCCAGAAACCAGATTTAGGCCTGTCTTCATCTGGTAAGGAAAAGCGTTTGATTTTGTGCGTGATTAGAGGCCAGATTTTGGAAGGTAGGCGGTGTAAGCCAGACATGGTATTCAGCAGAGGAAAATGAGGAACAGTCATGAAAGCTTTAGAATAATTTTATATGGATGGAATTGACTTGATTTCAGCAGCACAGTTAAACACCTAGCTGATCTTTCGCTACTTTAATCGCCACGATTTTCTTTCGTGTGTTGATGATAGACTGAGTTACAGCACATTGTGTTTACTGGCTGGAAATCTTGCTGGTACTTCTAAGAACAGCGCTCATTCCATCTCTGCCCCCTGCCAGCCTTGTCTGCCTCTCCTAGATTCCTAAGATGCTTCCGGAACGGTCACATCAAGATTGCTGTTTTTATCACAGCCCTTCTTCCTAGAGCCTTGGGGGTGTGATGCTAGTTTGCAAGCTCCTTGGAGTGGATTTGGCTTTAGCCCCAATATCCTTTAAATTAGTTGGTTTACCACATCATTATAATATTTTAGTTGAGTTTATATGGCTTACTGTGGTCCTGAAGGGCAGACATTCTATTTTATTACAGAGTCTGGACGGGAGAGGAATAAAGTGTAGTGGTAATTAGGCCTCAGCCCAGGGGGAGCTGTTTTTCTATGCATTCCAAAAATATTTGAGTGCTCATGAGGTGCATGGTCCTGAGTAGGGATTTCAGGGACGGCTGTGGGCTCTGAAGAGGTTTGTGATTTGTTGAGAGGTTGGAATTGAGCCATATTTGTGAAGAGTTGAACGGTGCAAGGTGTTTTTTGGTTAAAAAGTGTATCTTTTACTCTGCTGTCTCTGACCGGATATGCTGCTGCCACTTCAAACTGTCATGTCTTTGTTTCAATTCCTGAGGTTACAGGGTTCGCTGTCACTAAGAGTCAGAACCTATTTGATCACTTCCTTCTCCTCTTCCTTGAAGCCGGTTGATCCTGTTAATGGCTCTTACGTCTGCTCTTCCTCCCTGCTCTTCCTTCGGGCACCCTAATTTCTGACTCAGATCATTGCAGCTCCGAGTTATTACAGTGGCTGTTCATCAGGTCCCCCTTCTCTACAGTCACCGTATCTACCAAACAGCACCCTGTTTGTCTTCCTGATGCAGCACTTCCTGAAAGAGATCACTGCTTGCCCCAGAAGCTTTCAGTAGTTCTCCATAGGCTACTGCAGGTTTTTTGTGTTTTTTTTTTAAACTTGAAGTCCCTGAGTTTAGTGGGTACCTGCCCCCTGGAATGCTCTGTAACATGAGGTAAGCACAGTTTTTGTCAGGGTTACCAAAGTAAGTTCCCATGAGCCACAAAAAGTAAGAATGGCTAACCTGCAGGTTATGTCCAGCTTCCTAAGTTGGCGGGCAAGGCCTTCCCAGTTGCCTTCAAACCACTTTTGCAGCCATTTCCACGTTCTTGATCTAATGAAATTTGCTTAGCCTTTCCTCTCAGTGCCCTACGACGTTCGTTAATTTAGGAGGCAGATTAGTAGACACACTATTCTGCACACATTCTCTCTGCTCTTTTGCTTCCATTCACCTATTCTCTCCATTCTTTCTGATGTTTTCTCTTTGAGTGTCCAGTTTGCAAATCCTTGTACTTTCTCTTCTGGCCACTTGGTCTCAAAGTGATTTCCTTTCTCCCTAGATGTATTTAGCTCTCCAGTTTTTCCCCTTCATTTTGTGCATTGCCTTGACATGTTAAATACACATAGCTTTCGTTTGCTTAAATATCTCTTGTAGTTAATCTGCAATAAACACATATCTTACACATAATTGTAAAGAAGGAATTCTTTTGTGAATATATCTAAAATGAAAAAATATAGATAAAAATGAAACCTGTTCTTTGATTAAAAAAAATATTCACTGGGGCGCCTGGGTAGCGCAGTCGTTAAGCGTCTGCCTTCGGCTCAGGACGTGATCCCGGCGTTCCGGGATCGAGTCCCACATCGGGCTCCTCCACTGGGAGCCTGCTGCTTCCTCTCCCACTCCCCTTCTGTGTTCCCTTTCTCACTGGCTGTCTCTCTGTCACATAAATAAATAAAATCTTTAAAAAAAAAAAATATTCTCTGATCCTCCCCTGAACAGATTTGCTTGTTCTTCCCTTAATATGTTTCATGTTGTCTTCATTCACCCGTCGTATCTGAAAGTAGCCTTAGCGATTTCCTTATTTTATAAAATGAGAACATGGACACTTCAGTTGAGTTCCTCCCCACCCACCCCCAAATGGCTACTTCATGTCAAGAGAGACAATTAGAATATGTGCTTCTTTAATTCACTCCCGAATCAAACCACAAGTCCATGCCGTTTAACATAACGCTCACTCACATTTATCTCAAACTAGTATCATTGAGCTTAAGTGAAAATTACTCTGTTTCTGTATGGTTTTCCAAAGGTGAAGACATTTTTCCCTTTTGTTGTTGTTCATGTGTCCAAAAAGGTCTAAACAATGAGGAGGTCTAACCTGTGTGCTTCATAAAAAATTAACAAAAAACATCTGTATTCACTGCTTCAGTGTTCTCAAGTTATATTTATCATCTGCCTAGAACTCAGGTCTGTGCAGATGGATTGCTCTGCTGGCCTAAGGAGGAGAAGAGGAAATGATCATTAGATTAAAGGTTTTATGAGGCCGTGAGGCCACAAGAAACCAGTAGCTCTGGTAATTGCCCCTCCCTGGCCCAATGTGGTTATTTTCCTAGTACATTGTAAAAACAGTCCTCTGATTATATCTTGAGTTGAATATATTTTGTTAGCAGTGTCCCTCCTTAGTGGGTCCAGCAGCCTGGTGCTTTCCATATTGAGGGTGATTGGACTGCTCCAGCTGGCTCCAGTAAAACTTACCAGCAGCCTTGTGTTTGTTTCTGGGCATTAGGGACCCCGGGCCTTGGGAAACCTATCGTTTTACCACACTGCTCTGTGGATTCTCCTGGTTGTGCCCACTGATTGGGAAAACCTCAAAGGCTTATCGGATCCCCTATGTACTATGTGACCTTCAGTCTTGTCAGACATGCCTGGCTGTAAACCATGTCTCTTGCCAGTTTAACTAGCTTCTCGCCCACCTGGACCTAACCCTCAACATTCTGACAGATTGTGTGTCATAACCAGCTTGCCTTCTTTTTTCTTTTTTAAGGATTTTATTTATTTGAGAGTGAGAGAGCACGAGTAGTAGGGAAGGGGCAGAGGGAGAAGCAGACTCCCCGCTGAGCAGGGAACCTGATGCGGGCTCCATCCCAGGACCCCAGGATCATGACCTGAGCTGAAGGCAGACTCTTTTTTTTTTTTTTAATTTTTTTTGTTATATTATGAAAGTCACCATACAGTACATCCCCGGTTTCCAATGTAAAGTTCGATGATTCATTAGCTGCGTATAACACCCAGTGCACCATGCAATACGTGCCCTCCTTACTACCCATCACCAGTCTATCCCATTCCCCCACCCCCTCCCCTCTGAGACCCTCAGCTTGTTTCTCATAGTCCATAGTCTCTCATGCTTCATTCCCCCTTCTGATTACCCCCCCCTTTCTTTATCCCTTTCTTCCCCTACCGATCTTCCTAGTTCTTATGTTCCATAGATGAGAGAAATCATATGATAATTGTCTTTCTCTGCTTGACTTATTTCACTTAGCATAATCTCCTCCAGTGCAGTCCATGTTGCAGCAAATGTTGAGAATTCGTTCTTTCTGAGAGCTGAGTAATATTCCATTGTATATATGGACCACAACTTCTTAATCTAGTCATCTGTTGAAGGGCATCTCGGTTCCTTCCACGCTTTGGCTATTGTGGACAATGCTACTATGAACATTGGGGTGCATATGGCCCATCTCTTCACTACGTCTGTATCTTTGTGGTAAATACCCAGTAATGCAATGGCTGGATCATAGGGTAGCTCAATTTTTAACTTTTTAAGGGACCTCCACACTGTTTTCCAGAGTGGCTGTACCAACTTGCATTCCCACCAACAATGTAGGAGGGATCCCCTTTCTCCACGTCCTCTCCAACAATTGTTGTTTCTTGCCTTGTCTATTTTTGCCATTCTAACTGGCGTAAGGTGGTATCTTAGTGTGGTTTTGATTTGAATTTCCCTGATGGCTAATGATTTTGAACATTTTTTCACGTGTCTCTTAGCCATTTGTATGTCTTCATTGGAAAAGTGTCTCTTCATATCTTCTGCCCATTTTTTGATTTGTTTATTTGTTTCTCGTGTATTGAGTTTGAGAAGTTCTTTGTAGATCTTGGATACCAGTCTTTTATCTGTAGTGTCATTTGCAAATATATTCTCCCATTCCGTGGGCTGCCTCTTAGTTTTTTTGACTGTTTCCTTGGCTGTGCAGAAGCTTTTTATCTTGATGAAGTCCCACAAGTTCATTTTATCTTTTGTTTCTCTTGCCTTTGGAGATGTGTCATGAAAAAGTTTGCTTTGGCAGATGTCGTAGAGGTTGCTGCCTATGTTCTCCTCTAGGATTTTGATGGATTCCTGTCTCACATCGAGATCTTTCATCCATTTGGAGTTTATTTTTGTGTATGGTGCGAGAGAGTGGTCAAGTTTCATTCTTTTGCATGTAGCTGTCCAATTTTCCCAGCACCATTTATTGAAGAGACTGTCTTTTTTCCACCGGATGTTTTTCCTGCTTTATCAAAGATTAGTTGCCCAAAGAGCCGAGGGTCCATTTCTGGGTTCTTTGTTCTGTTCCATTGGTCTATGTGTCTGTTTTTGTGCCAGTATCATGCTGTCTTTGTGATCACAGCTTTGTAGTACAGCTCGAAATCCGGCATTGTGATGCCCCCAGCTTTGTTTTTCCTTTTCAATAATTCCTTGGAGATTCGGGGCCTTTTCTGGTTCCATACAAATTTAAGGACTATTTGTTCCAGTTCTTTGAAAAATGTCATCAGTATTTTGATGGGAGAGGATTGAAAGTGTAGATTGCTCTGGGTAGCATGGACATTTTAACTATGTTTATTCTTCTGATCCATGAGCATGAAATATTTTTCCATCTTTTTGTGTCTTCCTCAATGTCTTTCAAGAGTGATTTATAGTTTCTAGAATATAGATCCTTTACGTCTCTGGTTAAGTTAATTCCAAGGTAACGTATGGTTTTTGGTGCTATTGTAAATGGGATGGATTCCCTGATTTCTCTTTCTTCGGTCTCATTATTCGTGTATAGAAATGCTACTGATTTCTGAGCATTGATTTTTGTATCCCGCCACATTACTGAATTACTCTATAACTTCTAATCGTTTGGGAGTGGATTCTTTTGGGTTTTCCATATAGAGTATCATGTCATCTGCTGAAGACAGACAGTTTGACTTCTTCTTTGCCAATTTGGATACCTTTTATCCCTTTTTGTTGTCTGATTGCTGTTGCAAGGACTTCTAGTACTATGTTGAATAATAGTGGCGAGAGTGGGCATCCTTGTCGTGTTCCTGATCTTAAGGGAAAGGCTTCCAGCTTTTCCCCATTGAGAATAATGTTTGCTGTAGGCTTTTCATAGATGGCTTTTATGAGATATAGAAATGTACCCTCTATTCCTACACTCTGAAGGGTTTTAATCAGGAAAGGATGCTGTATTTTGTCAAATGCTTTTTCTGCATCAATTGAGAGGATCATATGGTTCCTGAGTCTTGTCTTGTTGATATGATGTATCATGCTGATCGATTTGCGAATGTTGAACCACGCTTGCATCCCAGGGATGAATCCCACTTGGTCATGATGGATAATCCTTTTAATGTACTGTTGGATTCTATTAGCCAGGATCTTGTTGAGGATTTTGACGTCCGTATTCATTAGGGAAATCGGTCTGTAATTCTCCTTTTTGATGGGGTCTTTGCCTGGTTTGGGGATCAAGGTAATATTGGCCTCATAGAATGAGTTTGGTAGCTTTCCTTCTGTTTCTATTTTTTGAAATAGCTTTAGGAGAATAGGTATTATTTTTTTTTTGAATGTTTGGTAGAATTCCCCAGGAAAACCATCTGGGCCTGGAGTTTTGTTATTTGGAAGGTTGTTTATCACTGACTCAATCTCTTCATAATTAATTGGCCTGTTTAAAAAATCAGTTTCTTCCTCTTTCAGTCTTGGTGGTTTATAGGTTTCCAGGAAGGCCTCCATCTCTTCCAGATTGCTTAATTTATTGGCATATAGCTATTGATAAAAGTTTCTAGTAATCCTTCCAATTTCATTGGTGTTGGTCGTGACCTCTCCTTTTTCATTCATAATTCTATTAATTTGGGTCCTTTCTCTATTCTTTTGGATAAGTCTTGTCAGCGGTTTGTCAATTTTATTGGTTCTCTCAAAGAACCAGCTTCTAGTCCTGTTGATCTGCTCTACTGTACTCCTGGTTTCTAATTCATTGATTTCTGCTCTAATCTTGGTCAACTGTGAAGGAAGACTGTTAACTGACGGAGCCACCCAGGCGCCCCGTAGCCAGCTTTTCTTTTCCAGTGACTCAGGCTTTGTGTGGAAATTTCCTTTGAAAGCCACTATTTACTTAATTTTTATATTCTCGTTATTGGTTTTTCATTTTGAAAGCAGCATATGTGGCTTTGTTTATATAGTCCTTTATTTTTTCTTTTTTTAAGATTTATTTATTTGACAGAGAGAGGGCACAGGCAAAGGGGGGAGGAGCAGACTCCCCACTGAGCAGGGAGCCCGATGCGGGGCTTGATCCCAGGACCCTGAAATCGTGACCTGAGCCCAAGGCAGACGATTAACTGACTGAGCCACCCCAGCACCCCTGTACGGTCCTTTAAGCTTTATATAAGGGAGTTTATGCAACCTCTGCTATCAGTTTGATCCGTGACGATTCCTATTTTAAATGTTTGCAAACTGTAAGAGGAAAGGGGCAAATACAGATTCTTGACATGCACTCATTAGATTCCAGTAGGATCAGTCTGAGTCAGCTTCCTGCTTTCCATGACACAAACTGTTACTTGTGATCCTGGGTTCAGCAATGTCCTCGGTAATCGGACCTATTGTCACAGCCCTGCAAAACCTGCCCAAACTGGGACATTACTTGAGCCCACTTTTCATTCAAGTATTTATTGAGTAGCTATATATTTTTAAATTAGTGGCCTGATTGACTTTTCTCGATGTTATTAACCTTTTGCCCTCATAAGGACGGCGTAAGGATCAGTTACTAGAACGGCTTTGTTTTGCAGGTCACGAAGAGAATTCCTCTAGATGCAAAATCAACTCCAAACCCAGACCACCTTCTTTGACTCGCCTCTTTTGGCCATCAGCTGCCTTAAATATTCACACCGCATTTGAATATTTTATTCTACAATGCAGTATTTTTTCCTGTCACCTTTTTTACATTTTGACAAATTATGTGCCTACTTAACCTAAACTGTGCTGACTCTGTAAAATGTTTATGCACCTTCTGACATAGAAGGTGCTATTCTTCTGAGAAATACATTGCTCTCTCCTTGGAACCTGTGAGCTTGAAGATGACTCCTGCCTGGTCACAACATGGGAATCAGCAAAGCGTTTAAACTGTCACAAGACAGAACCCAGTGGGGCAGTCAGTAGGAGAGTATGTTCAGAAGGAATATCTGTCCCAACAGAATTACACCAAAGTATATTTTCAGGATGACTTTCTTATTTCTGCCATCTACTGGAATAAATTATTTTTCTGCTTTCTGTGGAAATCTGGTTTCAGTGTTTATTAAGTTCATTTTTGTTCGCTTTTCTGTCTCTAGATCATGCCCTTAAAAAAAATGATTTTTGTAGTTCAAACTGAGGTTGGAAATGTAAGCCTGGTCATGTAGTTTGACATACCTGAGGAGACTGGTGAGTACTCTCTTAATCATTAGTCATCATTTGAGCGCTTACTATAGCCAAGGCACTGGAGGAATCAAAGGTGTGGAAATCGAGGTCCCTACAAGTTCAAGAGGTGATGCACAGTCTGGAGAGGTAAGGTCGGTCTGTAGACCATAGAACTGTAAGACAAGGCCGTGTGAGACCATTGTCCGTAGAACAGGGGTTACGATGGCGAGCTGCTAGAGAGTCTGTACTCGGCACAGGCACAGGTGGAACCGGCAATTCCTTGTACCATCCCACCCTCACAGTTAGGACTGGAGAAATCAGGACGGATTAAAAAGCCTGGGATGGGACAGGAATTCTGTGTTTTGGTAGCGGTCATCTGAATAATTCACTAATTTGGGGACTTTATTAGCTTTAAGAAATTAAAAATTTAAATGGATCTGAGTTTTCACCAGCCCATGGCTTTTTGACAGCCAGCCAAGCCAAGAATGGATTTCCTGTTTTGCAGTTTGTGCTTTTCTATTCCTCCCAAACTGTCTGAACTCGTTGCTTTGCTGTTCTTAAAACAGAAGAGTTTCAAGTTGAAAGGACTGTCCTGCTTTCGTTTCTTTCTTTCCATTCTTGACTTTTATTTTGAACTTTGAATTTTCCTGAGAGGCAACTCCATACTTTACATTTTCAGCAAAGGGTCTTTTTAGCTAATTTCATGGAATCCATAAAACACTGAAGATCTAACACTGGAGGGATCATAGGGGCAAACACTAGCTAACCCCAGTGGTTTTACCGGTAAGGCATCTGAGCCCAGACGGGGAGATTGCTTGCCTAGTTTAATGCAGTTGCTCAGAGGCAGAGCAGGGAGTAGGATCCATGTTTTGTAATTTCCCCTCTGGAGCCCTTCTCACTTGCCACTCTGCTTTTCCCAGAGTTGGAGCCAATGTTGGGTTTCAGGTATTAGGGAAGAATTCTGCCAGGCTGTCTCCCATCAGAGCAATTCACTTGACCTTAGTATTTGTCATCGAAGAAAGCAATGCTGGTGGTTACTGTAGGTACATAAAGGGTGCCACAGTCTCTGAACCCTAACCATGGGGGAAGTGTGACTCCATTGCAGCTATCTACCCAGATTCTTCAAGTCAGGCCCTGCATCCCATTAGCACTGGGGGTCAGCCTAAAGTCTTCCCAACTACCACTCTGCAGTGCTTTCTTGCAAAGCACCATGGTTTTGAAGCTGAGGCTTGTGATGTCTCTGTTGTAATGGTGCTTCCTTTGGGTGTTGCTTTCGCCTGTCTTGAGTTCAGCATATGGCTTAGCTGATAGGGAGCCCACGTTGTTTCAGCACAGCAGACCTTAGCTGTGGCGTGCTTGCGGCAGTGATGGAAGACAGCGTTCATGATCGTGGTTGGGCACAGTTCCAATTTAATGGCATAGCTGAAAGCAGAGGTCATAAGCCTAGCTGACCCAAGTCCCTGAATGCTGCCTTATTCTGTTACTTTGTGCTGATCCATTTTGTACTTCCCATTTGCTCTCAGTTAGACATTTTGGGAAGTCAACTGGATTACATTACTTTTTGCATTTGGACTTGCCACTTTGGGATCCAATTCCTACGGGCACAAGTCAGGAAGATTAGTGTGTTGGCTGCATTAATAACCCTGAGAAACACAAGGGTGTGAGTACTGAAGGGACTGATTCTGTGCCAGGGACCATCCTGCTCAGTAAGCCTTCTAGGGAAGTAAAAGGCCCTAATTGCCGCTCAGGCCTGAACCTGGAGGCTCCTCTCCAAACCCTAGTGGGACTTATTGCTAGTGAGGCCCTAATGGCCTCAGCACAAAGCCTATGAAGAAGAAAGCTCATGTCCTAGCCAAGTTGGAGATCAGAGACTTCCCAGGAAGATTGATCACAAGCCCCTAAAGGCCGGGTACTGTGACTCACCACCTAGCTTTATGGCCATTGTTGACATGAGGGAATGAGGAGATCAACTTATTTTTTGTGAGGGAAACTTGCTAAGTTCTCTTTCTCCAGGAAGTCACATAACCCTTGGGCCTGTTTCCTCATTTATAACGTTTTTGAGAATATTAAATACAACTAATATGTAAACTCGGATACACGTTTTCTCCCCACTTCATTCCTAGTAATTGACCCCTTTTGTTACAACATGGCCCATCCTCTGAGATGGATGGCTGGCTGTGAATCACATTTCATTTGACAGTTCTCTTGCTTCAGTGATTGCCGGGACCCCAGCTTGGAAGGAGCCCCATGCAGCCCTTTAAAAGGATATTGGAAATATCCTGCTCCTCCAAAGCCTGTCCAGATGAACATGGTGTGGACTGCTGGTGTGATCATTAGACTCGGAGAGGCCCCAGGTTTGCAGTCTTACTCCATCAGTTGCAAGTGGTATTCACTTGGAGCAAATCATTTAACTTCTGAGCCTCAGTTTTCTCATCTACGAAGTGGGGATAATACCTGCCTTTTCTGCTATACAAGCTTGTTACCAAGTGAGATGTTGTCGGTGAAGATGAATTGTAACTTTTAATAACACACAAAGAGTATTCTCCAAAGAAATGACAAAACTGCTAGGATCCCCTGATGACTTTTCTATAAAGACAGCCCCTAGAGGGGCAGCTAGCTGGTTTTTTTTTTTTTTCCTACGTGTTGTTTCCCTTTTGACTGGTCATTTGTACTTGGGTTACAGAAAAATCAAAGACATACACCAGGCTCCAGGCCTGACCTCTGAGCAGGGAGATAGATCTCTTAGAAACAGTCCTAGCATAAGTGTCTGGACCACATCCTTCCTGCCCTTCCAGGTTCTATGTGAGTCCTCTAAGCTCTTCTACCAGAACGGGAGTATTTTTGGCATGATTTAAGATGTAGTCTGAATGTCATTGTTTTCTTTGAACAGTGTTTTTGTTGTTTTCTTTAAACATATTATGATGTCTGTACCCTTATCACTGACCCAACGATATTTTATCATATCTTACTTTGGCATTACTTCAGAAGTAGTGTCTTTTGGCTCATTTCTGCTGGCCAGTTTTTTTAACAATGGTAAGTGTTAAAATTGAGAAATGATGTTTTTAGAAGATTTATTTATTTTAGAGTGTGCGTGTGAGTGGGGGGAGGGGCAGAGAGAGGGAGAGAAAGAGCATCTCAAGCAGACTCCCCACCGAGTGCGTGCAGAGCCCCAGGGGGGCTCACTCTTAAGACCCTGAGATCATGACCTGAGCCAAAACCAAGAGTCCAGTGCACAACCCACTGAGCCCCCCCAAGCACCCCGAGAAATGATTTTAAATTGTTGCTTGGACTCATGGAAGGTTTGGTCCTGGATTTCATCTTCCAAAAATTTGAACAGTCAATTGCTCCTTTACTAACTATATTTAAATTATATCTTAAAATACATATCTAGGCATTCTAAAAGAATGGTTTCACTACCCCATCCTTCTATGCAAGTGCTCTCTTCTGTTTGAAGAACAAATATATTTAAAATGAAGATAGGACCTTAGGCAAAACTTACGTGTTACTTTCTTTCCTGCTCCTTTATTTCACCTTTCTCTCAAGAGTTGAATGGATGGAATTAATTGTAGAAAATCCTTAATTTTCAAAGAAGAAAAAAAGCACAGTGTAAAATAACCACCATAAAGGATATTTATCATAGCACAATTAATGGAAAGCAACCTTAATGCCCAACATAAGGAGACGCTCAAATAAGTCATACTGCATCCGACTACAGGAATATGGTACATTTAATAATTTCTTTTTTTCTGCAATGTATGCCTAGAAATGAGATTGAAAAGATAAAAGTACTAGCACTGCCTCTGGATGGGAACTGCAGATGATTCAAATTTTTTTTCCTTTTTAGCATTTTCTTCAATGAAAAGGTATTACCTGTGTAAAAAGAAGAAACGATAAAAATTATTTTAATAACAAAAAATAATAAAATATTAAGGAAAAAAGACAGGATTTTAAACTTATGTACATAGTAAAAAGCCTGGTGAGAGATAGACCAAAATGTTGATAATTTGCAACTTTTTATATTTTTCACAAAGAGCATGTATTACATTTATAATCGGGGGGAAAAGGTGTTTTGGAGGGGACCATTGTCAGAATAGTGTTAATACCTCCTGCATCCATTATATACCCCCCCACACACAGGTTGTTTGTTTGTTTGTTTGTTTGTTTGTTTGTTTGTTTTAAGAGTAATTCAGGGTCAGGGGAAACAAAGTCAGCTAGATTAAAACACTGAAGCTATTCTGAATCAATGAAAATCCGCGAGTTCACACAGCAGTTCTAATTGACTGTTTCTATTGTGCAGGACAGAGTACAGAGCATTCGGCTTGTAACACTCTGGCCTCCTTTTGTGTAGGTGCTCACAGTGACGGCATGGTGAAATGAAAAGGGAGCATTGATTTTGATTCTGCCCACACAGGAAAGTGGAAGCCTGGGGTATTGATGTTCCGGGGTCCCACGTGGGTTAGAATAAGCCCCACTGTTCTTTCCCTCCCAAGTGCTCCAAGCAAGTCTTTCATGCAGGCTGTGTCTCTGCTTCAGTTAAAACCCCCTCCTTGTGAAATGTATTGGTCCTGTGTTACCCCAACTCTCACCTACCCCTCCCCACCCCCCGGCCAATTCCAAAACAGGAGTATTCTAGTGGCTAAGGGTGCTCAGTGACTACCACCGCTACCCACATGAATCCAGTCAGGATTTGACTGAAGTTGCTGTCAGGATTTTGACACGGTTGCCATAGTTTCCTTACACTGTCCAAAGTGTGGTACTACACTGTGGGCTGCCACTCCAAAACAGAACCAGCAGAGCAGATGTTCTGTAAAAGTAGGCGATGTAATTGAGGAAGCATGAGTTGGGAAGCTGAGTGTGACTTTCCAAGCCACAAAAGCTTTTCAACAACATTCAACAGGTATTTTCAGCTCCTGTTCTTTATCCTGATGTTAGCCGCTTGAGACAGTGGGAAGCAGAAGAGACTCAGCCCTGAGCTGGAGTTTAGAGTTTAGCAGCGAGAGACAACTGGCTCCCAGGTGCTCCTGGTGGGTGGAGCCCACGGTAGCCAGGTGCCGAGCCTTGGACATACTGGTTGCTGAGTAACAGCACTAGAAACACTAATGGTAGGGGGAGGCTTCTTGAAGGAAATGCACTTTAAGAGTAAACCCAGAGGATGATTAAGAGCTAGGTGAACAATTGATGAAGCTGTTGCAGGAGTCCCAAAGGAAGAAGTATCCTGGATTATGGTGATAGGAATGAAATGGAGTTAGAGAAGTAGTGTATTGGGGGCTAGCACGTATTAGCACATACAGATGATTGAATGGATGTTGGGGGAGGGAGGTTGTTAAGGGACAGGAAGGAGTCAACGACTGCAGGCAGGTTCCCTGCTGGGTGGACATTGGAGTCTTTCACTGAGATGGGGGCAGTGATGAGTTCAGTTGCGGACAATGAGAATTTGCAGGTGCCAGAGGTATGCGGATACCCAGTGGGCCATTGTTATGTGGGTCTGGAAGTTGGGCAGGAAGACTGGGCTGGAGGTGGAGCATGAGGCACCAGCATGGATATTACTGAACCTGTGGGTGTGGATAAGGGGGCCAGGAAGAGTGTGTAGAGTGAGAAGAGACGCAGTCTAGGCTTGAGACCTTACAAGCACCCACTCTTAAGTGGTGGGCAAAGAAAGAAGAGGAATCTAGAGATCTAAGGTAAACGCCATGGCTTGAACAGCAGTCAGCGCCACCCTCACCTCCAGCTTCCTAACATACATTGTCGTATGAATAAGTGGGACATAATCCTGTTTTATGGCTGGAGGCGCTAAGGTTATGTGACTTAGTTTCACCCTGAAATTATCTGGGAAATTAGGTGTGTGTATACTTACATGTGTTTTTCTGGGGAACAAGTATATGGCTTTCATCAGACCCCTAGAAAGGTTGAGAACCATTGTTAATAATGTCAACAATAGGGACATCTGGCTGGCTCAGTTGGTGGGGCATGCGACTATTGATCTCGGGGCGTGGGTTTGAGCCCTACATTGGGCGTGGAGTTAACCTAATACAAATAATATCAACAATAGCTGACCCTTCCCTGCTTCTTGCTGTATGCCAGGCCCTAAGGACTTTACCCTTCACCAGACTATAACGCAGGCAGGACTCGGCAAGGAGCAGCATTGCACATCTCTCTCCTCTCTATTAGTCCCAACTTCTTTGTGTCCCTCAAACCCCAGGGAGGAGAAAAGACCACCAACCTGGTCCTCTTTTCTCCCATGGTGTTTACAGGAACCTAAACCTGTTAATACTTCCTTTGTTAGAAGGAGAGGAGAACTGCCCCTTACTTTGTCCTAATCTCACTTCAGTTTCCACCCCTACTCCCAGTTTTCCTAAAGGCGACTTCCTCCTTTACCAAGTTGGGAAGAGATGCTTGGATAAATGGGCAGGAAGCCCCTTCATGTGGAGCCAGCTGGTTGTAGGGGCACCAGTGAAGAGCTGTGGCCAGCTTACCAGGACTCCTGCAGCCATAATCCTTCTGGCTTTTGCCTGAGTGACAGGTGTGCTGCCCAGGTTGACAAGGTGCCCTGAGGCTCCGTATGGAAAGGCAGGCAGCCCCACAGGATCCTAGGTGGGCACTGAGGTATGGGGGCCGAGGAGTGCGGCTTCCTCCTGGGACTGCCCTTCCTAACAGGATAGTATCTGCAGTTGCCATTCAGGTTTGTTAACGAGCTTTAGGTCTCCCTGCTGACTGGTGTGTGAAAACAGGTGCAGAATATGGCACCTGTTTCTTTTACACCTCTCATTCTTGGGCTGGACCCTGTGAAGACAGGAGGAAAACTCAGCACTGGTGGGCACCATCCCTGGTTTCGTTGTCGCACGAGGGAAATTTATGACATTGTGAATTTGTGGGGAAAACAAAAACCTTGGATACACAGGACCCCCTAACTTCACTTTCAGTTCTCTGAACTTTTTATTATTACTCCTTTCTTTTAGCAACCCCTCTGGACTGTTCACTTCCTGGATGTGGAAATCCAGCTTCATAGTTTTAGCCTGGATTCGCTCTTTGGGAGCGTGCTTCCATCTGTAGTTCAACAAACTGTTATCACAACTACAGGGCTTGCTTCCTGCTGCTTATCGATCTGTTCCTCTACTTTCTGTTTTTATCGGCCTACTTCGGGCCTCACCAACAAGAATGTCTTATTGTACCTGTCCTTTGGGAGTATTTCCTACAACAAATGCTAGATTGTTCTCACTCCCTGGCTTCCTGGCTTGCTATCAGTTTGAGTTGCTGAAACTAACAGTGTATGTTCAGCTTAGCGCTGACAAAAAAACAAAACCAAACCAGAAACAAAACCCCACAGGAGCTACTAGTTGTCCTAGAAGTTTTCAGTCTTCGCGAAACAGACAAAACAATTTTGATAGGAATGCTGCCTTGGAAGGTAATGGAATCTCAAAACAGTCTGAGTTGCTGGCTGCCTTCTCTTGCTGTTACTTTCCCTTTGCTGCTGCTTCTCCTCTAAGAAGCTTCTAGCCACATTCCTTCCTGGAAGGTGAGGGGGGGGGGGCCAACACCGTTGCCTGCCGTTATGCACCGGGTTCTACATTTGATGTTCAGAATCAACCTGGTGCACGAGAGAGATCAAGAACAGTCAGCTTAGTATCTTGCTCAAATAAGTTAGCAAGAAAGTGGCCCGGAAACACATAGCTATCATGTTAACCCCTGCAACAGGGCCTCCCGTCGTACAAACTCTGTTGTTCTGTTGTAAGCTTTCCACGTCACTCTCCTTCAGGTTCTGAGTTCCTCCAAGGCGAGGACTGTGTCTTCGTGCACACATCAGACACTCCACAGGGGTCAGTTTATTTCTATCTCTTGTCTTCCACTACCCATCCCTAAACACAGGCTTGAGTATGCTGTCTGATGACGTGCCTTTCATTCTCCATAATTCAAGGATGTATTAGTGTTACACCACTTGCTTTAATTGAGGACATAATAGCACACATCCTATGAATAGTACAGAGCAATAAGTACTTGAAGTGCTCAGTTGGATGGTAGAGGAAAGGATATTAATGAAGGCAGTAATAGACGTGGTAGAAATAGACTTCATCAAAGATGTGGGATCTTGAGTCGTGGAGGATGAGTGGGAATTTGACCGCAGCGATTATTAAGTTCCTATCTCACGGCAGACCTAGTTCTGCGTACAGGGGAGTGAGGAATCAGGGTAAATAACGGATAGACTAGAGAAGAGCCTTGGGACTGAACTTGGTACTTTCCAAGAGAAGTAAGAAACCAAAGCTCAGAGCTGTAACATAAAGGATACTGCATCCTATTGAGAGGTTAAGGCAAGGGGAAGAACTGGACTCTTCTTCCCCCCAAGAATGTTTTTTAGGAGAGGTGAATGAGGGATGGGTGCCAATTGCCAACCATCAGTTAGTATCTTTTAGATTCACCCTCAGCAATGCGCCAGTCTCCTCAGGAAGAAAAATCAGTTTTTAAAAGTGTGAGAAGGACACAGCTTTTCCTGGAGATCTTCCAGCTTTGAGTTAATTAATCTCACTTCTGAAGCTGTGAAATGTTAAGGTATCACACAGGTCCAGAGGGGCGCGGAAAGAAAACACTTAGACTCGAAAGGATGACACGCATTCAGATGTGTTCCTAATGAGCAGGCAGAGCTCAGTCTGTGCTCTAAGGAAGAACCGCAAACTTTAGGTCGTAAGGAAAGTTAGGACTGGTGGCAACTCTTTTAATTATTTTCAGGAGAACTCAGTGTTAAAAGTTAGAAGGTTGGTGAGAACATCCAGTTCTAGTCCAGATTCCTCATGGTGAAGAAAGGGGAACCCAGAGAGGTCCCGCCCCTCATCCTGGATCTCAGAGTCAGTAGAGCTCAAATTGAAATCTTGGGTCCAAGAACATCATTTCAGATACTTTGAGGTTTAAAGTGCGTGAAATGTCAGCATATCAGAAAATACCGCGGGGAGGATACACAAAGCATGGGTGCTTGTTAAGCGGGGAAAATGAGTGGCCAGGGAACAGGGGTGGGAGGGAGATTTAATACTCACTGAATATCTTTTTGTACCTTTTGAATTTTGTGCTGTGTATATGTTACCTAATCAAAAAATAAATAATTTATTTTTAAGAGTTCAATGGAGTCCTAACTATTGCTTTGTTTCCTGCATTGTGTCATGTTTGTGTAACACATACTTTTTGACTCAGGCTCTTGATTCTGCAGAAGCAAGGTTAAGCACTTTGGAAGAGGTGATGGCAGCTGGTTCCTACTTTGTGGCTAGAACAAGAAGAGTCTCCTGAACCTCAAGCCAAGGCTATTCCAGAGTCCCCATTTCCTGCCAATTTTGATTGTGGCATAATCTGGCAGATGAAACCCAGAGAGACACACATCAATTAGCAGTTAGTGATTTCATTCACTTCAGAGCAGGATATGGTCATTAACAAACCGTGATGGAAAGGTACCTAAAACTGTCCTTTCTGAGACGGGAAAATGCAAAGGTGGGAATCCAACATAACTCACTAGTGAGCTCCTTCAGTGGCAGAGCCACGTGCTAGAAGAATCAGGCTGCTCCTTGACCCCTGCAGACTGTTGGCCAGAAGTATGAAAATGACCGTCAGAAGGGCAGTGGAATCGTGGAAGAGCTAGCCATCTGCTGGAGTTTTTCCAAGCATAGTATTACAAGAAAGGATAGTCTGTAATGTATTCCATGGGGATTTAATGCAGGAATCAAATATGAACGAGTAAGTGGAAACTGGCTCCAACTTCCCAAGCCAGTTTTTCTTTTGGTGTTTCAATTTTAAACTCCCATCGATATGGAAAATTAGAATGTGGTATGTTAGACTTAAAAAAGAAAATAATGGTAATCCTGGTACTTCCTGTGCAATAGGGAAAATACTCCTTCATTGGGTACTGAGACCCCAAGGCATTTTGAAGGATGCAGAGGTGAGATTTACTTTACTTTCCCCTTAGGTATCTACACATACCCACCTATTAGTACTGTTTACACAAGTATTATTTTAGTGACTGTTAAACTGCTAAAGTCTAGAATTATCCTTACTTGCTATTTAGCTTACAGTACATCTTCTAAATGATGTCTTTGAAACAATCTAATAATGCTACCATTCATTAAATGCTCACTATATGCGACACACTGTGGTAAGTGCTTCATATGAATTTTTCCACTCAATTCTCACATCAACCCCATGAGGTACTTACAGAGGAGCCTGACAGAAGTTAAATAATTTGTGCTGGTTAACACGTGGTAGAGCAAAGATTCAAATCCAGGCTGTTATTCAACCAGTATTTAATGACTGCCTGTGTGGCAGGCATGAAAAGGAGAGGAGAAACAGCAGGGCTAATCCCTGCCCTCTTGAAGCTTATGATCTTTAGAAGTCTTTCTGATTCCAAAGTCCATGGTTTTGACATTAACATTATAATACTTCCCTAGGTCTGTGCAAGGGAGAGCCGCGATTTCTAAGGCAATTACTCCTAAGAGAAAAGTGACATCCTGAGGGAATCTTGCCAAGCATTTCTGTTCTCTAATCCTCCTTTCTCCATGCTTACTAAAATCGTATTTCTGTTCTGTGCTCAGAAGATAAATTCTGTGCCCTTAAGTATAAAGAGCAGTCTGGTAGCACAGGCTGTGGTAACAGACCTGGGTTCTGGGCCCAGCTGGTTCATTTACTAGCAGCCTGACCTTGAGCAAGTTATCCCTCTGAGCCTTAATTTGCCCGTCTGCAAAAATCGGTATATTACCATTGCGTGTACCTGTAGGGTTAACTAAATGAGATGATGAGCCTACCACATAGTACACGTTCAGTAGCAAAGGGTCGCTGTTGTTATTAAGAGGATTATATAGCACAAGGAAACTTCGGGCACATGAATAACGAAGTCTGTCTGCCTAGGCGCTTCTAGTAGCATTCTGTTTGTATAGTTGTGTACAGGTATTCTTTCTCTTAAAGGTGCACGCAATCTGATTGATCCCAATGTCTCGGGCTTACGTACGCAATAAATAATAGTTGAATGAACGAATGACTGAAGGCAAGGTCAGTCTCAGCGAATTAAGAGGTTCAGATGTGGAGGACTTACATAAAACAAAGTTGATAAAATTCCTCTCAAGTTAATGCCCTCTGTTCCCGTAGCCCCTTTCAAGTTTCACTGAACTTAGAATGTAAATACAAATGGGCATAAATATAAATGGCTATACGGACACTTCGGGCCTCACCGTGCAGTTGTGAGAGCAGATAAAACGCTGGATGAGAAAGCTTTCGTAAACGAACCTCCTCTACAAACGTGAGTCTGGCTCTGTATCAAAGACGGCCCACGCCCACGCTGCAGTGGCAGGCGCCGAGCCCCCGCTCCGCCCTCTCTTCCTGGTTTTTCCCAGCAATCCGCCCCTCCGGCGTCATGTGACAGGGGTGCCCAAGCCGGGACGAGCTCCTGATTGGCCGGGTTGCAGGACGCCTCCCGATTGGCCGGAGGCCGGCGGGCCCCCGCCTCCCTCCTCCTCCTCGCCGCGGCCCACGTGAGGGGGGCGAGTCACGCGATTTCCGGGAACCCGTCAGGAAGGACATAAACAAAACAAACCGAGGCAGCATGGAGAGGGGCCGCGGCCCCTGCAGCGGAACCGGACCCAGCCCCTGAGCCGCCCCCACACCCACAGGTGAGCTCCGCTGCTCTCCGCCCAGAGCCCGCAGGGGTCTGGGCTGGGGGAGTAGCCGGGGGGGGGCGGAGGAGGGCCGCTGGCCTACGAGGCAGCAGCGCCGGGGCTCTGAGCCGGGCCGGCGCGGGGCGGCCGGGACCAGGGCCGAGTCTGGGGGCGCGCGGGCCTCAGGCTGCCGCCTGCCGGTCACGGGGTCTTCGGTTCCCCTCCCCCACCCCCGGCCCGGGACGGTTATATAAAAGCGCGGGGCGGCGGTACAGGGGACCCACGGGTGGGCGGCAGGCTAGGCCAGGGGTGGGCAACGCCAGGCGTCTGCCCTGCCAGGCCGCCCGGCCCTTCAGTGCTGCTTCCGAGCCCGGGGCCGTGGCTGCCGGCAACCGGCCTGTCAGAGAAGCGAGCGGGTGGGAGGGGCCGGGGAAGGGAGGGGAGGCGAGGCTGGCGGGGGAGGAGAGAGAGGGGCGTGTGAGGAAGGGCCGGGGCCACGAAGGTTGGAACGGGGCAAGCAGGAGACGAGGAAGCGCTGGCTGGGGGTGGGGGGGGGTTCCAGGCAGGGGTGTCTCTGGGGTAGCCGCTCCCCCTTCCCGTCTCCGCCCCAGAGACGGGCGAGAGGGGCCTCCCTCCGGGATTTGTTTATATGTCTTCTCAAAGCAGCTTGAAGCGGCTCGTAGGCGGAGCCCTCAGCGCGGAGTGGCAGGCCATGCTGTCCAATGGGACAGGCGTATGGAGGCTGCTGCGCCAATGGACGTGGGGGAGGCGGTGCCGCGGGCTCCCCAATTGGTTAGGCTGTGCCGGGGGTGGGCCGGGTGGGGCGGCCATGTTAGATGGGAGGGGACCAGTGGTGGTGGGTCACTGAGAGGGGAGGAGACAGGGCAAAGGGCGAGGGAGCCGGGCCGGGGGCGTTTCGGGTGTCCGAAGGCGAGTCCGATCGGACCAGGAAGTAGCTCAGGGGAGCCAGACCCCGACCCACCGCTCTCCCCTCCCGAGCAGAGGAGGCAGGGAAGTACCGAGGGCAGTCTAGCCGCCCCTGGGGGTGGTTCCTGGGACTAGATGGAGCTCAATCTCTGGATTCTCCCTCTTTCTCGGCCCTACCCTTCCTGACAAACACGGCCGCCAAACCCTGTAATTGCTCTCCTCTAACCCAAGAAAGCAAACCTTTTTGCTGTTTCTGAGCGGGCTTGAGCCTTAAGACTACCTTAAGAAGGTACTTGGATAACTAGCGGTCTGAATTTCGGCACAAGGCCTCACATAGAGGCAGGCAGTGAGGAGGAAGTTCTGCTTTTCTGGATTTTGCACAGAAAACCAGGACTAGAAAAAGCCGAGAAAGTTAAGAGCTGGGTGGGGTTTCCATTTTTTCATCAGAGTACCTTCTAAAGCTCGCCCTCGCACTTTGGAGTCCTAGTCCTAGTAGTAATTTGCCCCTCCTGCTTACATAGATTTGTAGCTCATGTGAATCAACTTTATAAGAAAACTGAGCCTTGAGAAAATTATTTAGTTTTGAAGGTTCTTTAGGACTTTGTGAATATCCTGCAGGTGAGGAATAGGATCAAAATCTGACTGACTTCTTTTTAAAAAGCAGGAAATAAGACTTTTATGTAAATCTGGTAATCTGTGGTAAACTGGTTGTCACTTGATTGTACTTCTAAATATTTTTTTCCCATTTTTTTTTTTATCCAAAATCGCTGGGAAAACACCAAAGATGAAGGGGGAAGTGGTATCAGTAATTAGAAAATCAGTTATTTTGCTTTGTTTTCTGATTATTTTGGCATCCTGTCAGCCTTATTAAATGCTTGATTTAGCTTTATATTAACATCACCTTACAACCTGTGACTGCACTGGTATTGTCAAGGGTACCAGGCTGTTGATGCACTTTGGTTAAGCACTTGGGTATCACGTAGAGGCCATTCAGGAGTTGGCTGCATTTATTTAGGAGTTTGCATTATCTCCTGTTTTGTTAACCGGAGAAGAAGAATAATCGGTAAATAAATGATTTGTCGATTTCTGTATTGTTTTGACATACTTGACTCGGTTCTGTTAAGAATGATATGTAAATATCACATATGTAAATATAATTACCCTGTTTTTTTATAGGCTTCCGTTTTTAAATATAACTTTTACAGCAAATAAAGGTATTAGTTTATTAATTTATTGATTTTTCTTAAGAATGGCAAATAGAGAGGCGCCTGGCTAGCTCAGTTGGTAGAGTATACAACTCTTAATCTCCGGTCCTGAGTTAAAGCACCACATTTGGCCTAGGGCTTACTTCAAAAAATAAAATAAGAATGGCAGATAGATCCGATAGGACTTACTTGGGTATAATTCTTATATGTGACTTATATACCAGCTTTGGAATTCTTAGAGTAGTTAGTATAGAAGAGGCTAAATACATCCAGAAGGAGAGATTTTGGGTGTTCCACTTACCATCCCATTCTCTGTCATGACAAGTGAAAACAGACTCTTAGACTATGTCCTACTTGGTTTACTAGTTCATTCTGTATGGGTTCTTGGATGCCAGTTTAAGGACTGAAAAATGAACTTGTATGGTTCCCTGCTGGTGGTTAGCAATACAAGTGACCGTGAAAGTACGAGTTTGTATGTTTATTAACGTAGCACAGTTTTTAAAAAAGTTAAGCTAAATCCACCATTTGCTTTTAAAGTATAGTTTGTAGTCAGGATTGACACTTACGTGACTTGGAATTAATCAGCAGAGGTTTGTTTCCCTGTGGGTTTTGACTTGGATGTTTGGGAGAAAAATCTTTCATTGTATTCAGTAGTTCATCTTCCAGGCTAGATAAACTCAGGCTAGACATAATTTGTCAGGTTATTAGTCTGATGATTTTAAGATAGGGATTGACAAGACTTCTTCTGTTCATGGTCAAACAGTAAATATTTAGGCTTTGTGGGCCATATAGTCTCCGTCTCAGCTCTGCAAATGGTAGCATGAAAACAATCATAGATAATATGTTTGGGGCTGTATTCTAATAAAATTTATTTACAAGAACTGGCTGTGGTTGAAGGTTGTAGTTTGTTTAGCAACCCCTGTTCTAAGACATCAGTCACTGGGTTTTAATTACTTAGATGTAAAGATACTGCAGAATATATAAATATGCACTTCAGGTAGTAATTTGAGCCCTTGCAGAATGTACATTATCTCTTGCCCTGAAGAATTTTTAGAATAAGAGCACATAGCAGCATTGTATTCTATATTATTTCACTTGCAAATAGATGTTTTCCTGAAAAAAAACCACTTTTATTTTTTTTACTTTTTTAAAGTAGGCTCCACGTCCAGTGTGGAGCCCAACACGGGGCTCAAACACATGACCCTGACATCAGGATCTGAGTGGAGATCAGGAGTCAGATGCTTAACCCACTGAGCCACCCAGGTGCCCCTGAAAAAAATGTTTTAAAGCAAATGTTGGAATATTAAATCCTGTTTATCTTAGAGATGCATTCTGAGTGAAAAGTTCTTGCTTTTTAAGGTATGATACTTAAGAACCTTAATATAGTCAAGGGTATGGTCCTATTGAGGGTCTAAAAGTTCATTTAGTGTATCATTCCTAGCAAAACTGTTTACAGCTGTTTGAAGAGATGTTAGTCAAATGAGTAAATACTTAACCCTCTGAGTTCTTATGTATATCATGCAGTTAATTTGGAAGCCATACCAATGGTGCCGTCATTGTCTGAGATGTTTGTAGAATTACCTAAATAGGGTAGGATACTTTTTCAGACAAGATCCCAAGAGATACATGTTGCTGCCCGTCCCCTTCCTTGGAAAATGTGAAGTGGTAGTAAGTGCCCACTGAAGCGGAGATGCTAAAACTCTAAAAATATTACATGGGCAAATAGTTTTTTCATGGGTAGCTTTTTGCTTTGTTTCTATGCAGTATTTCTCCAGTTCTGTTGACTTAAACTGGGTTTTAAGTGCCAACATGACAGTTGAGAAAGGAGAATATATTGACCCTTAAAACAGAAAAGCATCATGTGGCCTGTAATCTTGTTTCTAGTTCTAGTTAGCCTACTATTTGGCTGGGTGACGGTGGGTAATTCAGTTTATTTGTAATGGGAGAGATTAATGATGTTTTCTGTCTCATAGTGGGATATTGGGAAATTGTCAGTTATTGTATTCTCCGCTCTCGTACTTTGAATATGCTAATACTTCTGCCTGCTTAGAACCACCTCTCAAATCTCTATTCAGTTTTCTTTTTCATAGTTTAATGACCTCTCAGTTTACCCTCATTAGCACGTGTACCGCAGTATAGTATTTACCCATTTCTGTCCTCTACCTGATGAGCGGCTTGAGGTCAGAGCCCGCCTCTTTATTTTTACATCCCCAGCGCCTCACCCTGTGCCTGACACCTTTTAGTGCCTCTGAACTTCCTAAATACATGAGTGCATTGCTAAAAACCGCTTATCTGGAAGGTAATAAGTCAGTCTACTCTTAGTAGAGATGCTGGGCTTAGTTGGAAGGGAGGAATTAATCACCATCTGCTGAAACAAAAAGCTTTCATTTAAAAATTGACCCTTTTCTTTTGAGAAAGTTTATGGAAAAGCTATTTTGATGATGTCTAAAAATCCCTTGAATTCTTTTGTTAATTTTTTTCAGATACATTCCATTAGTTATACTTGTTGAATATTTCTTCTAAGCATGCCCATACAGACACACACACACACACACACACACACACACACACACGCAACCTGCGCTTTTTCCTTTCGATTTGTCATTAGCTCTTGGCACATTTGGATCTCTGGGTGTTTGGCAAATGTGAGTGGAACCTCTTATTTCTTAGAGGTTTGGACAATTATTCGTCTGTATAGCAGTGTTTCTCGTCTTGGGGAAGTACTGTAAAATCATTCTTGTTAATAAGTCTGATTCACCCCAGTGGGGAGGACTAGACATGGGGAGAGTTTGTTGCAGGGGACTGCAGTGGTACTTGGTGACTGCAGTACCATCTCATTGTGTTGCTAGCCAAGCCTTGTATGCTTTTTCACCAGTTCATGACCTTTCTTCCAAAATCTATATTGGAACTCTCCTCCCCAGACAACTTTTTAAATCACTCATTTCCCCACTAATGCCTAGCAACTCTGTTCATCCTGCTATTCTGTCCTTTTAACACCAAACCTACTTTTACATCTTTTGTTACAAAGTCATGTTTTACTTATTTGTCTTTGGGTATTGTTGACATTGATAGTTTCCCATGAAAGCATTATGAGCTTGCTGATTTTGTGTCCTGCAGTTTTCTTCAGATTCTTCTTGTACACTTATTTTCTTTAGTATATAATGTTCTGCTTTTGAGAGGTTAGGTGCTTTTATTTTTATTTTAGAGAGGAATTTCCTTCTTTGACGGCTGCATACTATTCCTGATGCAGTTTGCCTTCTCTATCATATTTTTTCCATTCAACAGAAATTTAAAGCATTACAAAAATAAAACTTTAAGGAAAGGTCCTTGATGGTATGGGGAGAAACTAGGGGTAAGGTGCCTGTACTCTTGTTCAGAGGATTCACTGTAGAATTCCTTTAAGCAGCAAGGCTTCTAGCTTCCTACTTGTGTTGTATAAGATGTATAAAATTTTTTACTTGTGAAAGGACTTGATAGTTTTGTGAAATGTTTGTTAGTTCGCGTTTTCATCCTTATTATTGAATCCTCTACTGGAGTTGCCCATAGATTAATAGAGGAAACAAGACCTTGCAGTTTAACAGTAGGATAATTTTTAGAACAACGTGTTCTGAAAATACGGAAGAGAGACTAGTAACTCTGCCTGAGAAAGTTGGAGGAAAGTTGGAGAAGCTTTACAGAAAAGGTCCATTTGAACTGTGTTTTGAAGACGAGTGAAGGAAGCATTCCAGTCCAGTCAAGGAGGTATAAAAGATATATGCAGGGCGCCTGGCTGGCTCAGTCAGTGGAGCATGACTCTTGATCTTGGAGTCATGAGTTTGAGCCCCACATTGGGCATAGAGCCTACTTAAAAAATAAAATAAAAGATGTATGTGATGTGTATATGTGGGGCTTGGATATGAGAAGGCTTCACCTAGGACACGGCCATGGAGAGGGGATAGAGGGAGGAGGAGGAGGAGACTACTAGGTGAGATTTGGGAGGAAAGGGCTCTTTTGTTTTCCTCTGTCCTCTACTTCTCCTAGGCCTGCTCTACACTGTCAGGTCTCTGGTCCCTTTACTCTCTGGCTTTGACTTTTATTAGATGGTCTCTTTTCCCATAGTTTTTGGTTTTTCTTTTAGTCCTTCATCAAAGTCTGACACACCTCTCTTCTCTCTTGTAATCCGTCAGTACCAAGATACTTTTTATTCTGACCTAATGGGTCCCTTTGCCTTTATCTCACCTCCTTGTTTCCACCCCTTTCTTTATTCCCTTTGGGTTTCTTTCCCCTTTTTTTGACTCTTTATTTTTTTTTTAAGATTTTATTTATTTGTCAGAGAGAGCACACACAAACAGGGGGAGTGGGAAGCAGAGGGAGAAGCAGACTCCCCACTGAGCAAGGAGCCCAATGCGGGACTCGATCCCAGGACCCTGGGGTCACAACCTGAGCCCAAGGCAGAGACCTAACCGACTGAGCCACCCAGGCATCCCTTGACCCTTACTTTTCCTCTTCATTTTGCTTTATTTAAAAACAAAACAAAAACATTCTTTCACACTGTCTGCTGCTTTGCATTTGAACAGCAACCTATGTCTGAGTTGATTCCTTTTTGGAAAATTGTGTGAGATCAACTTGGCTTTGATAGCTTTCCAAGTACTAATTGTCCATCTCTATGAATTTCCTTTTCTGAAGCATTTTCCTTTGTATTCAGAGATGCCATTTCTCACAGACTCCAGTGCAGAATATAACCACTTATATGCTGTATTTTCTACTTAATTCACCTTAAAATTGTCCTGTGACAAGATTCAATTCAAATCTCGCCTTTTCCTGAAACTTTCCCAGACTTACCCAGGTAGAGATAGTACTTTTCTCTGTAGTTTTATAGTGTTTTCTAAACACCTCGGTTTTGCTGAGGTGTAATTTATGTAAAATAAAATTTACCTAATTTTTAGTTTTGACAAATCTATGCAGTCATCTAACTACCTCTACAGTCATGATATGGAACATTTCCATCACCACAAAAAATTCCCTCATGACCCTGCTTCACCCCTGGCCCCAATCACTGATTCACTTCCCATCACTGTAGTTTTGTCTTTCCTGGAATTTCATTTAAATGCAGTCATAGAATGCGTTGTCTTTTGAGTCTCATTGCTTTTAATGTTAATACTTTTGAGATTTCATGTCATTTTGAGTATCGCTTGAGTACTTGTTATTTTTATGGATATACCACAGTCTATCCATCCATTTTGGGTTTGCTTCCAGATTTTAGGCCATTGTGAATAAAGCTACTAAAAACAGTCATGTACAGGTCTTTTAAATACCTCTCTTATCGTTAACTGTTTTTTATTTGGAGGTCCAGTTGCGGAATGCTTAAGAGTCAAAGTCCTGAAGTTAACTGTATTCACAAACAGGCTTTTTACTAGTGCTGTGGTTTTGACAGCACGTCATCTGTCAGCTTTGGCACCTCATCTGTGAAATGGAACTAGTGGAGATTGGAGCAAGCTGGGGAGCACAGGCTAGTTTAAAGGGATAATTCATTTCAATTCGAGTGATTCAAGTGATCTTGCTGGGAATATATACCCAATGATTTTTTTTCCCCCAGGAGAGTGGCATTTGTTAACAGGACTCAGAAATTTTATATGAAATTTCCAATTTAAATGCTGGCTGTTAAAATTTAATATTTTAAGAACACCAGTGAGTGAGCCGAACAAAACCCATATGTAGGCATTGATTTGTGGCTTCAGTCCAGTTTGAGGCCTTTACTTTAAATCTTCAGTTAACTTTGTATTTCCTTTTAAAATGTATGTAGTCCTGGTAGAGTGAACTTGTTGGGACTTTGCTACCTAATAGCTTAGCATTGTAACTTGCTGGTTGTCCAACTTCCCAAGTTAAAAAAACTAATGAATTACTGTAAATGAATTTTATTCTTTCCTCTGCTAGGAGGGATATAAGAATTCTGAGTATCTGATGGGAGGGTGGGATCAGGTTCTTGTTATTTTTTGTGCTTCTCTGGTAACTGCTGATTCTATTCATAGTTACGTTTTCCCAGCAATTGGGGTAGTCCATCTCCTTTGTTTGGTTTATTCTGAATCCCGTTGAGACAAATATATAAGTTTTGTGTTTGTATTTATTAGAAACTATGTAAGGTGTTACAGATATAAAGATAAATTTTGTGTAAATCCATTCCCTTGGGTTACCCATAATCTCTGGTGAAGCCAGTATAACTAACTGTAAAAAAGAGATTAGCTGTATGTAATTGTTTGAACAATTAGAGCAATAATCTCTCTGAAGAAGCCCTTTCCCCTTGTAATTTACTTGCCAAGTCTTTTTTTTTTTTTTAAGATTTAAAAAAAAATTTTAGGGGCGCCTGGGTGGCACAGCGGTTAAGCGTCTGCCTCTGGCTCAGGGCGTGATCCCGGCGTTATGGGATCGAGCCCCACGTCAGGCTCCTCCGCTATGAGACTGCTTCTTCCTCTCTCACTCCCCCTGCTTGTGTTCCCTCTCTCGCTGGCTGTCTCTATCTCTGTTGAATAAATAAATAAAATCTTAAAAATATATATATATAAAGATGCTTTAAAAAAAATAAATAAATAATTTAAAAAATAAAAAAAATTTTAAGTAATTTCTACACCCAATGTGGGGCTCGAACTCACACCTTGAGTTCAAGAGTCGCCTGTTCCACAGACTGAGCCAGCCAGGAGCCCCTACTTGCCAGTTCTTTATTGTGTACAGAGATGACTAGTTTGAAGCTTTATGAATTTGTGAATCCAAAGATTCTTTTGCTGATTAAACCAGCATAATTGATATTGACCCTCATGAACCAGGGCAGGGATGTTAAATGACCTGTGTTGCCTGCAGATCCCTTATCTACCCTAGTTCTAAGCAGTTGGGTTTTTGTGATAATTAAGTGTGGAATTCAGACAATCTAGGAGTCTGAGTTCAGGTTTATATTTTCAGTAGCTGCAACACTCCAGGAACATCTTATAATAAGAAAGGAATTTTAGAATAAAAAAATAGCCACAATTTATTGAGTATCTGTTTTGTGTCAGGGCACGTATTATTGTGAATCACAAAATCCCTGCAAAGTAAGACGGGGATTTCTTGTATTTACAAATAAAAGAATCTGGAATAAAATTCCGAATACTCATAAAGCAGAACCTTTTATCTTGACTCTAGAGTTTGCTTCTCACAGAGCAAGCCTTTAGGAGTGTCAGAGCCAAAGAGGCAGCCAGTCTTTCTCAGTGTTGACATAAATGATTGCAAAACTGTACTCACAACCTCTTTGTAGCCGTATGCCCGTAACCCTGTACCAGCTGTTCTATGGCCCTATGCCAGTGGTACAGCCCAGTTCACACGATAGGAAGGAACATGAAGACAATTTCAAAATTGTTGTATATATTCTTGCTACTTTTGTAAAGTGTCAAATCTCAGAAAGGAGGGAGGAGACAATAAAGTTTGAGGAAGAGCCTAGATCTCTGATAACTGGAGTGCTGAAGTTGTTAGGGTACATCCAGAGTGTCTTGGGATCTTGCAGTATGGCTCAAATGTGTTCGCCTACAACATTGCCTGTTTCTATGCTGCTGCCTTTAATTCTGCTGTTCCCTTTTTACATTTTGTAGATTTCTGCTGAATAGCTCAGAAAACTAAATGATTTTTTAAATTTCAGTATTTAATCTGCATAAAATATTTTGTTTCAGTTAAAATGGGCATGGGGAGAGAAAGAACAGTATAACCTGGATCAGTCTGGTGCCTGGATTCAGTTGGTTTAAATAAATTTTAATCCTACTCCTTCTTCTACCCTCTCCTCACTAGACAAGAATTCTCTCAGATCTTCAGAATCAACTGAAATTCAAATAATACTTTTCCTGGAAGTGTAAAAGAAAATTCAGGAGTATCATTTTAAATATTTTTATTATATGATACTATAGTGGTTCAAGACTCAAATTAACAAGCTAACTACTAGATAATTTCAGAGCATGTAAAAGATGCTCGATAAATACACAGTTGACCTTTGAACAACATGGGGGTTAAGGGCACCAGCCCCCCCCCCGGCCCATGCCGCTGAAACTCATACATAACTTTTGACTCTCCCAAAACTTAACTGCTAATAGCCTGCTATTGACCAGAAGCCTTACGGAGAACATAAATAGTTGATTAACACGTATTTTGTATGTTACATATATTATATACTGTATTCTTAGAATAAAGTAAGCTGGAGAAAATGTTAAGAAAATCATAAGGAAAAGAACATACATGTACAATGCTAATACTGTACTTACTGAAAAAAATCCACATACAAGTGGACCCACACTGTTCAAACCTGTTATCCAAGGGTCAGCTGTACACTAAATGACTGACTTCTTTGCAGTGTCCTCTTTGTATATGAGGAAAGTTGGACCTCTGACTCCTTATTCAGAAGGACCTGTGGTCTTAGGGGATTTCCCCTTCATTGTCAGTAGGCTTTTGTGTGGATGGCTATGCTGGGCAAGGCATTGCTTTTGGCACTATAGCGAGATAGAGATGAGATATAATGGTTGTTCTCAAAAGACTTTACAGTCTGATAGTGGAGACAGTGGATTAAGGAGGAGGAAAAGAAAAACCATTGTGGGCAAAGGCATGAAAGGCCAGAGCCTCACTGTTGGAAATTCTGAGTGGAGTGAAGTGTGATTTTAAGTACCTCAAGGATTTGGTGAAATTGTAAGATCAAGCTAATACTAGTGTTATAGAACAGTAGTGGAAGATGAGATTGGAAAGATAGTTTCATTGTGTCTGAGTATTTTGAACATTATCCAAGAAAGCTTTGGGAGTTGCTGAAAACTTATGAGCACAGTGCTAATACCAAGTGGTGGTTTAGGGAGAAAATACAATGGAACACAAGAACTTGAGAGAGAGGAGCTGGTTACAGGAAGATCTGTAGGGCAAGTACTGGAATGGTAAATACATAATAATGAGGCCCAAGTGTTGAGAAGGTGGGAGGGGCAAAGACGAACAGATACATGTGTGCTGGGTACAAGGTAAGTTGTCAGTATATCTTTGTTAAAGAGAACTGGCATGATTTAACAAAGAATTGGGGAGGAGAAAGGAAAGTGTCAGTGTTGAGATCAGTGTTCCGTGCCTGGATGTCTGAGAATGATGGTACTACTGACAGAATGGAAATGTTTGAAGAGGGAGGTGGAATGTTGTGTCAGGTCATGGGATGTGAACAAACATGGAAATACCTAGTTCTCAGATGGTAAGGCTCATGCATTATGCGTTTAGACTGAAGATGTAGATTTGGGAGTCCTCTGGAGAAGAGGCACTGCAATTAGAGATGGTCTCTATAATGGTGGGTTTTCACAGAGGCATTTCCTGAATGACCTCAGATAAATCTCTTATCCCCATTGAACTTTTTTTTATTAATGTAAAAATGGTCGGACAGAGGGTAGGGGATGGCAGTGATACTAATATGTACCCTAACTACTTCACCAAGTTGTTTTATGACAGGACATAGCAATGTGCTTGTGGTCTATAAACAGTGATACAAATATAAACCATGAATATTTTGTTGCCAGTGGTAACCAAGTGTGGCTAGGGTTAGAAATGCGTTCTTTGGTTCTGTCTAAAACTGTCCCATGCTCTTATCTTGTGCTCTGAACAACTTAATTGACAGGTATCAATGCTGCAGAAAGCCCCTAGTATCTTGTAATTGATAGTGTTCAGAAATAAAAAGTAGCTCTTCCTGTTCAGCTCACATTGATCCAGACACCTACTTTAGTGGTCTTTCTTTTTGGTTCCCAAAGGGTTTTAACCAAGCTCCCATGTGTTTTTCTGTAGGCGAAGGATTAAAGTTCGCCAGAAGTCTTTGGAAAGGAATGGAATAAAATTCTGAGAGGTCTTGTGTCTTCCTCCAAGATTGCATTCTAAGGAGAGATATTTTTGAGATTCGGTATCTTTTCTTAGCTCCTCAGGATTTTTAGTAAAATGTAATTATTTTGTTTAAATGTTTATGGCAAACCCAACTCAACTCCCATATTTTTAAAACTCTCTGAGTGTGAGGATAAAAGGGGGACCATTGGATTGACCCAGGGATAAAGAGTCCACAAAGTGGTATGGTAAAAGGATCATATCTGCTTATAGGGTCATGATGAGTACTGCTTGGCTAGGAAAATGATCTTTTCTCACCCAGTCTGAGGGACAAGATATGTCTTCTCTCTCTTTAGCCTCTTCTTTTCTTCAAGGCCAGCAGTAGCAGGGTTTGGAAAATAAATAATGGGGGTCTTCCACTACTAATTCCAGACATAAACTATAATCATCTAGTTTGAAGTGTACTTACCTGTTTTCTATATTTTGTAGTCCAGAGAACTGCTGTTGAAGGATAGAGAATAGGGATTCACCTGAAGTTGTGTTCAGAGGATTTATATTGCATATTAAAGGGAGAATGTGGTGCTTACCATTCACCCAGTGTGTTTCTCGCATGAGCAACATATGCTTCCTCAGTGGTTTGGGGATTTTCGGATCTCTGATTTCTGCTGTGCCATGAAACAGGTAGTGGCTTGATTCAGTAAACATCTGAAGAACTATTTTGTTCAACAAAACTGTTTTGTTCACTATTTTGCTGTGCAATTTTCAGAAGGAAAGGAATTGTTGAGTTGGACATGTGAAATATGGCAGGATGGATGGAATGTGGCTCATGGGTCCTGGTCTGCTAAGAAGCTTGGGCAAACTGATAAACTGTCTTTCTTGCCAAACAGGAATCTAATGGGGTATATATATGATGTATAAACTTAAATTACCAAGTGGTCCTTCCTCCCTTCCCTTCCCTTTCTTCCCTTTCTTTCATCTTTACTTGGGGATCAAGCCTCAGGAGAAATGACTTATTTAAGTTAGAGGGTCAGGACTGTTACCACATCTTAGAACTTGTGGATCTGGTACAGTTTAAAGACAGCAGAGAGAGAACCCAGGAACTCTGCACACATGAAAGAAATGATGAGCACGAACCAGCAAAGATTAGGAAAGATCAAAATAAACTATAGTATATGAATTATATAAAGGTATAAATGTGTTGGCATTTCTTACCTCAAAAAAATTTTTAGATACTTTTTGTAAATTTTTCCATTTAAACCATTTTTAAGTGTACAGTTCAATGGCATTAAGTATATTGACAATCTTGTTTATCTGTTTCTAAAACATTTTCCTCATCTTAGACAGAAACTCTGCCCTTAAACAGTTACTCTCCCAGTGTCTGATAACCTCTGTTCTACTTTCTGTTCCATGAGTTTGCCTATTCTGGTACCTCATATAAGTAGGATCATGTAATATTTGTCCTTTTGTGTCTGGTTTATTTCACTCAGCGTAATGTTTTTAAGATTCATCCATGATCAGAATTTCATTCCTTTTTATGGCTGAATAATGTTCCATTGTATGAATTATTATATTTTGTTTATCCATTCATTTGTTGATGGCCGCTAGGGTTGTTGTCACCTTTTGACTACTGTGAATAACTTAGCTGTGAATATGGGTGTGCATGTATCTGATTACCTGCTTTCAGTTCTTTTGGGTATATAATCCAGATGGGGAATTGCTGAATGATATGGTAGTTCCATGGTTAACTTTGTGTGGAACTGCTAAAGATTCCCAGCCGCACCACTTTACATTCTTACCAGCATTGCACAAGGGTTCCAGTTTTTTCATGTCCTCCTCAATATCCTTGACTTGTTATTTTCCATTTTTTGGATAATAACCATCCTAATGGGTGTGTCAAAAATTTTTTAGCATCTACTCTGTTGAGTGTTGGATGACTCAAAAGTGCTACTTACTGTTGTGAGGAGCCAGTTCCCTTGAGTTAACTAAAAGGCAACAGTGCCCTAAGCCAGTGCCATATAAAAGGGGAGCTGTAGCAATTTTGGCCATCATATATATAGTATCTGCTTTTTCATGACATTTGCATTTATAAATTGGTTTATATTTTTCAACCTTTGAAAAATATGTGGATTCTCAAAAATCAGCTGAAACTCTCAGCAGATTCAGAAGCAGCACACTTTAGGGGCTCTTAGATGTGTGTAAGCTGCCTGGGGCACTCTAGTCAGCTCTTAGGTTTGGCTTTCAGAGTTTAGTGGTTTAAGCAGTCCCAGAGATGAGCTTTTGTAAAAGTCCTTTGGCTTTACCTATCATCTTCACCTTTTGCCTTTCCTAGTGTACACAGTAAGCCTCAACATATTTTCAAGTGGAGAACCAAAACCAAAACCAAAACCAAACAAAAAACCCAGGGAAGGACCTGGTAAAAAAGGCTATGAAAGATATTGAGCTGTGGCCATCTTCAAGTGATACCATTACTGCTCATAGATCAGTCATTGGCTCCATATCATTTGTAGGGGAGGAAAACTTTTCCTCTCTTCCCTTCTAGGTTCTTTGGCTGGTCTGATATAATTAAATTGACACCAGACAGATTGACAGGAGAAAAATTTTAATTTCATATTTACGGGAACTCATCAAAATATGAGATTCAAAGAAGTGACCAAAGCAGGCAGCTTTTATACCTTTTAGACCAAGAAACAATAAATCAGTTAAGAGTTGACAAGACAAAGATGTTTGGGTTTGGGATAGCAAATTAATGAAGAAATAGCAAGGTTTATTTATATAGCCTTCTTGGCCCTGAATTGCCTATCTCTGGCAGTAAGGATGCTTTCTATCTCCCAGGTGCAGGGAGGGTGCCTCTCACATGGGGAAATTTATTTCTTGCTTTCAGGGGGACAGAGGAAGGTCACAGTGTCTTTCTTGCACTACCTCTTTCTTGAGTAACTTCAATTAAAAATAATATGCAATGGTGGCATATTTTGGGGCAGCTTGCCCTGAACCCCATCACATTGCTTCAGAGAGCTAGTTTTCTGTTAACAGAGTATTTTTCCAGTGCCTAGGAGCTGTTGTTGAATAGTTTTGAATGAGCCCAGGTACAGAAAATCTGTAGCAAATATTTCTGGTGGACAGTAGTCTTCTCTCCCTTGAGAAACCCACAAAACTGTATTGAGAACTGGTGATCCAGAGCTGTGAAAAAAAGGAATTCATAGGGTGCCTGGGTGGCTCAGTTGGTTCAGCATCTGCCTTTGGCTCTGGTCATGATCCTGGGGTCCTGGGATAGGGCCACGTGTTGGTCTCTGCTTAGCGGGGGGTCCGCTTCTCCCTCTCCTTCTGTGCACTCTCTCAAGTAAATAAAAATCTTTGGGGGAAAAAAAGGAATTCATAACTAGGGAAATTGATTTAGCCTTTCCTTTAGGGTATTGTGGGGTTTTTTTGTTGTTGTTTCTAATAACACTAGTCTTGAGGTCTGCTTGAGGGCAGAGTAGAGGATTTTAGGATCAAGTAAGTTTGGGAAATCGTATCTGCTCTAGTCACCTATTGGTGATTTATGATGCACATTAGCACCTAGCACCTTAAAGTTTGCAAGAAGCCCTACGTAGAGTCAGTATATCAGTTTTATTTAACGTGGTGTTTTCCAAACCTTATAACCCTTTTGTTGAATAACCATTTCTTGGAAAAAATATTTCTTAGGTTACACATTGAGAAATTAGACCATTGCTTTTAATGTACATAGCTTTACTATCAAAGCTTTGAGTAAAATATGGATATTCTTGAGCACAAAAAAGTGTGAAGGCATCCTGAAGAGCAAGTTGTTACACCTTCCTCTTGTTATTTGGCCATCTAAACATCAATGTACCTTTTGTATACAGCTCCCTGGTATAGGAGATTATTTGGGAGCAGTGTTTCATTATGAAAGATTCTGTGCAATGGTAATTGCTTTATTCTTTTTTCTTTTCTTTCTACTTTTGGGTGGGGAATTTTGTTGTTCATGGTTATTTCACAATAAATGTTTGGAATGGTACCAAGCATTTTGGAAAATGGGTGCAAAACCTTGGGTGTAAAGATAATTGGTTGTGACCTTGGGTCATTAGTTTTAGAGAATGAAAAGACCTTCTGTTGCTTGGAGGGGTAGAATTGGCCCTTCCCCCATCCTGTTTGCTGCTACCTGAGAGACTGGGAGAAGCAGCTAAGGACCTTTATCCCAGGAGGATGTGCTCAACTCTTAACATGGTGGATATCCTCTCTTTGGCAATTGGTGTATGTAAAACATTCAGCCTTGCTGCCGATAGTTGTCACAGATGTTGAGTTTCTGAGATGGACTAGCTGTGGAACAAAAGAAAGCATTGGCAAAATATACCTATTGATAATAATCACCTTTCAAATTTATTTTATTAGTACATCCTAATTTAATATTTCATTCAGTTCTCATAACATCCCTGTTATAGTTAAAGGAGAATAATTGTGATTCCTTAGTCTGGTGCTAAGGCATAAATTTAAATAACTTGCTCAAATTGATAAGACTGCTTAGTTTAATTATGGGATCAAAACTGGATTCCAGGTCTCCTGTCAGGTGCTCTAAACAGATGCTCCTTTTGCTAACTGCATTGACAACCTAGTTTTTGATGTCAAGTGTTTATAAGTTTTTTAATAAAAAAAGATTTCTCCTGCTACGTAAAAGTAGAGTGCTCCTATATGCAACCTTTTGTAAGCTGAAATGGCATAAAGTGGAGAAACACTCACCATTAATTATGTAGGAAAATTTTGAGCATTCCCAGACCCAGAAAATAACCTCTCATAGGATTTTCTGATACCTTAGGATACATCTTGCTAATGCATGCACAAAATAAATTGAGATAAAGCACAGATGTTCACAGACACAGTTCAGAACAGTGGCAGCTTGGTGCTGAGATGCTGCGTGGTTCCTGGGGAAGGAGCTGGGCGGGGCACTTGCCGCTCTGCTTGGGATGTGCTCTGCCTCTGTAAGGGCCCAAAGCACAACAAACGCTTAACACTATTTTCACCTATTTTCATAAAAGCAAAAATCCTCTTCAGATTTCCTTCAGTTAGCAAAAGGAGGTGCCAGTGTAGGTCTTTGTAAAAGCGACATGGTGTAACATGAACTTCAAAAAGTGGGGTTACTTCTATTTGCATTTGTATTTTATGGTTTTATGGCTTTGAAAATTCGGTGGCTAGGAGACTCATATTATTAGTAGTATTGTTTTCTTTCTAGAAATGAGGAAAATGAGGCTTAGAAAGATTGACCTACCCAGTGTTACATAGTTGGCAAGTGAGAGCTGCAGAGTGTTCCCCGATAAACCAAGCTGTTGGTAGATGGTGTCTTTAGTTGATGACAATGAGTATTTGTTGAATAGAACTTAATCTTTTCTCGAGTCTTCAGCCCTTTGCTTAGTAAGGGTAAACTTCAGATTTTAGAGAGTATCAAACTTTTCTCCCAGATCCAGATTATAGACCAGGACTATACTGACCCACTTCATTGAATGCATCACTTGAATCATACACCTTTTTGGAGCTGAAGTAATAGATGTAGGAAAGGCAGCTGACCGGGGGCGCCTAGATGGCTCAGTCAGTTAAGCATCTGACTCTGGATTTCAGCTCAGGTCATGATCTCAGGGTTGTGAGATCGAGCCCCACATTGCTAAGATTCTCTCTCTCCTTCTCCCTCTGCCCCTCCCCACAGAGAGAGAGAGAGAGAAGGAAGGAAGGATAGAAGGAAAGAAGAAAGGCAACTGACCTTGTTTCTCATAGGAATCAAGGGAAGAATTGGGACTGAGATTATTTATCAGCAGTAGGATCAAGGCATGAGGCCCATAAGGAGGAACTGGACCAGAACTGGCCTTCGTCAGGAGCCTAAACTGTAGCATGGGATTGAGATGCATAGTTAATTCTGTTTGTAGGCCCAGGCTGGGCACTTGATGCTATTTCCTAGGCTAGAACAGCAAGGTAGGAATGACAGCCCACCAGAGGGGAGAGCCCAACAAAGATCCAGGAAATACAAACGGTTGTCAATTTACTAATCTAATTAAGTGGAACAATTATTGAATTTCTTGTTGACAGTCTCTTGTTCTGCAGAGGCTTTTGAAATTGATGTACCACTCTAACCCACTAGTCCAGATATGCTAAGTATGGAGCAGCTCGGCTGAAATTGGCTCTTCACATCAATCTAAGAAAGGCTGTTGCAACTAGACTGAATGAGAGCAAGGTGTTGAGTGTAGGACAGTGGTTCTCAAATTTTAGGGAGAGTCAGAATCGCCTAGAGGGCTTGTTAAAACACATAACTGAGAGAAACACTTCCAGAGTTTCTGCGTTAGTTGGTCTGGGCTGGAGCCCAAAATTTTGCAATTGTAACACAATCCAAGTTGATGCTGCTGCTGCTGGTCTTGGGATCACACTTTGAGGACCACTGATGTAGGAAAACATGATGAAGTGGGTATAGCTGTTTAGTCCCTCTTAATTAAGGTCTTCACAGAGGAGGCAAAAGGGAATTAACATTTAAATTTAAGGCTCTACCACAGTCAAGACTCTGTGCCAGGTGATTTACAATCATTATTTAACCCTTGAAACCCCTCTGCAGAGGTATTTTCCTATTTCCCCCCAGCATAAACATGTTAAAAACTTATTGGAATAATTCTTTTTTCTTTTTAACAACTTTTTTTTTTTAAAGATTTTATTTATTTGTCAGAGAGAGAGTGCAAGCAAGCACACAAGCATGGGGAGCGGCAGGCTGAGGGAGAAGCAAGCTCTCCACTGAGCAAGGAACCTGATGGGGACTCAGTCTCAGGACTCGGATCATGACCTGAGCCGAAGGCAGATGCCTAACCAACTGAGCCACCCAGGCGCCCTCCATTGTTGACTTTTATGTATTCATTACTCTTCTTATAGATTTAGGATATATAAAATGTAAATTAAATTTGCAGTAATGATTATACAATAGATGGAATTAAATGTTGAGACATACCTTCTCATACAAAACATAAAGTGAATGGGAGGTTTACTTTAACATTAGATACAATACATCTTTCAGATCACAGGAAAAGATAGGCCTCAGTTAATTTTGTCAGAGTGGTGGTGCTGTTTTTTTTTTTTTTCCCCAGTGTTGCCAATTGGTTATTGACCTGTCCTTTTTTAGAAACAAATGAAGAGAGGAATAGTGAATTTCAGAATAGTTGGTACTAAGAAATGACCAAATTCTTGAGATTGCAACCATATGATTTACTCCTTGAGAGTGTTCTTTGTTAATGTCATTTTTGAAAGGTCAACTTGTTTTTAATGGTGCCCAGTGAAGTTACTTTGTGTTGTGTTTGACAGATTCACACAGAAATATTAAAAAATAAATAAAAAGCAGTGATCCAAGCATTTGAATTGAAGGCATTCTGGGAAAACCTGCCATTTATTGTGAAAATCGTCTTTGATCTTGAAATTAAAAGTAAAGCTGGAAAAGAATTTACAAACGAGGAAAAAAAAAAGTTTGGGATCGGACTCACAGGATCTGGGCTTGGAAATGCCTCAGGTAAATCATACAGAGTAGGTGCAAAATTTTGTATTTTCCCACTGCAGAAAGTCAGTACCATTGGTTCTGTAAGTTCTCTGAATCTTAACACAACTTGACAGACTCCCTTTTTAAGACATTTTATTTCTATCTCTGCTAGTTTTGAATACATGTCTTTCCTTCCATTGCTTCTATTTCCTCCTTTACTACAGCTTTGAAATTTAATGAGCTTGATGCGGGAAACATGGCGAATAAAAAGTTGGTTAGAAGGGGGACAGATCTGCTAGCTTTAGGACAGATCTGCTAGCTCACCCACCACCCCTGAAAATTAATCTGCCACAGAAAGCCTTCTTCCATCTCCTTGCCCACTTCCTGTTTCCCAGTTACTTCTTTCCATTTATGCCTTTTGAATTTAAAAGTAGTTAAGAGGAAATGGTGAGAGAGTTCAACCTTTCTCTCTCATACACACACATATACTCCCATATATATATATATTTTTTTTTCCACAAAAGATTACTGAGAATAATTAGATCTATTTATATTATGGTAACTGCTTTGAATTGATCAGTCCTGGTTTGAGGCAGTCTCTGAAATAATAAAAGAAGCCCTGTTTGTCCCCACTGCACATCCAGACTTCTTCCTGTTCTCCTCCAGTGGTTAGCTCTTACCCCTTTCCCTCTTTGGGTTCAGTGCTGAGGAGCAACCTAGAAATAAGGAGAGGGCAGGGATTCTTGGGTGGCTTCCTGTAGGGCCAGGCAGAATTATGCCTTGAGCACAGAAAATAAGCAACTTGCTGGGATTGTCCAGTGGCTCAGAGGCAGGCAGCAGAGGCAAACAAAGGTGATTTACTAGCTGATATTAAGAACACCAGTGGCCTAGCTCCACCCCAATCTCTGGGCCAAGTGGACTACACATACTGATTTGGAGTTCTTTCCCATTCAGAGTTTAATTTGCTACTTGCGGAATACTTGAAGTTAGAGCTATAACACACTTATTTTGAGCTTGCAGCCTGGTAGGGTTGGGGAAAATCAGAGAAAGAAAAGAATGGGTTGGGAAGTACCAGTGAAGAAAAACATGATAGGAAAGTGTGTAAGAAGGTCAGTTTGTGGTAGGTAGAAGGTATATGAATAGAGAAATGTAAGCAAGTAGGCTAATAGAATTTTTTAAAGTTTCAGCAGAAACTTGAAGAATAAGAACAAAAGAGCAAAGAAGGAATTTTTATCCTTTCACATCTCCTTCCTTCATCCAAGTTAGATTTCAGGGTGAGGCCTTTCACTTGTTTGGGCTGCTTTAGGAGTGTGGGCCCTGACTTCCCTCTGGAGGGATTTATATAGATGTTGAAATGGAAAAGTGGAATGGAGAGAAAAGAAGGAGCATCAACTCTGGCTGCCAAGTCTTTTTTCCCTTATGTATTACAGAATGAATTGTACCCTTTTCTGGGATCAGGATTAAGGCTGCTGAGCTCATACCCAAGTTTCTGGTCTCTTCAGTAAGATTTTTGGGTATTTGGCTGATCTGTCTTCATTACCACGTTCCTGGAGGTTGCACAAGGGTGCCCAAATTGTCTTCCAGATTGTTTGGGGAAAAAGACACTGGACTCACTTAGGAGTACAGAATGAGACCGACTTGTTATCTCTGTAGACCCCAGGAAATAGGGAATTCTCCATGTTGGGGAGATGGAGTGTTGTTAGAGATGGATTTGAAAAAATGTTATATAGCCAAATAAAAATACTCATTAGGTAGTGAATGCTGATTCTAGTGGCTAAATAAGCTTTAGTTTTTAGAAGTTAGGTGTTATTAATGGTTGCCACTATTTCTTTTTCTATTTTTAATGCATCTTCTTTATTTTCCCATTTTAAGTTCACAATTTAATGCTAGTAAAATCTCTCAAATGTGCTAAAGAGTAGAAAATATACAGAAAATATACAGAATATATAGTAAAAAATATACAGAATGTGCAAAAGAGTAGAAAATATACAGAATAATAAGTTAGTAGGTATGAGAGTGGGACTTATATGTAATAAATTGGTCTTGGAGTAGTCTTGAACTTTCTAAAGTTAAAATCACTCTGTTGTAGCCTAGTGTAAGCGGAATGGATCCGCCTTTTGGGGATGCCTTTCGAAGCCACACCTTTTCAGAACAGACTCTGATGAGCACAGATCTCTTAGCAAACAGTTCAGATCCAGATTTCATGTATGAACTGGTAAGTAACATTTTCTTGGATTTTGCTTTAATTGATTTGGGGTAAAAATATTGTGCTATAATTTTTTATTTTAAACTTTTAAATGCCTGAAAAGAAAAAAGAATGTCATTGGATTCTTGTGACTGTCAGTCTAGTAATTTTAGAAGGCTGTGTGAACCCATTGAAAATAGTAAGAGCAGGGGAGGTGGATGAGGGGATGGGTGAAACAGGTGAAAGGAATTAAGAGTACACTTACCATGATGAGCACTGACTGAGTAATGTGTAGAATTGTTGGATCACTATATTGTACACCTAAAACTAATATAACACTATATGTTAATTACGCTGGAGTTATAAAATATGTATATGGTTACAAAAATAATTGTGTTATTTTTATAAAAAAAGATGCACATACACATGAGAGAAAATAGTAAGGAGAATTTATCTAAATATCTTGAAGTCCAGTTTTTGATGATGAGGATGGGAAGTTGTCTTTTTTGATATGCCTGACTGCTAAAGGACTCTTCAACTGGGATATTTAGGAATGATAATATGGAGCAAAGCGTATGACACAGAGAATATGAGGTAAAAATAGCACTTCCAAGCAGTATACATATCACTTATTGTTGAGGTAAATAGACACCTAAGATTCCTAAGAAAAACATTTAAAAAATAATTTTAATTACGTACAGCTTAAGCAACATGGAAGTATATAAAAACTGCAAAACTAAATATACAAATCTTAATTTACTAAAAAATCATTGCATTGTACACTTAATACAGGTGAATTTTTCAGTCTGCAAACTGTAGTTCCTTAAACTCTTAGAACACAGAGACACACACCCGTAAGCAAAAACAAAACAAGAAAAGCCCCAAAGGGAAAAATCAAAACAAACTGGAAAAATGAAAATGTCCTCGTTTCCTTCCTGGACCTCCACCTTCTAAACCTTTTCCCCAAGGATAAGTACTCCTAACAGAGCCTTTCTATTCATGTATAAATACATGAGTATTTTAAATTGGATTACACATTCATAGGTACAGTATTCTGTAACTTAATCCTTTTAATGTAAGACATTTGATGAGTAGCCTCTCATGCTAGTACATTAGACTTTAACTGCATTCTTTTTAATGGCTGCATGGTCTCACTAACATATTTTAAAATCCTATCTCCATTCATGAGGAGTATCACACTCATGAGGAGTATTGTAGTCCCCATGCCAAGCGTTGTTAACAAGGTCTTACCAAAGATCTTATCCTTCTGTGGTGGAATTTCAACTCTTTTTTGGTTTGCACTTTGCCTCTGTATTTAAGTTCTCACTTAAGAAGACAGTCTTCTGTGATGAAGGTAAGGTCTTCATTATTTGCTTTGTAACTGAAGCTTGTTTTAAAGGAGATCCCCAAATCCTTCTAAGTCAAAGATCAGGAAACGTAAACCTTTTTCAGGAAGACTGTTTATAGTAAAGTTTAAGAGCCCTTGATATTTAGACCATACCTTGGCCTCTCAAGGGGCATATGTTCCCCTTTTTTTCCTTGCCCAAGGAAATGATATTATAGGGACTGGTAAAGTGACATGTAAATAGCCTTTATCTTAAAATAAAACAAACCAGAGGTCAAGTACTGATTTATCAATTTGGTACATGGATGTGAGGATAGAGGTGAATATTTCTTTCCTAAAATATAGTGTGTGGTTTTTGTTTTTTTTTTTTTAACTTTTCTCAGGATAGAGAGATGAACTATCAACAGAATCCTAGAGACAACTTCCTTTCTTTGGAGGACTGCAAAGACATTGAAAATCTGGAGTCTTTCACAGATGTCCTGGATAATGAGGGTGCTTTAACCTCAAACTGGGAACAGTGGGATACATACTGTGAAGACTTAACAAAGTATACCAAACTAACCAGCTGTGACATCTGGGGAACAAAAGAAGTGGATTACTTGGGTCTTGATGACTTTTCTAGCCCTTACCAAGATGAAGAGGTCATAAGTAAAACTCCAACTCTGGCGCAGCTTAATAGTGAGGACTCTCAGTCTGTTTCCGATTCCCTTTATTACCCTGATTCACTTTTCAGTGTCAAACAAAATCCCTTGCCCTCTTCATTCCCTAGTAAAAAGATCTCAAGCAGAGCAGCTGCCCCTGTGTGTTCTTCTAAAACTCTTCAGGCTGAGGTCCCTCTGTCAGACTGTGTCCAAAAAGCAAGTAAACCCACTTCAAGCACACAGATCATGGTGAAGACCAACATGTATCATAATGAAAAGGTGAACTTTCATGTTGAATGTAAAGACTATGTAAAAAAGGCAAAGGTAAAGATCAACCCAGCGCAGCAGAGCCGGCCCTTGTTGAGCCAGATTCACGCAGATGCAGCAAAGGAGAATACCTGCTACTGTGGGGCAGTAGCAAAGAGACCTGAGAAAAAAGGGGTGGAGCCTCTTCAGGGTCATGCCACTCCAGCTTTGCCTTTTAAAGAAACCCAGGAACTATTACTCAGTCCCCTGTCCCAGGAGGGTCCTGGGTCAATTGCAGCAGGAGAGAGTAGCAGCCTTTCTGCCAGCACATTGGTCTCAGATTCATCCCAGAAAAAAGAAGAGCACAATTACTCCCTTTTTGTCTCTGACAACTTGGGTGAACAGCCAACCAAATGCAGTCCTGAAGAAGATGAGGAAGACGAGGAGGATGTTGATGATGAGGACCATGATGAAGGATTTGGTAGCGAGCACGAACTGTCTGAAAATGAGGAGGAGGAAGAGGAGGAAGAGGATTATGAAGATGACAAAGATGATGATATTAGTGACACTTTCTCTGAGCCAGGTATGGTAATGGTTGGAGGCTTACCAAACTGACCTTTCTCCTATCTTGAGATATGAATGTTTTCTTTGTCTTAGTTTGGGGATTAAATGACTTAATAGCTTGGCTCAGATATGTAATTGCTTTTTTCTATTTAAGCAGTTCTAAAATAATCACTTTTGCCCATATAGTGATTCATAGGCTGATTCTTTGAGGACTTCTTCTTAATTTATCTTATGTTAAGGGACCTAATTTGTTACTCTCTTGAGCAGCTGTACAAAGATGCCAAGAATGGATTGATTTAAAAATATTCCTATTTATATACATGTCCCTCTATTATAGTTGAGGCAAGTTAGGAGTGCCCACAGTGGTAAACCAAGTGATGATGGTTTATATGACTCATGCTTATAACCAACAAGGCCTACTTAATGAATAATGTAAAAAAGAGCTTTTTCTTTGTGTGTGCCCCATCTTTCATTCACACAGTATTTTTCTATTTAAGAAAAATATATGCTGTTATTTAATGAGCATGAAGGATACTCTGCTTTATTTATATATAGCACATATAAATAAAAGGGAGAAAGAAAATGAAACCTGTGGGAACTGGTTCACTTCATTCAGCATTTACATGCTTGGGCTGTTGCCACTGTTGGCTTGTGCAGTATTTATGAAAATGGTATTGCCAAGTGGCACACAGTTTAAAATGCACAAAGAAGTGAAGATCATCAAATTTAAGCAAAAGTTATTTTCTTCAAAAATAATGTTGATGCTGTAACTTGTACATTAAAAAAACTAAGTTATTTTTAAAACCTTAGAAATTGTCAAAGAGAGCCCTTTTGTTACAATTGCTGGAATTTTTGGCAGTATAAAGATTGGTATTTAATTTTCAGAAAGGTTTTTAAGCCATAGTAGATATATTGTAGCTGGTGAAGCACTATTATTGCTGAAAGACTTTGCTTTAGTGAAATCTTTCTATTACACAAATGCTTAGATTTGTGTATTTGATACAACCAAGTTGTTTGACTCCGGTGGAGTTTCAAGTAAGGGAAAGTACTTTAATCTGGAGAAAAAGAGCTTATGCCTTTTTTTGGTTTACTTTAGAACTCTGCATAGTCTAGATAGAACAATTATTTTTTCTACTTAGGAAAATTTACTTCTCAGCAAATTAATAAAATTTGCTTTGAGGGGCACTTGGCTGGCTCAGCCAGTAGAGCATGCGATTCTTGACCTTTGAGGTTGTGAGTTCGAGCCTCATGTTGGGTTTAGAGATTACTTTTTAAAGAATCTTTTAAAAATCTGCTTTGAGATGTTTCAGGGAAAGTTGTCTTTGCGGCTAGTGGTAAGTTATATAGCTCCCTCCATGGGAAGACCAGAGTGCCATCTACAAGTAGTCTTCAAGGTCTGACTGATCAGCCCTATTGCTTTGAGTTCCATATTTAGGATCAGGGGAAGAGGTTAGGGGAAGGGTGAGACAAAGGGAAGATGGGTAATAACTAAGGGAAATGGAAAGTGTGGAGAAAGAGATGCTTTCCCCAGTAGGTGCTTAAAGGAACATGTAAATCAGAGGGAGTCAGTAAATCCCGGTGTCACCCCACTTCTGGTTGTAGTTTTGCTTGTCTTTGGCTTTCAACTGCATTTTAAATTCATCCTTTATCTTTTAATGTGTTTTTACCTGGATAAATGTGTTGAGAGATGACTAGGTCTGTGAAGAGAGAGCACTTAGTAAGTTGACCCTCATTTCCATTTTGTCAACTGTTTGACTCTCATGGGGGCGTCCCGGGAGGGCCAGTGTTGTAGTTGGTGTTGTCCTGTCATGCATGCCACATTCCCTTGCCTTGTCTCCTATAGAAGAAGCCTGATTTGTGAGCTTGTTGGTGTTAACCAACACTACTTTGAAACAGAGATGCATTGGCTGGGTAAAACTCTCCTGTTGGCTATGTTTAACAATGCTAAATGTTTGGATGGCATTTAATTCACTCACTTCCAGTTGACTTGAAGTAAAGCCTCTTTGGTTAGTATTACTTGGACAGTTCTTACTAATGTTAATGAATGACATGATTTAACCACAAAATCAACACAATTTCGTGGTATTATTTGGGCTTTATTCACATTTGCTAATGAAAATTTCCCGTTTTCTTGGAAGAAAGAGCTAAACAAGTGACTTCAGGAATGCAAAAGTGAATTATTGGTGAGAAGCAGGAAGAAATTCTTTGAAGCAGAAAAGTGGGGATAGTTATAGTTTCTTCAGAGTGCTAGTTTTAGAGTGGGTTGATTGGTTTAATTTGCAGCAGTTTACAAAGGCCCTTTTGTGACGACTAGCTCCCTTGATGCTGTTTCTTGGCAGTTAGCTACAACAGTGCCTGAGCCTACAAAGCTCCAGGAAAGGTGTAAAATGGAGTTTCAGTCCCTACTCTGGCCTTGCTCCCAAGTTTTAATAGAGCCTATTCTGTGGACAGGCTATGACTGTTCGGGGTCATTGGGATTACATGGTTGTAATACTAAGAATTGGGCCCCCAGAATGAAAGTGTATTTTGTAATCCCTACTAAACATTTTCACGATTGACTTTACCAGTAGTCTGCACTAACCAAAGATGTGTGATTAGAATTTTACATAATAAATGTGGCCTTTTTGACTTCCATTTGATAATCATGTCAGGAAGGAATGAATTAGATCAATATGGTGGTCCAGCAAATGAAAAGAAAAGGGAAAAGGCTTCATGGGAAATGTATTAAACAAATAATGGATTTGTTAAAAGAGAAAAATTTTTGAGTGCCTACTTTTGTTTTAGGCACTGTGTGTATTAGATATTGCCTATCCAGAGATGAACAAAACAGACATGATCCCTGTCTTGATGGAGCTTAGAGTTGAGTGGGTTTTTTTACTGTTACGATTTCTTCATCTTTTAATCTGCTTGTGTGTAGTGTGACTTGGCAAGAGAAAGATGCAGGATGTGAGTTTCTTAAACCTTATTTGATCGCAGAACTCACGTGGGGGTGAAGGCGTATCTTATGATAATAATGTTCCTTAGAACATACTTTGAGAGATATTTAATAACCTTAAATGCTAGACCAGTGATCTGGGAATATAATTTTTCTGCATTCTACATGCTCATGGCGGTCTCTGTATTAAAAAGTAACCATCTTTAAGAGACCTGTTGTGTGTGTATGACTCTGTGTGTTATGGTGAATTTATGGTATATGTTATTAGAAAGTGTTAAAATGCTAGGTCACAGAGAACTGCTGGCCCTTGAATGCTTTTTTGGAAAAGGCTGAACATACATAAATAAATAAAGCTGGTAACTAATTTGAGTGGGATGGAAGAAATCAAAATCTTCATTATTCTTTCAATATAAACTGGGATATATGTAAAGAAAAATCCATTTAGACCATTTAACTAGGTGGGTACAGGAAAAGTGAGAAGCCTAAGAGAAGCTAGACTCCTTGAGTCATAGGATTTGAGTCCGTTCCAGCTCTGCCAAATCACTTAAAGCCTCCATGAGCATGTTTCTTTTGTAAATGGGGTTAATAACATCTTTTTTACTGGGCTCTTCGAAGTCTCAAATGAAATACCTGTAAGTGAAATATGTAAGTACATTAAATGAGAAGGACAGTGTTTTGCCAGAAATCCAGGCCACCTGAGGAGAGTTGCTAAGTAGGGGAGAGTATCAAGTAAATTGACAGAGGGGTGGGATGCCTGAGGAAGCTGTATATGAAAAAGTTTCCTTTATGCTTTGGGCTAGGGTAGATTTAAATATGGAACACTATTTCTTTTATTTTTTTATTGAAGTGTAGCTGACATACAAGGTCCTCTTAGTTTCAGGTGTGCATCATAATGATTCCATGTTTTTATACATTACACCATGATCCCCATAATAAGTTTAGTTACTGTCTGCCACCATAGAAAGGGTTGGGTTTTTTCTTTTTGACTTATTTTTTAAATTTGTATTTAGTTTTAAGTAGAGTTGATATATTAGTTTCAGTGTGTAATATAGTAATTGAGTATTTATATACATTACAAAATGATCCCCACATTAAGTCTGGTTACCATCTGTCACCATATAAAATTATTACAATATTATTGATTATTCCCTAAGTTGTACTTTATATCCCACAACTTAATTATTTTATAACTGGAAATTTATACCTCTTAATCCCCCGTACCTATTTCCCCCTCTGTATCTTGTATCTGGTTTGTTTCTTGTATTTGTGAGTCTGTTTCTGTTTCAGTTTCGGTTGTTTTGTTTTGTTTGTGGAATACCAGTTCTTGACATTGGTAGGAGGTTGGGAGTGTTTTTGTTGGTCCATCTGCCTGTGTTGGGGTGTTCCGAGCCATACTAGGTTAATCTCTGTGAGCCAGTAGTTACTTCGAGCCAGTAAGTTTTTCTTGGCCTGGTGGAGCCAGATGTTTCGAAAACACCATTTCTGGTGGCACTGTGTGGCCATTGCATCTTTCCCAAAGCTAGATTGATCACTGGAACAAGATGAAATCCTTAATTTGAAGTGTCACATTGGCACAAGTAAATAGGCCAAAGTCATTATTGCTTTATGCATCTAACACAATTTTTAAAAAGCAGACTTCTAGAAATGATTGTGTGACTCAACGTGTGCATCATTTCTTAAGAAGAAACTAAAGTTCACTGTCACACTCCTTGTCATATTGTTTTAAACTACCACATGTGCACTTTAATGCTGGTAATACCAGCAAAGCTACAGAAGCTTCTCTTGTTGCCCTGAAATCATTCTGGTCTCCAAATTGATTCTCTTTTAAAAGGTCATGTTTATTGAAGTATAACAAGTGTTAAGTAGGAAATTCACCCTTCTTTAAGGGTACACTTCTGTGAGTTTTGACAAGTGCATGTAGTGCTGGTAACCACTGCCACCATCAAGATACAGAAGAATTTGATCACCCCCTAAATTTCCCTTGTGTTTCTTTATTATTTTTAAAATATTTTATTTATTTATTTGACAGAGAGAGTGCACAAGCAGAGGGAGCAGCAGGCAGAGGGAGAGGGAGAAGCAGGCTCCCTGCTCGATGTGGGACTTGATGTGGGGCTCCATCCCAGAGCCCTGAGATCATGACCTGAGCCGAAGGCAGACACTTAATGACTGAGCCACCCAGGTGTCCCAAAGTGGTCATTTTGCTTGGCCAGTGCTGCCCAAGTGTTCCTGACCACCTTAGTGTGGAGCCCATCTCCACTCCCCCATGTCCTTAGCTGTAATGATGTGGAGTACACTAAGATGGGCATTCCCTGAGGGTATTTTAGATTTGTAGGTCATCCTGCATGAGGTCTGACCAACAGTTCTAGTAGCTCAGAATTAAGTATTTTCTGAAACTCCCCATAAGTAAGGAAAATAAGTTCTTAAAAAAGTGAAGTAAATGCGAATTGCTTCTAGTAAAATATTAGACTAGGCATATACGTTTTTATTTGAGAGCCTACGCGAGAACTCTCATTTTTGTACTTTTACAGAAGGGGTAGGGTGGGAGGTAGGCAGAAAACCACTACTGCCTCACAAAATTCTGTCTGGTAGGATACCATCATAGAAATGCACACACCTGTCTGTCTGGGTATGTTTTGGATGCATAAATTTTGGAGGAAGGAATTCAAATCACAGTGTAGAGTCTTAGTACCATGATTTCTAATGGTACATTTGACATTCCTGGAGCTATATTTCATTACTCTCAATGAGTGCCTATGTGAAGATACAAAAAAAGATGTCATACACTAACTTATATGAACCAAAGAGAACTATAAGGAGGATAAACGGTAAAATTATCTATGTTTATTAATCTCTGAATATTTTATGATTTAGAGATCTCCATATTAAAAATCATATTGTAGACCTGGTCTGTTATTTTTGACATGCCAGTGATATTTTAGATCAAAGGAAATATATGAAGCGACAAATAGAAGAGATCTTTTTATTTGCCCTCATTGCTTTATTGAAATTTATGGAACTTAAGAAATTGGGGACGGGGGGGCTTTCCTTTTTTTTTTTTTTTTTAAAGGCTATGAAAATGATTCTGTGGAAGACTTGAAGGAGATGACTTCAGTATCCTCTCGGAAGAGAGGTAAAAGAAGGTACTTCTGGGAGTACAGTGAACAGCTCACCCCATCACAGCAAGAGAGGATGCTAAGGCCATCTGAATGGAACCGAGACACTTTGCCAAGTAACATGTATCAGAAAAATGGCTTACATCATGGTAAGAGGGAATTGTGGTCAGACATTTCGTGTCACTTTAAATAGAGATCATAAACCATAATGTTTACTCAGTGTATCTACATATTCAGCAGTCACCCTTGAAAAGTGGAGAGGGGAACAATAGAGCTGCTTTATTTGCTATCACTGCAGAGATACTCACAAATAGCATTTACCAGTGGTGAGAGCCATCCCCTAAATAGGGAGGAAGCTCTATGCAGAAACGATTTCTGGTCACTTCCTATTCTACTTATGCTACCCAGGAAATGACCAGGAGACTGTTGATTGATTCCTGACCTGCCACAGTTATGATAAACCAGAAGGGTTGAGGAGAAAGGGAATGGGTCCAGCATCTTTCTCTTCCATTCTTGTCCAGTCTCCAGGCTGAAATGTAGAGAGATTGGAATCAAATGGTGGTGGGAAGAAAAGAGGAGGGAGAGGAAAGGGAATAATTGTAGAGAAAAGAAATGGAGAGAGAAGAGTTGAATGGTAGGAGTCGGGAGAAGCTTATAATCTTAGGCAGACGAAGTTTACAATTGTGAACCTAGATAGATGTAATTAAGTAGAATTTCTTCTTTTATTTTGTATGATCCAAAATCTGTACTGAAAAGGGGGAGGGCGCTAGTAAGTTTGGCACTAAATGAACAGTTTTAGTAATCTCTCATGCTACAGATGTAAGTTGCTAAGCAATTTTGTTTTGACACAGGAATTATATCAGAAGTATATTTGTGCCTCATTTTCCCTTTCCACTGGCACTCAGTCTGTACTCTACTGTTTCTTAGTGAATAGACCTAGTTTTTGCCTTCAGATCAGTTTTCTCCGAGAAATGAAAAGACAGGTCCAATAAATAGCTTTAGGTAGCACATGGTGAGTACTAGGAGAGTTGTTTGGTATATTGTAGTTCAGAGGATCTGTCCATCCCACTTCCCTGCAGTGTTACAGCAAGATCCCCGAGTCTTCTGTAATGTTATTTATCAAACTAACCAAAGAAGAGCTTTCAAAAAAGGCAGTCCTTATTTGTTGGCCTTTTGAGTCCAGCACCAAAGCATATGTCTGTGAAATTTTCAGTCATAGCATCAAAACATCTTGGTTTAAGTAAAATCTCTTGTTTCTTTTCTGGGTGTATACTCTACCCTAGCCCTGATTTTTAGATGCAGTGAACCTCCACTCCAGTCCTGAGGTTTGCGATGCTTATTAGCACCATGCATATAATTAAGATTCTGTCATACCAGGGTTAGAAACTTTAAGGTGGAGAAGGATTTGGCAAAGACTGGAGCTGTGCCATATTTCCCCAATTTCTTGGAGGCACACAGTGGGAAGGAGAGGAGGCTAGCCCTTTTAGCATATCGTGCTGAGACTTCTGAAACATGCTAAGACTTCTAAAAAAGAAAAAAGAGGGGAGGGAGAAATGTGGTTTTAAAATATGGCTGTAGAATGTATCTTTGGTGAATTAAAGTGATCTAACTTAAACTTTTAAACCATCTGTAGGAAAATACGCAGTAAAGAAGTCACGGAGAACTGACGTAGAAGACCTGACTCCAAATCCTAAAAAACTACTCCAGATAGGCAATGAACTACGGAAGCTGAATAAGGTGATTAGTGATCTGACTCCAGTCAGTGAGCTTCCCTTAACAGCCCGGCCAAGGTCAAGGAAGGAAAAAAATAAGCTGGCTTCCAGGTAAATGATAATCATGTTCACCGGTGTAAATAAAGTCTAGGTGGTGAGGTTTTAGACTTTCAGTGAGCTTTTAGAGATGACCATCACCATTTATTCAGAAATACACTTTTATAAATATTATAATGAGAGTATTTTAATTTTTCCTTTGAAAATAAAAGATGGTATTTATGCCTTATGCTTCATAATACCAAAAGATGGTGTTATGCTTTTACAGGGGAGAGGTGAATGGACTCAAGTGGATTATATTATAAAAATGAAAAAAATTTATCATAGTTTTATTTTTTCTTTGTTTTGTGGTTTTTTATTGGGGTATGATTTACTTGAGGTAAAATGTATACCTTTTAATGTAAACTTTTATGGGGTTTTGAAAGAGAGAAAGAGAGCGAGCGCATGCAAGCAGGGGGTGGGGCAGAGGGAGAGGGAGAGAGAGAATCCCAAGCAGACTCCGAGTTGAGCATTGGAGCTTGATGTGGAGCCCGATCTCACAACCCTGAAATCACGACCTAAGCCAAAACCAAGAGTCTGTTGCTTAACCAACTGAGCCACCCAGGCCCCTCTGCAGTACACTTTTATGGGTTTTGATAAAGGTATCCAATCATATAAACACCACCACAATCAAGATAATATTTTCCATCATTCATTTAAAAAATTTCCTCATGCCTCCTTGTAAAGGGAACCCCTTCTTCCACCCACCAACCACTGATCTGTTTCCTGTCCCCACAGTTTTGCCTTTTCTAGAATGTCATATAGGTGGAATCATAATATATGTAGCCTTTTGAGTCTGGCTTCTTTGGTTTAACATGGTTTATTTGAGATTCATGTTGATCCATGTTGTTGAGTGGGGTAATAGTTTGTTCCTTTTTATTGCTGAATAGTATTCCTTTGTGGGATATACTACACTTTATCCATTCCCAATTGAAGGACATTGGGACTGCTTCCACTTTTTGCCAATTATGAATAAAGCCATCATAAACATTCACTTATAGGTGTTTGCGTGAACATAAGTTTGCATTTCTCTTAGGTAAATACCCAGGAGTATATGTTTAACTTTATAAGAAATTGCCAAAGTAGCTATTTCTGAAATAATAAATTTTTTTAAAAATTACTGTTTTTCAAAGTAGCAATATGTAGTATTTTATATCCCAATTAGCAACATATGATGTTTCCACTTACTTTACATTTTCTTGGTATTATCAGTTTTTGTTTATTTTAGTGTATTCGTCATAATTTTATTTTTGGATGTATGCTAAAATTTTTTAAAATCAGTTTGGATTAATGATATATTGCATATTTTTTGGAAACCGAGTTCCTTGATATAAACATCAATGGGCAGTGATTTTTGGTTGCTATTAGAATATGTTTGACAGCAGCAAGAAGAAGTATATTCTGAATGTTCACTTAAAAAAAGAAGTGAACTAATTGCTCCTTCCTTTCACAGGGCTTGTCGATTAAAGAAAAAAGCCCAGTATGAAGCTAATAAAGTGAAATTATGGGGCCTCAACACAGAATATGGTAAACCTAAACTTTTAAGAATTTGATTAATCTCCTATTACTTTGCCGACCACTCTCTTTTTCTTTGGTTTTGTTATTTGCTTTCCCTGTATCTTGCCAAGTTTTAGGCCAGCCTCCTTTTTGTTCGTTCATTCAGTAAGCTACGTACTCATTCTTATTCCTTCATGTTCTTTTAGTGATTGTTTGTATCTGTGGCTCCCTGTGCCAAATCTCCTCTCTACCCTAAAGAGCTTGTCTACTTGTGACCACAGTAAACTCCTACTTCATTTTACAATTGTGTTGCCGTGTTAGCCAGTTTTAGTGACTAGTGTTTATTTTAATCTCTGAGTGGATAATTTAGGTCTGTATTTTACAAATTTGACTGCTCATTCGAATTATCTGTGTACATGTTAAAAGTACAGATTTCTGGGCTTCTCCCCAGATCCCATGAATTGGAATTTGTGCAAGTAGAACTCAACAGTCCACATTTTTAACACTACCCCATATTACTCCTAGGCAACTATCTTAGCACTTATTTGGGAATTGTTGGTTTAGATCTGTACCTCCCACTCTTTCACAGCATGGCACATGTAAAAATTACCATCTCTAAGGCATCCTGGAATTTATCAGAGTAGGCTGCTCATGGGAGCAGAGGCCCTTATGGACTGAAAGGATTTTGTGTGTTAAACACCTGCAACCCTTTTACAGCACACTAGAGGTTTGGAAAGCTCTGGTTTTGATCTTCTGTAATAAGAACCACCTTTCCTTTCCTCCTTGCTGTCTTACTGTTCCGTAAGCCTGGTATCATAATTGTCTTCTTCACTGTATAGCTTATAGGAATAAGTTGTATCTGAAAGTGGATGAGTGGCAAAATGATCAGTTATTATTTGTTTTCAGAGATTTTCTGAAGTCCAACATGACATTTGGCACATAGGTGCTCAGTAAACTTTGTGTAGTTTTCTTAATTCTTTGTCTTGATTATCTTGTTTCCATTTATGAGGACAGAAAGAGGATTTCCTATTGTGAAGTTTACAACTTGTGAAATGAGCTGATGGTTTTATATATTAATGGTCACTCAGGAATTCTCATCAGGTAAATGAATTAGGTAAAACAATAGTTGGTTTGTTGAAAAGGAACTCTACCCATTTTCCTATTATTCTTTCTTGCTGTTGAAGCATTCTGACCTTGAGCTCTGTGAGTATATATACACATAATGATTACAATATCCTAGGCATTCTTATTCCATTTTAGAACCAGATAACTTAGGCTGCAGGGAGATGTGGTTGGCCATTGGGAGCCTTCTGGGTCTGTGTTTCCTTGGACAGTTGTAGGCATCTATCTGTGTGTTGTTCAGTTAATGTATTTATCCATAATTATGTATATATGTATATCCATAATTATGTATAGCCAGATATTTTTGCATTTGTATATATGCTAATGCACCCCCCCACACACACATGCTTTGGTCTGTGACGTAAATATATTCTGGGGTAGGGAACACCTGGGGAGTTGGTAAGGGCCAGGAATATGTGTGTTTCTGGATGTGTTGTTCTATCTCAAATTGAGTTATGATAGCTGTCTTAAATTTTTCTTGTTTCTAAAGCTGACTTAAAGCATCTTATATTTTCATGTAGGAAAAGGCCCATCTTTAAAAAGGTACCATTTTCTTCTCAGTTAGCATGAAGGAAGAGGATCTTCTCATTCATTTATTTGTCTTCACTTCTGTTTTACTAGCTCCTCTTCCCCAGTTTCTGGGAAAGAACAGCCAGCCTTAACTATTTGTTTAGAAGTCATTTCAGAACCCATGAGATGCTCTCGTGCAGTTTGCCACATGTAGTTTGAAAATTCTTCCAGGAGTTTCTGGTACATCTCTCAAGAGAATGGTGCCCTCAATTCCTCGAAATACCTGTCAGTTGGTCTGTTATTGTTTTGTGGAACGCTTACTATACGCTGCCCACCTATTAACCCAATAGTTTCTGTGATTTGTAATTCACAAGTCAGTGACATTTGAAAAAGAATTTGGGATTTGGGAACTATAGGGTTGCCAACTTTATATTTTGCCAGGTGAAGACTTTAAGAAGAACGTCATCTACAACTACTGTAATTTCATACAAGGAGAGGGATATTGTAGCATTAAAAAATTGAAACAGGAAGAATCTTGAAATAAACTTTATGAAACATTTACTCCGTTATCCTTATTCTTTTTGTTTACTTATTTATATTCTGAAGATCTTAGTTATTCTGCATTATATGTTTTGTACTACATAGAATTAAGCACAGCACAATACCCTGCCTAACTCCTTTATTTTAGAATTAAACAATTTATACCATTTAAGATGTTACGGTGGAACTTACTTGGCAGTTAGAGGGAGAAGGGTTAGCAAACAGTATGTAAACACAGGAGTTAATGAATTCATCATCATTTCTGCTAAAGCTCAAGTGCCTAAGTAAATATAAAAGACCACACTGAGAAGGGATGTCCCTTAGACATCCCCAGTTGGAAAATGAACCAAGTTATGGAAAACTGGGGTAACCCCAAGAGCTACCAAAGAGCAAACATTTTTAATTTTGATGAACTCCAATTTGCCAGTTTTTCTTTTTATATTTCATATTTTTAGTGTTCTTAAAAACTTTGCCGACTCCAAAATGCAAACATTTTCTTGTATGTTTTCTCCTAGAATTCATATAGTTTTAGGTTTTGCATTTAAGTTTATGATCCGTTTTAGGTTAATTTTTATTAATGGTGTGGGGTGAGAGTTGATGTTTGTTTTTTTCCATATGAATACCCAGTTGATCAAACACCATTCATTAAAAAGAATTTCCTTTTCCTGTTTAGTTGTTTTCTCACCTTTGTCAAATCAGTTGACCCTATACGTATGAGTCTACTTTTGGACTCTCTCTTCTGTTCATTGATCATTTGTCTACCTTTATGCGGATACAAACTATTTTGATTACTGTAGTTCTATAGTAAATCTTAAGTCAGGTAAGTGTAGTTCTTTTTTAATCCTACAGTTTTGTTTTTTCAAAGTTGCATTGGCTATTCTAGGTCATTTACATGACCATAAAAATTTTGGAATCACTTTTTACAAAAAAGCTTACCAAAATTTTGATTAGGACTGCTTTCAATCTGTAGATTAATTTGGAGAAATATTACCATTTTAACAAAATGGAGTCTTTAATCCATGAACTTGGTATCTCTTTCCATTTGTTAAGTCTCCTTTAATTTGTGCCTTGTTTATAGTTTTCAGTGTAGAATGCTTAACATCTTTGTTAGATCTATTACTGGGTATTTTATATTTTTTGGCGCTCTGTTAATGGAATCATTTTTGAAATTTTATTTTTTAACTTTGCTGCTAATATATAAAATGGGTTTTTGCATATTATTCTTGTATCTCATTATCTTGCTAAATTTGTTTTTTAGTTCCAGTGGTAGGTGTGTAGATGCCCTATGATTTTCTATTTAAGCAATCATCATCTGCAAATAGGGATGGCTTTATTTCTTTTTTTTTTATATTTATGCCTTTGCAAACAAGGCAATCACCATGTCTGTCCAATGTCCTAGATATTGCAATGAGGCAAAAAAAAAAAAAAAAATCTCGGGGGTGGGGAGCCTTTCACCTTAAAGTATGATGTTGGCAGTAGGCTTTTTTGTAAGATGAGATGCCCTCTATCACTTCAAGTTCTCTTTTTTTTCTAGTTTCATTTATCATGAATGGGTGTTGAATATTGTCATACGGTCTTTTCATCTGTTGGAGCAATCATATTGTCCTTTATTCTGGTAATATATTACATACTTACCTCTTAATATGGTAAGTTACATTAACTGATTTTTGAATATTAAACCAACATTGTATTCTTGGAATAAGCTCTATTGGTTGTGATATATTGTCCTTTTTATATTAGAGTCTATTGCAAATATTCTGTAAGATTCTAAAACTTTAAGTTGGATTCTTTTGTTAATATTTTGTTAAGGATTTGTGTGTCTATATTCAAGAGGGATATTGGTCTGTGTTTTTCTTTTTTTGTAATGTCTTTGTCAGGTTTTGGTATTTGGGCTATTTTGGCCTTATAGAGTGAATTGTGCCATGATCATCATCTTTTTTGAAAAGTTTAATAAGATCAATTTTATTTCTTCATTGTATATTTGATACACTTTTCCATTAAAACCCTTTGGGTTTTCCTTTGGGAATATTTTTGGATAAATTAATTCCTTTACTTGAAATAAGCTGTTCAGATTTTCATTTCTTCTTGTGTCAATTTTTTTAAGTTACATTTTCAAGAAATGTGACCATTTTTATCAAGTTGTTGAATTTGTTGGCGTAGCATTTTCTTATTATCCTTTCAATAGCTCTAGATTCTTAAGTGATAACCCCCTTTTCATTCCAGATATAGGTGATCGATCTGTTTAGCTACGGATGGGGGTGGGAGTGGATATCAATTTTGTTTTCTTTTTTAAGGAACCACTTTCAGCTTTGTTAACTTTCTCTGTATTATGTTTCTGCTGTTTTACTGATTTCTGCTCTTTATTATTTACCTCCTTCTATTTACTTTTGGTTGACTCTCTTAAACTGGGGATAGTTTTTAAAGTTTTGTCTTTGGAGGACTTGAAGGACTTCATTTGATTTATTTAATAAACATTTATTAAGATCCTATGATTCAATATACAGGCACTATCATAGGTCTTAAAGCCATGAAGACAATTAAGTCAAGTTGCTTACAGCATAGTAGACATTGATAACGTGTATACAGTGTGTCATCAAAACCGACACATCATTTGAAATTAGTTTCTTTGGATAAAAAAAGCTTATAACTAAACTCAACATCTGAAACTAATGATATACTATATGTTGGCTAATCAAATTTTAAAAAAAGCTTATAACCATCACTACTTTATATTTTCTTACAAATTCTCCATTTTTTAACTGAGTAACTGTTATTACACAGTAAGAAGCAAATTCTTCCATGTTAGTGACATGTTCCAAGTGTCTTGTTCTATCTTCCAGATAATTTATTGTTTGTAATCAACTCCATCAAGCAAGAGATTGTAAACCGAGTACAGAATCCAAGAGAGGAGAGAGGACCCAACATGGGGCAGAAGCTTGAAATGCTCATTAAAGATACTCTTGGTAAGAAGAATATTGGATAAATTTGTAACAGTAACATGTAGTGTAAGATATATGATTTAAAGAGATACTAAACATTCTTTTAAGGAAAAACTCAAATATTCTTATTGTAGTTACTTTTCTTTACAAGTTGTTTTGTCCTTTTGAGATTTTGCATTCATAAACATGTACTGCTAGTTACCACAATACGTTATTTAGACTTCATCACTGAACTGTTTTAACACTTAGGATAGGTGAACTTCTAGCAACTTTAATCTTTTATGGGAAAAATAAAGATCCCTGAGCTGTCAAGCCTACAATTTATACTTTGGTTGAGGTTCTTACCTATATGTTATACTCAGTAATACAGTTCACAGGATTCTAATAAACTTAATTATCTGGGTTTTTTTCCCTGAACAGATTATATAACATGAGGAGGAACAGAGGCAGAGCATTACCTGACAGGGAGGGGAGAGGTAGCTAATACAAACATGAGAACTCTAGAGGTGCAAGAGCTTAGCTGCCATAGGAGCAGATCACCTTACAGATGAGTAGCATCCCAAGGACATTGCAGTATAGTGCAATCTATGAAAACCCTGAAGCATCATAAAATTAGCTCAGCTGTTTTATATATTCTTTGTTTAGCAATATTTATTCTAGGGCTGTCTTTAAAAACTGGTTCTTATGTAGTCATTGTGTAGAGTGGCCAAACTTCAGTTACCTGAGAATTTTCTTCCAGTTCATTTTTCCCCAGGATGCTGACTTTGTATTGAATCAGGTCACTTAAAGGAATTGAGCTTACTTTTTAATAATTATTTAGATACTTACCTGAATTTTAGAGTAACAAACACTATAAATTGTTCTATTTTTTAAAAATTGTAAATATCTTGGAATTTTTTTGCGTTTCCGTTAAGACAATTCTTCTTCCAGTTACTATAAATTCATTCATCGAAGTTTCTTCAATGCCTACTATATGTCAGGTGTTGGGGGATACAGGGATGAATAATAGAGATTTGGTCACTACTCTTAGGAAGCTTGTAGTCTAAAAATGGAAGGCGAAGAATAAACGGGAAAAAAAATTACAAATGGTGGCAATTGCTGTGAAGAAACCAGGATGTTTAGATGGAGGAGAGTGAGCAATAGTTTATTTCTGTTTACACAGAAATACTTCTCACAGGTACCAAAATGATTGCATTTTCTTTAATTAAAAAATAAATATACATTGAATGCTTCCATGCACTTATTAGTAAGTTTTACATGCCTTTGCAATTACTAGTTTCTCTTGTAAGCATTGTGTTCATACTGAATGTGAAGTATTCTGGTGTTTTGAAGAATAATTTGGAATCTTTAATAAAATTAACAATGCATATAGAGTTTCTTGAATGACAGCATTCATGTTTGAAGGCCAAAGGAGAAGATTTAAAGGAGAGATCAAGAGCCCGGAAAGAATTCCTTAGGTGTTAGGAAGGGATAAACAGCTAACGTTTACTGGGTATTTACTGTGATCCAGGATCTGTCTGTTAAGGTTGGTTAGTCATCTACTTTCACAGTTCTGTGAAGGAGGTATTATTCTGATTTTACAAACGAGGAATTAGAAACACAGCAAGGTATTAAAGTAACTTGCCATGTCTTACAATTAATAAATGGCCGAACCAGGCATAGAAGTAAGTTCTTCGAGTTTCAGTGCTCACAGTACCTCCACATGCCGTCACTTAGCCCTATAATCTGACACCCATCTCTGTAGAATTTGACCTGAGTAGTTCACCTGTGGCCCGCTAATCACTTCATCCAGTAGGCTTACTTGAGAATTTCTTTGTCTGGACATTCTTTGTAACATTTAACACTTTTGAGCATTTATCTTCATTCTTGAAACATTTCTTTATTTTAAGGTACCTTAGATGTGCATGCCTTGTTTCCTATCTTTTTACCAAAAAAGGCTAGGTTTCTCTGTGACTCTAGCAGTAACCACTGGTCTAAAAATTAAAATCATATTTTCAAAAAACAAAAGCTTGTTTGTTGTAGTGGTTAAAATCAGAGCATTTAATCAGTTTTAGATTTAACTCCTGGCCCTGCCACTTACTACGTGAGGACCCTAGGGAAATGACTTCACTTCCCTCAGCCTAATTTTATTCATCTGTAAAATACGGACAGTGGGTGGATTAAATGGAAAGAGTGCATATAAAGCACTTAGCACCCTGCTGATCACATAAATTCGCAATACTCAATAAGTATTAGTTGTCGATGTTACCATATTACATCTTCAGCATTTAGATTTTTTTTTAAGTTCCCTTTGTTCCTTCCTGTCTTTTTTTTTTTTTTTAAGATTTTATTTATTTATTTGACAGAGAGAGAGACAGCCAGTGAGAGAGGGAACACAAGCAGGGGGAGTGGGAGAGGAAGAAGCAGGCTCGCAGCGGGGGAGCTTGATGTGGGGCTCGATCCCAGGACTCTGGGATCACACCCTGAGCCGAAGGCAGAAGCTTAACGACTGAGCCACCCAGGCGTCCCAGCATTTAGATTTTTTTAAAAAGAGTTTTATTTCCACCTTGTTCCTGTAAGCCATCATTCATGTTTTAGAAAATTGAAGATTTTGTTCATGACAAAGCCAGTTAAAATTAGTCAAATGCGGGGCACCTGGGTAGCGCAGTCGTTAAGCGTCTGCCTTCGGCTCAGGGCGTGACCCTGGCGTTCCAGGATCGAGTCCCACGTCGGGCTCCTGGGCTGGGAGCCTGCTTCTTCCTCTCCCACTCCCCTGCTGTGTTCCCTCTCTCGCTGGCTGTCTGTCACATAAATAAATAAAATCTTTAAAAAAAAAAATTAGTCAAATGCTTAAGTTGCATGTTTACAACATAGTATTAACTTGATGATTCTTTGTGATATAATTGACTAACAAAATAGATACAATTTTTCTGTTTCAGTATTCCAAATGGTGTGGCATTTCATTGAGTTCATTCTGAAATAATTATTTCTTATCAGTAGTTAATTCTTTTTGCTAAGCTTTGGAAAATGACTTATAAATAGTGACCAGGTAACTTCATAGAATAGTAGAATGAATTGAAAATGCAAAAGTAGAGTTGTAAATACATATCAAAATAGAGTACGTATAAAATGAAACAAAACTAAGGACAGTATATTTATACAAAAAATTAACACTCTGAAAGGTCAAAAGTCTATTTTGAACAAAGCTATATTTATATGGAGAATAATCTTAGGCAAAGAAAGAGTAGATCCTAAATATCAATACTTTCCTAAACACCAGTTACTTTTACCTCTACGTAGATTAATTCAGTACCCAAATAGGAAGTCCTGGTGAATTTGCTTGACATTTTCTTCAAATGGATTGATGCTTTTTTAATATTTTTATGTATTCGTTCAGTGCATTCCTTTCATGTTCTTTAAAATCATTTTCAGTTCCTTTATCAGGTAGAGGGAGGAACTTAACACTACAAGTAAAGATTCTTTTTACCTTTTTATTTTTAAATATAAAGGCCTTGTATATTGATAAGTTTGTATATTCTTTTTACATCCAAAAGTCAGTTTTATCAGATTCAAAATCCTTGACTCACATTTTCTTTCCTTATTTTAAATTTGTTTTACTGTTTTTCTTTTGGCTTAAAATGTTGCTATTAAAAAGCTGATAATTGGGGGGGAAAAAAAGCTAATAGTTGCCCAACTTTTTTTTGCTTATAACTCATTTGCTATTTTTGCCAAGACGTCAACAGGATTTTTTCTTTTTCTTTAATTCCCAGTAATTTCGCTAGACTTTGTCTTGGGGTTAGTCGTTTTAGGTTGATATTCTCATGTGTGCACTGTGCTCTTTCAATATGTAGTTCAGATCTTTTTAGTATTTGACCTGTTTCCTTGCTTTGGTTTTGTTTTTTTAAGCTGGGCGTGGTCTCCAGTGCAGGGCTTGAACTCATGACCCTGATCAAGACCTGAGCTGAGATCAAGAGACGCTTAACTCACTGACTCACCCAGGCACCCTCCTTGCTTTGTTTGTTGTTGTTGTTGTTGTTGTTCAGGGACTTATTATTTGTGGGGTGGATCTTCTTTGCCTATATTTAGTATTTTCTGAGGTAAATTCACTTTTGATCAATTTTTTAATCTCTTAATTTCTTTTTTATTTTAAAGTTCTTTCTCCTTTACACCTGTTTCTCTTAAAAACGTTGTGTTTATTTGCTGCTCTTGTGGGGTTTTTTTGGTTTTGTCTTTTTAAAAAATTATTTAAATTCAATTTAGTTTACATTTACTGTATTATTAGTTTCAGACATAGAATTTAGTGATACAACTGATGCATCAGTTGTCCTCCTTAATGCCCATCATCCAATTACCCCATCCCCCCACCCACCTCCCCTCCAGCAATCTTCACTTTGTTTCCTAGAGTGCAGTGTCTCTTATGGTTTGCCTCTCTCTATTTTCATCTTATTTTATTTTTCCTTCCCTTTCACTATGTTCATGTATTTTGTTTCTTAAATTCCACATATGAGTGAAATCATGTGGTATTTGTCTTTCTCTGACTGACTTATTTCACTTAGCATAATACCCTCTAGTTCCTTCCACATTGTTGCAAATGGCAAGATTTCATTCTTTTTGATGGCTGAGTAATAGTCCATTGTGTGTATGTGTGTGTGTGTGTATGTATATATATATATATGTGTGTGTGTGTGTGTGTGTGTGTGTATATATATATATATATATATATATATATATATATATATATATATATACATACGTGTGTGTGTGTATACATACCACATCTTCTTTATTCATCTGTTGATGGACATCTGGGCTCTTTCCATATTTTGGCTATTGTGGACATGGGTGCTATAAACATTGGGGTGTACGTGCCCCTTGGAATCACTGTGTGTGTATCCTTTGGATAAATACCTAGTAGTGCAATTGCTGGATCATAGGGTAGTTCTATTTTTAACTTTTTGAGGAACTTCCATGCTGTTTTCCAAAGTGGCTGCACCATTTTGCATTCCCACCAACACTGTAAGAGGGTTCCCCTTCAGCAACATCTGTTGTTTCCTGAGTTGTTCATTTTAGCCATTTTGACCAGTGTAAGTTGGTAGTATCTTATTGTGGTTTTGATTTGTATTTCCCTGATGCCGAGTGATGTTGAGCATTTTGTCCTGTGTCTGTTAGCCATTTGTATTTCTTCTTGGAGAAGTGTCTCTTCATGTCTTCTGCCTATTTCTTGACTGGATTATTTGTTTTTTGGTTTTTGAGTTTGATAAGTTCTTTACAGATTTTGGATACTAGCCCTTTATCTGGTAAGATATTTGCAAATATTGTCTTCCATTCCATAGGTTGCCATTTTCTTTTAGTTTTGTCTTAATTTCAGGAATTAATTTTTTATCCCAATTCTTTTCTGAGTTTTTCTATTTCTGATTTTTGTTCTTTCATGTTACATTTTCTTTATTGTCTTTTAGTTCATTTTGAAAATCATTGAGTTCATTCTGAAATAATAGTGGGTTGTGACCATTTGGGATAATAATAGTGGGATATGGTCATATCTTTCAGGCACACTTTCATTGTTTGTAGGAATCTTCTTCTTTTTTATCTTATAATAACATTTTTAAAAAAGATTTTATTTATCCATTTGAAAGGGAGAGAGAGAGAACATGAGTAGGGGGTGGGGACAGAGGGAGAGGGAGAAGCAGACTCCCTGCTGAGCAGGGAGCCCAACGCAGGCTTGATCCCAGGACCCTGAGATCATGACCTGAGCCATAGGCAGATGCTTAACTGACTGAACCACCCAGCCGCCCCACTTACAATAACTTTTTATGGGATTTTTGACTTTAATACATGTAAAACTTTTTTCTAAACCTTGAAAAGAAAGTTTAGTTCGGGATTGCTTTCCTAACTTCAAATTTTAGAGTCCTCTGTTTTATATTCGTTTATGAGATGGTCATTCAATCGAACCTAAGAAGGGGACACAGGAGAGGAGCAGGAAGAAAGTTTACCCTAGAGAAATGAAGTCCCCACATGCTAGAAGGGAGCCACATGGAGGGAGCAGTAAGAGAGAGGGTTCGACAAAGCAGGAGTGGAGGAGACAGACAGAGCTAGTGGGAGAAAAACAAAGGAACCTGTGGGCAAGTGCTTTTATTGGAGGTAGCGGTGATGTTCAAAAGCAGGTTTGAGGGGAATTCTTTGGTACATTGTATGTCGCTAGCCCACAGTCAAGCAAGGGCAAGAAGAGGAACTTGTGGCAGGGCAGGTGTACGTGGTAGCCTGCTTTCTGAAATTCCTTGTTCTGTGCTCCTCTCCCATTTTATCTGGACCAGCTTTTTATTTCATATCTGTTGTTCCTGTCTTTCCCAATTTTGATTCTTACCAATCCTGGCTCCTGTCCTGCAAGGGAGTCCTGGTTGGTCAGTTTTTAGTTCACACAGCTAGACTGCTCTAGCCCCTCAGCATCTTACTGTTGTCCTCTCACACTCACCTTGTACTCCATTCATTTGGACAGTCTTTAATAGCTTCAGCTGTTCTCATGTTGGTCTCCTGTGGCTTCCAGTGAGTAACCTGTTGGCTGTTTTCAACTTCTTTTGTTCTCAGGTCCGTTAGTCCCCTTGATTCATCCTGCACAAATATTGGTAATGTTAATGCCATACAGGTCTTGTAACTTTCGGTAATTTGTTTCCACCCTTTTGAATTTTGGGGTTTGTGGAGATATGTTGTCACTTGTTAATGTTTTCCATGGGTTTATGGTTTTTCTGTTTATTTTCTGTTTTTATATGGGGCATTGAGGAGTTTAAAAATCTATGCTACCATACAACAGTCTTTCCAGAATTCCCCTCTGGACCACTTTAAATCAATTGGAGTTTAACTTTCTTAAATATTTGGTAGAATAATACTCTTTGAAACTATCTGGTCCAGTGTGTTTTTGTGATTAACTCTTTGAAAACTTTATCTATGTCCTCTGTGATAATTTGTATGTCAGATTACAAGCTCTTCTGGAGTCAGTTTGATAATTTGTATATTCCTAGAAAATTATCCACTTCATCCATGCCCTCAGATTTATTAAAATTGTCTTTGTTTTTTTAATAGCCTCTGTATCAGTGGCTAGTGCTTCATTTTCATTTCTTACTTTATGTCTACTGTGTTTGCCTTCGCTGCTTGAATTGGTTAATTACATGTGGTTCTACTTTCCCCCCAAAGAACCAGCTCTTGAATTCGTCAGTTCTTCTAATTTCTTCAGGTCGATGCTTAATTCAGTTCTTTTTTATTCTTTCTTGTTCATTAATATAATTAAAAACCCTTGAAATTCTGAGAGCTGCCTTAGCTATATGTCATAAATTCTAATGTGTCCTATTTGTTTTCTGAATACTTTGAAATGTTAGGTTTGATTTACTCTGTGGCCCAAGAGTTGTTTGAGGAAGATTTAAAATTTTCCAGTTATTTTCTAGTTTTGTTATTAACTTCTCTTTTTTGTGATTTATTAAGATTTTTGTAGCTACCTAACATGGTTACATTTATTTATATTATGTTTATTACAACCTAATTAAATGTTCTGTGGACATTTGAAAAGTAGATGTATTTTCTGTTTTATGTTAAGACTCCATTATATGTTGATTAGGTAATCTTAATTGGGTCTTTTTTTCCTTTTTATTTTTGTAAAAGGTGTCCATTTACTCTCTGTAAAACTGAGAAAGGTCCCTGCTAATGTGTTTCAGTTTTCTTCTCATATTTTCTGTGGTTTTGCTTGAATAGGATTCCTTACTGCTAGATCTTCATTATTTATTATCATCTTTATCATCACAAAGCATACTTCTTTGGTCTTGTTTATAACTTTTTCTCTGAATTCAGATCTGTCTGATATTGCAATCGTGAATATAGCTTTCTTATTATTTATATTTGCTTAGTATCCCTTTGCCTACCCTTTAATTTTCAATCTTTCTGAATCACCCTATACTAGATGTATCTCTTTTAAAAACATTTTAAATTAAAATTTAATTTTGATAAGTATAGCATAAAATTCACTTTTAGATTTTTATACATAGCATAAAGTTGGATTTTATTAGACTGGGAGGTTTTTTTTTTTTAATAGGTGAGTTTGGGTCATTTTTTGTTGATACATGTTTGATTTTAGTTTTGTCATCAAAAGATGTTAGGCTTTGTTCATATGGCTTTTTCCTTTTTATATCATTCACTGTATGATCCACTATTATAGTTTCAGTTTTGTATGTGTTCTCTGATAATTTGTAAGCTCTTCATTTTTGACTTGTGAGTTGAATCTTTAACATAACATGTATATTTAATTTTTCCCCTTAACTTTTCATTTAAGATTTCAATCCTATAAGAAAAGTAGAAATGGTATGAACTTCTGCGTATCATTCAACTAGATTCACCAGTTGTTAATATTTTGGTGCATTTGTTTTATTTTTGTCTGTATCTACATATTTTTATTCCTAAGTATTTGAAAGTAACTTCTGAACAGATCCTTCATCTGTAACTACTTCAGGCATGTGTTTTTCAAGAACAAGGACATTTTCTTACTTAGGCACAGTACCAGTATCACACCCAAGTACTTCAACACTCTTATAGTGTCTATATGGAGTCCATATAGAAACCTCTCCATTTGTCTCAATGATGTCCTTTATAGCCTTTTTGTTTGTTTGTTAAGGATCATGCATTGCATTTATTTATATCTTTTTGTCTCCTTTAGATCAGTCTACCAGCCTTTTTTTTTTCCATGAAAAATTCAGGTAGTTGATCCTGTAAAATGTCCCAGCATCTGGAGTTGTCTGTTTCCTGACTAGATGCAGTTAAATTTTTTTGGCAAGAATCATCATAGGTGATTATCCTTGTCATTCCATCAGTCAAGAGGTACATATTATCAGTTTGTCCCATGATTGGTCATGCTACCTTTAATCACATGGCTGAGATAGCATCAGTTCTCTGTTTTTTACAGTATCTTTTAACTTCTTCCTATGAGCAACGACTAGATATTTTTCGATTTCCATTTCATTTTAATCATTTATTTTCTCATTACTTTTAAAACATGCTTATACCTCCATTATTTGACTTACTGATTTGAAGTATCTTTGACCTCAGCTGTAGAAGATGAGGAAGACAAAAAAATTAAACTTACACACTCTCCTACCTTTTTTCCCTCTTCTCTTCCAACTTTGTTTATTCATTCACTTTTCTTTAAAATGATGAAAAAGAAACATAAACTTAATCCAGGAGTTATAAAACATCCTTCAGGTCAGTTTTTTCAGTTGGGTGGGTAAAGGCCACCCATGGGACGCACTGAGGCTGGAGCAGTCGGAAGAGACTGGCTGGCAAAACAGGGCGAATATGGTCAGTTGAGGAACAACAGTGCTTGTTGATAGGTGTGGGGTTTGGGTTTGGACTATTATTTGGACTGCTGCTGCTTGTCATCTACCGCACTTGAAAATGCTGATTAACGATTCTTCATTCTTGGTTTGACCTTTCTAATGTAAAAAATTGTAAGCTCTAATCTGGTGAGTAGAATTAATTTCTGGCTTGCAGTAGCGAGCAGCTGAGAGTACTTGGCTGGGACCCAGTATCAAGCTTGGGGGCCACCCCTGATCCCCAGATCTGCCTACTCCTAACCTTCCTTTCATGCCCTCTCCGTATCTGTGCCTGAGTGTGCCTTATTTCTTTTTCCTCAGGTCTCCCAGTTGCTGGGCAAACCTCAGAATTTGTTAACCAAGTGTTAGAGAAGACTGCAGAAGGCAATCCCACTGGAGGCCTTGTAGGACTAAGGATACCAACATCAAAAGTGTAATCAGCCTCATTGGACCACTGGTCAGAAATGTCTGTGTTTGTCATGTTATTCATTGTAAATTTTCATTCTGTTTTGCATGTCAGTTTAGCATTATGTAAACATTTACGATTAGGTTACATTGTTTTAAGAACTAAGTAGCATAAGTGAAGCATGATCCAAAATACTTGATTATTGCATTTTCAGAGCATAAACCATGGTTAAAACTGCTACCGGCATCAGAATCGAAACACACTTTTAAGTAAATGTTTAGCTACAGATTGCAAAAATCTGTTAAAGTAAAACATTTGGGAGGAGCGAAGATACTAGTAAATGCCAAATATTGTGGCAGGTTTATGCTCTGAACCACACACAAAAAAATTGAGGAAGCATTTTTTTAAACAGTCAGTTTAGATTGTTTTTAGAATTATTCCTTTTGTTCTAATTTTCCACAACCATTAATCTCACTTGTACATGGCACAACCCAGCACTCACGCCCATGTGCCATATTAGAAGTTCATTTTCCGAGCTCAATATGGTATATATAAATATATATAAATATATATATAATGTCTGTGCAAGTAAGAAAAAAAAGCATATTCTTTGTGCCTTGTATTTTGGGGAAACTATAAAACTGGTAATATTTTGTATGATGAAAACCCTAATGAGGAAACACAAGATATATAGATGGAAAAATTATGGGGTTTAAATGTTTTTTTGTTCCAACTCTTTTTCAAATTTTTTGAATGTATATAGGACTATGTTGAAATGTAGATATATGCCACAGAGTCTGTGTATTGTATAAAAAACAAAACAAAAAACAAACAAAAAAAAGATGGCTCTAGAAAACTCATATTTCGGTACTTGACCGGAAGAAGACAAATACTTGCACATTATTGCGATTGTTTTATTTTTTGTACCAAAGACAAATGCAACTGATATGGCAAACTGCCAGTCTAAGTAAAGTTTTGCACAGCTTACATGATACTGTATGAATGTATGAAAAAAAAAAAGGAGAAAAAAAGAAAAATGAAAAGGTCAGGGTTAGGGATCTTACTGAACTGTGAATTTTATTTCTGTTTGGGTCCAATTATCTACAGAAGGAGCATCCACACACACAAATATTATTTTGCTGTTCCTCTAGTTCGCTTCCATAGTAGATAAGTTGGTGGCCATTTAGATGTCTGTAAGTCTTTTTATTTCTGCACTTATTGTAGGAAATTTTAATATATTTCATTTTAGTAAGCTATTGGTAAAATAGTTTTTGACCTTGAAAATTAAAAAGTTTATTTAGCTTATTGTAGTATACTTCCACCAAACAACCAAAATACAGATTATTTTTATTGTATTATGTATATATATATATGTAAAGAAAGAAAAAAGCTAAAAATATCTAATTCTTTAGTTGCCACTTTTCCAATTGATGTATTATTGTGCATGTAATATTTTCAAAGATCAACACAAGCTTAAAACAAAAACAATTTATAGATTTTTATATTTTTGTACAGGTATTTTCAAACTAGCTTCTTCAAACTTACATGTGACTTCTTCTATAGTTTCTAGAACTGAGAAATATTAACACATTTAGTTTTTAGGTGCTCTTTTTTGCTCACATAAAACAGCTTCATTAGTCAGTGTTTTAACTGCGTTAAAGCTTTATCTCTTGATGAGAAATTTCTTGTGTCAAGGCAGCATTATAAACCTTCCCCACAGATCTTTCCATTCTGTCTCTCTTACTGTTTGATCTCAAATCTTGTGTTTTGAACTCTGAAAACTGGTGGCTTAAAAACTATACTTTAAAAAAGATCCTATCTAGCCAGAAAAAAAAAAACAAACCAAAAATTTCAGACCTAGCTGCTGGAAAATTATCTATTTCTCCAACTGTTTCTCCATTACCCCCTGGAGAATTTATTCCTTAATTATATTTTGTCTTTTAGTGTGTTTCCTTTTCTTCTACTTTATCCCCTTCCCCCTCCTGCCCCCCATTTGTAAGCCATAGCATATGAAGCTATAGCTTATAAAGTTTGATTCTAAAACACACAGTAACAACTGAACAATGTTGCTTATATGCTTCTTTGACATCATGAAAAGGAAACTCCTAGAAGGACTGTCTTAACACCTTAGCCGAACTGTGATGCACAAGATTTTCCCGTGTGCTTGCTGGAAATGTACCTGGTTAGTGCATTCGTGCTAAACAGATGAGAAGCTCAGAGCTAATGGTTTAAAAGAATGTAAGCTCATTGTTTAAAGTTTTTCCTTTTTAGATGGGAGAAGGCAAGGCACAGGCTTATAACTTAGAAGTACGTGAAGTTTTGACAGAGTGTGTTTAGTAAATTGAAACATGTTCCAAAATGTGGCAGTTTTGCAATCAGGTGAAAATCACTTCATGATAGAGATTCAGCTGATGAGGTTTATAAAATTGCCCCTTTCTAGCTGCTCTGTTAGGAATTCTGGTTTTTGATACTTTTTCCTGTCTGCAAACCAGAATTTGATTTTTTGGTCTTGCATTTCAAAAAAAAAAAAAAAGAAAAAGACTTTGAATCTGTTTTAGTAGATTCCATATCCTTGCATTTCAGTGTTTTATATGTACTACTTAAGTTAAATAGTTAAAAGCTTTTAAATAGTTGAGCTTTTTAATGTTGACACTTTATTTTGTACCTATTTATATATGTATGTATATCTTAGAAAAGCACTTTGTTAAAAAAAAATTGCATTTTATATGATTCCTGCCATTTGCTGCTAAATCTGGGCTGGTCAGAATGCTGCAGCGATACTTGATCTAAATAAAAACCTGGCAGTAAAATGTAGAGTGAAAGTTAAATCCTCTTGCTGTTTTAACTTTATCATAAAGATGACATAGGCAAGCTGTGCAGCTTTACATTTTAACCAGGGGACTCTGTGGCATTTAAAACCGTCTAGAAATGGTTGTACTTTAATGCCAGTAATAATCTGCTTCCTCTATTGTCATTAAAATATATACGTTTAGTGTATCACACAAACAAATCTTATAAGGGTAACGTAAAAACCCCAACAATTGTACATGTTCTGTTTTTGAAAATTGTGGCATGTATTTTTGGGTGAAGATCATTAGAGAAGAGCTCTCTAAAGGTTTTCTGTGTTCATACATGGTATACAGATAGCTCATAATGAAGTCCAGAATCTTACTTTAAGTGAAGGCATTGTGAATTCACCTCAGATAAACCCATTGTTCCAAAAGCAATTATAAACTTTGACTCTAGTACTACTATGATTTAAAAAAAAATACAAAAAACGTTCTTCCTCGTTTCAGATACACTGGATTCTTTATAGAGTTTGTCTCCATATGAAAGCATGCTGTCCAGTTGTTCTTGTTAAGATCTTGTCTGAGTTTTGAATTGGGTGCCACACTTTTTCAGTCAATATGATTGCTTGTTCTACTGTACCATGTATGATTCTTGTCCTTTCCTATATCCTTCATGACAGATTATGATGTGGCTTTATATTGTGCCTTACTTGTACATTTAAACTTAACGTCTTCATTCCCTTCCACTCCCTAAATCTTTCACTTTGACCTTTTTGGTAAGAGAATCAGAGCAATTATAAAAACATCATGAAGGATTTCAGATGGGTATGGTTTCCAATTCCCTCTCTTTATAGTTATTTTATATTTGTATGAAAGACCAGTTTTGAATGGTCTTTAAATATGAGAGGGAAAGACTAGCAGTAATTTCACTACATCCCTTGTTTCTGACTTTCATGAATTTGTCCTACATCTTCTTTCTGATGCTTGACTTGATTTGCTCCTTAGCAATAGTCTGCATTTAAAGAAAGGTGTGTTCAGTTCATCAGCTTGAAATTGACTATTTCATCTTTCCAGAATTTTTTAGGAGAAGAATACCCGTTTTGTTTGTTTTATAAAACAGATGACAAGTCTCTTTAAAAGAAACAGAAGTACAGTACTTTTGAAATACAATGCTGTTAGTTTGGATTTCTTTTTTTATATATAATATTCATACAATTATCTGATGTTTGCCTTCATTAATAAAGCTGTTAGTTTATTCACCAAAATGTCAAGAATGGATGTGCTTTTCTTTATTCCATACATTTAAAAATATTTTAGCTGCTAAGATTTAGTTAACTTTCTAAGAAACAAATTCAAGTTGCCTTCAGCAGGAATTAACAAAAGCTTATGTTCCCTTTCTTTATATAGTCTTCCTACAATTCTGTTCAAGTATTTTCTAATTAATTATGTAAGAGAATGTTAGCATCTCTCCAAATCTTGAAACTTGAATTTTGAGAATGCATTGAATTATGCTTTCAGTGTTAAAGTAAAAGGTTTCAATTATCCTTCTAGTGAAGTCTATTGTGGAATACCATTTCCCATGGAACTGAGGCCATTTCCACAACTTTGCACAGAAATGCAGTCTTGTTCTTCCCTTGGATCATGACAAATAAGTCTCACACAGTGCCGTAATACTTGTGGATTCTTTTGTAATCTTTGTAATCTTAATAAGGGCATTATGAGAAGATGACTCCATGTTTTTTTAATATTTCAAACACATTGGGATGTAACAATGAATGTCAACTGTAGGAATGGTTGTTTCGTTTTAAGGAATAAGCATGTTGGGGAAAGATGATGAAAATGTACTACTGACAGTTTTACACTTCCATAGGCAAGTGGGATTATGTGTTGAAGCATAATCCTCATGCTTAGTAAACTGACCGCAAATTGTAGAAATTACACCTAGGAACTGAATTATGCCAAATTGCCATTTTTCTTTAGAAAAAGAGAGGTTAGGGTGTAGTAGGAGGGAGTAGACCCTTAAAACTACTTCCAAATAGTATTTTGGAATTGAAGACTTGGTGATTAGTAAAGCACATCAGAGTTGGATATTTCAGTGTGCCAAGTTTGGGTGAACTAGGTTTGCCTCTTTCGTAACAATGTAAACACAATGGTGTAGTTAATTAAATTTTGGGTGGATGGGAGCGGGACTGATTACTGTGTCTTGCCCTGCACCCTTTGTTTTTTTCGGAACCAAATAACAGAAATGTGTATGTGTGTACTGTATCTGCCTTTCCACCACATTTTTATGACACTGTATTCCACTGCCTGCTTTTTTTTTTTTTTTACCTTCTTTCCCTAGGATTTGTCCTATAACTTAGCATTTGTGATTAACAGTGATACTAGGGCTGACTGCACATAAGAAGTCACAAAAGAAGAGCGGAAGGGCAAGAATTCAGAGCATTTGTTCATACAATGTGGCAACCTCTTTTGCATAGTGGCGTAGGATCCTGTTTGTAATGCTATCATAAATATTCTGTAGTTTTGTTTCCCCATTCCCCCAACTGGAGCTATGAAACTTTTTATTGGATTCAGTCTTGTCTTTTGTCTAGAAAGAATTTTATCTTGTTGACGCATGAGCTGTTTAAAAATTATTCTATTAAATGTTGGTTAATAGTTGTGCAGTTTTTCTTTTCAGAAGAAAAGGCAATTCAAATGTTGCCTTTGTTTTCTGTCACCTTCCAACCCCTCAGCACTTCTAGTCAGATACAGATTCATCAGTGTATGCAACATCCTTTGTAATTTAAAATAAAAAAAGATGAAAAGGTTTTGAATTGTTTGCCTCCTGTTTTCGCCCTTTCTCTGTTGCTTTTCTGTCCCTTACCAAGGTAACCGGCTGCTCCTCTTCAAGATAACCCACTGCAGAGAAATCCCAGACTGCAGACAGCCTGCGACTAGCTGTGAACTGTGGATTGTGCTGCCCCTCTCTTGGTGTAGGGCATAAAGAGCTAACATTTGGGACACTTGGGGCTGATTTTTCAGTACTCTAGTGAAATGTGGCTATTACAGAGAATTCTTTGTTGATGAAAACATTTGCATTCTTCATAGTTTGGAGCACAGTTTAGTTTACCCGTATTTTTTCCTCTTTGATTCTTTGGGTAAGCAAGGGAAATAAACTGTTTTGAGTCTCTCCTGACTTAAACGTTTGTATGTGTTTAATAATTCAAAGTAAGTCTCTGAGATAGGCTGGGCATATACACAGAGTCGTCTTTTTTTTTTTTTTTTTTTAAGATTTTATTTATTTGAGAGAGCATGAGCAGGGGGAGGGGGAGAGGGAGAAGCACTCTCCCCCACTGAGCAGGGAGCCCGGGACCCTAGAATCATGACCTGAGCTGAAGGCAGACCTTTAACCAACTGAGCCACCCTGGTGCCCCCATATATACAGAGTCTTAAGTCAGGACCTGAATGAACACCACTGAAGCAGTGTGCTCCTTCAAAGCTCTGCCAAGACTTATGCTAGGTACTGGACTATAAGGAGATTTGAGAGACATCCAGGAACTCACAGTTTGCTGAGGGGAGGCAGGATGTGAATAAGACAAGCTGTTACACATGCAAAGGGTTCTGGGTACATTATTGCCGAGATACTTGAAAGGACACAGGTACCACATCCAGTAAGGTATGCTAGAGAAGAATTGACAGGCTTGTGTTCATGACATCCCAGGATTCTCGAAGTTCTTTTTGCTTCATTTGAGTGACATTGTCAGAAAGCAGAGTGGAGATAGCCTCTCATGGACTTGACCTCCATTGAGACCACTCCTCACAGGAGCCTCCATCATGGTCTGGGAACTTTTAAGGAGCTGGGTGAGCCAGGTCAGTACAGTCCTTAGGAAACTAAACATTTTGTGGATAGCACCTATTTAAAGGGTCATTCAGTTGCCCCTCGTGATGCACAGCGATTCCAGAACCAGGAGAGCTCTTTAGCCAGAAACACCAAGTTCAGAAGTGCTTTAATATCCCAGCTGAAAGGTTTCGAATAATAAGAGTGTTAGGAAGTCTAGAAGGCGGGGGTGGCTGGCATTCATTAAACCCCTGCTAGGTGCTTTCCTGTCCGGTAACTCAGCTCTCAAAGGCGCAGTGATGGTGGTGGGTGGTGATGTCCATTTTACAAAAGAGAATAGACTTAGATAAGGGGACTCACCTCAGACCCAGCTTTTATGTGATAGCCCCAATTCAAACTCTGGGCTGCTCCTGCACTCAGAGACAATTCATGCTCCTAAAGGACCAGGCCACATCACGGGCAGTAATTGAATGGATATCTGTGTAGGGGAGAAATAATGGGCTTAGAATCTGAAAACCAGAACTAAACCCAAAAACTAGCAGATGTAGTAACCAAAAGCTAATCTCAGGATCTGTGGGTAAAGGTGACGGAAGCAAAATAGCATTGGCAGGAGTCAGTGATTGAAAGTGTGGGTCACCACACTGTACATCTATCCCTCGAAGATAGCCTCTAGCTTAAGGGCTTAGAATTGGGTCTCTTTGTTAGACGGGAGCACGTCTGAGAGTGGAGAAAAAGGGAGCTATGTTCTCTTCTTTAATTGCTGCATAGGGACTATAGAGAGACTGTCAGTTGCTAGGAATTTCCAGCAAGAAGCCAGATGTGAAAGGGGCCCAAGGTCATGTGTCGTAAAATAGGGAGCTTCTATCTGAAGGACACAGAAGACTTGAACAAATGGAAAGAAAGACCCAAGTTCTTGAACTGAAGCGGCCAACAACATGAAGCTGTCAGTCCTCAAAATTAAATTAAAATTTAATGCTATCTCAAAATATACCAATGGGGTTAAAAAAAAAACCACTTAAAGTTCATAGGGGAAAAAAATAATAGCTAGAAGATGCTGCGGGGGGGCGGGGGGGCAGAAAGATTTAATCCAAACACATTAAAACACATAAAACTATAAACAAAACTGTCATTTGGGGGCATAAATAAATGGGCCAATAGAACAGAATGGAAGGTCTAGAAATAGATTCAAACATAATTTATTATGGTAAATGTAGCATCCAGAACCAGTGAGAAGAAAATGGACTCTTCAGAAAACAGGGTGGGAACAACTGGGAGACTCTGGAGAAAAAAGTTGGCTCTGTGCCAATATATATCTCAAAATGTATAAATGAACAGGTAACAGAAGGAAATGTGGGCAATTCCTTTAAAACCTGTGAGGCGGGGGTGGGGAGGCCTTTCTAACTTGAATCCCAAATCCAGGAGCCAAAAATGAAGATTGAGGGGGTGCCTGGGTGGCACAGCGGTTAAGCGTCTGCCTTCAGCTCAGAGCGTGGTCCTGGAGTTCTGGGATCGAGTCCCACATCAGGCTCCTCCGCTGGAAGCCTGCTTCTTCCTCTCCCACTCCCCTTGCTTTTGTTCCCTCTCTCGCTGGCTGTCTCTATCTCTGTCAAATAAATAAATAAAATCTTTTAAAAAAATGAAGATTGATAAATTCTATGTGAAACAAAAATTTTAAAAAAAGAAATTCCATAGACTATGCAAAAAGCTCATCTCTAAGGGCTAATCCTACTGGAAACTGATATGTGAAAGAACAACTACCCAATAGAGAAATGAGAAAGTAAATACAAATAGCACTCAAACTCCTTCATGATAAGAGCAATGCAAATTAGAAGATGGCATTTTTCACGTAATCAAATTGGCAAAAATCCTAGGATTTGTTAACACAGCACGTTGGCAAGACCGTGGGAAAGCAGGCATTTGTACCGCACTGCTGTGGGAGTGTAAATTGATAGAACCTCTCTGAAGAGCAATTTGGTAGTATGTATCTAAATTTTAAAATGCACATATTCTTCAACTAGCACTTCCATTTGCACTGGGCAAGTCATACTCTTTGCCTGTTTCTTCACGTGTAAAATGTGGATAGTTCTGCCTCATAGGGTTGTCATGAGAGTTAAATTAGATGACACACATTAAGAACTTAGTACAAAGTGCCTGGCACATAGGAAGTGCTCCAGAAATATTGGTAATGTCATAGCAGCTAATGCCCATTGAGTTCTGAAACACGTGCCACATTACTGCACTGTGCTTGGCGCTTTTATGTACTAACCTCATTTAGTCCTCCAACCAACCCTGTGATTACCACCAGTTAGCCTCAGGATTCTGAGGCACAGAGATGTGAAGTGGGTTGTCCAGCAGGATTCAAGCAGGGTCGACTCCCAAGCCTGCAATACACTGCCTAGTAGGTGAAGTGGGGTGATGAGCACCTTAAGGGGCGGTGTGTGGAGCACTGGAGAAACAAAGATGGGCAAGCTACATAGCCCTGTGTGTACAACACTACCCAAGGGGCCATATTTGGTTTTTGAGGGAAGACATGGCTCTCAGTGAAGGCTCTGCCACTGTTTCAAGCTGGGTAACTCTGGGGCAGGGATGTTCAATTTTGGTTTGTTTCACTTCGATCTACTTACTCTTAGTCCATCTACTGATCTGTAAAACGGGGGTATTGCCTATTTCAAGTAGGGTTGAAGGATTAAGAGAATTACACAGCTAGGCATTCAGGTCTTCATAATTTATGCTTGCTGATGTGAACAAAAGTACATGGGGTGGGAGCAAGAGGGGGTAAGCATTCTAAGAAAAGGGAACAGCCCATTCCAAAGCTACAGATCCAAAAAGAGCTTGAGGAATCCAGGAGAGGGATGGGGTGAGGTGGCTGATGGCCTTGAAGAACAGCTAAGAAACTTGGACTATTTAATAATAAAAATAAAACAAAAGAGCCACCATTTGTTGAGGGTCGGCTCTTCATTATTTCCATCAAAACTACTCTAGCGAGGTAGATTTAATAAATCCAACTGTACACAAAAGGAAACTGCCAGGAGCCGTAGAAGAGGTACAGGCAGGAAGGGGACTTCATCAGTTGTGATTTTAGAACCCTTGGACCATGTGTTGAACTGACACGGAGTGCTCTAAGAGACCTGCCTTGAATTCCATGCATTAAAAGTAGTAATAACATTTTTCATTTTTTCATTTGCTCTACAATTTATATTCACTGTACAACATATGAAAAATATAAGAAAATTTAAACACATACAAAAAAATCTTAACTCCACCTTCCAGAAACATCCCAGTTGATACTTTCCTTCCCGTCTCTTTTTCCCCTCTATGCAAAAAATATGTAGTCATTAGAATGGGCTCTTAGATAGTAGATGGGGGAAAGCCACTGCTGAAACGCCTATGATACTCCTTCTCTTCTTCCTCTTTGTTTTGTTAGGACCACACCAAGAGGCGAGGCTGAGCCCACCCGAGTTTTCAGCGAAGTCCCCAGGCCTTACCGCCTCTACCCTCGCTCGCCTCAGGCCGGTCTCTAGAGGGCGCTGCCGAAAGACCGGGCACGGAAGGAACGTGACGCGGAAACGCGCTCAAATTTGGGCACCGCCGCTGCCCGTAGCCGGCGTCCTCAACATGGCGGCTCCCCAAGATGTCCACGTCCGTATCTGTAACCAAGAGATTGTCAAATTCGACCTGGAGGTGAAGGCGCTTATCCAGGTACTAATTCCCGGGACTCCTGCCGGGCTCCAGCAGCCCTAATCCCAGGCTCCGCTGGCCTCCTGTGAGCTCGGCGGTCTCACTCCGAGGCTTTCCCCACTTGGTCAAGTCTCTGAGGTCGTTGGTCCCGCCCCATGGCCGGCTACCCGGTTGTGGTCCCCCTTTGGTCCCGTCTCTTTGACCGTTGGCCCTGGTTCTCCATCCACTTGCTGTTGTCTAGCCCTCTTCTGGACACTTCCATGTTCCCTGGTCCCAGACCAGGCTTACCCTTTGTGGCCCCCGTTGGCCCCTCCCCCACACACTTCTCGACTGGGACCACCACGCAACATACCTGTCACTCTGGTTCGCCCCCCCTTCTGACACCGCCCTCCCCATCATTTGGTGGCGTCCTGGGGGCCATTAGCCCCTCCCCCTCCTGGCCAGCTGAGCTGGGTGCGGTGTCCCGTGATACCAAAGGCCGCCTGACGCGGGAGGCACCCGGTGAAATGAACTTAACCTAGACTGTAGTTGTGACTTTGTCAATAAGGAAATCGGGTAAAGTGCCAAGGCCTGAATCAGAAGGCAGATGGTGGCAAAACTGCGACCGGACGGGGGAAGTCAGCCTAGAAAAGGGACCTAGCGAGTATCTACAACTTCGTTTAACAGATGGGGTAATTGAGATGCTTTGCCTTAAGCCATTTAAGGGTAGAAGGCAGCAGAGCAATAACCAATTGGCTTAGGCAAGAGTTAGGAATGTAGAAATAGTTCCTTGAATTTAGCAAAAAAAAAAAAAAAAAAAAAAAAAAAACACAACAACAACCCAGGAGTTTTGTTTTTGTTTTTGTTTTTTTTTTAAAGATTTTATTTATTTATTTGACACAGACAGCCAGTGAGAGAGGGAACACAGGCAGGGGGAGCAGGAGAGGAAGAAGCAGGCTCCCAACGGAGGAGCCTGCTGTGGGGCTCGATCCCAGGACTCTGAGCCAAAGGCAGACGCTTAACGACTGAGCCAACCAGGTGCCCCAACCCAGGAGTTTTAAACCTTGGTTTTAGGCAAGTCACTTCCCTTTCCAACAAATGTTACCAAACATGAGATGTAGACTCAGAATTTGCAACCAGCTGTGGTAAAAAAGTGAAAGAAGGTAGGATTCCCCGTGGAAACTAGATGCAGAATAAACCAAAGTAGGGGCGCCTGGGTGGCGCAGCGGTTAAGCGTCTGCCTTCGGCTCAGGGCGTGATCCCGGCGTTATGGGATCGAGCCCCACATCAGGCTCCTCCGCTGGAAGCCTGCCTCTTCCTCTCCCACTCCCCCTGCTTGTGTTCCCTCTCTCGCTGGCTGTCTCTATCTCTGTCGAATAAATAAATTAAAAAAAAAAAAAAAATATTTAAAAAAAAAAAAAAAAGAATAAACCAAAGTAGTGCCTTATCGTGGTGTAAGGAAGTGTGATTTAACGAGTAAGCCAGAGAACAAATGAGGAAACTTGATGCAATCATTTAAACTTCTTCAACTTCGCTTCTTCTCCGTACACATTGCAAAACTTCTGGGATGAGTCTAGAAAAGTAAATTTAGGATTCATACAAATACAATTGCCTTTTCACATAATCTAAGTTGCTTAAGTCCCCTTTTGTACTCTAATATTTGGGTTCTGGATTCTCATTACTGCTAATGAGAAAGATTGATTTTACCTAGATTTACTGTGCTCTTACTGTGTTCCGGCTCCTCTGCAGCATGCTTTATGTACATATATGGTCTGTGTGGTAGGCAGTGTGATGAGGAAACTGAGGCACAGAGAACTCAAGTGACTTTTTGTTACACAGCCAATAAATTGCTACAGCCAGAATTTGAAACCACATACTCTGGCTCTAGGGCCTGCTCTAAAACCTGACCCCAGTAATTTTGAATGTCCAGAAACAAATTCTAAATCAATCCTTGGACATGTCTGCCAATACTGTGATTTATAATAGAAGGTTTGTAAAATCAGGTTGAAGTTAACCTTGTCCTATGATGCCAGGAATTGAGCATCCTGATTTTCAAGTTGGAAAGATCTAAAGTTAAAAGTATCACTTTTGGATGTCCATTCTTGTAGGACATACGAGCTGCTTTAAGCCTTTTTATACTAACCCGGTGGCGTTTTGTTAAACTTTAGAAACTAATAAGTAAAGACACTGTGCTTCTTTTTATGCTTTTATATTACCTGCTCAAAATTAAAGAGGTGTGAGAGAAATGTAAATGATAATGTTTTTGCCTGTGTTGCAGAGGTAAGCAGCAAAGATCAGGACAAATTACAGTCAGTAGGCCAGCCTTAGTTGTGGTCTGAGCCAACTCTCTCACTGTACAGATGGTATCATTTCATTTCATTGCCTCGAGAAAGGCCTCTTCACCTTTTCAATGTCTCCTAGGATATTCGAGATTGTTCAGGACCATTAAGTGCACTTACTGAACTGAATACTAAAGTGAAAGAGAAGTTTCAGCATTTGCGACGCAGAATACAGGTGAGTAGCTGCAGAGCTGAGATGTGGAGATTGGGTAACAATGAGGAGGCTCTGTCCTGGGAATCACCTCTGCTTGAAAGCTGTCCAGGTTCTTTAGTAAAAATTTGGACAGTGACGGTAACTGTACTACCGTGCTCTCAAGGTAAAAGTGAGGAATTTTTGAATGCATCGCAGTGTCTCCTGGGGTTCTTTTCATGCTGCGCTTTGCCTAGCTGCTTCCTTCCTGTTTCTGAGGTCTCCAGTCACTTCATATGCACATATAGCACTCCTGAATCCAGCTAAGGTATATATGCTATCTCGAAAACCACTGGAGTGGGAAGTACCCATTTGCATAGACTGTTTCTGCTGCTGTGCCCTAGTGAGAATAAGGTGGGTGCATGGATCTGCCCATCCCTGAGTGGGTCTTGGGGCACCTGGTATCACTGCTCGTGGTACTGGTATTTAAAGACCTGTGCTTTTCCTGTGACGTGGCCCCAAATGCCAGCCAACGACTTTTGTTGTTTAACAGAAGACAGTCTGTTTCAAAGCTGGAAGAAAAACTGGCCATTCGGAAATAGTATGTTTGGGTCCTGTGTGTTGCCTTCCTAAGGGATTTTCAAGGCAATTGTGAAAATAAGTAGTTTTTGTCCTAAGAGTTCACTTTAGAATTTTAACAATGTCACTGAACCTAGGTGATCTTTTTGCCTCCATCTCTAGCCCTGATTTAATCATTTAATTTTTTATTTTTGAAAGGCTGTTACTTTCATATGTTTTATATATATGAATGTAGGCATGTGAATATGGGCACAGAGTGAAACCTTCAAATTGTTTGCTACCAGTCGATAATGAAATAGGTACAGGGATTGAGAGTGAACATTTAGACATGTAGCAATTTGATATTTCCATTATTTCTCAAAGCGGAACCAGGGGGTTCCTATTTAGTCATTTTTTATTCCCTTTTCATTCCAGGTGTGCCCTAGATTACAGGAGTGAATCTCCCATTCCAGGGCAGCCATGCATTGCTCAAGGGCTGACCACTCTGGTTCTTAGTTCCCTTCTGTCCTTGGGGCCCTGGGGATTATCCTTACTTTCTTGCAAGTCAGCTATATATTTAGAAGGATGTTTGTTCTGTGTTACCTGGCATTCCCAAGTGTTCTCTTTTAGGAGGGTTTTCAAGTGCTATTGTATAGCCTGCCTAGAAAGAGAAGTGCTCTTTGGTTTTTATATTGGCTTTTAAAATCATTTTAATATAGAACTCTTTTCCCCCAAAGGAGCTTGAGCAGTCAGCTAAAGAGCAAGACAAAGAGTCAGAGAAGCAAGTTCTGCTCCAGGAAGTGGAGAATCACAAAAAGCAGTTGCTCAGGTAGGTGGGGCCCGTGCTGTGTCACTTGCTCCCGGGACGCTTGTGCAAGGTTTGCCTCACAAACCTGGCTTAATGATGTAATTGTGTCATTTATACACGGACTGAATGTCCTCTCTAGAGCAGTAGTTCTCAGAGCAGGGGCCAGCAGGGGTTGTTGGTGGGTCAAATTGTGTATAGTTTACAAAAGCCTATTTACTATTATACTGTATTTTATATTTTTAAGACAAAACCAAAAAAGTGGTTGCTTTTGTAATACAGGGTCCTTTTTCTTTAAGGATAATTGCTACCAGAGAAAGTCCTACTTAAGACGGACCAAAATTTGGAAAGCTTTGAATGGGACTTACCTTAAAAATGAAACCCAAAAAAATGTAAATAAGGTTAAGCTATGTTAAATAAAATGGCGGTTATCGTTGTAGCTGTGTGCTAACCTTTGATTATGTGATTGAGGTATGTGCTATTTCTGGGTATTGAGTTGGAGGACTTTCCAACAAAATTGTCTGATGGCATGAAACAGTACCGTCCCTTCAATTTGACTTTTGTACTGTAATCATAAAGAGGGTTGTTTTGGCAAAAATCTTTAAGGGCTCCATCAGCTTTCCCAATCCTCTGGTAGCCAGGTCATTCTCTTTTGAAGCCCCTGCTCAGTCATCCTTCTAAGTGTTCCCTTCATCCTTAGTAATTGCTCTAGCTCTGTCAGACCTATATTTGTCCATGGTTTTGCTTCTGATTTGAATAATTCTCCGGCATCATCCTTGCTGACAGCAGCTGTGTTTATAACACCCAGCAACAGGAAGAGACTGACAAAGACGTGGGCATGGTAGAGGATAGAGTAAGTAGGGAGGGATGTGTGAGTGGCAACCAGTGTTAAAGTGCGTGGCTCAGTCGTAATACTTTGTGTCATGATGGTGTTTGCTTTCCCTCGGCCACCAAGGATACTCAGATTATAAACACTGAGTCAAGAGGACCCCTTGTATAAAGTATAGTAAGTTACACCAGATAAGTTGGGCTTACCATGGGTTGAAAGTTGAGAATGACCATTCATGATGTGGAGTTACAGGGGAGAGAGAGAAAGCAGTAAATGGATGCTTTGGCAGCTGTGTGTGAAAACTGGTTGTGCTTGCCTGGGTTATCATGCTTATCACACTGTACAGCAGATACTTGTTTGCTTGTCTTTCTCGCCAGTAAATGTGAGCCCCTTGAGGGCAGCCACTGTGACTCCCTCATCTCTGTGTTACAAGGCCCAGCAGAACCCCCTTCCTAAGAGTTCAAAAATGTAATTGATTCTTTTTACGTATCCGGTGTGAAATGGCATAGCAGGTGCTGTTCCAGTGGCAGAGAGCTCGTTTGAATGTTTTAAGCTCCGAGGTGCTCTTAGAAAAACACCCCGTCATTTCCCTTGCCCTGTGTTTGACTGTAAATATCTCAGGGGTTAGCGCAATTGATATGAACCAGCTGCCTAAGAGTTCTAGTGCTTGAGTTTGATTCTCCAGGGGCCCAATTAACATTTTTATAGTCCATCCACAAAGGCTGCTCTGCTAGCCCCAGGGAGCTGTTCACCAAATTTGAGTTGTCTCCTGTAAGGGGGATCAGGTAAAGAATGTAAATAAGTCCCATCAAACTGGGCCTGCTAATACATTGTGTGTATCTTGTTCATGGTTGTTCTGGGTGTGTAAAGAACAGCAAATCTTACAGAAATATTGAGCAAAAGCAAAGTGCTGAATCACTGTACTGTACACCTGAAACTAAAGACACTCTATGTGAGCTAACTGGAATTTAAATAAAAACTTAGGGGCACCTGGCTCACGGCTCAGTTGGTTGAGTCACCAACTCTTGATTTCGGCTCAGGTCATGATCTCAGAGTCCTGGGATCGAGCCCTGTGTCAGGCTCTGCACTGAACATGGAGCCTGCTTGGGATTTTCTCTCCCTCTCTCTCCCTCTGCCTCTCCCTCTGCTCTTGCAGTTTCTGTCTCTCTATGATTTTTCTACCTATCATAATACCTATTGATTGGCTAATGGGCCAGAAGCTGTTGTTCTAGGTACTGGTGATCCAAAGATGAGTAAGACTTGGTTCTCAAGAAATGGAACCAACCAGCGCACCAGGCAGAGAGCATTAAAATGTTAGCGATGACTTGACAGAACAGGGCCTCGTGCGCCCAAGGCTAGTTTGAAGTCTGAAGCCATTGCTGGCTGTAAACACAGGAAAGGGACAGCCACAGGCAGTAGGATGGTAGGAGAACGTCCCAGAGGCGCCTCCAGGGTCCAGACCAGAGATGCTGTGGCCTGAGCTAGAGGAGTTGCTGGGGCAACCAAGAGGAGGAAATGGCGGGAGGTGCAGATGGACTCTGTGGACCACTTCTGGGTGGCCTTCCCTGTCACTCCTTTGCCAGAAGGAGGAACTGCTGTGACTTGATCTGACTGACAGAAACTCATGCATGACCCTTCTGATTCCAGCAATCAGACCTCATGGAGGAAGGCTAATCTTACTTGCAAAATTGCTATCGACAATCTAGAGAAAGCAGAACTTCTCCAGGGAGGAGACCTCTTAAGGCAAAGGTATCTGTCTTTTTGTCTTTCTGGGCCCTGATGATAGAACAGATAGCAGTTGGCAAGGTGCAAAACCCTCGTAGGGAACCCCTTCTTGTTTTCAATGTAAAACTGGTACTTAATTTTATCATATAGGCAATATTTTTTGAAGTATGAAAGAAATACATGCTTATTTGTAATAAACTGGTAAAATAAAAACATCAATGACAAAATGAAACCATACTGTCATTGTGTTGCACGCGTTTTGATAAATTGCCTCCCACCATTATTTTTTACGAAGTCAGAATCATACCATATATAAAACTTAGTGCCCTGCTCTTCTTCACATGGTATTATAGCACAAAGCCTTGCTTGCTGTTCTAGAAAACTCTGCCAACAAAGTCTTAAGAGTACATAGTATCCCCTTGTATTAGCTGATTCCGTTTGTGTGTGTTTACATTTCTAGTTTGTCAGTAATGTAAATAATACACAAGGCCATATCTTAGGACATAAGGCTTTGTCCACATTTTGGATATGTCCTTTGGAGAGATTCCCAGGGATGAGATTATTGGACCAAAGGCATAAATGTTCCTAAGGCTCCTAATACTCCTAACACGTATTGCCAAATTGCTTTACAGAAGGTAGCACCAGTTTGCATTCCTGCTAGCAGTCTTCAGGAGTGTGGTGTCAGCATGCCCCTGCTGGTGTTGACTGTGATCATCGATATTTAAATATATGTTATTTTGATGGATAAAAAAATGGAATCTCATTTGAAGATGGGGTTTTCTTACACCCAGGCTTTTGTTGACATTCCTCCTCCCACTCCGGACTTTTAGGAAAACCACCAAAGAGAGCCTGGCCCAGACCTCCAGTGGCATCACGGAGAGCCTCATGGGGATCAGCAGGATGATGTCCCAGCAGGTCCAGCAGAGCGAGGAAGCCATGCAGACGCTAGGTAAAGCCGGACCTGGAGTTAGAAACTTCTCCCAGACACTCCAGCTCCAGAGCCCTTGCCCTGGCACCTGCCACCAGGCTCTTCCACCTTTGCCCCCTATCCCCACCCTCACCCCCAAGCTTAATGACTTGCGTGTCTTCTCACTTCTTCGACAGTGTGGTGTTGCCCAGAGTGCGGCGTGTTGCTCTCACCTCTCTTTTGGATTTTTGTGCTTGTACTAGAAGATCTGCACGGCCTGTCGAAGTGTTTCTCCGGCAGAAGCACTCCCGGGGTCTTATGTGAAAAGCAGAAATCCCCAGGCCTTTTCCTGGAGACTGGGTTCCCGCAGGGCTGGGGAAGGGGCCTGAGAGTCTGTTTTTTTTCTCTGGAGTTCTGTGCACCCATGGCCAGGCAAGTTGGGGAATCATTGCTTGGGAAGATGTTTAGTGTATCGGCTGCTGGCTAGTCTGCTAGGGCCTCAGCTTACAATTATACCGTCCAGTGTTATTTTTACCGTGAACTCCTTTTAAAAGATACAATCAGAGGCCACAAAAGAAGCTGCTCGAGCATCTGGTTCTCTCCAGCAGCTTTCCTATGGTGTCTGCCTTTTAATGCGGAAGAGAATTGGCCCTCTTCAGGGTCCTCTGTATTGGAAAACAGAAGGAGAGAGTTTGCTGTTTGAGACAGTTTTGGAAGATCTCACAAAGAGACAAAAGCAGAGAGCATGGTACGCAGTTGTCAGCTTATGGCCAATCTGGTTTCAGCTCCACCCTTCCTGGGCCTCCGTCTGGATTATTTCAAAGCAAATCACAGACATCATCTATAAATATCTCAATATGTCTCTCTAAAAGATAAGAGACTCTTGAAACAAAAAACAAACAAAACCAAACCACAATACCATTATCCCCTTAAAAAGTATCTATAATTTTGAGCCACTTCTTTTACAGTGTGCTATTCAAACAGGAGGAAGGAAAAGGAAAGCAAGCAACTTGTCCCCAAGGTCAGTCCCTGTGTTTGAAACTTATCTGGGCATTTAGGCTCAGGACCAGCCAGTCACCTCCGCTACATGCGTGCTGGGGGTGGGTCTTAGTCCTTGGGAGAGGCCTGGGAGAATGTGCAAAATAGCAGGCCACCTGGCCTTTGAATGGAGGGCTTTTCTGCTTTGATGCAGGTGACAGACACCCCCCTCACCCCACACACACATATCAAAAATAGATGATACAGTTAAGTGGTGAGAAGGGTGCACAGATGCTGATGGCTTCTGGGGTGTTGAGGGCTGTTCTTTTTTTTTTTAAGATTTTATTTATTTATTTGACAGAGATAGAGACAGCCAGCGAGAGAGGGAACACAAGCAGGGGGAGTGGGAGAGGAAGAAGCAGGCTCATAGCGGAGGAGCCTGATGTGGGGCTCGATCCCAGAACGCGGGGATCACGCCCTGAGCCGAAGGCAGACGCTTAACCGCTGTGCCACCCAGGCGCCCCGAGGGCTGTTCTTAGGGCCCATTTTGTAAGAGAGAAAACTGTTGAAGAAAGAAGAATGCAATTCTTAGTCCTTTTCCTTACAACTCACAAATTCAGCTTGATTTAAGAGCCTATTAGGACTACAGTTTTTTTAAAAAAAACATATTGGGGATATAATTTCTGGAATTTGCTGCAACTGGGTGGGGTAGTATGGGGACAGGAGTGCCAGGGGGTTGGTGGTTCTTGGGTATGGGTGATGGGCACAGGGCATTTCATGATACTGTTCTGTCTCCTTCGGTGATGCTTTAAAATTCTCTGTAATAGGAAGTTGAAAAAGGCCTATTAGATTGTTTTGAACAGGCTCTTACTTAGGTTTTTGGGATGGCGGTAGGCATATGGAGAAAGGGCCCAGAGGGTTTTTGTTATCCGAGTGTTTATTTTTCCCTTTCATCTGCCTTTATATAAATGCTGCTCTGTTTCCTCTGGTAATTTCTTTTACTTACTGACTTTTAATTTTGTGAAAAGGTAAAACGCATTACCTGGTTAAGAAAAAAACCTCTAGGCCTGCATCGTCCAATAGAAATATAATGTGAGCCACATATTTAACTTTAAATTTTCCAGTCGGGCACATTAAAAAAGGTAAAATGAAACCTATGAATTTATTGAACCCTTTACATATGAAATGCTACCATTTCAGTATGTAATTAATGTGAAAAACTATTGAGCTATCTTACCTTCCTTTTTCTCACACTAAGTCTTTGAAATCGTGTGTACTTTACACCTAGGGATATCTCGGTTTGGTTTGGCCACATACACGTGCTCAAGTGCCACCTGTGTCTCGGGGCTGCCATCTTGGACTGCACAGCCCTGGGCAGTACAAGAGAGGAATCAAAAGATAGCTCTCTCCTCTGACCTCCCCCTGACCCCTGGCCATCAGGTCTACTCCCTAAGGATAACTGCTGTTACCAGTTGCTCTTATATCCCTCTGAGACCCTCCAAGCACATATAGCACAAGCAAATTAAATATTGTTTATTCTTCTCTTTTACGTAAATGGAAATTTTCACATATGCTCTTTCACACCTCACTTTTCCACTTAACAGCATATTTTATTCTGTGGATGTTCTGATGATGTTAGGCTTTGGGAGAGGATCTTGCCAGGTACACCTTCTTACCCAAGTGTCAGGCTCAGATACCCATACTCCGAAGTATATTTGACTCCTGGGCACAGTGAGCCTTAAGGCACATGTACCTCCCCTTAGATTTCATACAGTGGCCAGAGCATAGGCGTGACGTCTTTAAAACTACAGCAGTGTCCCAGGACTGAAGCACTGATATGTGTGGGGGCTGGTGGCAGGGCCCAGCCCAACTTGTTAGGGTCCCACCAAGAGCAGATCTGACTCTCAGGGGTCCTGGCAGGGTGCACCTCAGGTGGAAAGCCTTGGGTAACTCCTAGCGTCTGCCCCCAAAAGACCGCATAGTGCCTGGCCACAGTCACCTGGGTTCGTTTTGGGGCTGGTGGTTCTCACCAGCACCTGCTTTGGAAAACTGAGATTAATGGGCAGGAAAGGGAAAGGAACTCTATTCTTTTTTCGTTGGTGATGTTCACATTGGAGAACGCCTAGTTGTGGCCCTGTGACATTGTATATAAACAAACCACATCACTCAGAGCTGGATGGGACCTAGGGAGGTGCTTTCCTTAAAATACCCTTGTTCCTTGGTCCTCTGGATCGTCTCTGCTCACATCTTTGCTTACGGCTGACGGGAACTTGCTACAGAGTGCAGTGTTATTTGCTGGTAACCCAGCCAGCAGAGCAATGTCTTTGGATTTGGTGCTCTTCAGTCTCTGAGTCAGACTCCCTCCCTCTTTTGTTTCAGCCAATTCTTCCCGGACTATCCTGGATGCAAATGAAGAGTTTAAGTCCATGTCAGGGACCATCCAGTTGGGACGGAAGCTTATCACAAAATATAATCGCCGAGAGCTGACGGACAAGCTTCTCATTTTCCTTGCCCTGGCCCTTTTCCTTGCTACGGTCCTCTATATTGTAAAAAAGCGGCTGTTTCCGTTTTTGTAAGATCTGGAATTACCAGCTTTTGCCCTTTAAGCTCCAGTGCCAGGGTCCGGCCATGCTCCTGAGCTCTGGCCCAGGCCGCCAAACCAGTGCACACCTCTGCAGCCTGCTCCAGTTGCTCAGCGGGTGGACTGCGGACACAGCCCCCCAGCTTTCTGCAGGCAGCTGGTTGGCCTGTAAAGGACCAGTAGAGCAAGGGGAGGGAGGCCTGTCATCGAGACACCTACATGACACAGGGACTCCAGGAGCTATCGCACAGTGCGTGTGGCTGTCACATGGGGCACGCAGAGGCCAGCCTTCAGAATTGGATCCTCCTCTCTCTCCTTCCCCTGCTGTAGCCTTAATGCCAGATCTGGTGGAAGGAGGAGAGAAGTGGGGAGAAGAAGGATAAGGAGAACTTATGTCCATTCCTTGAATAAACTTGACTATATTTAATAGAATGAAATGCATGTGGATTTAAAAGGTATCCTTCTAGGAATCTGTGTCCTGTTTTTGATGTCCAGGTTTCTAGGACATGAACTTAGATCATTTATTTGTTCCTTCAACAAAGGAGTATTAAGCAACAGCCACATGCTGTTGCATTATAGACACTGCCGACCGTTACAAATGCTTGGTAAAGCAGCTGTGGTTCCTCCCTCAGGGAGCAAGAAGAACAAGATCTCGTAGGCTCTAAAAAAGCAAGTTACAAAAAGCCCCCACTGGAGGTGGCTGACACTACATCTGAAAAGACTCAGGCAGACATCCCTCTCCTGCTATGTACAGTGGTGGGCCTGGCCTGGGGGTGTGCCGTGTCTTGGGGGCTGGCCCGTGTCTTTCTCTTTGAGGTCCAGAACTAAATATAACCACGAGAGCGGGGCTAGTGATAAGCTGAGGCCTGTCTGGGCCTGAGTTCTGGGGGATAGTAGGGCTCGGGCTGGGAGATGTTAGTGTCTCCTTGTGCTATAGGCCTGGCTGGCCTCACACATGAAATCCCAGCCTCCCCGCTATTTATAGCTCCAGAGGCCCTAGAAGGTGTAATGTGGAGGCAGAGGGGAAAGTGGAAAAAACATGGACTCTGAACCTCGGTTTTGAGTCTTGGCTCTACTATTAAAGGACCATATGACCATGGGCAAGTTACCTTTTGTCACTAAGCCTCAGTTTCCCCACCTGTAAAGTGGGGGTGGTAATCCATGTAGACATTTGTAGAGTCAATATGAGAATCAAACAAGAATGTAAAGTAACAAGTGCAGCTTCTGTCTGACTGGACAGTGGGCTTCCCAAATGGGGCCACCTCCAGGACGCTGGGCCTCTGAAAACTGGCCTGGGCGCCAGAAGTTCTGTTTAGATCTCCTCGAGCACAGGGAGGGTGTCAGCAGTTAAGGCTTCAGTTAGGAAGTGCCAGATTGTCACAGGACCAAGTGTGTAAGAGATTGGCTGCACACCTCAGACTGACTAGTTTAATGGGCATGTTCTAAGTTAAAAGTGTGTGTGTGCAGACACACACACACTTCTATATATATCATTCTTAAACAATTTCTGGCCTCAGAAGACAGTGCAAAATGTGCATGCATGTGTCTTATTTATAGTCAAATTAAAGCTGAGAATAAAGCACAGATGGGAAATTCCCACTCAGATTCCAGCTGTAAGTGCAGCAGATGGATGTTATCAATTTAGGATTTTCTTGTCTTAACATTTTTCTTTACTACTTCCCACTAATTGTCAACATCCTCCTTACAATATGGGAATGTGTGGGCTCTGTACTCCTTAAAAAATCTCCCTTTGACTTTATTCTTCTTTGACTTGCTTCCTTCTGCAAATAGGTTGAACTTGAAATGTCATCAATAGCATTATATCTTGCGACCCCAATCAGCCAGCCACCAGGATTCAAAATCATCGCCAAGTTGGCTGGCTGGGCAGAAAGCAGCCATCGCCACGTTTGACCATGAGGGGGCAGTGTTCACATTTGCTCTGTGGTCTTGCTGTGTTCAGGACTCTCCATCAGTCCATGTGGAATGCGCTTATGGATTTTTTTTTTTTTTCAGATACCAGACTTAAAAAAAAAAAAAAAGCCATACAAATGTACAAAGTTTACAGTTTTAGAAGATGTTTCATAAATGGTATCAATTTTTACTGTTAACAGTAAGGCAAACTTGTATTTTACCTTTTGCTTGGATGATGGTCAGGGAGTTAAAGGGTTAGAGCACCTGTCAAGAGGGCATCCATTCAGGTATTTACTGAGCACCTGCTCTGTACCAGGCACTGCGTTAGGTACAGTCAGTGACAAAAACAAAGATTCCCTGTCGTCATGGAACTTATAGTATGTGGGGGAGCATGGGCGGATGATAAACAATTAAGATACTAAATAAATTATTCGTTCTCCTAGAAAATAAGTGTTTTAGGGAAAAGTGAAGCCAGCTAACGGAAACCTGGAATGTAGGTGCGGGCATAGGTTTGCAGTATCAAGTAGGGTGGTCAGAGCTGGCCTCGTTGAGGAGGTAAGATCTGAGCAACGGCTTGTTGGGGAGGGAGACACCTGAGCCATGTGGACTGCTGAGGGCGGAGGGTTCCACACAGGAGCCAGCTGGAGCTAGCACAAAGGCCTACGGTGGGACCATCTGCGATACTGTGATTTATCATCAGAAATATAGATTTGGTGTGTCCGGTCCCGGCACAGAGCTGCTAACGCCCTTGGACTTTGGTGCAATGAGAGTGATAAAGGTTTCTTTTGTTATCTTCTTGAGGTGACTTGGAAAGCACTAAGGTTGGGGCTGGTTGCCAGTGGGCTCAGAGGAAGGGAGAGGGGCTGGAGATTGAGTTCAGTCGCCAGTGGCCAGCGATTTAATCAGTCGTGCTTGTGTCATGAAGTCTCCACAAAAACCTGAAAGGACTGGGTTCAGAGATCTTCTGGGTTGGTGAGCACGTGGAGATGGAGGGAGGGGGGCACACCTGGAGAGGGCATGGAAGCTGTGCGTCCTTTCCTCATGCCTTGCCCCGACATCTCTTCCTTCTGGCTGTTCCTGAGTTATAGCCTCTTGTAATAAACGGGTAATCTAGTAAGTAAAATGTTTCCTTCATTTCTGTGAACCTCTCTAGTGAATTAATGAAACCCAAGGAGGAGGTGATCATGGGAACCTCCCATCTATGGCCTGTTGGTCAGAAGCACCCATGACAACCTAGACTTGTGATGGGCAGCTGAAGGGGGGGTGGGGTTGCAGTTTTGTGGGACTGAGCCCCTAACCTGTGGGATCTGATGACCAGGTAGGTAGTGCTCGAATTGAGTTGAATTATAGGACACCCTGCTGGAATTGCTTGTTGTGGGGAAAACCCCACCCATCAGAAGTGTATCCGTGCGTGCGCCGGAGCATGACTGCTGGGGGAATAGCAAGGAAGCCAGTGTGGCTAGAGCAGAGTGTGAGGAGTGGTAGAGAAGAAGCACAGGGGAGCAGACAGAGTGGGAACAAAATCATGAAAAGCCTTGTAGGTCACTGGAATGATTGAGCTTGTACTTTGAGGGACATGGGGAGCCATTGAAGCAGACGAGTGACTTGATATGACCTACGCGTTGATAACAAAGTGAACGAGACAAGTGCAGAGCAGGGTGGCCAGCTGCGAGGACCGTTGCAGATGTCCAGGTGGCAGATGATGGTGGCTTGTGCCTGGTGAGAAGCAGTCATATTCTGGCTATATTTTGAAGATAGAATCAATAGGATAAGGTTTCTCGAAGGCCTGGATCTCATTTTTGAAGGAGTGAGAGCCAAAACTATGAAATTCCTTTTTTAAAAATGTCCTTTTATTTTTAAGTAATCTGTACACCCAACATGGGGCTTGAACTCACAACCCTGAGATCAAGAGTCACATGCTCTACCAAGTGAGCCAGCCAGGTGCCCCAAAACTATGGAATTCTTGGCCTAAGTAACTGAAGGAGGAAAAGGTCAGGAGTTGGGTTTTGGACATGTTGGGCTTGAGATGTCTGTTAGACCCCCTAGTCAAGATGCCAGGTACACACGTGGTTATGTGTGAGTCTGGGGTTTGGGAGAGCAGTCAGGGCTCGTGGTATAAATTTGGAAGAGGGCACATAGATAGGATTTAAAGCCATGAGGTTGGATGAGATCGCCCAGAGATATGAGTATAGATAAAGAAGAAATAACGGCAAAAAAGAGGAACCAGCACATGAGACTGAGGAGGAATGCCCGGAGACAGAGGAGCCACTCTTACCGGTTAGACTTCTTAGGGAGTCTGTTCTTTTACTCCCCAAAACAGGAGACTTCCTGATCTACAACAATCTATATCGTCTTCATCATCATCGTCACTGTCATCATCATCGAAAGTGTCTACTGTCTGTTGAGTTCCGCTGCGTGTTAGATACCTGAGGACTGCACGTAAATGTGTGCCCCCCCTTGCCTTTAAGGACACCACAGAATGACAGTGGTGCCTGTGCACTGGCTGCCATAGGGACGTGTGGAGGGAGGGCACATTGGCCTGCGACAGGACGTGGAAGGAGGTGCCTTCCCCCTTGAGCCACTGCTCGGTCTTCTCCCCTTTACAGCTCAACTCCTGTGACACAGTCTGTCTCCTCACCTCCCACTCCCCGGCCCACTGCTGCTTTCTGCTGTCGTCACTCCTATAAACAAGCCTCCCCGGGGTCACCAGTTCCCTCCAGGCTGTTCATCTGAAGGATGTGTGCCCCCCCCCCCAGCTCATCCTTAGCAGTTGTCCACCATGGTGGGCATTGGTTCCTGCCAGAGACCTCCTGCTTCTATGATTCCACACTCTCGGTTTTCCTCTTGTTCTCTGGCAACTCCTGCTCACTCTTCTGTCTTCATCTCTTCAGCCTGAAGTGCTGGCTTACTAGAGCTTCTTCCCTCTTCTCCTTCTATGTGTTCTCTCACAGGCAAGGTCATCCTTATTCCCCCAGTTTAACAGTCATCCCGAGCATCCCTGTCAGTAATTTCCAAGTTCTGTCTCCATTACAGACTCTCCGATGAGCTCCAGATCTCTGTCAGCTCCGCCTTCTATCATCTCGGTTCAGCTGTCCTGTTTCTGAGACTCTCCGCTTCGGGAGGGACCTCTCTCTCCCAGGCACTGGCCTGGCTCTTCTCCAGCCTCCCTGACTTCCCTGACACACCTCCCATTTCCCCTCCCAGGCTTCCTTTTCCCTTCACCAAGCCCATCTGCTTCACACCTCTTGCCACCAGCCCAAGAGATGAGACTTCATTCAAAGGTCAATATTGTCCTGGAGGAGGCAGATATATTGTGTTAGTGGATTTAGGAGGTCAGAAGACTCTGCTAGAGGCAATTTGGCAGGGTGACCCAATTTGGATATTTTTCTAAGGAAAAAAAGATGGTAGTAAAATGTAAAAGAAATTCCTTGACTAATGGTGGTCTCCCCCTGGGGCCCTGCCTGAGGGTTTGCCCAAGCTGTGTTTCTTCCCTAAACAAGGGCAGAATAAAAATAGCTGGGGGCTAATCTAAGAGATACCAGCCAGGAGTCTCAGCAGTTGTCAGGAATGAAGGGCTGCAGGCTGGGGTGAGGGGAGGGGTGGGTGTTATCTACCCCCCCAACCCCCCCCACCCCAGTCCCCAACAGCAGAGCCCCAGGGCTCGTGGTACAGGTCAACTTGCATTTTCAATGGCCCTACAGTGCACAGGGCCCCAAATCTGCCCTTTGGTGACAGAGGGACCTGGGTTCTAATTGTAGTCTTCCTGGCCATACGCCCCTGGGGAGGGATCGCCCCTCTGTTGTTTCCTCATCTGGAACACTGGGATACCTAATAACATTGACTTCTTAGGGGCGCTGGGAGATTAAAAGACAAAAGTCACCCAAGAACTCACAGAGTGGAGCTCACACAGTCATCCGGTTGGCCACTGCATTCGTTCCCAGAAGAGCGTGGCGTGACCTCATTCCCCTTTCTTTTTGAAGCTTTGTTTTTGGGGGAAATGGTGGTTAGGTGAGGAGGATGCTGGGATTGGCAAGGAATCAGGCCCAAGGATGGAGCAGAGTTTCTTGAATGGCAGAGAGCTGAGTGGGACAGAGCAGGTGGTGGCAAACTGGCCGTCTTTCTCAAAACATCCAAAAAAAAAAAAAAAAAAAAAGTCAGTGGGTAGAATTAGCTCAATGTCAAATGTTCTGTTTATTATTATTAAATCTTTGCTCTTCTCCCCCCGCAATCTTATTCACTGGCAAAGAGTGCTCCTGGATAAAATAAATCCATAAAGTAGTAAATGAACATGGACTGGAAAATGAAGAAATGGTCAATCAGGTTGAATCTGACAGCTTAACTGGTATGAACAACAGGAGGGCTCCTGACAGAAACGTCGGTTTCTAAGAAAGGAGTTCTTAGTTTGCAGATGGCTCTGCCGTTGCATTCTCTGCCACTACCTGAACAGGTTTGCAGACCAGTGGATTCAGGGACCGAGGGGAGCTCCTGGCTGCCTTGCGGAAATGACCTCAACCCGCTCCACCCCCAGTCCGTTCCAGAATCGTACTGTGTGCTTCAGCTGCGCTCTGTGCTGGGCACTCGGGACAGAAGAATGAGACTCCACCAGCCTCGCGGAGCCCACAGCCTGTCGGAGACAGAGCTGGAGCTAGATAGTTACCCCAGAAGGTGGTAAGTGTCCTAAAGGGAGCCACAGGGGCCCTGGGAGCACAAAGTGACAACTCCTTTAGACTGCTTAGAAGCAGCAGATGGCGGTCAAGATAAAATGAATAATAAGCAATTATAATGAGGTCCAAAAGCAGTGCTTGGTGAGGTGTTCAGTAGGTGATGATGTTAATAAGTGTACTGAGTGCTTACTAGGTGCCAGGCACTGTGCATTATTTCACTTAATCCAGGATTCTGCCAAGAGTTCGTGTTCTTACAGCCGAGGCAACTGAGACCCAGAGAGGTCCAGAAACATACTCAAGGTCACACAGCTAGTAACTGGAGGAACTAGGGTTCAAACCCAGACGGCCAGGCTCAAGAGTCTCTGGACTTCTCCCAACAGTAGGAATGAGAGGCCGACAAAGTTCTGGGGGCAGAGGCCCATCGATGCAGACCCTGCCCAGCAACCATAATGATGTAAAGGGGAGGGGAGGGATGGAGGAGTGGAGGGTGCAGGGTTCGCAGATCCCTGCTGAGCCTGGTCAGCACTGGAGGTTCAGGAACGGAACAGTCACGCCAGCAAAAGAAAGAATTCACTGGCTCCCGTAATGGTAAGTGGCTTTAGACACACAGCTGGATCCAGGTGCGCTAACAAAGATGTTAGAAACTCGTCTCCTTTGGTCTCTTCCCCTATTTCCCTCCACTTGGCTTTCTTCTGAGGTGGACTCTGACCAGGTGGCAGGTTTCCCCCTTCCTCCATGGGCAGCTTCAGACTTATATCCACTTAGCTCAGAGTCCCTGAAGAAAGAGCCTTTTCCTTAAGAGTTCCTGAAAATCCCTCGGTGGGTCCCTGCACGAGTTCCTGTGGCCAGGAGCCCAGGATGTCCTGACTGGTGAGGCCCTGGGCCCACGGCCAGCATGGGTGTGGAGTCCGCCCCGCTTGGACCAACCACAGAGTGGAAGGTGGGAGGGGGTGGTTCCTGCGAAGAAATAAGAGCAGTTGGGAGGCCTTTTTGCCAGTACAGTGGTGTTCGTGCCGCAGGACGTGTGGGGGCTGAGGCTTATGTCCTTTGTACGAAGGAGCATACTTTTACCAGTGGATTCTCTTATTAGGAAAGCAATATCTGTTCATTGCAGGGAAATTAGAAAACATATTTAAGCCACACAAACTCCTTCTTCCAAAGATGTGAATTTATAATCCCGTCTAGAGAGAATTGCCGGAAACATTTGGGAGTGGATGCTGTATTTTTTTTCTTTCTTCTTTTCTACCTTCAACATATATGGGGTCATGTTGTGTACCCTGGTTTGTTTGTTTACTTTTAAAAAATAGTTGTTCAAGATATAATTTATAATAAACTGCACATAAACTGTACAATTTGATGATGTTTGTCATGGGTACCACTGCAATCAAGGTAATGAGCATATCCATTACCCCCCAGAATGTTCTGGTGACCCTTGGTAATCTTTAGTACGTGTGCTGCCGATGTGAGCACATGCCCCGTTGTAATCTGTTTGCCGCCACTGCTCCCCCGCTTTCTCCAGATGACCACTGATCTGCTTTCTATCACTACAGACTAGATCGTACTTTTCATCACTTTATACAAATGGATCATACATGTACTGTTTTGGGGATGTGGCTTTTGTCACTCAGTGTAATTATTGGCCTTTTACCTCAGGATAATTATTTTGAAGTTCATTTGTGTTGTTGAATGTGTCGATAGTTCCTTTTTGTTGTTGAGTACTATTCTATGATATGGACTTTGTTTATCCGAACTGGATAATGGGCTTGCACAGCCATGTCCATAGCAGCATTATTCCCAGTAGCCTAAAGGTGGAAATAACCCAAGTGTCCCATCAGTGGATGAATGGATAAACAAAATGTGGTTATACATACAGTGGAATATTACTAAGCCTTAAAAAGGAATGAAATTCTGCAACACGCTCCATGGATGCCATACTTTGACAACATGACACTGAGTGAAATAAGCCAGACATGAGAGGACAAGTACTGTATGATCTCACTTATACGGGGTACCTTTCGTAGTCAGATTCATAGAGACAGAGTAGAAGGGTGCTGCTGTTGGGGGACGGAGAAGAGACAATGGGGAGTTACAGTTTAATGTTTCATGAGGACAGAGTTTCCATTTAGGGTGATTCAGTTTAGGAAAAGGTCTGGAGATGGTTGGTGGTGGTGATCATACAGTAGTGTCAATGTGCTTAATGCCACTGACTTGTATACTCAAAAAGGGTTAAAATGATAAATTTTGTCTTATGTATGTTTTACCACAAAGAAATTGTTTTAAAGGAGAGGGTGGATTTCCCGGTCTCCCCCTGGAGCGGCTCCAGATCTGAAGGAGAGCTGTCAGAGCCTGGGCAGCTCTGGGACCGCGTCCTGACAAGCCCTGACTCCTGCACTCGTGGTCCCAGCACCGTGCCCCTGCTACCTCCTGTCTCTGCTCCTCTCTGGAAGGCTTCATTCGGCCTCTTAGCCTCTTCCCCTCAGCAGGACACATGACCACTCCCTCCTCTGGGATTTAGGAAGCCAGAATTTACCCACATTTAGTAAGAAAGATACTAAGGAAGGGTCCATGGAACGCAGACACCAGAAACCTCAAAGTCATGTTCAAAACTCCCTTTTCCATCTCCATATTGTCACCTCCAAGGGTGTGGCCATTCTTTTCCAAAGTGAACTTCCCTTTGGCTCTCCCTTTTCCTACTGCCGCAGTTGGACTTGGGCTGGCCTATTGCAGTAACTTTTTTTTTGAAGGGGGTGAGGGCAGAGGGAGAGAGAATCTTAAGCAGGCTCCTTGCTAGTGCAGAACCTGACCTGGGGTTTGATCTTGATCTCTCGACCCTGAGATCACGACCTGAGCTGAAATCAAGAGGCAGATGCTTAACCAACTGAGCCACCAAGGTGCCCCACGCAATAACTTTCTGAATGGTCTCCCTACCCTAGGCTCTGAGGAATGCGCTTATTTAAGGTGAAGAAACTTACTACATCTCAAGAATGTGAGGGTGAATGGAGAGGAAGGTAGGCAAGGTCATGGAGGAAGTGAGGGGAGAGGGTTCACCTTGGGAAGGGGGTTCAGGTTCCACTGTAAGAACATTTCGAGAGAGTGTATGTGTGGAGACATCTGCTGTCTCTGGTTTCTCTTTCATGACGGTTCATGGTGGGGTTAGAGGTGCTGAGAAGATGGACAAGACGGACTCATGGAGTGGTGGGTAGGATGGCTGGTAATGCTGGAGCATTGTGGAGGTTCTGGGAACTTTAGTTCAGGAAACCACTGTGCAATCACTTTAAAAGATGTTTGCAAATTTCTTGACATTCTTCCCATCAAACGGTATAGTCTAAGTCCTCTCCCCTTGAATATGGGCTGACTTTCATGACATGTTTCTAATAACAGACCGCAGTGGAGGTGACGCTGTGTGACATCTGAGACTAGATCATAAGACAATGTAGCATCCATCTGGCTCTCTCTTGGGACACTCAACCTTAGAACCCAGCCACTGTGCTATGAAGATGCCCAGGCCAAACAGGGAGGCCACTTGCTAGTGTGGGAGCCCAGCTGAGGTCACTGCTGACAGCCAGCATCAAACACCAGGCATGTGAATGATGAGGACTTCAAACTGCTCCGGCACCAGCCACCATCTGACTGCAACCGCATGAACATGAGAGGCCCCAAGGAGGAAACGTCCAGCTGAAGCCCACGGACCCCCAGAACCATGAGACAAAGTAACAATGGCCGAGGGTTTTGCGCCACTGTGTCTGGGGTGATCCGTGACGCAGCCGTAGTAGCTGGAGCATGCAGCCAGACTGCCCTCAGAACGTCAGTTCCTGTGGTTGACATTGTCCTTATTGAAGGGACATTCATTTTTTCATGGTAAAGTGATTCATTCGATGGGAAAAGCAATACAGGGTCATGTGAGAAAATTTGGAAAACACTGACAAATTCAAAGAAGAAAAAATTACCTGAAAACCTACTACCCAAGAGAATCCCTAGCACATAACAGGCACTCAATAAATATTTACTGAGGAAGTGAATGAACCTGATGACTTGCCCCCCGCCCCCGACCTCCATTTTGGGGCATTTAGGTTGTTTGCCATTTTTTGGAATGGTAGGTTTTTGACTTCTGGAGTTTACTGTGCCAGGCAAGATGGAAGCAGGGCAAGGTGAATTGGTTGGGCAAGCCATTCTAAGGTTTGCAACCTTAACATTTGTCTTTCCCAGGTAGAAAAACATTTCCTGGAGCTTTCAGCTTCCTCTCATCTGGGGCGTTGACTCACCCCAGCTCAGAAAAGAGATCGCAAACATCTTCCTTCTGGAAAATGGATTTACATAGGAAGGTGAGCTTTCAGGGATAATATTTATATCCATCTTTCAGCCGTGCTGCTCATGTTACTCAGCGTCATGCTGACTTCAAACAGTTCTCTCCAGCAAGTATAGACATCGCCATCAGCTATTCTCAGGAACAAATGTGGTCATGTAATCCCAGGGCCTACAAAGAATGTGGCAGCAACTGAAACCAAATTATTTAACCATTTTCTGAACCAAAAACTGGAAAGCAAATAGCAGAGGTACTTTTGAGCAGATAATATTAGTGACCCAGAATTTTATCAATCCTCTGACCAAAATACATCCAGTTCCTTCTGACTTGAAAGAGTCCACTCCCAAGGTTAATGTTTTTCCTTATATATTTTAACACACTCAACATTGCTTTCTTCCCTAGTGTCTTGCAGTGATGTAACTGGTAGAAACAGAGCAGAGTTTAAGGGGGAGGCCTCCCCGGTTAACCAGGCCTTACCTCCCTCCTTTCTTTAGGGATGGGAAGTAGGTGTAGCTAAGCACAGATGCGGTTATTTGGTTGTGGTAGGAAATCATCTGGGAGTAGGACCCATACTCTTTCCCTTGGGCAGGGAAAGGATGTCCCTCTCCTCCAGCCTCAAGGTTGAGAGGCAGATTCCCCATGGTAGGCATCTGCTCTGTTTGTCCTACATCTATTCCGCTTCATCTGGGAATACCCCACCTCTGCCAGTTTTTCTTTGGGGGACCACCATTCCCCACTTTCAGTCCACATGGTTAGAGTGGAGCTCACCCAACGCTTGATACCAGGGTTGGAGATGTGACCTGGACAATCAGGGTCAGGTTAGCTCAGTGATTGGCTCATATAACCAAAGCCAGGCCACCGAGCATCAGTCCTGGAATGTTTGCTGGAATTCTCCAGAAAGAAACGTTCTCTTTTTCTGGATTGCTAAGCTCATAGGAAGGGACCCTGGAACTACGATCTTGGGGGGAGCCTGTCTAAAAGAGAGCTGAGAGACAGAGGGGCAGAGAGACAGCATCCTCCTGACATAATGTAAGCCCCGGGATCCAGCTATGCCTGAAGCCAGCTGTAGCTCTGGTCTTCCTATTCAGGTCATCCAAAAACTAACTTGTTTTACTTTGGGTTCTGTCACTTGCAACTCAAAGGGTTCTTACTCATACAGCCCCTGTGTATTGGACGAGGGAGAAATTAAAGAGGGAGGGAACTGGCAAGCAAGCCCCCTTCCCAAAAAGGCTTCTAGACAAGGGCCCTCCACTTCAGTATGGCCTAAAGCATAATAGTTTTTGTCCAGACTTTTTCCTACAAAGGCCCCAGACCCCATTGGCCTTGTGGTTTACTTTGACCACCAGTTGTTCAGTTGACTGTGAACTGGTCTTAACCCAGAGATGGGATGTTAATTGCCCCAAAGTCTGGGATTTGGCCCTTGTTGACGTTAAGCTGACCCTTGGCTTACCACAGGTTTTTGTTCCAAGACCAGGCGCTACTTAACCACAGAGATGAGTATGGGATGTCTGCTTAAATCTGACCACTGACCAAGAATAAAGAAATTGGGTGTCAAAAGCTTTACCATCCCCAGTGTGTTCCCTATTTAGGTTGCAACCTCGTCACCATCACGCAGCTTCCCTACCCTGTCACTGGCCCCCAGTGCCCAAGCCAGAAACTCAACTTTCTTCCCATCTCCTTTGTCTTATCTCTTCTGATTGGTCACGAGCCCCCCTCCACTTCCACAGAAATACCTGATATGAAGATATGTGACCGGATTCAAAATCTGAATAATTTCCTTTAATTGCCAAATGAAAGAAAAGAGAGGTTCTTTATTTTTTTTTATTATGTTATGTTAGTCATACAGTACTTCATTAGTTTTTGATGCAATGTTCCATGCTTCATTGTTTGTGTATAACACCCAGTGCTCATTGCAATAGTGCCCTCCTTAATACCCATCACAGGGGTAACCTATCCCCCCAACCCCCTCCTCTCTGAAGCCCTGTTTGTTTCCCGGAGTCCATAGTCTCTCATGGCTTGTCTCCCCCTCTGATTCCCCCCACCCCACCTTCATTTTTCCCTTCCTTCTCCTAATGTCCTCCATGCTATCCCTTATGTTCCACATATAAGTGAAATCATATGATAATTGTCTTTTTCTGGTTGATTTACTTCACTTAGCATAATCCCCTCCCATTCCATCCATGTCAATGCAAATGATGGGTATTCATTCTTTCTGATGGCTGAGGAATATTACATCATATATATGGACCATATCTTCTTTATCCATTTGTCTGTTGAAGGGCATCTCAACTCGTTCCACAGTTTGACTATTGTGGATATTGCTGCTATGAAAATTGGGGTACATGTGCCCCTTCTTTTCACTGCATCTGTATCTTTGGGGTAAATACCTGGTAGTGTAATTGCTGGGTCATAGGGTAGCTCTATTTTTAACTTTCTGAGGAACCTCCATACTATTTTCCAAAGTGGCTGTACCAACTTACATTCCCACCAACAGTATAGGAGGGTTCCCCTTTCTCTACATCCTCGCCAACATTTGTTGTTTCCTGCCTTATTAATTTTTGCCATTCTAACTGGTGTAAGGTGGCATCTCAAGGTGGTTTTGATTTGAATTTCCCTGATGGCTAATGATGTTGAACATTTTTTCATGTGTCTGTTAGCCATTTGTATGTCTTCTTTGGAGAAGTGTCTGTTCATGTCTTCTGCCCATTTTTTGATTTGATTATTTGTTTTGAGTTTGAGAAGTTCTTTATAGATCTTAATACCAGCCCTTTATCTGCAATGTCAGTTGCAAATATCTTCTCCCATTTTCGTGGGTTGCCTCGAAAAGAGAGGCTCTTTAAATGTAGTTTTGACCATTGTAAATCGTTTGAGATGGAAAGACAAAATTTTCTAAGCCTTTTTTTTTTTTAACTGCTTATATTGTGAAAGCAAAACCTCTTGGCAGTGCTTTGACTCTCAAGAATTGGAAGCACTCGTCAGTAAAGCAGGGATTGCAGGCGGCCATGGGCCTGAAGCCTGACATGAAAGTTACATTCATGGAAGGAAATTCTCAGTCAGATTTTGGACAGTATCTCATTCTAGTTTCCTGTTAAGTAAGTTTCCTCCTCTTCATAATTTATTTTTAAATCAGAGTTACAGCGTATGAAAGTGTGGTGAATTTTTTCACGAAGCCCCAGAGAGAGAGGTCTGAAACCCCTCTTGTCTGCTGCAGCTGCCGTAGCAACATTACCATCTTGGTAAAACTACTTCCTCCCCTTTGGTGTGTCTGATGTATCTCTTTAAAAAATCTGACAACTAGGAATCCAGAAGCTCGGATCATCCTTATTGCCATCATCTTTCTAATCCAGACCCAGCACATTCTTTGCATTTTCTCCCCTGTACCCACCTCAGGATCCTCCTGAAAGCCCGCAGCTAGCCCACTGGGAGAGTGAAAAGCAAAACCATGTCAACCACGGAGTTTAATGTCGTTGCATGTGGAATGGAGGTGCAATGCCTGTCTCTTCTCTACTTTTCAAATTGGTAAGGAGAATAGTCTGATTATCTCTTGAATCAAATTGACATATAGATATTCTCTTATATGCAAATTCTATATGGAAGAAGCCCCATTTCCAAAACCCGTGTGAGAACAAGATGATTTCCCTTTAGAAAAGTGACTGCATGGCACGTGAGAACACAAAACCTGAAGTCTTTGCAGATTGTAACTCCATGGCAGATGTGTGCCAGATCACAGAGGAGCTTAAAACCACATGTTCACTTGGGCATTTAGCCCAGAAAAATGGAAGTCGACATCCTCACAGAAACCCATAGACGAGCGTTCAGAGTGGCTTTAATAGCCCCAAACCAGAAACAACTTAAATGTCCTCCAATGGGTGAATGGTTAATCAAATTCTAGTACACCCTTACAGTAGAGCACTACTCAGCAACACCAGGGTTCACACCATCCATCTGTGCAACAACCCCGGGCGGCTGTCATGGGAATGATGCTTCATGAAGAAAGCCAGTCTCAAAGGTCTGCATGCCCTGTGAGTCCACTGATATAACATTCTCAAAATGACAAAACTATGGAGATGGTGAACAGAGTAGAGACCGCCAAGGGACAGGTGTGGGGGGCTGTGGCTGTGAAGGGGTAGCATGAGGGAATTCCTATGTGGGGATGGAATGGGTCCTTGTCTTGATTACAGTGGTGGTTACATCAGTCTATCCATGGGATAAGATAACACAGAAACACACAAATAAACACATAAAAGCTGGTGCAGAATAAGGTCAGTGGTCTAGTCAACCATGCTATATCCACATCAGTCTCCTTAGATGTTGGACTACTGCTCTAGAAGATGTTACCATTGGGGGAGGCTGGGTGAAGGGTCCATGGAATCCTGTGTACTATTTTTGCAACTTCCCGGGAGTCTATAATGATTTCCAAATACAAAGTTTCTAAAAACCCTAAACATTAGGGATTACTGCAGATGAATATAAATCAGAAAGGAGGGCTTCTCGCTAGACTCTGGGGTTCAGGTTACTTGTGCTTGACTCACTAAGTACTGTTCAGGGGCACAAGTCCAAGTGCAGAGTGTCATGTGCTTTATGGGTTTGTAAATTTGAGTCGTCCGTTCCCCCTAGAAAAGATCAGGCTGCAGCTCATCAACTGAAATGAGACGTGGCTTTAATTTCTGGACTCTCAGTCCCCTCCAGCCCTACAGTCATCCATTTGGTTGGGGACCAGAGGTCAACTGATAGCGGAAGTGCATCTCTCCGGTCTCATTTCTCACCCTCCTGGCAGGGGCCGTGGCTTCTTTTAACAGAGTGGCCCTTCCAGGTGTGGCCCCCTGTGGCCCCTGTCTTCCCCTCGCTGGCTGTGGTGCTCACTCAGGAGAACATCCAGTGCCCTCATCACTGGCTTCAAAGGCGGCCCTTTCAAGGAAGCAGACAGAGTTCAGCTGTCCGTGCCCTGTGAATGGTTATGAATTGGAGCAGGAACTCTGGAGAATCACAAGCAGCTCCAATTCCCATGCTTAGGGCCACTCACACCACCTGGCTTTAAAGCCCCAGCTGGGGTGTCTGTGCAGCTTCCAGCAGATCAGAGTTCAGGGAAAGAAAACATATGGCTGAGTCATTAGCAGAGGACAGGGGACAACATCCTCAGGCCAAGAGTCTAGAGCTCTGGATGGGTTTCAGCATCCCCTGGGGAAGCTCTGAGCCTCTGGAGGAATAATCTAGGGATGCTTCCAGCCTCAATGGCACCTTTGGGGAGTTAGAAAAGTGTGCTCCTTGGGGGGAGGGGGTCATGGGTCCTCGGCCCAGAGCTGGCCAGCAAGTGGCACCTCGTGTGAGAATATTTCAGCCGGTTCAGGAAGAGCGCGGATGGCCAGAGGAGAAGGCTGGAATGCAGGCTGGGACAGGCTGTGAAGAACTTTGATTTTCATGCCAAGGGGTTTGGGCCTCATTCTGTGCTTGAGCAGAGGGCCAGGTGTTGTCAGTCAAGTGAGGCATACCCCAAAACCTAGACCTGAGGGAAATCTGACTTTCTACCTATTGGAGGTAATTGACTCTGGTGATTTTGAAACACAGCCATGGTCCTCTGATACTTCTCTTTTGGAGGAGGAATCTCTGTCTATGTCCATAGGCTCCATGTCTTTCCTTTTGAAACTCTGAGGGCTTGGGATTGTTTTGATGATGGAGTATAGTAGAGGTGATTCTATATGACTTCTAAGGATAAGTGATGAAAGGTGGTACAGCTTCCACCTGGTGCTCCAGAGCCCTTGTCCTTGGAAAACTGAGCTGCCATGTAAGAAGTTCAACTGTCCTGAGGCCACCATGCTATGAGGATCCCAATCCACATGGAGAAGCCAGTGTAGATGCTTGGGCTATCAGTTCCCACTAGGGCCAATCTTTGGGTCATCCCAGCCTAAGCACCAGACAAATGAGTGAAGAAGGTTGCAGGTGGTCCCAGCCCCTTGCCATTGCAGTCTTTCCAGCTGGGGCCTCAGACATCATGGAGTAGAGACAAGTCATCCATACCATGCCTCATCTGGATTCTTGGCCCACAGAAGAGTTAAATGGTGGTGGTTGTCTTATGGCACTAAGTTTGGGGTGGATTGTTACACAGCAATAGGTAACTGGAACATTACCAATAATCTGAGTAAGCCAGACATCTTAACCTCAGATACTTTCACTTGGGCAAGGCATGAAGTAAGAATGTGAGAATGGGGCCTAGTGAGGGAGTAGTGGGGCCAGGAAAAACACTCTACCTGGCAAAACACCCACCTGACGGCCCTGGGGTGAGGCCTTTGTGGCATCTGGAGGAAACCGATATCATGTTGGTAAATGTGAACGAAGAGTTGGGGCACACCCCAAACTCCAACCAACGTCATCTGGGGTGATCTCAGGGAGGCCCAACTGTTGGATGGGACTGTAGTTTGTGACACAGAAGCCTCATCTATTGTGTTGTGCCCACCTAGAGAAACAAGCTGGTGATGGCTTCAGCCATGAGGATAGGAAAGAGCTGCCCCCCTCGAGGCCTCACCTCACAGTACCCCCAACTCATCCATCAGGGAGGAGTGGATCCTCACCTCCCTTGCCTCTGGTTCCAGTCTCACCCATAAATGCCTCTTCATGATGGTAGTGCCCTTGTCCTCTCACCTCTGGCCCAAGCTCTTCACAAGCCTACTTACTACTAACTGCCTCCACCATCTGAGCCTCCAGGCCTCCACATGTGTCTCCAGGACTTAGCACAGTGCCTACACATAGTAGTAGAAGACTTCAAACAACACAAAATTACTGTTGTACAATTCTAGAGGCTAGAAGTCTGAAATCAAGTTGTTAACAAGGCCATGATCCTCTGACAGCTTGAGGGGAGATTCCTTCCTTGCTTCTTCTAGCTTCTAGTAGTTGCCAGCAATCTCTGACTCTCCTTAACTTGTAGATGCATCACTCCAATCTTGGCTACACCACCACATGGCCATCCTCTCCCTCTGTGTCGTCACATAGTCTAATCCCTGTGCACGTCTATCTCTGTGTCCAATTTACCCTTTTAATAAGGAGACCAATCACACTGGATAGGGCCTACCCTAATGACCCATCTTCATTAATTACACGAGCAATGGCCCTATTTTCAAATAAGGTTACATTCTGAGGTGCTATTTGTCAGGACTTCATGTATCTTTGTGGGGAGGGGGCAAAATTCAACCTATAACAGCTTAGATAACCTAAGTCCAGGCCTGAGATAAGGATCTGCTCCCAGGATGCTGATCAAAAGCCTTTTGAACCAGCAGGATGAGGATGAGGATGAGAACCTAGTCTGGGGGGTTCACCAGGAGCCCAGTGGAGCACCCATGGTGCTCAGGCACCCCGATGCATCAGCGACACCATGAGCTCATCACCCCATGGAAAGGTACCCCCTTTTATTGCCTATCAGCACATCTCTTCATGGGGCAACACTCACTACAGCTTGTCATTATTTTATTCACTATAAGCTTGAAAGGGGCAGGGTCCTTTTGTATCTTATTAACCCTTAATCCCCAGTTCCCAGCACAGTGTCTCAGTAAATACTGATGGAGTGCCTACATGAATGAGTAAATGAATAGTGACTTGCTGGCAGGAAAAAAGGTTCCAGAAAGCTCCCTTGGAAGCACTGTGGAGGGCAGAGGCCGAAATTAAGGGGACCAAGGAGGCGGGAGCAGCCACAGTCTGGTACATAGAAGGCGTTTGAAAACTGACCTGAAAGCAGAATTGCTGCCCACACGGCCCAGGAGATGGGGCACCTCATGCAGCGGCACTGACCCCTGAGGCCAGGGCAGTGCTGGGTAGGGTCGGCACACGCCTGGGGCCACCGACAGACTGCTGCGTGGGAAATATAGGACAGCACTAAAGCAGGCAGTGGCCTGCCCCTGGCTCCCTCCTTTCCAACTGTGTGATGATCACAGATGACCCAGTGAGGCTTGGTAACTCACCCTTTCCAGAACTGTCTTGCCCAAGGTGAGCAGGGGCAGGGACAGCAGAGCAGACGTATTCACTCAGCAAACCCTCTGGCAAGAAACAGTCATACCAGCCAGCTGCTAGCCCATGAACAGATAGAAAACATTAGAGTATCTTCCTGTTCAAACTACATAACACAAACTCCCCTCAGTGATTTCCAAACCCTCTAACTAGTCCCGTTCAGTAAGCGCGTCCACACACAGCAGCTCTGTGAGGCAGCACGTCGTCACCCCAGTGACATGAGAACCTGAGGTACGACAGAGAGAAATGCCTTGACCAAGGTCACGTAGCTGGTAAGCAGCCCCCAGGCTGTCCGTGTCCAAAGCCTGTCCTCTACCCATACTGCAACGCGACCTCCAGTTCCACCCACTTGAGATTGTCTGTGAGGAATCTCCGTTTTGGAGCCTCAGACGGAAACTACCTTAGGCTTGAGACAACAACCCATGGAAAGTGGGGAAGGGAACTGACATTTGTTGAGCTGACATCTGTATTATCCCATTTTATACTCCAAAAACATGGTGTGGGGGGCTTTAATAGTCCCATTTAACAATCAGGGAAATCAAGTCCCAAGTTGTTTCATTATGCTAGAGCTAGGATACTAACATGGGCCAGTGGGTACTAAAAGCAGTGCTTTTGCTACTACCCCATGGTCCTTTCCAGAAGAAGACTTCCCCGCACCTCCCTGTGTACTCTGCCAGACAACAGATCCTTGTCCATCCCATAGGCCTGCTTGCCTGTGGCTGTAGGATCTGGCCGGTCCTCCCACCCAGGACTGGGCTTTGTGGAGATCAGAGGATGGGGACTGTTGGGCCTGGTTGGGCTGGGTGGCATTTAGGGGTGGGAACAGCCCTTATGCTGGCCAAGGCCCAGCTGGAGAGAGACCCCAGGTGACCATAGCCCTCAGGACCCTTTCTTGTAGATTCAGAGTGAGGATACTCTGCAGACATCCAATGAAGGTTGACAAGGCCCTGGGATGAGACAGCCTTAGAGATGGCCCCTGAGCCCCAGTGGCCTACCTTGTTCACCAGATGTTCACCCAGCCCTGGGCAGAGGGGAGGAGAAGGGAGGAAGGGAAGAAGGAGGAGAGGGCAGGTACAGAGACTGAATGCTTGGGTTCTTAAGTCACACTGCCTGGTCTCGCATTCTGGCTCTAATTGTGATGCTGCCATCACCACATTTGCCGTGTCCTCTTATCCCGGCTATTTGCAATTCTTTCTTTCTCTGTCAGTTGACTATGGCCACAATAATGCTGCTTGACAACAACAAAACCACGGAACCTTAGTGGCTCTCAACAATAAGCATTAAATTAACACTATGGCTCTTATGGGCCAGCTGGGTCTGGCAGGTGGTGGGGGTGGACTGTTGTGGGCTGGCTGGCCCCACTCCATGTGTCTCTCCCCTCCTTCAGCAACCAGCAGGCCAGCCTGGGCTTGCTGTTCTCATGGAGAAGGCAGAAACGCAGGAGCACAAGACCAACCATGCTAGTGCCCCTCCAGCCTCTGCTGCCATTTCATTTGCTAACATCCTATTGGCCAAGCAAGTCACATGACTCAAGTACAGAGTCAGGGGCCAGGGATGTCCGCTTTGCCCATGGAAGTAGGGGGATGAGAGCAAATATATGGGAATAATAAGCCGATCCACCACACATCCCCTCCACACTATAAGTTCCAGTGGGATGCTTATTGACTGCTGGATTTCTAGTTGCTGTCATAGGGCTGGACACAGAATAGGTTCTCAAAAGATGAATAATGAGAGCTAATATTTAAGAGCGCTTAAATGTAAGATAAGAGGACCTACTATGTGTCGGGCACTGTGCTAACAGCTTTACTTCTATGTTCTCATGTAAATGTCTTACTGTGATGTAGGTCCTAATAGTCCCATTCTACAGATGAGAGCACAGAGGTCCAGGGAAGCTAAGTGACCTGAGCCCTAGGTCCCATGGCTGTGTAGGTGAGAATCAGAACACAGTCTAGGCAGCCTGGCATCAGAGTGTGAGCTCCTACAAACTATAAAATGAGCCCAGGGGAGAGAATGCTGAGCTTAGCTGGGGCAGGTGGCAGTGGCCTGGTAGAGGCCATACTTTGCCCTGGATTTGAAGAATGGAGTCAGCCTGGGGAGCGCATTCCAGACACAGGGAAGGGTGTATGCAAAGGCACAGGGGAGTGATAGTTTGTGGGAGAGCAAATTTCTGACACACACAGGTGGGAGATGAGGCTGGAGAGATAAGCAGGGTAATTAGATGGCAGAAATTGTTCATTCTCTCTGCTTTGTACTTGTAACAATTTTTAGGTGGATACGAGCATAGATACCAACTTACCTACATTTGTCAGCCTTCCTTGCAGCTGGATAGGTATGGCGAAGCAACCACTTTCAGATAATGGGACAAGAATGAAAGTTCTAAGTGAAACTTCTAGATTGTGTCCTTAAAGGAAGACAAGGGCCCCTGTCTACTTTTCCCTCATCCCCCTGACTAGAATGCAGGTGGGACGGTGGAGCCATCTCAGACCAGGAAGTGGCTGCTGCATATTGAGAACAAATTGCAGAACAAGATAGAAAGAGCCCAAATTCCCAATGCCATCAAATCATACATTGGAACAAGCTTGGCATGTAAGAGAAATTAACTTCCCATTTGCTCAAGCCATTCTAGTTTGGGGAGCTTTGTTATAGCCACCTTTGATCCTACCTATTGTATCATGCAGTTTCGTTATACCCTGCAGAGGAGTTTAGCTCTCTCCCCAGATCAGGGGATACAAACTCATTGGCTTGTAGACGCCAGGCCGGCCATGCAGCTGAGTAAGGCAGACTGGGTGCTTCCTTTCACCAAGAAACATCTGCTTTTCTGTTTGAAATACAGGATCCTCTTCACCTAGCTTTATTTTGTCCAATTTTGCAAGACAAGGACATAATCTTTCTCTGTTCTCAACTCTGCTGTAAGAGGAACAGCTGGAGCCACGTCATTGTTGGGGGCAATAGGGGGTAGTGGGGACTGAGGTGAACTGGAGAGCAGATGCCTCAGTCAAGGGGCAGCTGCTACTCAGCCTCTCCTAGCGGCCGCCCCAGGGGAACACGAGCCGCCATGGCCGGATAACTCAATTTCTCAAATTTAATAATCTGGGTTTTTAATGTAGCGCCACCTGTATAGTGGAGGGGCACATAGCCTCTTGAGAGAGCAGCGAACTCAGAGGCTTCACATGGTAAGAGCGCGGGTCCAGCGGACGGCCCTGCGGCTCTGCATCTCCTCCAAACGGTAGCACGAGGCCACCTGGGACCAAAATGACATGGGACAAATAGCAGATAGCCTCGACCAGCACTGTCTCGAGCTTCACCGTTAGGATAAGGAGGGACGGTAAGACATTTATTTTCCGAGCTCCTGGCATAATCTTTACAGGTGTTACATAAATAATTCAGGAAAATCACATACATCGTGTTCATTTAAGAAGAGAGAACCGTTTGTGGGCTAAACATTCCAGTTTACAACCTCAACTCTAGTGACAGGGAAGCACGATAGAATCTTGAATAAGGACCTTGTGGGGAGACATTCGTGTGGAGAACGGACTGGAGAGGGAGAGACAGGGTCAGTGTCCCAGGCTGGTAGGAGGCAATGGAGCCTGGTGAAGGTGGTGACCGTGGGCACAGGGAGGACAGGCCAGAGCCCCCGGCCGCTGCCAGCGGGGGAGTGGACTGGCCTCGTCCCTGGCTGGCCTCGGCCTGTGCTTTGCGAGGCGCTCGGGCTGGCCCCGCGGGGCGGGCCTGGGAAGGTCTGGGGGTGCTCTCTCAGGGGCCTCCTCCCCGATGTGCTGCACGCACCTCGGGCATCAGCAGCCCAGTCGGAAGCTGCCCAGGCGCGCGGCGGGCGTGAAGGCCACGGTTCCCGCAACGTGGTTCCTGCGGGGTGAGGCGCAGGTCCCTGAGGGCATGCAAGACAATTTTAGATGGCGCACAGGAAACGTTTTCTCTTCAGTAGCTCTGTCCTGATTCTCACGTACGTCGGGGAAACGTGCGGTTTCACAGGTGTTGTTGAGGGCAGTGAGTCACTGAAGGTGAACTTGGGGAGAATGTCAAGTCGATAACCATCCAAGCTGGGGGGTGAGTGGACTTGGGGGAGATGGCGAGAGTGAGGCTCGAGGGATAGGGCTGGCTGGCCTCCCAGGCTCCAGTTCGGCCAACCATCTTTGCTTGCCTCTGGTGGTTTCAGCAGGCTGGATACCGGCTCGGTGTGTGCACACGAATCAGGTCACTTACTGCTCACAAGTCGGCCTGCTCAGTTGTTTTTGTCCTTTTCTGAGGACAAGAAAGCCTAAATGTCAAGTACTGGTCTGGACACAGACTCTAAGCCCAGTGTCTGGTGGTTTCGGACAGTGTGACAGGGGCCATTTTTCTGTGAACGAGTCTAAGAGGCCGGGCTGGAGTAGGGCTCACGTGGCTCAGGGGCTGACCTGGGCCCTCCAGGGAAGAACACTGACCACATGCGGTGTTGAGCACGTATGAGGGTTGTTCTGAAGACCCTTTTGGGGACAGCCAGACTTTGTTTTACTTTTCATCATAAAATGTGTTTTTTTCAGTTTCTCAAGGAAATATATGATCATTCCAAAAATTCAGAAAGAAGGAAGAAATCAGGCACACAGAATCCCACCAGAGATGATCATTGTTAATGATAGCCGGACATTTTGGTCCAGGTTCATAGTCTCAGAATCTAGCAGAAAGCATCTTCTCTCTGTAGGAGAAATGCCTCCCCATATGCCCCGCTTTTCTGGTACCCCATCAGCTTGCCTCCCAAACATCAACAAAATTTGACAGGTCCAAGGACTTTTCTTCATCTAAGAGAATGTTCTGGTTTCTACTCCTCAGTGCCTGGTATTCCCACACTGTCATGCTCTGTTGTCTCTCCTCCCTTCTGGCTGTCCCAACCCCATCGGTCCGTGCCGCGAGGCCACAGAGCTTGGCCTGACAGCTTGGCATTGAAAACGCCTGACTTCCAGTGCCCTCTGAAGAGGGCGATGCTCCTGGCCCAGCTCAGAACAAAATACGGAGTGTTTCTGGTAAAGAGATTAGGAACATAAAAAGGAGCAAGTGTCTGGGCATGGGAGCTAATTGCTTGCGAGGCCTTGCCTGCCACAGGCCCTGTGGCTCACCCCACACTTGACTCTGGACCGCAGGTCCCAGAGGCTGCGGATGAAAGAGCAGAGAGGATGAATTCCAGCATCTTGATTTCAGCCCACAGCTCGGACAGCTGCATGACGCAGGCCCCTGGCTCCACCAGGGGAAGGCGGCCCAGCCATCTGGTTGGTGGGAGTCAGGGGCACGATTAGCTGCTTCTAACTGCCGTGCTTAAGCCAGGTTCTCTGGCTTTGAAGATGATTCCTGCAGGACCGAAGAGTTCATTTCCTTGAGGGGAAACACTGTCAAATTTAAAAGCCATCATTCTCCAGGGAGGCCGGGTGGCTCTCTACTCATCTGTAAACACTGTTAAGGAGGGGCTTGGTTTCTGTTCTAACAGCTCCTTGAGCTTTACACTTAATGGGAGCGGGGTGGCACAGGGAACAGATGGACAGTGGGGCCATTGATGGCCCCCAGACAATTTGGTCTTGTCATCTTTTGGTTGTCATTTTATTTCAACCAATGCAGCTGTGCTCTCTGCTGCATGACTACTGTTCTTTCGATCGGGGCACGGTGTTCTCAGCCCTGGCAAAACACCTCCAGAGAACACCCAATGTTTGCCATGCATTTATTGAATGGCTACTGTGTGCCAGGTGGTACGAACCAAACAGAGCAGTGGAGTTCAGAGGTAAGAAGCATGGGCTCTGGACCAAGCCTGCCTGGGTCCTGAGCTCAGTCCTGGCCCTGCCTCTTACTCTCCATGTCCTATGTGCTAAGACTTCGGGCCTGATCGGTTGCAGGAAGAGAATGATGGTGTCTGTCTACAGGGTTATGGTGGGGATAAATGGGATGTTGCAAGTGCAGCCTGACGCTTTGTAACTGCTCCATGAGTATGGACTACGATGGCATAGTCCCCGCCCTGCATGGTGCTTAGTCTAGAAGGGATGACAACAAACCAATGCACATGCAAATGTATGGGACAGACTGTGAGAAGGGGAGCTAAAATAGAGGACACGGAAGCATGCAACTTAGACGAGGACTCGGGAAGGCCCTTTCTGAGAAAATTGCAAGGAGGAGTGGGTGATGCAGCTGGAGGCACGGACAGGACTTGCTGCCCAGGCAGGGTTCCGGATTGCCGACAAGCACTGGGGAACACTGGGGGGCCTTGTGCAGGGAAGTGACAGCATCCGACTTCTGGACCCCTGCCTACTGTGTGGGCACTAGACTGTTGGGAAGCGTGTTCATTTTCTATTATCGCAAACTCAGCGGCTTCAAACAATACAAATGTATTCTCTTACAGTTCTGGAAGTTGGGAGTTCTAAAATCAAGGTGTCAGCAGGGCTACATTCCTTCTGGAGGCTCCAGGGAGAATCTGTTCCTTGCCTTTTCTAGTTTCTAGAGGCTGCCCAACTTCATCAGCCCCCGGGTGCACTCACTGCCGCCTCTGCCCCCATTGTTGTATTTCTCTCTCTGACTCCGAAACGCCTGTCTCTTATAAGGCCCCTGGTGATGACATTGAGCCCACCCAGATAATCCAGGATAATCGGCCCATTTCAATGGGCAGATTTCAAGACTCTTAACCTAATCACACCTGTAAAGGTTTTAATGTACACTGTCTGGGTTTGGTTTTGGTTTTGTTTTTGCCACATGAAGCAGCATTTCCACAGGTTCTGGGGATTAGGACATAAACATTTTGGACATCATTGTGGGAGACTGTTATTCTGTCTAACACCAGGATCAGGAAAGGAAAAGAGGACACTGGCTGGGAGGCCACTGTGATCATACAGGCAAGAGAGAACGGTAGCCTGGACCAGGTTGGGAGCAGTGGAAGTGGAGAGAAGCAAGTGAAATTAGAGAGATTTATTGGTCGCCCTGGCAGAGGAAAAATGAGAGATCGAGTAGCGTTCTGGCTCTTAAAGCTTTCCTCTGGAATTGTCATGTTGATATCACTTCTGCTCACAAGGGACATGGCCACGCTAACTTTAAGGTGGTGGGGAAACGCAATCATGTTATGTGCCCCACAGGAAGACAAAGAGAATGTGTGTGACTGCTACGTCTGTTGTAGAGACACCGGAGTTAGGGGCCATCTAAGGCAGCATTCATCCAGCTGGCTTCTCTTGCCCCTTGAAATAAAACCCCAGCTTCCTACAGTGGCTTCATATTAGTTAACGATAGCCAAAATAATGCCGCGAAACAATCCCTTTCCACCAATCCAGTGGCTTAAAACCATCAGGGTGTTTTTCTTTCATACATCTTTGGGCTGGCTGGAGTTTGGCTGAGGTTGGGTGGGCTTTGGGCCAGGCTCTGGGTTAGGCCCAGGCCTGCTCCAGGTGTCTCTCATCCTCCTTGAACCAGTGGGCTGGCAGAAGCCCAAGACAGCAAGCGCCTCCATAAAAGCATATGTCAAGCCTCTGCTACGTCCTATCTGCTAACATCTCGTTCGTCAAAACAACTCCCCTGGGCAAGCCCAAAGTCAAGAGTCAGGGAAGTTCATGGACAGATGTAAGTACCATACAGGGGAGTGAAGACTTATGACCAATCTGCCCCACATCCACCGGCTGACTTCACCCACCCCACATCTAGTCTTCCACCCATCCACTGACCCAACCATCCAAGGGCTCACTAAGCGGCGATCACACTTGTTTCTTTAACATGCCAAAGTCATTCCCACCTCAGGACCTTTGCACAAGCTGCTCCCTCTGTCTTGAACTCTCTTTCCCAGACCCTTCCTTCCATGGCTTCTCCATCTAAAAACTCAGGACTTAACTAAAATGTTACTTCTAATATATGGCCTTACCAGACCACAATGCTTAAAACACCTCTCTCCCTCCCCTCTCCCATCCCCCCCACTGCAAAGCACCCTCTATCATGTCCCCCAGCTGAATTTTTTTTTCTTAGTACTACAACCTCAAATGATCTCCTATATGTATTGGTTTCTTTGTTTATTGTCAGCCCTCTCTTCAGAACCAAAATTCATGATGACAGAGATCTTGCTCACTGTTGGGCTCCCTAGTGCCCTACACATGTTTAATAAATGTGTATCGAAGGAATTTCAGCAATGCCAGGGAAGAGCGGTGGGTTGCAGGGGGGGTTTGAAAGGGTGATGAGTAAATTGCAGGCAGTCATATTTTTTTTATTCTGTCCCCAGAAGTACATTGCTGTATCTTGAAAGTCAGAGTTATTGAATGGCCTCTTTCATGCAGGCCGCACATATTTATGATATGCTTACAATGATGCAGGCTCTGTACAAGGTGAGCGTCTTTCTGCCAGGGAGCCTGTGATTTAACAACAATACAGGATGGCGACCAGATTCACAAATGCCATGACTGTCACAGAAAGCAAGTGCAGGAGATTATGAGTCTGCAGGCCTCCCTGCTTCCTGCGTACAGGCTTCATTCATTCACTTATTCACGCATTCAGCACATTTGAGGGCCCACTACCTAGTGTGTTCTATCATAAGCAGCGTGGGTATAGAGGTGCGTCAGATTTCCCACGCTAACCACCACGTTACAAAGTCACTTTCGAACAGTGGGGAATGCTTCTCAGAAAGGGTAGACCACATGATGTGGACCTTGATGGTGAGTCAGAGTTCACCAGGTAGAAAGGAGCAACTTCAGACGCAAGAGTGCAAGTGTATACAAGAGAAAGTGCTGGTTTTGAGACCATGAGAACAGAGGGTCATCATTTTTTAAGGAAAACTCATGCTAGAAAAAAGGGCTATTTAAAATAAATGGAGTCCAAAATGTGAAAACAAATTCTGAAAGAAGAAAATAAAAAAGATTAGTTTGGGATGTTGTCTTAAAGAAAAGAAATGAAAAATTAGGAAAATAAATTCATCTAATAGTGAACAAAAGTTGTTAGATTGACAGTTATTTTCATTCTTCTTCTTTTAATTTAAGATTTTATTTATTTATTTGAGAGTGAGCACAGAGAAAAAGTGAGAGGGAGCAGCAGACTCCCCAGTGAGCAGGGAGCTCGATGTGGGACTCGATCCCAGGACCCTGAGATCGTGACCTGAGTCTAGGGCAGACCCTTAACCGACTGAGCCACCCAGGCGCCCCACAGTTGTTTTAATTCTTAAAGGAAACCCAAATGGAATCCAGTGTTGATTTTGGGAAAGATGCAATTTTTCTGGCCAAGTTCGCCACATCCTTCACTTTGCATTTGATTTCAGAGCACGGGGCACTGGGCGGGTGGGTTTCCTCAGGGCCTGCCTTTCCCCCTCTGGCATGTTGAAGCATTCCTGTTTGAAGCTGCCTGTCTCAGTATTTTCCTTATCATGTTTCTCTTTGTGGATGGTTGTCCACTCTCCTTCCTTCTCAGACCCCAATTGTCCAGGACTGAGCTGGCGTCTGTGAGGTCCCCTCAATGTCATGACCTCCCGTGTCCTTTGCAAGACTTGTCTTCTTGTTTGGATCTTGATTTGCACCACCTCTTCAGAATGCTTGTCAACCAACTCACAAAGATTAGCAAGATTACCGGCGGCCTTGATGGGGACCAGGGGATGGGTCGAGGCAGGTAGGACACTTGTGTCAGGGTGAATTTGATACCTGGTCTGCTTCCCTGTGCCTCACTATAGGGACTCGCACATTGCAGACCCTCCGTAGTCGCTGTCTGGGGCTTAGGGCATGGGTGTGAGGACACGGGTGAGGCTGAGAACGGAGAGAGGCAAGCTCTGGCAGCTTCACACGCCTGCTTTTCCCTGAGGGTAACAGGAGCCCTGAAGAGTATAAACAAGGTGAGACCAGGTCAGATTGGACTTCAGGAACCTCCTCCTCTGAGACAACCACTTGGCTTGGAGGGGGCAGAGAGGGGCATGGAGTCCCAGCCAGACTGGGACTTCTCAGAGCTGCCCTCTCCCATGGTGGCTGGTGGCCCAGGAGACCTCCCTTGTGCAGCCTCAGGTCCCTCTTTTGTATGAGTTAGACCTGAAGAACAGATGCCCACCCTCGGCTGAGAAGGAGCTCTTCTGGAATCAGGAACTGTCAAAGTAGGCGATACAGAGAAGAAGTTAGAAAGGGGGTTGATTATTTTGGATAGGGTGGTCAGAGAAACCTCTCCGAGGAGTACTCCTTAAACAGGAAACCAGAAGGTTGAGAAGAGGCCAGTCAGGCAATGGGTATGTGGAAGGAGCTCCCAGAAGAGAGCATATGGACAAAGGTCCTGAGGCAGGAAGGGGCTTTGCTGGTTCAAGAGACAGACTGCAGATCAGTTACCTCATGCAAGAAGAGGATGGGCTAGGATAAAGCTGGAGAAACAGACAGGGGCTGGAGCAGCAGGTCCAAGAATTTGGTCCTAATTGGGAGAGTGATGTAATTTCATCTGATTTGTGTCTTTGCAGGATTCCTCTGGCTAGAGGTGGGCAGAGGGGAGCAGGGAGACTGGAGCCTGTGGCTAGAATCCCAGTGGGACCAGATAGTTCCTTGGCCCCTGATGGGGCAGTGGAAATGGGAAAAAATGGAACAGATGTGAGATGTAGTTTAGAGGATCACCCAGCTGGACCTTCTAATGTCTGCCCCCAAATCTGTCCGCATCTCAGCTCCACCTCTCACCTCTGCAACAGAGTGTGCCGAAAACATCATGGGTTTCAGAGTGAGACCGGCCTGGGCTACACTTACTCCAGAGTGGAGCCAGTCCTTTCACCTATCTGAAACTTGTTTTTTTTTTTTTTAAGATTTTGTCTATTTATTTGAAAGATCGCAACAGATGGGGCGCCTGGGTGGGACAGCGGTTAGCGTCTGCCTTCGGCTCAGGGCATGATCCCGGCGTTCTGGGATCGAGCCCCACATCAGGCTCCTCCGCTATGAGCCTGCTTCTTCCTCTCCCACTCCCCCTGCTTGTGTTCCCTCTCTCACTGGCTGTCTCTATTTCTATCGAATAAATAAATAAAATCTTAAAAAAAAAAAGAAAGATCATAACAGAGATAGCGAGAGAGAGCACAAGTGGGGAGGAGAGGGACAAGGGGCTTGATCCCAGGACCCTGGGGTCATGACCTGAGCCAAAGGCAGATGCTTAGCCGGCTGAGCCCCCAGGTGCCCCTGAGACTTTGTTTTCTCATCTGTAAAATGCCAATGACCTCCTCAAAAAAAATTACAATATGATCCTGCAATTCTGCTCCTAGATATATACCCAAAGGAATTGAAAGCAGGGGCCCAAACAGCTGTATACTCATGTTCATGGCTGTATTATTCACAGTAGCCTAAAGGTGGAAACAGCCCAAGTGTCCATTGACATGAGTGGTTAAGCAAAATGTCATATATACACACAATGGGATCCTATTCAGTCACAGGAGGGCATGACATTCTGACACGTGCTACAACATGGATGAACCTTGCAAACCTTATGCTAAGTGAAACAAACCAGACACAAAGACAAATACTGTACGATTCCACTTTTTTAAGGTGTGTGGAGGAGGCAAATTCATAGAGACAGAAAGTAGAATAGAGGTCTACCAGGGGCTGGGGTAAGTGGGAATGGGGAGTTATTGCTCAATGGGTTCAGAGTTCCTGTTTCTGATGATGAAAAGTTCTACAGGTGCATTGTGCTGATGGTTGTATGACATTGTAGGTATGCTTAGCACCATTGAATCGTACACCTAAAAATGATTAAAATGGTAAAATTTTCTTATGTATATTTTACCACAATAAAAAAACGAAACAAAACAAAACCTGGGCACCTGGCTGGCTCAGTCAGAAGAGCATGCAACTCTTGATCTCAGGGTCTTGAGTTCGAGCCCCATGTTGGGTGTAGAGATTACTAAAAAAAAAAAAATTAAATTAAAATTTCAAAAGAAACAGCAGTGCCTGCCTGGAGGGAATTTGTGAAGATTCAGAGAGGCCCCAGCCCATCACCCGGTGTGGCCCCGTGCAGGTGGAATGAATCAGGAGAGGCCTCCCTGTCCAGCATGTGGAGACCATGGGCACCCAGTGCCGGGGAGGCAGTCCCATTGGGAGCTTTTGTCGGAGCAGAGAAGAAACAACTGAGGCAGAATGCATGATAAAGATCACATTAGTTATCAAAGCAGACAGTAAGGTAATCAAAACAGGATTGTGGCAAGAGCGTGCCAGTTGGTTAGAGGATGGAAGAGGAATATCTTTGGTATCTGTCTTTTGGGAAAAGTTCTTAATGGGGTTCATGTCTGGATCTAAAGGGCAGGGTTGGGTTAGGCTTCGACCGGCTTGCCTGGAGCAGAGGGAAGGTGCTCCCCAACCTCAGGTCTGGGGACCCCTCGACCTGCTGAGAAGATGAGTTGAAAACACTGAGATGCCATTTGCTGCTTGGGAGGTGGGCAAGATGAAACTGGATCCACAGGCAGTAACACCTGGTGTGCGGCAGGGCCCCCCACTCCTGGAGGAAGCAGCAACCGGGGCCACGTTCTCCAGGGCGACTGGCATCACGCAGGCTCAAGTCTTAAAACTATGTATAAGGTTCTACTTCAGTGTATCTAGAAAGATATTCATCACAGTGTTGGTTATGAGAGAACAAATGTCCCCATATATTTTAAGCTAGGAGGCTAGTTAAACAAATTATGCTATATCCGAACAACACAATTACTCACCGCAGCCAATAAAAGCAGTGTATTCCATTGAACATCACGGAAAGATGGCGATATGAGTGCTTACGAACAGTGCCAGGCACTGTTCCAGGTGCTTTATGTAAACAACCAGTCTGCTCCTCCCCACAGCTGAAGGCATAGGAACTAGTATGATCCCCGTTGCGCTCTCGAGGAAAATAAGGCACAGGGAGGCTAAGTAAGCTGCCCGAGGTGATACAGCTCTAAGTGGCAGAACTGGCATTGAAATCAGGAATGGTGGGTCCAGACTCTCAAACACCTTCATGATATACTGTTAGGTGAAGGGACATGCCTGGGTTTTTTCCTTAAAGCAATTAAAGACAAAAGACATGCCTAGAAAAATCATTGGAAGGGAAAAATGATGTTGCCTGGTTCTCTCTGGGTGGCATCATGGGTAATTTCTACCTCTCCAGCATTTTCTAAGTTTGCTGTAATAAAATGTATTAATTTTATAGTAAGGAATACTTTTAAAAATGAAGATTTTGGTTTTTAAGCAGTTTTAGTTTCACAGCAACATTGAGTAGAAGGTACAGAGAGTTCCCAAATATCACCACTATCAAGAGCGGGGCAGTTGTTACAACTGGGGAACCGACACTGACACATCATGGTCACCCACCCAAAGTCCCTAGTTTGCATTAGGGTTCAGTCCTGCTGCTGTACATTCTCTGTGTTTGGACAAATGTATGATGACATGTCTCCAGCACTATAGCATCATACAGAATAGTTGCACTGCCCTAAAAATCCTCTGTGCCCCACCTAATCATCATTCCCTCCCCAACCCCTGACAACCGCTGATCTTTTTAATGTCTCTGTAGTTTTGCCCTTTCCAGAATGTCATAGAGTTGGAATCATATAGTGTGTAGCCTTTTCTGACTGGCTTCTTTTGCTTAGTAATATGCATGTAAGGTTCTCCATGTCTTTTTTATGGCTTAGTAGCTTATTTCTTTTTAGGGATGAATAATATTCCATCGTCTGGATATACCAAAGTTTACTTATCCATTCACCTACTGAAGGACATCTTGGTTGCTTTCAAGTTTTAGCAATTAGGAATAAAGCTGCTCTAAGTATCTGTGTGCACTTTTTTATGTGGACATACATTTTCCACTTCTTTGGGTAAACACCAAGGGCACAATTGCTAGTATAATGAGTATGCTTAGTTTGGTAAGAAACTGCCACACTGTTCCGAAGCTGCTCTACCGTTTTGCGTTCCCACCAGCAATGAACGAGAATTCCGGTTGCTCCACACCCTCACCAGCATTTGGTACCGTCAGTGTTTTGGATGTTGGCACTTTCATTTTTTAAAGAAAGAATGATGTCCCTGCCAGGCACTCCTTGGCCACCCCAGGGTCCTTTTGAGGATTCCTTGCTCTTCTTGGTGGTAGGTGCTGGTTGACAGGGCTGCCTGGCTCATGATGCCCCCCTCTCTGGGAACAGCTGCAATGCCCAGGGTGAGCCCTGAGTTCCCTCTGGCCCAGTTGATGGATCTGGGGAGCGAAATCGGACCTACCTCGGCCTGTCAGCTGCTCTCCCAGGTACCTGAGCATGGATGGAGCTTTCACAGGCTGCAGTCATAGGGGCTGAGTGGCTTTTGAACATCGCCCTCCAAAGAGCAGGGCTGTGCTGTGAACTATTCCTCCAGGCGGGCCCTCAGGCTGCACTGGTTCTGCACCTCCTGGACCTTGTTGTTTAGATCCCCCTCTTGGGTTTGACGAGCTGCTCTAAGATCTGTTCAATGAAGTCCTCTTTTGGGCTTGTTTAGCCAGAGACGGCTTCTGTCGTCTGCTACCATCGAACCGTAAGCCAATACCACTTCATTTCTTGTAACTGCAGCTAAATGATATAAGATATTACAGAAATTAAAAACCCATAAAATGCAGGCTGTAATTATGAAACATATGCCTTCCGGAGTTGTAACTTGAAAAACCCTATTAAAACACACGATCAAGAAACATTCCGTGTTAAGATAGCAGTTGCCAGAATAAAAAAAGAAAAGATCTTGGGGGGCCTGGGTGGCTCAGTCAGTTAAGCATCTGACTCTTGATTTTGGCTCAGGTTATGATCTCAGGGTCGTGAGATAGAGCCCTGTGTCGGGCTCTGAGCTTGGCAGGAACTGGCCTGAGATTCTCTCCCTCTCCCTCTGCGCTTCCCCCACCCTCCCCTCACGTGCATTCTCTCTCTCTCTTCCTTAAATAAATAAACCAATCCTTAAAAAAAGAAAAGATCTTGAGGCACTGTGGCAAAATGTCATCATTAAAAATCTCTATCTTATAGACATAATCATACAAAATGGCATATTAATAGTTACTCACTGTAGCATCATGTGCAAGACAAAAAAGCTGGAAACAACCTAAATATCGATCAATAAGTAACTAAATAAATGGTACGTCCATGCAGTGAGACGGTAGGTAGTTATAATACAAAGAATAAGGTCTTTAGTGACTGGATATGGAACAATCTCCAAAAATTATACAGTAAGAAAAGCGAGGTGCAGAACAGTGAGTCTAAAATCTGCCATGTATGTAAGGGGGGGGAAGAACCCCATGTATTTGCTTGTTTATGCATCAGGTATCTCTGCAAGGATGCAGTTTGTCACCATATATCCTTTTGTGCTTTGTGAAATTTTTCTAAATATTTAGAAAATGATTAGATATAACATTCAGACAGAAGAGAATTAAAACACGTATGTGCAGTTTTACTTATAGCAGAAAACAACACCCATGTAATTGCCACCCAGGTCAAGAAATATAATATTGTTGGGGCACCTGGGTGGCTCAGTCGTTAGGCATCTGCCTTCGGCTCAGGGCGTGATCCCGGCGTTGTGGGATCGAGCCCCACATCAGGCTCCTCTGCTGGGAGCCTGCTTCTTCCTCTCCCACTCCCCCTGCTTATGTTCCCTCTCTCGATGGCTGTCTCTCTCTCTGTCAAATAAATAAATAAAATCTTAAAAAAAAAGAAATATAATATTGTTGGAAAAATCTACAATTGATCAAAACTTCTACCCTTTTTCTGGAGCTTAACACACTTGACCTCCATTTCACTGCTCCTGTTGGATAAGTTACTGTTGTCTGGTATTGTAATTCTTGCCCTTCCTGTTTCTTAACCCCACATCTTACATTCAATGTTTACTTATATTTGCCCACGTAGTTACATCTTTCTTTGCTTTTCACTTGTGTTCTATCTCAAACCCCATATGAGCTTATTGCAATTTTTAAATGAATTAATAAGTATTTAAAAAATCATCACTCTTAATTTCTAATATGATAAATATCAATAAATATAACCAACCCAAACTAAAGCTCTTTGGGGTCTTCAATAATTTTTAAGAAGTGTAAATTGTTCCTGGGACCAAATTGTTTGAGAACCACTGGTGTAGTGGATTTTTACTATTTCACCAGTCACACCTTGATTTTCTCTCTTTCTGCAATGAATTGGGCGCACCCTGCCAGGTCCTCATCTACCTCTTGCCTTGGGTGTAAATGGAACAACACTTCAACAATTTCCTCGGCTTTCAGAAAGCTGGCAACTTCTATTTCTCCCCTTCTTTCTCCTCCTCCTCCTCCTTTCCCTCCCCCTCCTCCTCCTCCACCTCCTCCTCCTCCTCCTCCTTCTTCTTCTTTTTACTTTTGGGCCTTATTTTTTTTAAGATTTTATTTATTTAATAAGAGAGAGAGACAGAGAGAGAGCAAGAGCAGAGGAAGGGGCAGAGGGAGAGGGAGAAGCAGACTCCCCGCTGAGGATCCTGGGATCCTGACATGAGCTGAAGGCAGACATTTAATGGACTGAGCAATCCAGGTGCCCTGGTACTTAATTTTGTAATTGTGATAAAATATACATAACATGTAACTTAACATTTTAACTAGTGTTACAGTTCAGTGGCATCAAGTACATTGACGTTGCTGTGCGACCATCACTATTATCCATCTCCAGAACTTTTTCATCTTCCCAAACTAAAACTCTGTATCCATTAAACACTAACTCCTCGTTCCTCCTCCCCCAGCCCCTGGCAGCCCACACGTTACTTCCGGCCTCTATAAATCTGACTACTCTAGGTACTCATATGAATGGAACCATACGATATCTTTCCTTTTGTGTCCGGCTTATTTGACTTAGCACAATGTCTTCCAGGTTCATTCATGTTTTCGCACGTGTCAATACTCCCTTCCTTTTTAAGGCTCAATAATATTTCATTGTATGTGTAGATCAGATTTGGTTCATTCATTCATCAGTGAATGCTGGGGTTGCTTCTCTTAGCTATTGTGAATAATGCTGCTACGAACACTGGTGTACAAATAGCTGTTTGAGTTGCTCCTTCTCCTTCTTTTGGGTGTCGATCCCGACGTCGAATTATGCATCGAATGGATATTCCACGTTTCAGTTTTTGAAGAATTGCCGTATTATTTCCCGCAGGCGCTGCGCCATCTTACGTTGCCATATTTCTCCACATCCGTACCAACACTTGTTATGTTCTGTTCTTTTCATAGTAGCCACACTCATGGGCGTGAAATCATTGTGATTTCTATTTGCGTTTCCCTGATGATTAATGATATTGACATCTTTTCATGTCCTTATTGGCCATTTGTATCTTCTTTGGAGGAATGTCTACTTGGGTCTTTGAGCATTTTTGAATTGAAATTCTACATCGTTTGTGGAATTTATTGTTTCATTTTGTAATTGAATAGCCTTACAGACTTGCACAGTGCTGACCGACTGCCACTGGACGCTGCTTGGGACAAAGACCTCGACTGGGTGGCTATGGTTCTCCTGGTTTACACTTGCAAGAATTTCTCTAGAGTATGTACCCGGATGTAGAAATGCTGTTTAAATGAGGACTTTTTTTTTTCAAGATTTTATGTTTAAGTAATTTCTACACCCAACGTGGGGCTTGAACCCTTAGATCAAGGATCACATGTTCCACCAACAAAGCCAGCCAGACATCCCAAATGAGGCCTACTTTTTAAAGTGGTTAGTTCATTAGTCATTATTTTTATTTTCTGGGGACTTATGGCTTCTTCTTTTTTTTTTTAAGATATTATTTATTTGTTAAACAGAGAGAGAGACAGCAAGAGAGGGAACACAAGCGGGGGCAGAGGGAGAGGGAGAAGTAGGCTTCCTGCTGAGTAGGGAGCCCGATGCGGGGCTTGATCCCAGGACCCTGGGACCATGACCTGAGCCAAAGGCAGACGCTTAAAGACTGAGCCTCCCAGGCTCCCCGAGGACTTATGGCTTCTTATGAAAGTGATTTGGATAATGAATACTTAATGAAAGGACTCTGATGCAGTGTTGTGGGGTATTTCTGTTTGTTCGAACTGGTCTTCTGAAACACGGATACCTCTCCCTTCCTCTTAAAGACTTTCTTTTTTTTTTTCTTTTTTAGGAGGAGGAGATTTATTGAGCCCCTTCTTTTATACCAAGAACTTTCCTTATACCAAGTCACCTCTTTAATCCTTATGAACCTCCACCAAGTTCTTTTTTTCTCTCTTTTTTTTAATTAAATTTTATTTTTTTCCATTTTAAAAATTTTAAATTCTGTTGATTAACATATAATGTGTTATTGGTTTCAGAGGTAGAGGTCAGTGATTCATCAGTCTTATATAATACCCAGTGCTCATCACATCTCCTGCCCTCCCCAATGTCCATCACCCAGTTACCCCTTCCCCCCACTCCCCTCCCCTCCAGCAACCCTCAGTTTGTTTTCTATGATGAAGAGTCTCTTATGGTTTGTCTTCCTCTCTCATTTTGTCTTGTTTTATTTTTTCTTCTCTACCCCTATTATCCTCTATTTTATTTCTTAAAATCCACATACGAGTGAGATCATATGATAATTGTCTTTTTCTGATTGAATTATTTAGCTTAGCATAATGCCCTCTAATTCCATCCATGTCATTGCAAATGGCAAGATTTCTTTGTTTTTGATGGCTGAGTAGTATTCCATTGTATATATGGACCACATCTTCTTTATCCATTCATCTGTTTATAGTCATTGTTGCTATAAACATTGGGGTGCAGGTGCCTCTAAGACTTTCTTTTAGACACGCCCAAGGCTGGGCATCTCCTGACTCCAGGAGAATTAAGGATGAAGTTCTTGGAAGTAGGACTCACACCCCCAGATATTCTTCAAGTTTCAGCACAGACCACGAGCCGTGTTGCCGGAACACTGGGATCAGCCCTATTTCCGGGGCCTCATCCTGGAAATGGATCTGAATCCTAATCCCTAGGGCGGAGGAGGGGCTGGGCGTCTCAGCATGAAGGTCACGTTTAGGAAACTGAGAATGAATGTAAAAGCCCTGAGTGCTCAATATGTAGTCCCCATCATGTGAGGAACTATTCCAGATACTGAGAATTCCAAACCCCCTACCCTCATGGAACTTCTGCTGTGAACGATGGAGACCATGAGTCATTTCTGGGAAGGATAACGCCGCAGCTTCTCTCTGTCTGGCTTTGATCTCTAGCTCATAGTTTCCAGGCCTCTTGGCGAAAGGGCCTCCACATACTGCTGTCTCTCTCCCTACTTACATGTTCAAACTTTGATTTTCTGATGCTCATTGTAGTAGACTTAGGATATAGAGAAATCAGAGTTTGTATCTTACATCGTATATAAATTTGAATCATATGCTTTTGAGGTAGAACAATACCCAAAAGAATCACTTCCCTTTAAGTGCAAGACTTGATACATGAATTGTACTTTCCATTGAATCCTATTGCAAGCCAGGCTTGAATTATTTGAAGTCCTAAGAAAGCCTTCCTGGTATAAAATTTGAGATGACCCCTGGCCAGGCACATATTGGTGTATTCTCTTCCCTTCCCACTTCCCTCCATTGCCCACCCCGGTTTGTTGTGATGGAGGGGGTAAGGTGGTAGCCTGTAAGCTGAGTGACTTGCTTGGCTCACTTCACCTCCGTCTCCTCAGTTGAAGTAGTACCTGGATCCATTTCACAGAACTGTCTGGAGGCCTGAATGGGCATAAGACTCTCAAGGGCTCAGTGCACAGCAGACTAAATAACATCTGACAGCTGGAAAACAATGATCATTAGATAATATGAAATAATATATACCATAGTATATAATATAAAATAATAAGTATATACTATTTTTTTACATACTTGAGATGGTCCTGGAAGCACAGTTTTCATCTTGCTTTCTTTCACTTGGAAATATATCTTGGACAGAGCCCCCTTTTTCTAAGGCTAAGTCCTGAAATACAGGACACCATGATTGATTTTGGGGGTGCACTGTAAAATTGTCAAATATAGTATTTTATATACATAGACAAAATAATATTATAATTTGCAAAATTCAGTTGACCATTTAAGATTTATGCACTTCACTGTAAGTCATATCTCAATTGAAAAGTTAAATAATAAAATAAAAATAAAGAGCATATATATGTATAAAGAATAATCAAATGAACTCATTGAGTACCCATCACCCAGACCAAGTACTTCACAAGACCCCACTGAAAGCTCCCTCCTTTTGCATTCCTCATTCTCTCCCCAGAGGCAACCACTATCTCAATTTTGAGTTAATCATTCACTTGCTTTTCTTTTTTTTTGAAGAGTTACTTATTTGAAAGAGAGAGAGACAGCATGCACATATGCATGCAAGTGTGGGGGGAGGGGCAGAGGGAGAGAATCTTCAAGCAGACTCCCTGCTGAGGGCAGACCCTGCTGGGGCGGGCTCTATCCCCCAGCCCATGAGATCACAACCCAAACTGGAGCCACGAGTCGGAGGCTCAACCAACTGAGCTTTGCACGTGCCCCACACTTACTTTTCTTTATAGTTTTGACATCTCGGTACACATCCTGACTAACACATCATTTGTTTTGCCCACTTTCACCATTATGTAAATGGAATCGCATTGTCTATATTCTTCAGCCACTTGCTTCTTTTGCTCACCTTTGAGCATTGATTCATCTTTGAGATTGATTCATGTTGACAAGTGTGGTACCTTCATTTTCACTGTTGTATAATATTCCACTGTGTCAATCTCCTACATCTTGTTTATCCATCCAACTATTGATAAACATTTGGGTTGTTTCTAGTCCATACTATTACACACAAGGCTATTTTGAGCTTAATTACATAATTACATATGTCTCCAGGTACACATACATAAGAATATCCCTGGGATATGTGCCTAGAAATAGAATTACTGGTTCTAGGGTGGGCTCGTATTCAACTTTACTAAGTTGTGCCAAACTGTCTTCTAAAGTCTTTCTGCTTGGTCGCACCTCTTCCAGGGGAATAATTCCCTTGATGCTTACTCTCCCAATTTCTGGTACTCATGGCTAATTTTTGCCAGTCTGGTGGGTGAGTTATAGTATGTCATCATGACTTTTTGTTTGTCCCTGGGAGTGCAGTTTTAAATAGAGCAGCCAGTGTCAGCCTCATGATAAGGACATTTGAGTAAAGACTTAAAATAGATGAGGCAGGACAGCTGGGTGGCTCAGTCGGTTAAGCATCTGCTGTCAGCTCAGGTCATGATCCCAGGGTCCTGGGATCAAGTCCCGAGGTGGGCTTCTTGCTCAGCGGGGAGCCTGCTTCTCCCTCTGCCTGCCACTCCCCTGGCTTGTCTCGCTCTCTCTGACAAATACATAAATAAATAAAATCTTTTAAAAAGCAAAAACAAAACAAAAACCCCCAAAAAACAGATGAGGCATTAGCCACGAAAATAATCTGAAAGAATGTCATTCCAAGCCAAGAGAATAGCCAGTGTAAGGGCCCTGAGGCAGAAGTGTATAACAGGTTTGTGTGACAAACAACAAGGAAGCCAGAGAGGCCTGGAGTACAGCGTTGAGGAAGAATTTTAGGATTTCATTATATATTCTGCATACTCATGTTTTGTTGGCTACATGCTTGTAAATATCTAATGTAGAAAATCTTTTCCTTTAAGCTTATGCTTTTTGGAGTCATATTTAAGTAACCTTTTCCTAGCATAAGATCATAAAATATTTTCTTACATCGTCTTCTAAATGTTACATAGGTTTGCTTTTCACATTAACCCTGATTTAATTTTTGTGAATGGTGTGAGGTAGGGGTCTAATTTCATTTGTTTTTTGTCTCATGAAGCAGTATTTTATAGGAAAGTCCACCCTTTCCTTACTGATCTTCAAAAATAACTGTGTTGTGGATCTTATATGTACAGATCTGATTTTAGGGGCCCTGTTCTGTTCCATTAGTTTATTTGTCTGCCCTTGTGCCAATACCACACTGGGTTAACTACCATAGCTTTAAAAGCCCTGTTATAGGAAAAGATCCTCCCCACCTTATTTTCCTTACTGAAGAATATCTTGGCTTTTCTTTACAGTTCCATGTGAGTTTTCTCATCAGCTTGTCAAGCTACACTATACACATTTGCACTACTAGCATTTTGATTGGGATTGCATTGAATCTATATAATACTTAGGGACTTTTTAAACCATCATTTCTTTCTTTCTTTCTTTTTTTTTAGGATTTTATTTATTTATTTTTCAGAGAGAGAGAGTGCAAAAGCAGGGGGAAGGAGCAGTAGGCAGAGACTGCATCCCAGGACCCTGGGATCATGACCTGAGCCAAAGGCAGACACTTAACTGACTGAGCCACCCAGGCGCCCCTAAACCATCATTTCTTTATTTACATGTTTTAAACTTCAAATCTTTCCAGGTGGCTCTTGAGGTGCTTAGCTAGGTGGCTAGGAAATCTGAATCATGGAAATAAGTCAAATAACGACCAGCGCGGACAAACATGGTGAAAACTGAGCCTCATATTTGCCTGGAGTTGGAGAAAAGGGGAAACTCTTCTTTTTCATTTGTAAGGAAAGAGCTAACCTAAGGTCATGACAAGGTATGTTTCCTATTGTTGCAACTACACGAGGATTTATGACGGGCCACAGAAGAACAATAATGGATGATTACTGTTGCATTCATTGAAAATGAGAACTCCTTTCTATCTAGCAGCTTTTATAAAAGACCTCCACTAAAAAGCTGAGGACAGAGGAAACCAGTTTGGGGTGGGGTGGAGCTAATGCGAGTCAACGCTGCACTTGGGATTTCTGTAAACTGGAGTTTGGGTGCAGTGGGGATAGTTGAGGGTGTACCGGAAAGAAGAGGGCTTGGTGTTAGAACTCAGCTTGGCTACTTCCTAGTTATTGGGACAACTCACAAAATCTTTGAAAGCCTCACTTTCTTCATCTGTAAAATGGAGCCCATGAGGATCAATTAATTGTGAGGCTTGGATGGCTTCACACAGACGGGGCTGGCGGAAAGGCTGGCACACTTTAAACCCCTATTGAGGCTAACTGTGGGACCTCAAGGTGGAGCTTAGAGTACGGACAGACAGATGGACTGTTTCTGAATAGTCCCCCCAAATTTCTCTTCTCTCCTATGGCGGTACTGGCAGGCACTGGGTGGTGTAACCCACAGGGATGGCTTTGTGGTCTGTGCCACACTCTGTGTCCCGGAGACCTCTCCCCATCTCTCCCCTCTCGGTTTTACCTCTTTCTGCCCTCTCCCCTGCTCCCAGGGTCCCCAAGACTGCCTGGCTTGTGCTGTAGCCACTATATCACTGCAAACATGCAGAGACCCTGAGATGGAAAAGCAGGGCCCAGAGAGAGGAAATCTGACTCCAGTTTCTCCCAGGCGCTCAAAAGCCAGAGCCTGTGCTGTGCTGCAACTTGCCAGATGACGAGAATCACCTGGTTATAAATGCGGTTTTTTAGGGCCCCGTCCCTGGGAGTCCAATTCAAGGGAGACGGGGCAAGCAGGGATTTGGGTTGGTCCCAGCCTCCAGCAGTTTGTGTCTTTAGGCAAGTTGGAGAGCTGCTGAGAATGGTTCAAAGCCAGAGCTCTGCAGGCATCATCTGATTCAAGCACAGGCTCCCCCGGTCCGCACTGGCAGAGTGGCCTTAGATAGGCAATGTCCTTAACTTCTTTGGGTTTCAATTTCCTCCTTAGGAAACAACAGAATGAGATTTGCAGGTTTAGCACTTAGCCCTGGGCCTGGCACAAAGCAAGCAAGAACAGATGTTAGGCAGTAATCTGTGTTGTTATCCCGTGCAGCTGTGGGTTGGAGCAGGGTAGCGAGCCCGTGGTGCCTCTGGGTGACCAGCCTGTGAGGGGTGCTCATTTTCCACCCTGTTCTGCAGTAAGGTCTCCTGAGATGCAGCACAGTGGCGTGAGGGGGTCCAGATTGGCCCCCTGAAATCCCAGCTGCTATGCCTGCCCCACTGTGAGATCTTGGGTGGGTCACATCTCTCTGTGCCCTTTTCCTCTTCTGCCCAAAGTGAAGAATAATTGTGCCTATCTCATAGGCTTGTTATGCCTGGCACATAAAAGCCTTCTAGCTGATATTACTACTGTACTATTTAATCAATTGGCAAACACTTCGTGGTGCCTACTCTTTGAACTGGGGCTGGAATGGTGCTGAGCACTCAGGCTTCAGAGCCAGCCTACTCTGAAGTTTTTAACCCAGCTCTGGCACTGATCAGCTGTGTGACCTTGGGGGAGTTATTCCTCTTTTTTTTTTAATGTTTTTATTTTTAAGAGTTTTATTTATTTATTTGAGAGAGAGTGAGAACGAGAGAGATCACAGAGAGAGAGGGAGAAGCAGACCCGCCACTGAGTAGGGAGCCTGGTGTGGGTCTCAGTCCCAGGACCCTGGGATCATGACCTGAGCTGAAGGCAGAAGCTTAACCAAATGAGCCACCCAGGCACTCCTACTCTTCTTTTTTGAACCCAAGATTGATTCTTCATCCATTTCCTCAGTAGGACTCAGAGATGTGAAAGAGGATTAGATGGGTTCACTTTGTAAAGAGCTCAGGACAGTGCATGACGTGCGGTAAGCTCCAGCAGTGATAACTAAATGAAATCCAAGCCGTAGACCCCCTTTCAAGGAGCCCAGTATAAGGAGCAAGTAGGCAAGACCTGGGGACTGCGACTCCCACACAGGGGCGTGGGCCCTCGAGGCTAGGCGCTTGGCTCAGGAAGGGCGGGCTTTCCAAGGAGCAGGGCAGAGTTTCTGGCTGGTGTCAAGTTCTCTGGTCGGCTGAGAGCCCTAAGGGTTCTGTGTGTTCTTTTATTTATTTTTATTTATTTATTTATTTTTTTAAAAAGATTTTATTTATTTATTCGACAGGATAGAGACAGCCAGCGAGAGAGGAAACACAAGCAGGGGGAGTGGGAGAGGAAGAAGCAGGCTCCCAGCGGAGGAGCCTGATGTGGGGCTTGATCCCAGAACGCCGGGATCACGCCCTGAGCCGAAGGCAGACGCTTAACCGCTGTGCCACCCAGGTGCCCTATTTTTATTTATTTTTTATTATGTTAGTCACCATACAGTACTTCATTAGTTTTTGACGTGGTCTTTTAAAAACAGGGATTGAGGGATGCCTGGGTGGCTCAGTCAGTTAAGGGACTGCCTTTGGCTCAGGTCGTGATCCCGGGTTCTGGGATCATGTACGTATTGAGCTCCCCGCTTAGCCGGGAGCCTGCTTCTCCCTCTGCCTGCTGCTCCCCATGCCTGTACTCTGGAGCTCTCTCTCTGGCAAATAAATAAATAAATAAATAAATAAATAAATAAATAAATAAATAAATATCTTTAAAAAAAATAAACACAGGTATTGAGATACACAACATGGCTTTGATTTAAAGGGTATCTATACAAAATAAGAAGATGGGAGCTATTCTGATTTGGCAAAACTTTATCTGCTGCAGGGGAGAGGACATCCGGGCCAGAACAGGGCCTGACCGGGAGGGATGAAGTGTCCTGGGCCTCTCTTTCTCGGGAGGGCGAATAGGGGAGGGGGTACACGCACCCGGGTCGGGTCCCTCCATCGCCAGCCTGCGCTGGGTGGCGCCGCGCTGCGGGAACCACCGCACCCACCCCAGCCCGGGGAAGCTAGATTTTTTTCTATTTAATATCATTGTGTATCTCTCATTGTTTTTTTTTAACTGCGGCGTCCTTTTTGCTTTTTAAAAATTAAATATAACTAGTACCCTATGTGTTCCCCCTGGCGTTTCGGGAATGCGGGGCCAGCCTGAGCCACCCCAATCTCTGCGCGCTTGGATACATCGCAAGTGACCGGCACTTATCTATTTTTTACTTTTCTGTGCTGTTTGAATTTTCTCACTGCGCGCGTCGTTTATGTAATAATTGAAAAAACAAACACTACCGATTTAACTTGGGAAGGGATCGCTGTGTAAACGCGGGCGTTGTTAGTTTAGGATACTTCTGACCCTGCGGTCCCCCGCCCCCTGGCTCCCAGATCTGACACCCTGGCGAGAGCAGTCTGTGCCTGCGGGCTGGCCTACAATCTCCCAAAGCTCCACGCACTCGTTTGCCCCGTAATGAGCCTGAATATGAAGCCTGACACCTTCACGCTACTGGTGAGAGTGGGGCAGGCCCTGTGCCTTGGCCAGAAGCAGGGTCCCGCTGCGTCTTTCAGGAAGAGAGCGACCCAACGTGGCAGGCTCTCGTTTCTTCAACACGCCACCCCCTCTGCCCTTCGGTAAATCCTGATGGGTTTCCCAGCTCCACACTAGGGGAATGTATGACCTTGACCTTGGGCCCTCAGTTTCATGGTCTGCAAATTGAGATGGATTAGAGAACTCCTATAAAGCATTTAGCCTGGAGTCCCAGCGGTTGGTGAGCCCGAGGCCAACTAGCCATTGTTATCTGTTTGTGAGAGACATTGGGGTCACTCAGCTGGTCCCTGAAGGGACATGATAGAGAGAGAGTCATCTCAGAAAAATCCTGGCAGGGATTCACCAGGCTGGCTCAGTCGCTTGAGCATGCAGCTCTTGATCTCAGGTGGTGAGTGCAAACCCCACCTTGGGAGTAGAGAGTTTACTTAAAATAAATAAGTAATTAAAAAAAAAAGAAAAAGAAAAATCCTCACGATATAATGTTAAGTGAAAGAAATATTTTCTCTAATGTTACTGTAGACTTGTGTAAGATGAAAAAGGCCAACAGATGTGCAGGACTCCAGGGGGTTGTGGGCTAATATATTGACCTGATTAACAGCGAGAACGTGGGTGAGTTCCAGACAGAAGGATTTCCCTAGGTGTGTGAGTTAGGCCACCTGCAGGCCAGGGACGCATGGTAGGAGAGCGCAGTCTGGTTTCAGAGCTGGTCTGATGGCCTGGTGGATCCTCAGTGTGCCCCTCTGTGAGATGGGACCAAGGCACCCATCACCGAGAGGGATAGAGAGCACTGAGAGCGCTGGAGGTAAAGGCTCGCTCGAAGCGGGGTGATAGGCCCAGAACGTGCAATGCTGGGCCTGAACTGAACACATTTTCCTCCCTGGGGGCGCTTGCCAGCTGAGCTTGGACTTTACAGCAGAGGGAATAAATCTTGGGGCCCAGAGTCAAGCCCTGGCTCAGCCCTTTCCCCTCCTTCGTGGAGCTGAGTGCATAACCCCGAGATGGTCGATTGTGTGCTCGTGGTGGTGTCCAGCTCATCACCTTGCTCGGCTCTGGCAGGCGGTGGAAACTCCTGGCATCTTCCCCTCTTCCACCAGTGGGTGTGGTGAGCCTGGGGGCAGCACTTACCTGAAGAGGCAACAAGACAGGCACTGGAAGAGCTGCACGGCCCGGCATGGCAGGAGGAAGGCTCCTGGTTGCACCAAGCCTAACTCTTCCCGGCTTTAGGCAAGAGGCACTTTAAGTCACATTTGGTCTCTGAACGCCACAAGCAATGTTTTGGCTGTGACCAGGAGCTCTAGGCCAAATGGCTTAAGTCCTGAGAGGCCAGCCTAGTGCTTCCTGGGGAAAATCTCAGAAAAACCCGTATTCCACAGGAACTCAAAGCTCCGACTCCCTCCCACTTTCATCCCTTTCAAAGAAGTGCAGTTAATTCCTCCTGGCCCTGGAGGCTGGGGATAGAGGAGTCTGAGGTCAGGTCTGAGACCCAGTGGACTGGTGGGACCTGGGCTCGGGCAAGGTATTCTGGTTATCCTCATTTTACAAACAGCGTGTTCAGCGCGCAAGTCTCACAGCAAGCAGGTTTTTAGCTTATTTCCTCGAGCCTATTTTCTCATTTGTAAAACCTGAACAGTAGCATTTGTTGATCAAGACGATGGCAAAATTCATTAAATGCAGAGAGGAGAGGACAGCCATCACGTTTGGGTGGGAGGTTCCCTGCCCATGTGAATTCTTGTGGCCGAGCCACAGCTGGAGGGGCAGTTGACAAGACACCTCTCCGTGGAGCCCACCAGCTGGTGAGGCTGGGGCCACAGGACCCCAGGCCTTCTTCCTGGTTGGGCAAGGGAATTCAGGGAAGCTTAACAGGAGTTTGGGTTCTAGGTTTTCCCGTCTGTAAAATGGAGTAAGATGTTCTTTGAAGCAGGATGAATTATGGTGTGCTCCCGTTGCAGAGGGCCCAGGTCCCTTTGCTCTCCATGTAATGCCCAGCACCTCAACTGTGCCTGACATGCAGTAGGGTTCGAGGAAGTAAGAGTGGGGAGCTCTGGGCAAGTGCCCTCTGTCTGTGAAGTGAGACCTGGAACGGAACCTCTCTTCTACCACTACTGGCTGTTTGCTCAGGGGCAGGTCATCAAGCCCCTGCAGGCCTCCGTTTGCTAAACTTTAAAATAGGACCTCTTTGGGGGGAAGTTATTGAAGATTACGTGAGACAATGCCAGGAAGTATCTAACAAAGGACCCGGGACGAGTTTATTACTATTATTACCGATTTGCTCAGTGAATGCCTGTACCTGCGGCTCAGCCGGCAGCCCGGCTCTGCTTTCTCAAACGCAGTTCTGAAGCGCCGCAAGCTGAAAGAAGGACACAGGCGGGATCAGCGCACTCTCTTTAATGAGAAGGGGATCCCCATTTCTTACAGCAACAGGTAAAAACATAAATACGGGTGGGTGGGCAGCGGCAAGGCAGCAAGGGCCCGGGCGCCGGGCCCAGGCTCGAAGAAAGGTGCACCCGGGCTCCTGGGCCCAACTGGCCCATGTTTAGCCGGTTGGGGGTGCCCGTGAGCGTTTGGAGGGCACTCGGGGGGCGACGGCTAAGGCACCAGGCTGCGGGATCAATCGCCGCAAGCTCTGTAAACGCGGCCACAAACTCTCCCGCGCTTGGGGACAAAGGCGCCTGGGACGGAAAGAGCTCCGAGGCCCCTGCGGGAGTGAATGTGAGATCCAAGGGACGTGGAGACACGTCAGGGGCCCTCCCTCCCCCGAGGCTCAGTGTCCCTCTCTAGAGCTGGGATCGGTGGCGGCGCCCCAGGTAGGGCCCTTCCCTACCAGGCTCGGATACCGTGCAGCGTGGACACTCCCGAGTTGCCCTGCGGGATCCCGGAGCTCTGCACCGCGTTCAAGTCCCCGACGCCAAAGTTCACGAAGTTGTTGTTGGTGGCGGCCGTAGCCGACTGCGCCGGGGGCGGACCGGCCGGGTAAGCAGCGGCGCAGCTGTAGCCAGGGTTGCAGGCCGCGCTGCCGTAACCCGGGTAGGCGGGGTAGGCGTTGTAGCCGTAGGCATTGAGGCCCACACCGTACGCTGGCGCGTAGGGCGCCGAGTCCCCTAGGCAGGGCTTGCCGTCGCGCACTAGCACTGGCACCGCGATCCTGCGGGCCGGCGGCGGCGGCGGCGGGGGCAGCCCCACCAGCTCCAGAGTCTGGTCCTGCCGCTGCCGCTTGCACTTGTAGCGCCGGTTCTGGAACCAGATCTTAACCTGCGTGGACGTGAGCTTCAGCACGCTGGCCAGCTGGTCGCGCTCAGGCGCCGACAGGTACCGCTGCTGCTTGAAGCGCCTCTCCAGCTCGTAGACCTGCGCCTGCGAGAAGAGCACGCGCGGCTTCCTCCGCCGTCGCGCCCGGGGTCGCTCCGCGCCGTCGGCCTCCGGCTTCTCCAGCTCCACCGCCTTCTGCAGTGAGCACAGCTCTGCGGGGAAACAGAGGGGCAGAGGGACGCTCGGTCAGGTCAGAGCCGCCCGATCCGCGGAGCGCCTGGCGGGTAATTAGCCCTAGTGGGTGTCATCCCGTGCTGCCTGGAGCGCCCAGCTGGGCGCCACGGACAGCTCTGTTTCCAACCTGCAGTCAATTAGCATTTGTTGAATGCTTACTATACGCCAAGCATGGCTCTAGGCATGTAGAACCTAACACAAGGGAGGTCCGTGCCCTCGGGGAGTTCAGATTCTGGTGTGGGAGATGGGCAGTGATTTAAGATTTCAGGCTGCAAAGAAAATAAAACCGGATGATGCCCGGGGGTGAATTAAATTAGGGCTACAGTGGTTTGAGAATTTAAATGAAGGGAGACCAAGGCCTCTCTCCAGGATCAGTCACACTGTCTCAAAATTATGGAACGCTGAAGAAACACAAGGTGTTGGTTTGCTGATCGAAGACTCCCGCGCAGCCGCCACGGGGTTTGTTCAGCGCCCAAGAAGCCGCGGGTGGGCAGGCAGCCTCGGATCCTGCCCTGCCCGCCTACTCGAGTTGGATTCGAATTGGTAGCGGTCAATTGAATTGACCCGCCGGCAGCTGTCCCCAGGCCTTCCCTCTGCTCCTAGACAAACATTTCTAGGCTAGAAAGATCTCTTCTGGGTTCACGGCGGCCCTTCGCCCAGCGCACCCTGCCACCTCGGATTCGCGCGGACCCTGTGTTGGGACAAGGTCTTCCCAACGTGCCCATTCTGCGGCCCCGCACGCCTCTCCCCTCTCCCCAACCCGGGGCTGGCTTGTGCGACGATCCCATCACCTTCTGCGGTCCTCTCCTCCATTGCCTCTAGACTTGAGTCGCGCAGCATTTTCTATTTTCCAGAAGAGAACCCCTCGACCCTGGTAGCGTCTAATCAGCTGCTAATCAGTTCCCAAGAGTCCGAAGTATCTCGTTTTTAAATCAAGGCCTTTGTGCCCACAGATTCCACTGTCCTGGCACAAAGGAGGAAAAGCCCCAGAAACCCGGGTTGCGGGTGGGATAGAGAAGGTCCTGGACCCTTCTCCAGTTGTGAGCAAAAGCTTGTCTGGCATGTGGCATTTTAACTTCTGTTTAGCTGCTTTCGGCAGATCCTGAAAAAGACCCTTAAATCCAAAAGGGATTTTTTAAAAACCCCAAAACCCTGATATAGAGAATATCTCGTTATCTGTTATACTACAAACCGATCGCTAACTTCGTTGAGCAAGGCTGCTGCCTCCTGGGGCTTTGTTAGGCCAAATAAAAAATTGTATTTCTCTTGTTTCTGATCGTCTCAATCCAGCATTTCTTCTAAACCTCCGATTGGACGCGGGGCTCAGGGGCCCTGACTACGACCTCGCTTCTCACACTCGGAGCCCCCTGTGTTCGGCCCTCCGCCCAGGCACTCGCGTCTCCTCCACCCAGGCCAGAATTTCTCGGCGGCGGTTGGGGACACAAAAGCGACCCCAGGAGGGAGAAGGGGCTTGTGTTTCCTCCTCACCTTTCTTATCAGCTCGAGGGTCCTTGGCGGGGTCGGGGTCGCCATAGGCACGCGGATAGAAGGCGGGGGCGCCTGGGAAGGCAGGAGCACACTTGGCGGGCGAGGGCGCGGGGCCCAGCTCGGCGCGTAGCTCCGGCAGGGCGGGCGCGGCGGCCTCCGGCCCCGCGTAGGCCTCGGGCTTGAAGGCGGCCAGCATGCAGGAGGCGGGCGCCAGCGTGGCCTCCAGGCGCGCCGAGAGCTCCCCGGCAGCCAGGCTGCGCTGCTGCTGCTCCAGGTTCAGGATGTCTTTGACCGAGAACGGCGTGGGCGTGAGCGCAGGGCTGGGGAACATGGTGGCAGCGCGCGTCTCACAGCGCCAGGTGGGCGGCAGAGAGCAGCGCTGCCCACGGCCTTTGGCAGCCTCCCTGCATGGTGCCCGCCGCCCGCCCGCGCACCCGCCTTCCAGCTCGGGTTGTGGCCAGGCGGCAGGTAGTGCGGAGCACAAGGGGCAGCAGAGGCGGGACCAGGCCAGAGGAGGGGGACTCAGCCTGCCATTGGGCCAGGGGCCCCGATGACAGGAGCGATGAGCAGTTTCGTGTCACCTAATATAGTCATAGGGCTCAAAAAAAAAAAAAAAATCCTGTTCAGCTTTTTAAAGGGGCCGCGAGGCATTTGGAAGGCTCTCCCATTGCTCCTGCAGCCTGACATTTCTCCATAGTACTAGCCTGAAAACCCCATCGAAGAGCATACCCGGGAAAGGACCTGATTCTTCTCCAAATCTGGCCTCTGGGTGGATCTGGGATTTGAAGAAATTTTCCTCAGCACCTAAAGCAGAATGGGAGAGTGAAGGATTGGTGTGGGATCTGGAGGAGGGGAGTCACTTCCAGGAGTCTTAAAGGCTTTTTTATGCAAGGAAGAGTTTGTATAAGAAGAGAAGCATGGGGGAGAAGGTTTGCTTTGGGGTGATGACAGGAGGGGGAGATTCTGGACAATTTTGGGGTCCTGTTTGGCTTGACTTACAGGGCCAGTCCTGCCCCGGTAGTCCCCCTTTCCCCAGCAGCCCAGTCCCTGGGGGCAAGGTGGGTGGTTATGGGGTGGTGGGTGGCCACCTTCTATAATAGTAGTGCAAGTTATACACACACACACACACTCCAGGGGGCGTCAGTCACTATCAATCTCCTCTTAAAGAAATGACCCTCCCCTTAATAATGAAACAAATCCAGAATCCCACCCAGTAAGCTCAGCTTCCTAGAAGAGATCTGTCTTCTAGGGCATCCTGGCTTCCAGCCGCTTAGTTGATCCTTTTTTGGGACCCACCATTCCTGCCTCTCACTTGCCCTTGCCCCTTTGCCTAGTAGCAAGGCTTCCAGGCCTCTGTGGCCCCAGGCCCACTGGCGTGGCCCAGGTTTAGCTCTCAGGCAGGTGGGGCTCCCTGGAGCCCAGCCTGGCCCGATTTCTCAGAGGTCTCTGGGCTGGGTCCTAGTTGGGAACCTGGTGGCAGCTGATCCAGGTGCTCCGGGGAAGGGCAAGGCCAACCGGGTGTTAATTTTTAGCCCTGGGGTCAGTAAGGTAGGGAATCTCCTGTCAGACAAATGGAGCTGCGGGGCAGATCCTGTGCTGATCCCCCTCACCCCTCTGGATCCCTTGGGAGATCTGATGACAGCTTGGGCCATCCCCTCTCCCCCAGAACACTGCAGAGAGGCAGTTTATTTTGTGTAGTTTCAGGATCCAGGCAGGTAGAATGGCCCCCAGGTTAAGGTCGCCTCCTTACTCTATACCTGGGGTTGGCAAGGCTTGTCAGGGGAAAAGCTTCGATTTTCACAAGCCACGACCCAGGTTTGTGATGGGAAGGTGCAGGTGGGGCTCGGGTCCTTGCTAAGAATGGAGACTTGGACGGCTCGGTTCTTAGTGGAAGATGAGTTGGGGACTAGGGAAGAATTGCTTGGACTAGAAGAAAGGTGCGCCGGGAGCGGGGGGGGGGGGGGCAAAGGCAAGCCAAGGCCGCAGCTCACAGCCCGCAACTCTGTAATTCGCGCTCAAAGTGCCAAGGAAAAGCACACAGTAGAGGGACACGGTGGTGTCTGTCCTGAACATGGACCTTTGGGTGCTCAGGCGGGACTACGAGCCTTCCGGCAGCGCCGCCGGGAAGGATGCAACCCGAGTAAGCACGGGCCTAACACTAGGACCTCTACAGCGGCTCATCAAATCCATACTTCTAGGACCTGTGGCCTCCGGGCTAGGGCGATGGAGTGTGGACCACTGCGCGGCTCTCCCGGAGGCTCAGAGCACTCAGACCCCGACTGCTGGAGCCAGGCGCCAGCACCAGGCCTGGGCCTTCGCCACGGAATCTCGCTTCGAATTTTCTAGCCAGGGTCTATGCGCAGTTCTGGAATTGTTAGCTGGGTTTGTGGAGAGCTGCCTTTTTCAAATGTGCGTGTATGGGGGGGGGGCGGGGGGTGGAGCTCTCAAGCCCTAGGAACCCTTCTCATCTACCCACCTCCTAAACCTCCAATTCGAGAATTCGCGTTCTCCCACGACGGACCTGCAGATCAGTGGCCTCTCTTCCTCCCTTCCTCCCCATGCTTTTGGACAATGTTAGTTATTGCCTTCAACTACCCAGGCTTGGGGGCCTAGCTCGCCTTTGAAGATTTTGGGGGGGAGTGGGAAAGGATGCCTATCGCCTAGGCGGTGACGTCTGGCAAACGAGCCACATCCGATTCAATTAAATGTCTCATTCAAAAGAGCCCTGAGCGAGGGTCCTGGGAGCGCTGTTAAGTGAATGGGCTGGTCGGGCGGCTTGCGATGACAGTTTGAAAGATTAGTGTGAGCCGACGCCTGAAATATTACCGTTTAATGGGGGACATCGAGGCTGCATCCGGGATCCCTGTTTTTAGTTTTTAGGGTTTTTTATTATTATTATTATTATCATCGCTGTGTGTGTGTATGTGTGTGTGTGTGTTTAAGAGATAGTTCTAGAGGAAGAAAAAAAAAAACCCCACAAAACCCTGGCATTTCCTCTGCAAAACAAGGCCTAAGATTTATCACCTATTTTCGGCTATGGTTCCCAGGACTGACAGATAGACCTGTGGGTCAGGTGTCATGAAAAGGGGAGGAAAGAAAATCTCCCTTTTCGGACGAAGTGACTTCTCCATTCCCTCTACTCTCGGTGAATCCGGTAATAATTTCCCTTGGCTCTAAAACAGGCCTTAGCGTTGCCGAAGAGAGGAAATCCAGGCAAAAGTGAAATTGGGGCGACCCACGCTGGTCTCCACAGAGAAATATCCAAGAGCAATTGCTAACTTTTATTTGCAGTTCTCACTTTCTGAGTAAAACTTTTTGTTTTCTTTAAATAGAAGTTGCAGTGGCTGGGGGTGGGGAGGTACGAAACTTGATTCTCCAGCCTCACTAGGGACACATCTTCCTTCCCAAGGGCGGCTGACCCAACCTGGCCGCCTCTCTAAGCCGCACTTTGGCCAAACCAGCAGGACAAACAAACAGCCTTCAGCCTAGAGAAAAGGAAAGAGAGAGAGAGAGAAAAGGAGGCAGAGAGGAGAGCTCGAAAATGTATTCATCTGTTTCCTTGCCTTTTAAAGAATTGGGCCTCTGAGTCAAATTCCAGATGACTTGGGCGCATTCTCCGCGCATAAAATATTATTAATTGAAAAAGCGATCGGCACGGCCCAAGCCGGCCCCCCTTTCCTGCAATCAGCAGGGCCCGCCGCAAAAGGTATATATGATTAATTGAAAGATAAGCGGGAACTATCACCGGGAATGTCATTAATGCGCCGGGGAGACGTCCATTGGAGACAGGCGGCGTTATCCGCGGCTTTATCTTCAACAACGCCTCGCTCTCCGCCCGCGCCGGGGAAACAGATGGGGGTTTCTGTCTGGGACGCTCGCCCCATGTTTATATTTTGGGAAGAATCGCAACTCGTGGGAGTCCCCGGCGGGCCCCCTGATAAATGAACATTAGCACTTTTTCGGACTACTGTATCAACAAAGGGGCTGCGGCGCGGCAATAATTGGCGAGAAAGCAAACAGAGGGCCGAGAGCGCGCCTCTGCTCTTCGTCCGGCTGATGGATGAGCAGCGGTGGCTGCGGGCCCGGCTCCCGGCCCTCAACCCGGCTCCGCGGTCTGGCTGCGGGGCCCCTCCGCCGCCCTGGCTTCCTTCCGGGCCCGGGGTTGGGGGCGGGGGACGACTCTGAGGGCTACCGCTCTAGTCCTTGGCTCCTGAAGACTCCAGGCTGCTTCCATGGCCCTGGATTTTTGCTGCCCCGGGACTCGCCTCATTCAGGTGGCTCAGCGGGTATCAAATCCTCCTTTTGCCACTGTTTCTAGAGCTCTCACTGGGCGAGCCACACACTCTCACCTATGTCATCGCTGATCTACTTATCTCAAGTACTAGGCGGAGGAGAAAGAGGCTCAGAGAAGTGAGGTGACTTGCTCAAGGTCACACAGATGGAAAGTGACAGTGTTAAGATTCGAACCCAGGACTCACAACAGAGTCGCGAATGTTTTCTTCTGTTGCACGTCGCTGCGTCCTAGAGCCACAGGAACTGGAGAAGAAGCAAGACACTACCCCCCCCCCCACTCCCTAAGCTGGAGAAGAGGACCGGGCTGATTCAGGTTTCCCCAAAAATCTTCATCAACGAGGATGGGCCTCCCGCAATAAGATTGGTTGAGAGAGAGAAAGAGAGGGAGAAATTTAAGATTCTTCCTCCTCCTCTTCTTTTAGTACCATCTGCATTGAGATTTAATAGATGTGAATCACACGCTGTACAACTCATCCCTCAAAGTATTCAACTCAATCATATTCAGTAAAACCATGGAGTTGTGCAACCAGCACTCAATTAATTTTAGGACATTTTCATCACTTCTTAAAGAGACCTGTGGGCTTTAGCCATCAACCCCACCCTCTCCCCCACACCCTCCCTCCCCAGCTCTGGACAACCACAAATCAGTCTACTTTCTGTCTCTATCGATTTGCCTATCGTGGACATGTCATTCCAATGGAATCATATTTCCATTTCACTTAGCATAATGTTTTCAAGGTTCACCCATGCTGTTGTATGTACCAGTACTTTGTTCCTTTTTATGGTGGAATTATATTCTACCGGACGGATAAACCACATTCTGTTTCTACATTCAGCAGTTGATGGACATTTGGGTCGTTTCCACCTTTGTCTGCTATTATGACTATAATGAAAGCAAAACCCCCAGCCTACTTTACTCTAAAATCTAAAGCTTTGGAGGACTGAGGACTCTTCTCTTTCCTTCCTTGATAATTAACCCTATCCTTCCCGGAAGGCTGGCTTAAAGTGCCCTGTGCTCTGCTGTTGCTGTCTCGAAATTCTTGAGAAATTTTGAACAAGAAGCACTACATTTTCATTTTGCACAGGTCCCCACAAATTACGGAGCTGGTCTTGCTTTTGGGCAGTCTGAACAGAGCCCTGGAAATACTATCTTCATGTTCCCCTGTTATCTGTCTGGCTTTTGCCCTCTGCTGGATCAGCCTCTGCTAGCTAGCTAGGACAGGCAGGAAGTCCCCTGAAGTGCTTTAAGGGCTGTCTATTGAAAGTTGCTTGGCCATGGGAAGGGCCTGGGGCCCACAGAAGGGGAAGCAGGGAACAGATTTACCTGGCTGGTGAATATTGTGTATGTATATGTATGAGTGTCTGTCTTCATGGGGGGGGGGAGAGCAGTGAGGAGAAAAGCTGAAAGAGTGGGCCAGAATAACCCCCCAGCCTCCAAGTGACTCCACAGCCCAGTCACTATTGGATGCCGGGCATGATTTCCTGTATTTCTTCACCCACACTGACTGGGTGCCCACCATGCACCAGAAGCTGGGATTGCACAGCCCGAGTCACACAGACCCTGAAGGAGGCCGACTTGTACCAGAAAGAGTACTGGACTATGCGCCAGTACTGGGTTCTGGTTTTGCCTCTCTCACTGATCGGCGGACCCTGAGCACATCCTTTCCCCCTCTCTGATCCCTCATTTCATGTTTTTCTTTTTGGCACTATTGGGTGTGCCTAAGGTCCCTCCCCAGCTGTGCTATTCTGGGAAGGATCCCAGGTTGCTAAGTGGACTCCCCTGAGCAGTGGGTCCAGTGAAGAGGCATGTTGGTGGTTGTCTACCCTACAAAGTGAAACTGGTCAAGATGGGAAATAAGGTCTCTGCTAGTTGTGATATTACACTATTTGGGGGAGTGTAGTACACATTTAAAATAAAGTGAAAGTGGTGTTAGAGGGAAATGGATTATTCTTACACCAAATACATTCAATTGCAGATAGGTTAAAACTTTAAACCTAAGAATCAAAACACAAAAGTACTATAGATGATTAAGATAATAATTTTGGAGTGTTGGTATATTAGGGAGGGTGGATGAGGAGAACTAAAACCTAGAAACCATAAAAGACAAATTACATAAACCTGATGGCATAAAAAGAAACTGTGCACAGCAAAAACAAACAACAAAACACATAAATAGAATCAAAGAAAGAAAAATATACAGGTTAACTGCTAGAAATAATGACAACAAAAATTAATTTCCACAATATGGAAAGAGTTCCCATAAATCAATAAGAAAATGACTCAAGACAATTGAAAAATTGGCCATGAGTAGCAGAAGCTTGTTGATAAAGTGAGAATAAGAAAGAAAGGATGAAAGGAAGGAAGGAAAGCAAACTAAAACACAAAGAGGCAAATGTTTTCACTTAGCAGATTGGCAAGGATCAAAATGTTGGATAAATACACCGCTTGGTCACTTTTACGTTGTTGATTGGAAATGCAAATTGCTGGATCTCTTTGGAACGGCTTGGTACTATCAAAATGAAAAATGCATCAGCCCTTTGAACTAGTATTTCCACTTCTAGGACTCTGTTCTGCGGGTAATGCATACAAGAAGTGTATATTTTTTTAAAGGTTTATTTATTCATTTATTTTAGAGAATGAGCGAAAGAGAGTGTAATGGAGAGGGAGGCAGATGGAGAGGAAGAGACAGAATCCTCAAGCAGACTCCCCGCTGACTGGGGAAGCCCATGTGGGGCTCAATCCCAGGCCCCTGGGATCATGACCTGAGCCAAAATCAAGAGTCAGATGCTTAACGGACTGAGCCACCTGGGAGCCCCATGAAAAGTATTTTTGTTGCAGTTTTAATTTTTTAAGAATTTAAAAAATTATTTAAAAAGAATTTTAAAAAACCCAATATATCTATCTCAGGGGAATAGTTAAAAACAGGTTATATTCGCCAGTAGAACAGAATACTAGCAGCCACAAGAAATAATTACATTTATATGTATTCTTTTTTTAAAAAAGATATTATTTACTTATTTATTTTAGAGAGAGAAAAAGAGAGAGAGAGAGAGTGCGGAGAGGAGAGGGAGAGGGAGGGGGAAAGAATCTCAAGCAGACTCTGCCCTGAGCATGAAAACCCCCCACACCCGTGGGGCTTGATCTCACCACCCTGAGATTGAGCTGAAATCAAGAGTCCAAGGCTTAGCCAACTGAGCTACGCAGGCGTCCCTAGTTACATTTGTATCTCTTCTTATGGATACATTTTGAGTACGTTAAATATCAAACAGGGTTGCAGAATTTGTATTTTATATATGGGCATATGTACAAATATAGTTATATGGATTTTTTGGGGGGAAGGAGAAACGAATGGTAATGAAAGCTTCTGGGGAAGAGAACTGGGGGAGTGGGGTCAGGAATAAATGACATTTTCCACAATACATCTTTAAAGACAATTTCCTTCTTTTGTTTTTATTTACTGTAAGCTTGTATTGCCTTGAAGAGATTTTAAACACCACAGTCAAGATAAGCCCCAAAGGTAATGAACAAAGTGGTGCCTTTATAGACGAGAAGAGATTCAGGGTTGTGGACAGATCTAGGCCAGTATCTCCTGTGGCACATGTTTAAAATGCACATTTCTGAGCCTCACTCCTCAACTTGGAGTTTACTAATCAAAGGTGTGTACAGTTTGAGATGGCAGCCCAAGTGACAGTCCAGTGAAATCTCACCACACATGAAGGGACTGGAACTAATCCACCAGCGGTAAGAAATCTGAGTGGGGTGGTCAGCGGAGCCCCAGAGAGAGGGGGGAGTGGGACTTTGTCCCACACTATGGGGGGACAGAACCTCAAAGGTCCTGACAGCCACTCAGCGAATTTGCCCTCTTGATTTTCCCCCTAACCTGTCCCAGCAGCAGACCCACGTCTTGGGGTCACTGGGAATGCAGCCCCCTCCCATTTTACCCTGCACACTGGCTGGCTGGTTGAAGGTCCTATGGTTCTGTGGCTGAGTGGGGTGGCAGATGAGGTTGGCTGGTGGTCTTAGTAACCTCACCCAGGCCCTGTCCTGAGGCCAGCAGAAAAGTCTGGCAGCTGCTAGTTTTCCTGGCCCCTGGTCTCTGGCCCACTGTCTGTCTGTCTCTTGAAGGCCAGTCTGGAAAAACTTTTCTGAAATAGCTTTGAATCTGAACCAGATCTGGAATCTGTCCTAACAAAGCCAAGTGACCCTTCCCTATCTTCTAGGGCATTAAATGGAGATATTTCATACCTAGTCCCCCCAGAGGTGGGACCCTTGCAGTTACTGCCTGCCCGATGGGGAGCTGGGCCAGATGGAGCCCTGAAGCTGTGGATTTGGTGGCTCATAGTGGCCAGGCCTCGGACCTCGCAGGCCACTAAGGACCCTACCTGCACGCTTAGCCGTTGGAGCCTCCGCTTCCACCCTGGGTAGGACTTGAGCCTTCCTGTGGCAGCTCGGCGGGCCTCCACGTCTTTGCTTTAAGCGGGATAGCGCGCTGCCCGCGGGAGCGGAGCCACTTCGTCCAGGACAACTCCCTCCTGCTCCTGTGACTTTCTATGGTGTGCTTCTGTGGCCCTCCTGCCCTGAGAGTCCTCAAGGAGATGACAGCCACTCACACCACTCATAAGCGCCGGAAAAGTTCTGGGTGTTCGTTTTTCGTTGGTGTATTAAACATATGACCAACAACCAAGGAAGGCAAATCTGAACATTAAAGATAATCGCCCCTTCCAAAATATCTTCTGGTCTTGGACAGAGCATGCTTTTTCTTATCCCTACAGTGGGTGTACAAACACCTCTGTTTTTGCTTTTGTTGGTTTCTTTAACAATTGTTTTATATTCACATCACTGGATATCCTAATTACATATTTTTCAATAAGTATTACACGGTAAAAACCAAGACAAAAACCAAAACAAACAGCTAAAAAAGGGTACAGTGTAAAGTGTCCCATGCCTCTCTCCCAGCTACCCAGTTTCCTTCCCTAAAGGCAAAGTTGTTAGTAGGTTTATTTTTAAAATCAACTTTATTAAGGCGGACCGTACCTACAACAAAATGAACCCAGCTTAAGTGGACATACAGTTCGATGAGTCTTGACACATTGACAAGCCCCTGTAAGAACCGCCACAATCAAGATACGAAAACATTGGCATCGCCCCAGAAGGTCTCCTCCCGCCTCTTCTCAGTTAATTTCCATCCCCACTCAGGAGGTCACCAGTTTTTAAAAAGTGTATCTTTCTAGAGACATTTCCTGCGGATTTCAGTATTATCATACATTGGTGTTTTTTCTTTTCTAAGAGCATCTACATTTTTCTAAGAGCAACTCCTTTGTATTTTTGCCGTGGACAGTTTTCTTGTTAGTGTCTTTGTGTAAATCACTTTCTCACGCTTTGGCGGGGGGAGTATGTTTCTAAAACCGAATTTATCTTGCATCCGTAGATATGACCCGCTTTAAAACTCGTGTTAGGAATCGTCAGATCGGAGGGAGTCGTTTTCAAACTTCCGTTGTCGTTTTCTGTTAATTTGGTGCTTTCTTCTTGGTGTTCCTGCTGCTCCCCCCACCCCCACCCCCCACGCCCCACCGCTGCAAACCGCTGTAGAGAAAAGAGCGCGCAGAGGCTGAGAGAGCCCGGAGGCTCGGAGGCTCGAATCCGTCCCTCAGGGTCCAGTCACTGAAGGTCACAGCTGGAAAAATCAGATGACGTTTGAGTCAGATGGACGAAGATTCGAAACACCACGAAAAGGAAGACGGATTTTCTAGGGACGATCCACACCCGCCTGGCGTGGGTGCAGCTTGGGGAGCCGCCCTGGAAGAACCCCGGCCGTGGGCGCGCAAGGCTGGGAGAAGCCGAGCTGGGCCAACGGCCGGCCACCCGTTTTTGTCCAAAGCGCTGGGGGCTAGCGAGGCCTAGGGCAGCGCGGCTTCCCGGAGGGAGAAGAGTCGCGCCCTGATCTGGGCGGCGTCCCGGGCTCTGGTGGACGCTCGGGCCGCCGCGCCCGGAGCTCCCACCCTGGGTTGCTGCGGCCTGGTTTGTGTTGAATTTCAGCTGGAAATTAAGCGATCGATCGAACCTTCCTACGGCCGCCCCCCTTCCTTCCCCGGCATCTTCCTTTCTCGTCTTGTCTTCCAACGTGTCCCGCGGAACGCTGCGAAGTTTTCACGGTCCGGCGGAGCACAATGCAAACGCGTAGATGGCAAACTGCTGCATAGGAAAAACCTTTCGATTCCGTGCATTCGGCTCAATCAGTATTTATTGAGAGCCTCCCCAGGGTATGGCTCAGGGAACCCAGAGGCCAAAAGCTGCGGGATTCCGGAGCAAATTCAGTGCCATCAGGGATATCGCCGAGGACATTCTACGGCCCCAGCAAATTGGCGAAATGCGGGAATTCAGACACAAAATGCGTGCACTCTAAAGGGTTGTGTTAATACACCCCCATATTTTAAGCGAACACAGGACAATTGTAGACCTTCAAGCCCTTAAAAGGAGGACAACGGAGCATTTACGTTGTAGACATGTGTGTGGAATACGTTCCCAGCGACCAGTAACCCGCTTGAACGTGCTTACTGGTGCGCTTTAAATATGCTGAAACGACATGGATACACACTCTCGTACTTCAAGGGCACACTTTCTTTGTGTGTGTTTTAAGTGCACACGCTCAAAAAGTTTCAAAGGGTACAGAGGATGAGCCTTTGAAATGCCCCTTCGTCCCCTCTCTGCTCCCGCTGCCCTCCAGAGCAGTTCTTGGCACGCAGGCATTTGTGCACTCCGCGGTGTAAATGTGTCTCTGCTCTCCCTGCACCCTAATTGGACGCCGCTTGTGCAGATCCTCCGTTGTGTGGAAGGCTGTGGCCTTGTATCTCTGGGTAGGGAACATCTTTTGTCTCTCGGCAAGAAGCTTTCCTCTGGGAAAGATAAAGTAATCGATAGGGTCTTTTAAATAGCTCCGCGTTTCCTGTCGGGAGAGGAGTATCAGCGCGCGCACCAAATCTGCTCTGGTATGTCACCTTATCTCCCGTCCCCGCTGTTGTCCCCAAACGCCGCCTGTCAAGGGAGACGCCACCCGCATTAGGACCCAGACTGGGGCCCTTCCGCTCGGGGTCACACGCAGCGCCCTTGGCCAGGCCCCGCCGCCCCTTGGGGGTCTGGGACGGAGAGGAGGGAGCCCGCGTGAAGGTGTGGGGGCCCTAGACTCCCAACCCCGCCCTAGAGGAAACTAACAAGCTGAAATCCACGGGTCTAGGGGAAGCCTTGGGAGGCAAGCCTCGCCTCGCCAGGAGAGGGGACTTCTTTTTTTTCCCCCCTAACCGGGAAAGAGTTGATCTGCGCTATAGGTTAGTGACAGCAGCGCTTTGGCGACTACGGGCAACCTTGCTTGACCGCGTCTGGAGGGAAATCAGGTTTAGTGGTCTCCAGGAGACTCGTGTCGGGTCGAGGGGCGCACTCTGGAGCCCTAGGGGTCAGCGAGACCACCGAATCTGGCCACTGTCCGAGCCCCCGCAGGCTTCACCTCCTCAGCCAGCCAGTTGGAGTCGGAGCTGATTCTAGCCGGGCCCGGGGCAGGGTGCAGCCTGGGTTGTCGACCTCAGTGACCTTCCCCGGTGGATTCTTCCGCGCGGATCTTCTGCAAGCCGAGCCGTGCACCGAAGTGTTTCTAGGTGTGGGTGGACCTTGGGCCTCCCGTCATATCTAAGTCGTATCTAAGCACTGTTAACTTGCAACTTCTCTTTTATCTCTTTCTATATTGAAGTCGGTTGCATCCAGCTTAAAAAAAATTAAAAAAAAAATAATCTGAACAACAATACCAAAAAGATTTCAACCCCCTCCTCCTTCTCACCCCAAAGGCAAGCACACAACCACCAACCATCTGGATAAGGTGGAATCCTGCCGCCCTTTATTTCCAGCCTCACCACGAACCACAGGTTTCCTTTCTCCTGGGAAGCTGGTGCGGGGAAAAATTACTTCTTGGCTTCAATACAGACTTGCTCCCTTCCAAGTTGCCCAGGATCATCTGGATTATCCCAACTGCTGAGAGAGGACCACCCACCAAAACACATCTAGGGGAAAATGCACGCCTTGGGAAAATTTGGGTTCTCGTTTATCAGGGTTTATTTATCCAAATAGGAACTCCTGTGGGGAAATTAAGTAAGGGGAAAACATCACCTTTCTCCCTCATAGGGAGGAGGCATTTCTGAATCTTCACATCCTTTAAGGTCCTGGTCTCGGCCTTCCTATTCCCTGTGGGCCTTTCCATATGATCTCAGCCTTAATAGAAAAAATACTGAATTTGATTGTTATCCATAATAAAGGTTGGTGGCTGGGGAGGGGAGACTCTAGCTCTCTTTTCTTGCAGAGTGTTCTATGTATCACATGCTATGCTGAAACTAGCAGAATGTGAACAGCACACTGCCATGCTATCTTTGAACCAATGGCTGGATGTCCTTCATCTCCTGGCCATTGGAGTTCCTCTGCTGACCTAGTTATTCAGTCCTGGGTAGACCAGGAGATAGCCCTCCAACATGCGGAGGGCTGCCTCCCCCATTCTTCCAGGACAGGGGAACCTCATAGAGGGCTTCGTCTGAATGAACACTTTGGTGATTTATTTCTTTTCTTCTGACAAATGCGTGGGGTGAGAGATGGGGAAGTTGGGACATTTAGCATTGAGAGTGGCTACAACAGCCATGGAAGGAATCAGGTATGGACCCCCAGTTCGTTACCCTCTCCCTAGATGTGGCAGTCAACTGCCACAAGCTCGCAGCCCTTTTCCTAATGGGAAGCTGTACTTCCTGTTCATTAGAAGGGGCACCAGGTGGCACTGGGAACAGTCCTCAGTCAGTTACAGGATCCTGAGCTTGGCAGTGACACTTGGAGTAAGAAAGTGAGCTCTGCTTGTGCCTGGGACAGCCCCTGGGGTCACTCAAGCCCCTGACCCAGTCCAGCAGTGCACCTGCTGAGCATGAGTGTGTGGCTTTGTAGCCTTCCTCGTTTTTGGAAATGTTTTATTCCAGCATCACACAGAAATGCACAAAATAAAAATGAGCAGCCTGGTGATTTTCACAATCCGAACACCGCTCTGTAACTGGCACCCAGTTCAAGAAGTGGAACATTACTAGTGCCTAGAAGCCTCCTCCTTTTCCCCCTGTAAAATTGCTCTTCTGACTTCTAACAACATAGATTAGTTTTGCCCGTTTTTGAACTTCATACGTATCTAATGATACAGAATGTAGACTCTTTGTGTCTGGCAATTTGTACCCAATATATGCTTGTGAGATTCTTCTCCATTGTTCATAATTGTGGTTAGCTCCTTTCAACTTCTGGGTAACATCTCATTGTATGACTATACTGCTATTGACCCCTTCTCTCTTGATGCACCTTTGAGCGGTTTCCAGCTTTTGTCTGTCGTGATCGTGAGTGCTACTGCATACAAACACTTTGGTATGCGTCTTTTGGTGAGTACATGCACATTTTTATCGGGTGTATATCTAGGAGTGGAATTGCTGGGCCACAGGATATGCATAAATGCAGCTTCAGTGGATTCTAGACAACAGTCTGCTGGTGTACGACTGCTGTACCAACTTACACGGCAGTGTATCAGGGCTACAGTTGTTCCACACCTTCATCGACACTTATATTGTCAGTTTTTAATTTTAAGCCATTCTGGTGGGAGTGTAGGACTGGTTCCATGTGCTTTTATTGTTTTACCTTTCCCTGCCAACTGATGAAAATAAGCACCCTTTCCAATCTTCACTGGCTTTTTGAATATCCTCTTTTGTGAAGTGCCCTTTAAATCTTTTGCCTTCTTCTCACTGATTTGTGGGAATTCCTTATATATTTGGATATGAATCCCTTGTTGGGTATATGCTTATTTGGTGTATCATCTCCCAGTCTGGTTTGCGTTTTTACTCTCTTAACGCAGAGCCCCCATTGTTGCCTCTGGTCTAGTGACATGTTTTTGACCTTGAGGTAGCAGCATAGCTGGTTTTTATATCTGGGGTATTTGTGGCTGAAGTACCTTCTTGGGCTCTGGGCAACCAGACCTTCTGTCCACAGTAAACGCCTTGGAGACAGAAGCGGGGTCCAAGTCTGCTTGCTCTCCTACAGATGCTAGAGTGTTGTCTTTTCTGAGAATATTTCATCCATTAAATAGGGGAAATTCCAATAGGAAGGACCCTTTGGAGCTGAATTCATGCTCTTATATCCCTTCTCATGCATAGTGCTAGGTCAAATATCTATGGAGCAGTTTAAGCAGAAGAATTTAATTTCTAGGGGTTTTTCAAACATAGACGGTATAAATGTAGCAGCGCAGCTGAGACTTCCTGCCCCTCTTACAGTCCCAGCCCAGTTCTGCCTCCCCCAGCGGGTCTTCCCTGATTGCTGCAGCCCAGGAAGAGCCACTGTCCTCTTGGAACAGGAGTGAAACACGAATGAACACAGTTTGTACATTCCTTCAGGAAGGCAATCCGGGAATTCTCATCTTAAGAATCTTTGCTAATATGTACACTGAAAACAGCATATTATAATTATTTTAAATTATTTTTATTATTTTCAAATGTCTGTAATCCACCTGTATTCTTTTTAATCTATCACCTGCTTCCATCTTCTGACTGCTTATCTATTGAGATCGTAGTTTCGTCTTATTGATTTCTATGAGCTCTTTATATTAGTAACCCTTTGTCATTTTATTTTAAGCTACAGATACTTTTACCATGTTCCCATTTGTCTTCTTAAAGCGTGCATTTGTATTTTTAGGCACCTGATGATTATGTATAAAGGGGATACTCAAACACTGGTGAGGTTTTGATTCCCAACCAGGACTGGCCAAGTGTCAATGGCAGAGTGAAGACTGGGTACCCTAGCAGCTGCCCTGAGGCAGTGGGGATTCCAAAGGACAAAGGTCATTCCTACTCTGGCCTAGTAGAGCGTGAAGAGCTCATAAGTAGCTGACATTAGAGACTGGTAGAACTCAGAGGCTGCCTTTCTTGAAATTTCCATCCCAGGCCCTGAGGCTGGAGAAGCTGGGATGGAGGTGGGGACAGAAGGAAATTCAGAGCAGGTAAACCAACAGAAAGAGGTGAGGAAAGAAGGGTCGTGGAATTTGGGCTGGGGAGATTGGGGAGCATCCAGAACAAAGGAAGGCACCAGAAATGATAGGCAGTGAGTCATGTGGGCAATGATTTGGAGCTCAGGCTCTGGAGTAGGCTGCTTGAAACTCAATGTTCTCATCTGTAAAATGGGGATGTAATTCATACTCCCTCTAAAGGTTATCATGTGGGAATGAAACAAGATAGTATTAGAAATGATAGCCCCAGATTCTTAGCCATTCCTCCCATTGAGAGGTGGGGTCTATGTCCTTGACCTTTGAATACAGGCGGATTTGCCCCTGCTTTGACCAAAACATCAACAAAATACATACAGTGACACCATGTGACTTCTGTAGTGAGGTCAGAAGAAGCCATGTAACTTCTTTCCTATTTGCCGAAGCACTTGCTCTTGGAACCTTGAGCGACCACGTAAGAAGTCTGCCTACCCTCAGGCCTCCGTCAGGAAGCTCAAGCCACATGAAGAAGCCACATATGGGCACAGTGGTTGACAGTTCCAGCTCAACCAGCCTTCTATTCATATCAGCTTGGATGCCAGACCTGTGAGTGATGAAGCCTCCAGATGAATCCAGCACCTAGCTGGCCCAGTTTTCAAAGCTAAGGCCCTAGACTTCACAGAGCAAAGACAAACCATGCCTGCTGTGTGTTGCCCAAATTCCTGACCCACAGAATCAGTGAACATAATAAAATGTCTTTTTTTTCATACCACTGTGGTTCAGGATGGTTTGTTACGCAGCAGAAGATAAACAGAACAGTGTTCGAGCAAAATGACCTGCATACTGTTTGCTTGTTACCAAGTGCTTGATAAACAGTGGCTTTTGGCAGTATTATTGGCAACAGAGCTGTCCCAGAGTGGAGAACAAATGGCTTGAGGCAGAAAAACCAGAGAGGCCTGCTATAGAAACATTGATCCAAGATGACCTTAGGCCTTCAACCTGGACTGTGTCTTTATTTCGGCTCCAAACTTAGCTCTCCTTTCCCTACCTTCAGAGTTCGAAACTGCAAATGGCCACAAAAGGAGGTGATCAGAGGGCCTTAGCGTTTTCTCTTTTTGCACCCCTCTCCCCTTTAAAAAATTTCTGGTGTGTTGTTGGCAAGTGTAGGCTGGAGTGGAGCTTGGGGAATCGGGTGGGGAGCAGAGCAGGTGTGATAGACAGACAGATAGATAGAGCCAGCGCCGTCAAGGGAAAGGGAAGTTTCCAAGTCCAGGGGAATGTGCCCAGCAGGCCTGGGAGGGCTGTGGTGGGTGTGGGGAAAAGGAGAACTGCTAGCTCTCTCACCACAGGGAGACTGACAGCGGCCAGGTGTCAGGAGAGGAGAGTGGGCATCAGAGTATTAAAGGACATTTAGCTTTGATGAAAACGTTCATCTGCTTGTTTAACTATTGTGAGGAGGCCTTTCTTTTAACCAGCAAGATGTGGCTGAGTGGGGGGTGAAGTGAGTGGTGAATCATTTTGTGTCAGAGGGAACTCTTGTGTGCGAAGCAGGGGAAGAGCACAGCTGAGGAATCATCCAGGGGATAACCTGTCTCTCACCAGCTTTGTGAGCCCGTTGTGACCTGGGACGAGCAACAGCACCGCCTTCTCTGCTTGTCATGAGAATTCACTCTGATCCCTGCGCCACCACCTGCCTCAGGACCCGGCACAGAGGAAGGGCTCAGCCCACCTTAGCATCTTCCCCCGCCCTCCTGTCTCTTAACTCTCCCAGCCTCCTGTCCTTTTTTGTGAAACGGGGAAAATTGCACCTGTCAACTTGACTGGGGGTTGAGATGGTAGGAGGGCTCATTGCGTACAAAGGTGTTATGGGCATGTAAGCAATAATTTTTCACTATTGACAGTACGTTTTTGAAGAAATTGCCCCCCCAACCATTGAATTGCACATTGGATTATTTAAAAAGAAGTAAGCAAAAACATGTAATAAACAAAACCAAAACCAAATAGACATAAGACCTCACCTTGCAGGAGAAACTTCCACCCAGATGTCTCAATGTCATCTTTGGGATGGTGGAAAGAGAAATAACCTTTTGCATTCCCAAATAGGGACAGGGGCTGAGGGAGGGCTCTGGTCCCTCAGGCGGGGCTCTCTCTGATTTGGAGGGTAGGTGCCAGGCTAACTTTGGACAAGGCTGTCATTACCAGGGGATGGCCTGCTTTTTAGTTGTGGGCTCTGGAAGCATCATTCAGTAAGTACTGTGACAGAAGAGTAGCCTTCCTCTGGGGTGAGGCAGGGGAAGGCCCAAGTGTTGGGATTTCCTGTCTTCCACTTTTTGTCAGCTCGGTTCTGGGTGGAGTCAGATTCTAGCCAGGAATCTGGCAGTGGAAAGTTGGCTAGAAGAGAATGGCATCCCTTTGTATCTTAGTTGGGTTTAGAATTCTCTTGGAGTTCTTGTGTATTGCAGAGTCTTGGACCCTACCTCACCAATCCTTATTTTGTAAGGCTCAGGTGTCTGCATTTTAAAACTAGCACCCCCCGGTGTTTTTTTTTTTTTTTTAAATACACTGGTTTCCCCATCTGTACTTTGTCAGGGCTTCAATCTGAATACTCTAGAACACTGCCTTGCTCTCTGAGGTAACAGACTTGTCATGGAGGCACCATGGCTTCCTGTTTCTAGATAGGGAAGCAAGCAAGGAGACCCCCAGGAAGCTTGCTTTTGGCTGCTGGCCCTAGGCTAGTGCAGTCCCGGAGTCAGCCAGCCAGCCCCTGGGGCTGATGGGGATCAAATTTTTAAAAATGCAAACACTCTTCTCTGATGAATTGATTCAAATACTATGTTCCTTCACAGCTCATTTATGGACTGTTTGTTTCAAATCTCATGTTCTGGTTCCTTATTTTTAAAATTTCAGATTTTTATTATTTTATAAAATGACACGTATAAGTGAATATATTCTCACTGCAACAGTTTCTAATCCTACACAAGTCACTTCATTTCTCCAACCCCAGTTCCCTCTCCAGAGATAAGTCTAGTTATGTAGTATGCACCCTTCTAGCCTTGACCTGTTCCATAATACTGTAGCTAGAAGCCACATGTGGCCACGGAGCCCTTGAAATGTGGCTAGTAAGAATTGAGATTGCTGTAAGCATAATTTTGAGTCACACTAAAATATGTCACTAACGTTAGTTACATTTTGATAATGATGTATATAATATTTTGGATACATTCGTTTACATAAAATAAATATCACTTTCTAAAAATATGGATATAAGAAAATTATAAATTACATATGTGACTCGTGTTATATTTCTATTGCACGGTGTAGTTCTAGACCTTTCTCTATGCATTTTTATACATGGATCTATATGTCTACACGTACAGTTACAAGAAAAGATAACTGGGATCATTCATGTTGCATCGATAACAGTTTGCTTCTTCTCTTACCAATCTGCCTTGGAGATCTTTCCACGTCAGTCCATGCAGATGCATTTTTCTTTTGAATCAGTCCATAGTATTCCATATTGATAAGACTTGATTTATTAAACCATTTCCTACTGACAGACAATTGGCTGGTTCCCATGTTTTCCCTGTTACAAACCAAACCAATGAACATCATTATCCATTGGCTTTTTTTTTTTAATTGAAATATGTTTGATCTCTTTGCCTTTTAAATCCCTGCATGTCTTGGCTTGCAGGGCTACCTGAGGTTTTCCAGATTCTTACTGAAGAGCAAAGGTGGTGACTGGGCCAAAGAGAAATTGACTGTATAGTCTATTGTTCATAAGGGGACTTTTGAGAGGGAAAGGCAGTGATATCAGTAATGATTCTGGGGTAACAGGAGGTACAAACTATGACTGTCCTGCACAGAGCAGGGCATATGGTCACCAGCGCCATAGAAAGAGCCCCAGTATGTGTCTTAATCATGGATTACTTTACAAGAGGTTCTGAAGCCAGTCTGAACCCTTGTCTCAAACAAATGCTGCATTCTAGTGTCCATTTCCACCCCCTCTTTCTATCGGATCATCTGTGGGCACTGGGGCCATCTTCAGAGGCTGGGGGTGGGAAATGGATCAAAATCTCTAAAGAGGAAGTTCAGTGATGGGGAGACCCATTTACTGAAGGCTCGGCCTCACGTAACTCTTTGTACAGTAGATAGTGGAGAAGTTAGCAGAGGGTTTGAAGAGGTTGATTTTACTCTTGACCGCTCATTGCTAACTCAGGGACAATCTGAGCTGCTGTGACCTCGGGGTGAAACACCCCAGATCTTGTTACTGGTTCCTTCAGGAAACCTCCACTGTCTTCCCGCCCTCCTTTCTGTGACTAATTTCTGAAATCTCTGTAACCGAGAAGGCATTGGATGAGGTTTCCCACTCTGGGAGGGCTGTGGGTGCCAGACTGGGCTGGGGGGTGGTGACGGTGGGTGAGGGGTAAGACCCCTGTGCACCTCACATGCCATCCCTCAAGAGCAGAAGCAGAGGCCTCCGGATTGGGTGGCAGCAGCTGGTGGGGTGTTGGGATAATCTTGCTGATGACTGGGTAGATATGAACCTCTTGTGTTAGTGGATTCCAGAAAGCAACGTGCTCCTTGATGAAAAGGCCATGGTCATTGTCTTGTGGGATCTGCCTGGCCCGGCTTTGACAGTTCTCAGCTGCTCCATAAATCTCCCATCAGTTCCATCTGGCCAAAAAGATGTCATCACCATTTTCTCATAGCGATGAAGAGGAAAGGTCAGCAATGAAACAGCTCTGCCACCCCTGTTCAAACCCAGGAACATGAACTTGAATTTTTTCAGGGGGATGGGAGGTTAGTGTTATGTTGGGGTGTTTATGCTACGGTGATAGTTTATATTCACGCATTAGAGATGATGGCAATGAGGGTGGTTATGGTTTAGGTACTATTGGGTACTCCGTGCACTGAGATACTTAGTTCACAAGAAACTTGGAATCTGAATGCTGGAAAGAACATTAGTAGTCGTCCTGCTAGTTGTTTTCAAAGTTTTGTTTTAGAGCAATGGAACCCTTATCACAAATGATTTTTTATGCAGAATCCCAATTCATGAGACAGAAGGACTGAGTGTAGGGGACCCTCCTGGCCTCACGATGCTCCTGCTTGGACGGCATAGTGCTTAAATTCTCTATCCAGTCCCTAAGTCCCCACAGGAGCATTCCCAACCATTGGTTTTTAAATGTCCTGGTTCCGGCTGGCATAACTCCAGTGAGAGGAGATTAGTGCCTGGGGAAGCTGCCTCTCCTATGCCAGGAGCAGGCCAATGGGCAGAAAGATTACTTTAATGCCAACAAAGTCTTCTTATCCCCTTGTCTTCCAAGTCTGCCTCCAGGAGGTCCAGTAGCTCATTTCGTGTCCACCCTGGAGATGGTGAATATCTCAGGCTGCCTTGCCAGTTCTGTGCTTAAACAATGACTGAATCCTTTTGTTGGACTGTGTGGTTTGTCAGGGATCTAGTAATGTTCATTTTGTCTTGGATCAAATGGACCCTGTAAAGAGCCCTTGGAGGTCACGCATCTCCCTCCTTAAGAGCTTGAAGACCTGGCTGGCTCTGGGTGGAAGGTTCCTGGGGGGTTGGAGAGGTTACTGTTCTTGCAGTAACTCCTCCAGCCCGAGGCTTCCCTGGTTCACAGGGTCAGCCTTGGGCTTCAGTGTTTCCCTGGGTAGTACTCTCAGCTGGAGGTATTCAGGTCACAAACTGTCTCAGTAAGTTCCAGAATAAACAAAAACAACAAACCAGGAGCATAGTCATCGGAGAGGGCTCACAGGTAGCTTGGGAACTTGACTGTGTCCTACCTCTGGTTTCACCCCGGGGCCGCAGAGTATGGAAGACAGGGATTTTATTGCCCTCTGTGTACTAACGGCTGGCAGTCACCAGTAGTGGTTTGGTCTGATCTTACTTCTTGATCAATGATGTACATTTAAGTTCTGGTCTGAGGACTAATGGACTCTGCTAGTATTTTTTTTTTTTTTGGCCTTAAAAATTGTTTTATTTAACATTAACGTTTGTTCCCCTGCTAGTATTTCCAGTAGCAAAAACAAACAAAAAGTCCTCTGGTCCCTCCCTTCCAGCTCTCGAGGAGGGTTGCCTGCCTTTCTAACCAGTGCTGGCTCCCCCTCCGGCCCCCTCCTGCCCCGCCCGCCCGCTCTGTTGGGCCACAGCAGCCACTCAGCTTCCAGCCCACCTGTGGACCACTGACATGTTTCCGTTAGGGTAAGGATTGTTCCTGTGAAACTCCATCATTAAAGACAGAGCTTTGTCCTCGGGTGAATGGCCAGGGACCCAGGGACAGGTGGGCAGAGAGAGGGAGAGACGCTGTGGCCTCAGTTGGATTGGGCAGGGCCTGAGAATTTGCATTTCTAACCTGGTCTCAGGTGATGCTCATGCTTCAGGCCCCGCTTTGAGAACCACTAGCTTAGAGCTGTCCTCTGAGCTGTGGAGCTCCAGTGGAAACGTATTTAATCTTACTCCTTGTAGTAGATTATTTCCAAGTCACAAATTCCTCCCAGCCCAGTATATACACTGTTTTGAATGTGACTTTGCTGCTCCCCCCCAGCAGACGTGGAGTCTATTCCTACATTGCCTACAATCAGGGCTGACTTCTGACTTGCTTTGGCCAATACAATGTGATGGAGGCCACTGCGGGTGAGTTTCAGAGTCCAGATCTCAAAAGGTCTTGCAGCTTTCACCTTCACTCCCTTGGTACTCTGCCCTGAGACCATGATGTAAGGAAGCCGGTCTGGCCTACTGGATGGAGGACTAGAGGCCACATGGAGGAGAACTGAGGCCCCTAGCCAATGGCCATCACCAATCCAGATGTGTGAGTGAGGGCATCTTAAATTTTCCAGCTCTGTTGATCCTCTAGCTTGTGTTTCTCAACCTTGGCTCTATTGACATTTGGTTCCAGATAGTTCTTTGTTGCAGGGGGCTGTCCTATATACCATAAGATGTTTTGCAGCATTCCTGTCCTCTACCCATTAGATGAAAAGAGCACCACCAGTGATGTCTCCAGACATTCCCAAATGTTCCCTGGGGGGGAAGTCCACCCCTGGTTGAGCACTCCTGCTCTAACTGAATGTAGCCACATAAGTGAGTTTGGGGAGAACCAGCAAAGGAACCACCCAGCCAACCCACAAAATCATGACAAATAATAAATTATTGTTCCTTTAAACCAGTAAGTTTTGGGTGGTCTGTTTTTCAGGGATAACTGAGATCCTTCTTTTCTGGTCATTTCTCCCAGTGCTCTTCCTCTCCGTAAGCCTCAGCATCATACACTAAAAATACAAATTCTTTTTGTTGAAGTGTTTGCTACTTTTTCTTTCCACTTTCATGTTTGTCGTTTGACTTTCCTGTGAAGTAGTTTGTGAGCATTGAAGAAATCTGTCCCTAGCAGAGGGACGAAATGAAAAACAAGACCTTGAGTAAGTACTGAAGGTCACACAGTGCCTTGGAAAAGCCAACCTCCCTGATTCCTAGTCCAGCATAAGCCAGACCCTGAGGTCAGGCTGATATAAACCTTACTCTGTTACTTGAGACAAACACAATCTTGGGCAAGTCACTCAACTTACCTGACCCTCAGTTTTTTCACCTATAAAATGAGGCAAGTAATATCACTTACCTTACAGGTTCTTCCATTTTTTAAATTAAAAATTTTCATTTCTTTTTTTTCCCCTCATGTGGTTCTTATGAGGTTTTAATGAGATAGAACATAGTAGGTTGGCAAAGATTTTCTGGAAGGTACCAGATGGCAAATATTTTCAGCTTTGCAGACCATATGGTTTCTGGTACAAGCCCTCAGCTGCTGCTGGAGGTGAAAGTAACCGTAGACAGTATGTATTCGAATGGGTGTGGCCGTGTTCTCTGAAGACTGCATTCACACAGTCAGGTGTAGGCCAGATTGCTCCCGTGGATCACAGCTCGTCGACCACTAAGGTAGAGCATGGAGACATCTTGGCCTTTGTCTGGGACAAGGGAAGTGTTCAATAAATGATGACTATTATTGTTACTATTATACTTTATTTACTTCCTTTTTATTCTTTATTCTTTATTATTACTTCATTCCTTCAGCGGTCTCTTTCTTCTGCTTTCCATTTTTGTGCTTTCTCTTTCAGCATTGTTAATTGGTTCCATCTATTGGAATGTGAGGAGAAATTCAGTTCTGTTCTGGCCAACTGTGGTGGCCAGCTCCCAAGATAGCCCCCAGGGGTCCTTGCTTCTTGGTATTCTGGAAGGATACAAGGCCATGCGGAGAAGACTTGAGCCCCACATCCCCTCCCTAAATGACTAGGGCTGACCTGGTGGCCAATAGGGTATTGTAGAAATGACTGTGTATGACCTCCGATGCTTGGTCTTAAAAGACACTGGGACCACCTCCTTGCTCTCTTTTAGAGCACTGGCTTTGGGGGGAACTAGCTACCGTGATGTGAGGACACTCAGCCCTGTGGTCTTGGTGGCAAGGAACTGAGGCCAACAGCTGGTTTGAACCTGGTGACCATGTGAGCAATCTTGAAAGTGAATCTTCTAGCCTTGGTTAAACCTTCAGATGACAGCAACTGGCTTCAATCTCAGGAGAAACTCTAAGCCAGAACAGCCCAGCTAAGCCGTTCCTGTGTTTCTGACCCAATTACTATAGGAGATAATACATGTTCATTAGTTTTTTAAGCTGTCAATATTTGGGGTAATTTGCTATGCAGCAATAGATAATTAATACACCAACTGTAATAACTGAGAGTTGCCCTATATTAGCCAATTGCTGTTTAGCTTGCAAGAGAAAAGAAGCTGGCTTTCAGAAGAGAGTTTGCTGATCACCTAATGCCTTCAGTGATAGGATAATTAGCAAAACTGTGATCACTTGGCCACTGCTGCTATGATTTTGAGGATCCCTTGGCCTCAAATGATCTGACTCCAACCTGACCATCTAGTTACATCTTCCAGAAACTTCTCATGCCACCCATATTGTAACCAAGCCAAATTATTAAAACTGTTGTTTTTATTTATCTATCTATCTATCTATCTATCTATCTATCTATCTATCTATCTATCATCTATCTATCATCTATTTATTTATTTAAAGTAGGCTCCATGCCCAGTGTGGAGCCCATTGTGGGGCTTGAACTCATGACCCTGAGATCAAGACCTGAACTGAAATCAACATTTGGACACTTAATTGACTGAGCCACCCAGGTGCCCCAGTTATACATGTATTAATATCAATAAAACTACCATTTATTCCATACTTGCAGTGTGCTATGCCTGTTCTCATTTAATTATCAGGACAGCCCTACGAAGAATATACTAGTTATTAATTCCAGTTTGCTCAGATTAGGAAACTACTTTTCCAAAGGTGACCGAGCTAGGGGCTAAGCTAGAATTTGAACTGAGCATGCCTGCCTTTAGGCTCTGAGCTTCTCAATACTCCATGCTTTTTGTCTTTGCTTCTCTGTCTTTGCACATGTAGTTGGTTCCCTCTTCTGGGTGTTCCCTTCCTCCTTCTCTAGCAGGTGAACACTTACTTATATTTCAAGACCCAGCTCAAGTATCACCTCCCCTGTGACATATTCCCTGACATTCATAGCTAGTGACACATATTTCTTGAAGGCCTGTTAACTGACAGTCACTGGTCCACAAGTCGGAGATGCACCAGTAAAAATAAATCAAACAAACCCCAAAAGAACAACAAAGTTCCTGCATTTAAAAAGATAACATTCTGGTGGGAGAAAATGAACAAACAGATTCCAAAGTAGAAATAACATCATTTTCTGGAAGTAGAGCCCACTGATATGCTGATGGATTGGTTTGGGGGGATAAAGGAAGGAGAAGACTTGAGGCTAACACCTCGGTACTAAGTACCTGGCTTATGTAATTACTATCATTTCTTGGGGTGGGGAAATGTTTAGTCTTACCTTTTATTTCCTAGAACATGGTATGCATAGTTACTTAAAAGTGTTTGATAACTTCAAAATCCAGAGCCTCTGTGGGTCTCTTTCTATTTTTTGTTGATTTTTTAATTTTTCCTTTTTTTTTTTAAGATTTTATTTATTTGTCAGAGAAAGAGAGCACAAGCAGGGGGAGCACAAGCAGGGGGAGTGGCTGAGCAACGAGCCCAGTGTGGACTCGATCATGACCTGAGCCGAAGGCAGAGGCTTAACTGACTGAGCCACACAGATGTCTATTTTTCCTTTTTAAAAATACTGCTTTGTGCCTTAGTATTTTTTATTGTGTTTTGGGCATTGTATTTGAAAGCTGCATGCAGGATTAATTTGAAGCCTCTGATGATATTTTCTTCCCAAGATTTGTGTTTGTTTCTACCAGGCTTTGGGGGCACGGATGATCCAGGAGTACTTAAATCTAATTTTAGGGCTTTAGAATACTTGAAGCCAAACTGTGGTCCCTGCAAGCGCCTGTCTTCTGGTTCACACTTCCTTGCAGAGAGGATCCTTTCGGAGCTACGATCCTTTCAAGTCCCAAACTCTTGGTGGGCCTTAGATACAATCTGCCCCTCTATCCCCGTGAAGCTGTCCAAAGTGCCACTCAGCCTCTCAGCCACCCTTGGTAGAATTAGCAAATGCCCCCATGTCTTCAAGCAGCTCAAAGAATGGACTTACTTCTTCAGCACCTCTTTCTTACCTTGGATCCTGGCTGCTATTTCGCCATTATTTTGTTAGCTCTCTGTTATCTTTAAGCAGGTTTTTTTGTTTGTTACTCTGGATAATCATCAGTTCTATTAAAAGCATAAAACAAATGTTCCTAAACAATGAAGTAAGCTGACAGTATATTTCACTGGATTTATCCATTTTCTTTCTCAAAAGGTATTTTGGCAGACAAAATTCTCACAAAGAAACCACTTCCCAAAGAGGCACATATAGATTTTCTTTCGGTGTATTTTACCTTTGCATGCCTTAGTAATCAATCCTCATAGCTAAGGCAAGGTGATCACTATTTAGGATTAATAATAATAATAATAATAATAATAATAATAATAAATACTTACTATTACATTTACTGAGAAGAGTGGCTGGGTAACATGTTCCTGCCTTTGAGTCTCCTGATAATCTCTCAGTTTAAAATGTGCTGGATAGGGGCACTTGGGTGGCACAGCAGTTAAGCGTCTGCCTTCGGCTCAGGGCGCGATCCTGGCGTTATGGGATCAAGCCCCACATCAGGCTCCTCCGCTATGAGCCTGCTTCTTCCTCTCCCACTCCCCCTGCTTGTGTTCACTCTCTCGCTGGCTGTCTCTATCTCTGTCAAATAATAAATAAATAAAATGTGCTGGGTAAAGTAACAGAACTTAGCAATATTCCCCTTCTTTATATGTTCCAAGAAAATTCGTTAATTTCTTCCATTTGTGCAGTTAAGGATTTGCTGTTTCTACAACTTTTATATTTGTCCTCAGCAGAATGGGGTTTGGTCTGAATTACCTAGCCTGCTATTACTGGTGACAGGTGTTCACTCTTCCAGATTTGGTTCTGGTCTCATGAATTAGTTGTAGGACCGTGGGTCCCATGTACTTTGGTTTCCTCATTAGTTAGAAGAAGACAATAACCCTGGGCTTCCTTGCCTTGCAGATTACTGTGGGAGCAAATAAGATAAGCTACATGGAGACATGCCACCCAGTCCATGCCAAGTGCTAAAGTCCATTTCCCCTTGATCCTCATCCTAGGATTTCCAGAGGCATCTGAACTCCTTGGAAAGAAGGGCCTGCTGACTCCCAGCCCTGGGTGGTGGTGCCCAAGGCAGTTTGCGTCAGGCAGTCCCTCTGTGACTTTTGAAACCTCAGGTTGGCTAATGGTACGCTGTTCATTAAAGCAGGGCAAACCTGAACTCTGGATCAGCAGGTGAGCTTTTATCATGCCTTTTTTCATTCCTTTTTCCAATTCCTTGCATTTCAGGAAGCATCCCTGGCCTCTTTCTTTAGTTTTTGTCCCTAACAGCTTTCCCTGAGCAGACCCACAAAGTGCAGCAGCCAGGAACCTCGACTCAGCTAACGGAAAGCCCCCAAGCCTTGACCTCCCTCGGCCAGCCACCCCCAAGGGCCCCTCTGGGTCTCACTTTTATTTTGGCCTTTGTGAACTATGCAAAACCAGGGCTGACCCCGCCGATCTGTGGATGTGTGGCCGAGACAGGTCCCAGTGTCCTGCCGGGGCTGTGCGTGTGAGGGGAGTCTGTGATGCAACGTGATGGCATTTGTGACAGGGTGAGGGAAAGAGATTGCTGGCTGGGGCTTCAAGGGGTGCGATTAGATTACAGCTGGAGTTGCCTGTCTGGCAGACATGGAAGACCTGGTCCTGTCCCTCGCGTATGCCTTGGAAGCCATGTTTCCATGCCGGCCAGAGGGGTTCATTTCGGAGCAGGAGGCAGCAGCCCAACAAACACAGAGCCAAGAAGCTGATTCCACAGCACTGCCCTGGGCATTTGCTTTTTATCCTGGACTTCGTTTCCTTATCTGGCTTTCTTTGTCTGAGCTTATGTGTCTCCCCAGTGCTAAAATGTCTGGTGAGAAAGATTGTCAACCACCTGGACTCTCGTCCATCTCAGCTCATCTTCTTACCCCCTCCTCACTTTCTGTGCACACACACGCCCTTGCCGAGGCAGGGAGCAGTGTGGTTCGGTGCAAAGTCCTTGGGCTTTGGCTTCGGAGTCACCAGATTGGGATCTTGGCTTGGCTACTTCTAGTCGGGTGACCTTTCATGAATTAGCCAGCCTCTCTGGGGCTCAGTTTTCTCATCTGTGAAATGGAGAGTGTGATATTTCAGTTGTTGTGGGGGTGGCGTTCTGTGAAACACATCCTGTTTCTAATATAATTTTTGGTGCAGAGTGTGTGTTTGGTGAGTGGCATTTTCCTTCTCTTTTTATCCTCTCATTTTTGGGTTCATTTTCTGTTGAACTTATATAAGGAAAAATTTTTCGTTGGGAAATAAGAGATTCAACTATAGTTGGGATGCATTGTATTGTGTTATTATGCCAACTGTCATCTTTGATCTCAGTTCGGGTGGCTGTTCCCAAGGATCTGTAGTGTGTGAGCAGGGTATGGACCAGCGTTGAAGCTCTGAATCAGGAGGAGACTCCAGATGGAGCCTCATGGATTCACCTGGGGATGAACAGTGCCCTCAGCGCTGCCCTCCAGTAGGGGCCCGCCGGCCCGCCGTGTGCTCCTGGTGGAGCTCCGTCCCTCCCTCCCGTCTTCTGTGTGGATCCCTCTCTGTGTCGGAATCTGAAGGGTGGAAATGGGTTCTCCCCCACCAAGTCAGACATTTGTACATGTCTTTCAAGTTTTTAAAAAATTCATACACTCATTTAGTGTTTCCTAAACTTTAGTTGTTTGTCATAATTAGGCAATATCTCCCTTATTTTTTATTTACTATTTTAATTTAAATGGACTCACTTTTTTTTTTAACTTGAAAACTTATTTTCAGCCTTGACCTAAGCAATCCTATCTAAGAAATCATGGATTTCTCTAATGCACAGGTGACTGTCAGGTCGTATGTCCCTTTTTTAGAAGGGTAAGAAAGTGGGGGAGAAACCCAGTTTTCTTTCACAAGAAAGAAGGAAAAAAATATAATCTTACTAAGCAATGACAAGCATAGACTGTGCTCAGACGTGTGGCTTTCCATTATCTTTTTATATGTTTACTTTACATAAGTGAGATCACATCATATGCAATTTCTGTCCTGATTTTTATATTTAATATACAATTATAAGCATTTTCCCCTGTCATTGAATACTCTCTTCAGACTTGTTCTTGGCGGCAGAGCCTCCTGTGATGGCCCAGGGTGGCATTTCAACCTCACACACCCCTCTTTTGACAGGTGGGTTGAGGGGACTCTGAGGTGGGCAAACGCTCCATCAACTCCATCAACTCCTTCAGCTCGAGGCTCAGAGATTCGTGCAGCTCATGGTTTGCTTTTCACCGAAATATTTGTGGCTAATCTCTATGAGCTCGTTAGGGGTAGAGAACACAGTGACTTTCATCTGTGGTTGACTATATGGAGCTCTTGTGTGATAGGTGACGTGAAACTCCCAACAAAAATAACACTATTCCTAATGAGTTGGGTTCTCCAATCTAGAGAATCAGAGAACAGCCTCTCAGAAACCAGTCAGGAGGAGACTTGTTCACTGCCACCTCTAGAATGTGTGGAGATGACAAGTGATTCCACCTCCCGTTGTTTCTGGGTTGCGCTGGAATGTTCCTCTCCCCTTTTTCTCTCCATACAAAGGTTGGTAATTACAGCTCCATAGGGAATCAGCTGTCTCAGGGAGGCCCAGCCCTATTGCTTCTGAGTACCTCTGTGGCCTGGTCCCATTACTGTCCTTCCACAGTGGCCCAGCCTGAGCTGACCTCGTGGCTGCCAGCCTCTGTCTGCGTTGTCTGAGAGAGAGCATGCCTCATGACCCGTCAGAAGGGATTGGAGTATCCAGGGCCCTTCAGAGGCGCAACTGAGGAGCTGGGACAAAGCACAGAGTGTGAGGAAAGACACGACTGACGGCTGGGGATTGCTTGTCCATCATCTGGCAGCTAGAGAATCAAGGAACGCATTAAGTATGACAGAGGAGGCCTGAGCTCTTTGCACCATCTCAACAAGCCCTAATTAAATGTCTTATTTGAGCAAAATGGCTGGAGACAGGAAGCCTGGCAGCTTTTCCCGGACGAGTGGTGGTTGCCACCGGAGCAGTGGCTGCCAGGTGTCCTGTGGAAGTGCAGAAGGAACCCTGGGCGTGTCAGCCTGGCAGAACTGAGGTCCGGAGCCTGGAGTTGGTGGCCACAGATCCGCCACCTTGGTGCTCGGAGCCAGAATGTGGGAGAAGTATGGGAGAGGCCCCCGCCCTCCCAGGCTGTAGGACGGTAACAAGACCAGCGATGATCATAATGCCTGGAAGTTAAACAAAACAAACCCCCAAACTAGATGATTCCATGTATATCATCAGATCGCAACTGAGACCAGGGAGACCAGGTTCACATTGCTGCAAGCTCAGAATTTTCACGGTGCTTCTAGAAAACTCATCTCTTCCCAGGCAGAGCTGCGATCCGAGGTGTTTTTCATCAGGTCTCTTTCTTCCAGTTGCTCCGTGCTCCCCAGCTTTGTTCTGGCTTACATGCTCGGCCCAGGCCACCCAGGGGCAGTGGGCTGCTGATGGGGGCAGCCCCGGCAGCTGCTGCCTCCAAATTCTCTGGGATTCCAGGCCGGGCGCTGGGTGATTACACTGCTGTTATCTGGGATTAGCTATTTTCGCTCCCTGTATTTATATCATGGAAGCTGCAGCGTGATGCTGCCAGATGCCAACACAGGCAGACTGTGCCTTCCTTCTGGACCCACCTGCTGTTCTGCTCACACCCGGCAAGGTGGCAGTTGGTGGGGACCAGACCTGCCAAGCCCTCCGCCTCCTCCCCAAATGTCCCCAGTGGTGCACTGAGACCTAGGGAGAGGCTGTGGCTCAGGGGCTCTGGCTCCGCAGGCAGGACCGTTCAGGGAGGGCTGGACCCAGGCGTGGGGGAGGGGGGCGGGGGCTGGCAGCGTTCCCTGCACAAGAAGCCTGTCACTTCCCTAATCCCCTGAAGTCTTGGAGTCTAGGAACCCTCTTGCCTGCCCCCACCCCTGCTCCACTCCCACCCCATGTGTGGCTTTCCAACTTGCACGTGAGGAGTGCTGAAGGGCCCTCATTTTAGGCTGCCCAGAAAAGCACCAAGTGCGTGAGCCTTCCAAACTTAAGTGCAGGGGGATTAAAAGGCCCTGGTCTGTTTAACTTGGTCCATCTTTGTTTCCATCACTTTTCCCTCCCCCCCCCCCCGCTTGGAGGAAGTGGGGATCCTACTTTGTGAGGTCCTTTTCCAGGAAATGGAGAGGCTTCTTGAAGATACGTTATGTCTCGCTAGGATTGGACCCAATGACCTCAGCAAGTGACTTAAAAATGCAGTCTGTTATTTAGTGAGTGGGATTTGCTCCCGGCCGTGCTGCGTGCTGAGTGAAGCTTCTTTCGCTGTGCCTGGGAAGGTGGCTTGCAGACTCATTCCCTCTCCTGGGTAAGAGTGGACAACACCAGGCCTTAGCCCCAACGTTGGGATCTTTCAGACAGGGTAAAAGATGCCCGGATAGAGGCAGATGGAATTCTGCCCTAATGGAATTCACTGGGGAAAGCAGCACATTGAGCGTGGTCTTCCGCTGAGATGCCTGCCGGTTTCCCGTAGGCCCACGGCGGAGCTCCACCGCTCTCTGTGCTTCTCCGCCAGGGCCCACCTGTCGGGGTAGGAATCTCGAGAACGGCAATGAGTATCCCTCCCAGATATGTATTAAAACTTAAAAAAAGTTAAGACCCTGATTTAGAGTTTCCTAAACCTCAGTTGTTTGCCATAGCCAGGTAAGATAAATAATGTGTAAACACATACAAATAATGATAAATGAACATATTACGCACATAATATATTTATTGAAATAATATTTTTTGAAATAGATGTGCTTTGTTTTTACTTGAAAACTTATTTTAGCCTTGACCCAAGTAATAATATCCAATAAATCAGGTTTGAGGCCCTAGTTGTATTTTACCTTAATACACTTATCAAAAAGTCAATTTTGTATTTTATCTTAATATACTTAATAATTTTTAAAAATCCAGGTACTACCATGCATTGGAAAATTCTGGCCTAACTAAAAGAAACATGGAAAAGTGGGGAGAACTCAGGAAGCCCTGGTGGGTTGGTACGAAGCGGGAGGGGAGGGGGACATATCTGGATGGGGGCTAACGGGTGGACGTGGGCTGTAGGGAGAGAGAGAGGTGGGCTTGGCGGAGGAGACACGTCTGGATGGACAGGAGAAGGTAGAGCTGCATCTTGTTTGAGGAACATCCATGCCGTAGGGTGGAAGGAGAGGTAGAATGGAAGCTCCAAACCACTAATACAAACGCTCTGATGCGGCTGCCTTAACCTGCAATGGCGAGTTCCCAGCGCCAGCTACACTGAACTGGAGGTCATCAGGCGAGCAAGCTGAGCAGAAGCAAAGAAATACCAGCCTCAAGGCCTGGCCTGAGGAGTTCCTATTTCCAAAGCGGAGGAAAGGAAAGTGCAACTCAGCCCTGACTCTCTCCCACTTCAGTCACCCTTACGCATAAGGCGCCTAGAAGCCTGGGAAGAATCTCTGGAAGGAGGTGGGAGATACGTTGCTATCCCTCCCCTCCTCCCCCCTCCCCTATTATACAAAAGAATTGAGCAACTTTTCATGTGTCTGTTGGCCACTGGGATGTCTTCTTTGGAAAAATGTCTATTCATGTCTTCGGCCTATTTCTAAGATGGATTATTTGTTTTTTTGGGTGTTGAGTTTAATAAGTTCTTTATAGATTTGGGATACTTGCCCTTTACCTGGTATGTCATTTGCAAATATCTTCTTCCATTCTGTACACTGCCTTTTAGTTTTGTTGACTGTTTCCATCCCTGTGCAGAAGCTGTTTATCTTGATGAGGTCCCAACATCACCCAGCATCAGGGAAATACAAATCAAATCCATGATGAGATACCCCCTCACACCGGTCAGAATGGCTAAAATTAACAACACAGGAGACAACAGGTGTTGTTGAGGATGAGGAGAAAGGAGAACCCTCTTGCACTGTTGGCAGGAATGCACACTGGTGCAGCCACTCTGGAGAACAGTATGGAGATTCCTCAAAAAGCTAAATACGGAACCACCGTATGATCCGGCAATTGCACCACTAGGTCTTTACCCAAAGGATGCAAAAATACACATTCGAAGGAGTACATGCACCCGGATGTTTATAGCAGCATTATCAACAATAGTCAAACTATGGAGAGAGCCCAAATGCCCATCGACTGATGAATAGATAAAGATAAATAGATTATATGTATATAGTGGAATATTACTCAGCCATCTAAAAGAATGAAAGCTTGCCATTTGAAATGACTTGGATGGAGCTAGAGTATATTATGCTAAGCGAAATAAGTCAATCAGAGAAAGACAAACACCATATGATCTCACTCATATGTGGAATTTAAGAAAAAAATGGGTGAACATTCAGGAGGGGGGAAAGAGAGAGAGGGAAACAAATCATAAGAGGCTGTTAACTGTGGAGAACAGACCGAGGGTTGATGAATGGAGGTGAGTGGGGAATGGGCTAGATGGGTGATGGGTATAAAGGTGGGCACTTGTTGTGATGAGCACTGGGTGTCATATGTAAATGATGAACCACTGAACTACTCCTGAAACCAATATTGAACTGTATGTCAACTAACTAGAATTTAAATAATAAAAAAAAAAGAATCACAAACTCTTTGTTGTCATTTCGGGAAACAGAGAAGAAAAAGAAAAAATAATTTTGCCAGTTGAGAAAAGCACTACCAATATTTAGTTGTCGTGTTTTCCATTTTCTTTCTTTCTTTCTTTCTTTCTTTCTTTCTTTCTTTCTTTCTTTCTTTCTTTTTCTTTCTTTCTCTTTCTTTCTTTCTTTCTTTCTTTCTTTCTTTCTTTCTTTCTTCTTTTTCTTCCTTCCTTCCTTTTCTTTTCTTTTTTTTTTTTAAAGATTTTATTTATTTATTTTGGCAGAGAGAGAGAGCACAAGCAGGGGGAGGGGCAGAGGCAGAGGGAGAAACAGGCTCCCCGCTGAGCAAGGAACCCGATGCTTGACTCAATCCCAGGACCCCAGGATCATGACCTGAACCGAAGGCAGATGCCCAACCAACTGAGCCCCCCAGGCATCCCTCCATTTACCTTCTTTTTTTTTTTTTTTAAAGATTTTATTTATTTGACAGAAGAGACACAACAAGAGAGGGAACACAAGCAGGGGGAGTGGGAGAGGGAGAAGCAGACTTCCCGCTGAGCGGGAAGCCTGATGTGGGGCTCGATCCCAGGACCCTGGGATCATGACCTGAGCTGAAGGCAGACGGCTTAACGACTGAGCCCCCAGGCGCCCCCCACTTACCTTCTGTACACGTTGTACACGGCCAAGGGCACACTGCATGCTATTGGTGACCTGATCCTTCCACGTAATATAAAATCATAAACATCTTCCCATGCTGTCGAATGGTATTAACGAGGACAAATGCTGTTTATAAACAGTCTCGATAGCTGTTTCCTGTTTTTCTGTGTTAAGGTCCTCCCTCTTTTTAAAACTAGTATAAATAAGAACTTCTAGGTGGCTCAGTCGGTTAAACGTCTGCCGTCAGCTCAGGTCCTGATCCCAGGTCTTGGGATCGAATCCCGCCTTCGTCTCCTTGCTTAGCAGGGAGGCTGCTTCTCCTTCTACCTGCTGCAACTGCTGCTTGTGCTGTCTCTCTCTGATAAATAAATAAATAAATAAATAAATAAATAAATAAATAAATAAAATCTTTAAAAAAAACTAATATAAATAATGCTGCAATTGATATCTTTGGTCATACAGCAAAATTTCTAGTTATTTTCTAAGAACAGATTCCCAGAACTGGTAACAGGATGCAAAATGTGGAAATCTATATTTTGTGTAAATAAGATGCAAATATAAGCACCTATATTTGTGTGTGCATGAAGACATTATTGAAGTATCAATAAGAAATGAAGAACAATGGTTACCTGGGGGCAGAGAGAGGGGTGGAGCTAGCCAGGTGAACTTAGAATCAAGCAAGACTTCTGAGGGTATACATTTTCGCATATCTTGGGTTTTGAAGCATGTGTATATATTACCCATAAAAATTCATTAGGGACAGACCCTAATAGCTACTTGATCATGGAACTGAAGCCGGAGTCCCTCTATAACTTGCTCCCATGTTTTCCCGTCCCGCCCAGTGCCGTGCGCCCACGGTCAGCAGTTGGACTGGATAGGCTGGGGCTCTCTGTAGCTGGGCCATGGGACAGGGAGGGAGCTCGGCCCCACTAAGTCATCTGGGGCCCCAGGTTCCTTCTGTCTTGTTGGTCACCATGTCCGTGCCCCAGCTTGTGTGATGGGGGCTGGGGGTGGGAGAGAAAGAGAGTGGAAGGCAGGCAGTTTTCTTTTGAGGGGGTGATGTGGAAGTGCACACATCACATCTTCTCACGGTCTTAGGTGAGCACTTGGTGAGGGCCACCCCCAGCTACCAAGGAGGCTGGGAAATGTGGCCTCTGCTTGGGCAGCCGACGCGAGGGCAGGGGTTCTGTGATGAAAGAAAGAAGGGGAAAATGAGACTGGTAGATAAGTAGTGGCTTCGGCCAGGGGCTTCTATTTAAAAAGAATGGCTAGAAATTGTTGACTGCACACGATTATTATTTTGCAGTCTTTTACGTTAACCAAACCCATAAAACTCTGTTACTGTGGGGACAATGAAATGACGTAGTAGTAATGCTATCACTACAATGGCATTATCTCTATTTTCCAGTAATTATCCCTCAGTGAAATACCTTCTCTCACAAGAGCAGCTGTAATGGGGGTTGTAACAACCAATTATTCAGTTTGGCAGCTTTGTCAAATGATATCCTTTTCACATACTTTGTTGGTTGCTGGGTGGGTTACAAAGGAGCAAAGGACACAGCCTCTGGCCCTCCTCCCCTTCCAAGATGGCGTTCATGCCAAATGGGGAATGAGAAGGGACCTGCCAATCGTTTACTATCTAGGAAGGCCTTGTGTCCTTGTTACTACTAGGTAGGGATTATTAACACAGACGAAACAGGCCAAAGAAGAGAAAGAATTCACTCAAGGTCACGCTTCAAGCTTGAAAATGGCAGAACCAGGTCGAACCCGTGTCTTGACTTCAAAACCAGTGCACTTAAAACAATTTAAAAAATTTTGTCAAAGTTATCATGCTTTATCTCCCCCAGCCCACCCAACTAATGCTGACCCCCCTTCTCCCAGAAACAACATTTTCCAACCCATTTATCTATTTATTATTGCTTTCAATTCCAAATAATATGTATCTCTTGATTCATCAACTTGACCATTATTGCTTGACTTCCAGTTAACGGCAGACGAAGATTTCAGCTCACTTTTATTTTCTTGTTCTCTTCTCCCCCAGTATAATTTATCTCAATATTTTATAAAAGCTTTAGTCAGTACTTACATTATCACGACATTGTAAACTTTATTCACGGTTGAATCCGATAGTCTACTGTGATTAAATTTCCTTTCTTGTACAACTTTTCTGTCTGCTTAGTTTTCTTCTAGTATCTGACCAGCCATGCCCTGCTCTTCAATAGCTCTGTAAATTTCTCCATATAATTTTCTATGTGGTCACATCTATCAGGTAATCGATCACTTGAGTGGTTTTCTCAAAGCCCTCCCTCCTTCCCCACAGCTGTTGGCTCTCCTGGCATTTCCTTTCACTGTTACCTGGGATATCCGTTTGCCTTTCTCTCATGTTGGTTCCTTTCCCCCTTGATCCTTTAACTTCCTTGTTTTCTTGGAGAATATCCTTCAGCAATTTTCTTAGAAAAGATGTACAAGAGGTGAATTCTTTAAATCTCGCAGACCCAAAATGTCTGACTTTTAATCTTTTCATTGGATTATAGTCTGGTTAGATTTAGAGGCTGAAATTAATTTTTAAAAATATTTTATCTATTTATTTGTCAGAGAGAGAGAGAGAGAGAGAACACAAGCAGGGGGAGCAGCAGAGGGAGAAGCAGACTCCCTGCTGAGCAAGGAGCCTGATGCGGGACTTGATCCCAGGATCAAGGCAGATGCTCAACCAACTGAGCCACCCAAGTGTCCCGGAAATTAATTTTTCTTAAAATTTCGAAGTCATTTTTCCATTTTTTCTCTAGCTGTTGAGAAGTTGGCTACATTTTATTTCCTTTTTTTAATAATAATTTTTTATTATGTTATGTTAGTCACCATACAGTACATCCCAAGTTTTTGATGTAAAGTTCCATGATTCATTACTTGCATATAACACCCAGTGCACCATGCAATACGTGCCCTCCTTAATACCCATCGCTGGCCTATCCCATTCTCCCACCCCCCTCCCCTCTGAAGCCCTCAGTTTGTTTCCCAGAGTCTATAGTCTCTCATGGTTCATTCCCCCTTCTGATTACCCCCCCTTCCTTCTTCCCTTTCTTCTCTTACTGATCTTCCTACTTCTTATGTTCCATAAATGAGTGAAACCATATGATAATTGCCTTTCTCTGCTTGACTTATTTCACATAGCGAAATCTCCTCCAGTCCTGTCCATGTTGCTGCAAATGTTGTGAAATCATTCTTTTTGATGGCTGAGTAACATTCTATTGTATATATGGACCACATCTTCTTAATCCAGTCATCTGTTGAAGGGCATCTTGGCTCCTTCCACAATTTAGCTATTGTGGACAATGCTGCTATGAACATTGGGGTGCGTATGGCCCTTCTCTTCACTACATCTGTATCTTTGGGGTAAATACCCAGTAGTGCAATGGCTGGGTCATAGGGTAGCTCAATTTTTAACTTTTCAAGGGACCTCCACACTGTTTTCCAAAGTGGCTGTACCAACTTGCATTCCCACCAACAATGTAAGGGGGATCCCCTTTCTCCACATCCTCTCCAACATTTGTTGTTTCTTGCCTTGTCAATTTTTGCCATTCTAACTGGTGTAAGGTGGTATCTCAAGGTGGTTTTGATTTGAATTTCCCTGATGGCTAATGATTTTGAACATTTTTTCACGTGTCTGTTAGCCATTTGTATGTCTTCATTGGAAAAGTGTCTGTTCATATCTTCTGCCCATTTATTGATTTGATTATTTGTTTCCCATGTATTGAGTTTGAGAAGTTCTTTGTAGATCCTGGATACTAATCTTTTAACTGTAGTGTCATTTGCAAATATCTTCTCCCATTCCGTGGGCTGCCTTTCAGTTTTTTTGACTGTTTCCTTGGCTGTGCAGAAGCTTTTTATCTTGATGAAGTCCCACAAGTTCATTTTTTCTTTTGTTTCTCTTGCCTTTGGAGATGTGTCATGAAAAAAAGTTGCTGTGGCTGATGTCAAAGAGGTTGCTGCTTATGTTCTCCTCTAGGATTTTGATGGATTCCTGTCTCACATCGAGGTCTTTCATCCATTTGGAGTTTATCTTTGTGTATGGTGTGAGAGAGTGGTCAAGTTTCATTCTTTTGCATGTAGCTGTCCAATTTTCTCAGCACCATTTATTGAAGAGACTGTCTTTTTTCCACCGGATGTTTTTTCCTGCTTTGTCAAAGATTAGTTGCCCGAAGAGCCGAGGGTCCATTTCTGGGTTCTCTGTTCTGTTCCATTGGTCTATGTTTCTGTTTTTGTGCCAGTACCATGCTGTCTTTGTGATCACAGCTTTGTAGTATAGCTTGAAATCCGGCAACGTGATGCCCCCAGCTTTGTTTTTCCTTTTCAACAGTTCCTTGGTGATTTGGGGCCTTTTCTGGTTCCACACAAATTTAAGGGCTGTTTGTTCCAGTTCTTTGAAAAATATCATTGGTATTTTGATCGGGATGGCATTGAAAGTGTAGATTGCTCTGGGTAGCATAGACATTTTAACTATGTTTATTCTTCCGATCCATGAGCATGGAATATTTTTCCATCTTTTTGTGTCTTCCTCAATGTCTTTCAAGAGTGATTTGTAGTTTCTAGAATATAGATCCTTTACGTCTCTGGTTAATTCCAAGATAACGTATGATTTTTGGTGCTATTGTAAATGGAATGGATTCCCTAATTTCTCTGTTTTCGGTCTCATTGTTTGTGTATAGAAATGCAACTGATTTCTGAGCATTGATTTTGTATCCCGCCATGTTACTGAATTGCTCTATAACTTCTAGTAGTTTGGGGGTGGAGTCTTTTGGGTTTTCCATATAGAGTATCATGTCATCTGCGAAGAGAGACAGTTTGACTTCTTCTTTGCCGATTTGAATACCATTTTATTTCTTGATCTCCTCATATGTGACTTGTTTTTTTTCTCTGTGGATACTTGTAGTATCTTTAGGCTCGCTGCTGTGAAATTACAGAATGATGTTCCTTGGAACAGTTATCATTTATTGTGCTGGGAACTTGGAGGGCTTTTAAAAACCTAGAGACTCATGTCTTATGATTTTGTGAAATTTTCTTGTATTTTTTTGGTGATAATTTCCACCTTGCCATTTTATTTGCTCTCATCTTCTAGAAATCTTATTGCTTGGATTTTCACTGTAGGCTTCCTGAATTGGTTCTCTGATTTCATTTTAGTCTTTTCCCACCTTTTGTCATTTCTTTGATTTTCTACTGGGGGAGGGTATTTCAGAGGGATAGACTTACCTTGATCCTCCAATCCTTTCTTTGAAGAGTTTATTTCAGCAATAATTAAACAAAAAAAATTATTCTGAGAAATTGCTTGTTCTTTGGCTTTTCCTTTTGTGTGGTATGCTGCTCTTTCATGGGAGCAGAGGATAGTAATTAGCAATCTTTGAAGTTTTCTTGGGCTCTGAATCATCTCTGTTTGCTATGAGTTTCTTCACTGCCTTCGTATGTTTTGGTCTCTGTCTTTTATGGTCAAGGTGTTGCAAGATTCTGGCAATCTTTGCCTCTCAGTTCATACTTAAGTCAGAAGAAACTGTAAGCTCTGTGTACTCTTTTTGAAAAAAATTGAGTATACACAAAATTTATCCCTTTAGTGTCCAATTCAGTTGCTTTTAGTGTATTTATAAGGCTGTACAACCATCACCACTCATTCCAGAACATTTTCATCACCCCAAAGAGAAACCTTGTACCCATTAGCAGTCACTCCTCACTTTCCCCTCCTCCAGCCTCTGGCAACCACTGATATGCTCTGTCTCTAAGATTTGCCTATTCTGGACATTTTATATAAGCAGAATCATTCAGTATGTGGTCTCTTGCATCTGGCTTCTTTCCCTTAGCATTGTTTTCAAGTTTCATGCGTAGCATAGCCTAAATCTGGGCTTCATTCCTTTTGCTGGCTGAGTAATATTCCACTAGATGCATATCTATCACGTTTTGTTGATCTATTCATCAGTTGATGGGCTCTGTGTACTCTTTAAAGAGATTTTTCAAACAATTCCTATTTTCACTCTCTTTTCTTATGTGAGAAATTGATGCCTCCTATTCCTGAGCCTTTTGTCAGTTTTATAGAACAAAGTATGGGTCCCTCCACTAGACCCTGCAAGCCCTTGAGTCAGACATGCTTCTTTGCTCCAGGGTCATTTACATTTCCAAGTGGCTGTGATTTTATACACTGGGGTTAAGGGTTATGGATGTCTCCTGGTTTCACTGAAGATGTGGTTTGTGCCTGTTCTCATCCTCATGCGATTTCTGAGAGGGAGATTTTTTGTTCCACCATTTTGAAACTGGAAGTCCAGTGATGTGCTTCATTAGGCTGTGCGGCTTCATTTAAAGGGTAGTATGTGGATCACATGGTAAGTGCCCCAAAGAGCCATTCCTTCAACAGATATTTATCCATCACCTATTACATCCGGGCAGTGAGCTAGGCCCTGGGGAGTTGGGGACAATAAGAGACATGTGTCCCTACCCTCCAGGAGAGCACATGTTAGGGAGCGATCTGGACAAGGAAATAGACAATTGTAGTACCGCCGAACGTACTCAGATGGTAAGGTCAGAGAACGCGTGCACATGGGGGGAAGCACTTAGCCCAGGCTTGGAATAAAGCTCTAACTTTCCAGAACACTTTCATACATTCCAAAGAACCCCGGTTAAATTCAGAGATGAGAAAGCAACCCTCTATCGTGTCCCTCCTGCCGTCCAATAGCATCTTCCGCAGCATGAAGAGAGCTCCCTGAGAGGTCCCAGCTCCCTGCAGCCTCTGGGAGATAAAGATATGTAAGACGCCAACTTTGCTTCTGTGGGAAGTTGGCACAGGGCCAGGTCCGCCCCTGGAAGCGGTGAGGACTCAGTGATGACGGTTGACGGAGGGGTGTTCGCGCATCTAGGTGAGCCTGGCTTATGTGGTACAGGCTGTGCGGACAGAAATGTGTTTTGAACCCAGCCCTGTTTGCTCCATTTATTCTCAGTGCCTGAATGTGCTAGAAAAGGACGGTGACAGTGCAGAATCCTTGGAACAGACACCAGGACAGAGGCCTCACTGTCAGGGAGAACGAGTGGGGGACAGAGGCTAAGACATCAACCAGGGTCTCACACTGAGATTTTTCACTTCACAAAGGGTCCAAACACAGCTGTCCTTTTTCTTTTCAATATTGTGCCTTCCCTGTGTTTCCCCCCACTTGGTCAATGTCAGACAAAGGGGGAGCATTTTGCACTGATACTGGCCCAGCTCAGGGAAGTGGCAGGACCCAGCTGGACCCCTGCACCCCGTTCTGGACTTCTGGGGCCCGGGGATTCTGAGCATGAGGGGGCTTGGTGGGGGCAGGCGGAGGGCTCCGAGGGCACAGGCGCTCAGCTCGGAGGCGCTGCTGAGTGCGAGAGGGGCTGGCTTCATTCTGTCTCTCTTCCAGGGCAGAAATAGACCTGGGGGAGGATGTATGGTGTGCCAGCCAGATTTAGCCAAATATCTTAGGAAGACATTTCTAATCATGAATGTCTTCATGAAAGAACAGACTGCCCCATGGAGCAAGGACGGCCCCTTCGAAGTTTAAGCAGAGACTGGAAGTTGTTACCGGATGTTGGACCAGGTCACCCTGGTCTTTCCGAGGCTGGGCTCTACGGTCTCAACAGCAGGAACTAATATCTACGAGTGCAGACCGGGTGTTGCTTTACGTATATTAACTTACTTAACTCTCACAACAACCCTCTGAAGTACGTATTATTATTTTAGCCCATTTTACAGATGAAGACCCTGAGGTTCAGAGAAGTTGCTTGTTTTGTCTTTGTTCTTTTTTACCATCTAAGTGGCCTGGCCCAGTGAAAGACACTATACTGTAGTGGCTGAGAGCTTGGGCTCCATGGGCTTGGACTCCGGAGTCTGTCATACTTCCCCAGCTGCGTGGCCTCAGAAAAGTTCCTTCCTGTCTCTGAGCTTTGGTTTTCTTATCTGTGAAACTGGTATAACACCAGAGCCTCCCGGCCAGGACTCCACCTAACACACAGACGGTAGCCAAAACCCAGCCCAGCCCAACCCAAATTGTGTCCTGTGGGAAGTCCTTTCTTTTGGCACATTTGCAGACTGGCTGACACCATCTTCGTGGGTTCTGCTCCCGTGAGTTCTAGGGAAACGTGGTTTGAACTCAACTGTTTGACCTTGGAGCTTTCACACGTAGGCAGGACTCTGGCTTTAGGTGCCAGTGAGCTGTGTCCTCTCACCTGTTGGTGCTAAGAGGCAGGAAACCCAGAGAGAAGGAGCAGCTGAGAAAGCAAAGAGTGGAAACCGGGACCCACGAGCATCTTCTGAAGACCCTCCCCTGCACAGCCTCCTGCCAATCAAATGCTTTGTTTTAATTCCAGAAGCAAAAGTGCCCGGAAGCTGCTGGCACATAGATGTCATTCCTGTTGCCATTGGGATGAAGACAAGGGTCTCTGGTGGAGCTTTTTGCCCCTTGCTGGGTGTCTAAGGCCAAACCCAGGTCCTGTCCCTCCTAGGGCCCTGCTGGGTGTCCTCTGGCTATGTGTGTGTGTGGCAGAAGGAGTGAGGGCTTTGGGAAGGGGCACATCTGGGTTCAAATCCTGGACACCCATAAGCTATGTGACTTTGGGCAAATGGTTTCTCACGGCCTCTATTTTTCACCTATGAACGGAGGAAATTAACACCTATCTCATGAGATTGTTTAGTCATCGAAGGAGGAACATACATGGAGTGCCCGGTGTACTGTTCGGCGCCTAATAAATGGGAATGCGTCATAAATGGCCAATTCTTCTTCTGATGACACACGCAGGAGAGAAACCAGTTCTGCTCAAATAAGGGAGCACTATTCTGGAATACTATCTCCTTCCATCATCTTCTGTTTACTTCCCCTCATGTTGAAATTCTGCTTTTCTACAGGAAAGAGAGCTACCCTATGAAACACACACGTTCTTATTTTCCAATGTGCTTGAACGAACCACAGAACAGTCCTTGTCCCCTCCTACAGGCTGAACGTTTTCTTAGCTACTCTCTAGAGCCCATTTGTCTCTTAACCCACAGAGGCTTAGAAGTGACTTCAGGGCAAGAAGCCCCAGGACTGTGGCATTATCAAATCTGCGTGTTTTCTGCCCCATGGTGCTGTGCCAACACCCACTAACAGTCCCGAGGATTCAAAAGGGACTGACTAGTATGAATGCCAGACAGAAAGTATGGAAAAAGTAACTTATAGTCTTATTACCTCAGCAATTCCATTTCTATTTCCATTTCCTTTGCTTCTTTCCTACAAGGATATATAATTTTCCGATGGCCGCCATATATAGAACAACATTTGCATCTTCTCTCTGTTTCTGTAATTGTCCCAAGTTGCTGGATAATATTCATCCTTAGAATTCAACATGTCCGTTCAAGTGGATGCGGCTTGATTTACTTAGCCATCACTGTCATCTGCATCGCTTGCAGTTTTTTATTATCCATAGCTAGGTCTCCGAAGGTGCACGTAGCTGCCCAGGACCTTGCCTTATTTTTGGTCTCCTTATCTTCTGACATCAGCTCGTACCACTCTTAGGGTTAGCACGTTTCATACTTTTACTCACGAGGGGCAAGTAGCATGTTTCTACTTTACCTGTAGAATCGCTCTCCGCGGGTAAAGAGGAGCCCGGTTTTCAGTCTGTGATTTGGCCCATGAGGCTGGAGAATTGAGGAGATGGGGGAGCGCGCCCGGGCGGGTTGAAATCCGAAGCTCAATATTGCCTCCAAGTGAGAATACGCGGAACTGCAGGTTTGGTAGGCGGCGTTGGTGCCTTGAACGGGGGGCGCTTTGGTTTCAGATGTAGGGTTCAGAGAGGAGCAGGGCGTCCTCTCCAATTTTGAGGAGACACTGATCTGGTTCAGAGATGGACCTGGGGCAATTAGATGACAATTGCCAGGCTGGAGACTTTCTGCATTCAGTTTTCATTCCATTCGGTTTATGGTTGATTTCCTTTCTAGAAGAAGGTAATATTGATGGTAATGAGTATGGTCACTATTAAGTAAGTTCCTGTTACATGCCAATCTTTTTGTTAGGTGGTTTGTATACATCAACGCTAAGTTTTATAACAAAGCTCTTATAACTGCTATTTTGCACATGAGAGAATTGAAGCTCAGAGAGGTCAAGTTTTTCACCTAGAGTGACCCAGCTGTCAGATGCACCAGCCAGGTTCAAAGTCAAATCGGTTGGGTTCTAAAGCCCTGCCCATTTTATTAGACCAGGCCCTTCTGCTGATGAACCTGTTAGGGCAGCATTGACCCAAGCCCAGGTTGGATTGGCAGATCCCAAGGTCATACTGATGCCTTTGCAACTCCATGGTCTTACTATTCTCCCAGAGCTCTATATCACAGGCCCTGCTGGGAAGTTCCATTTTCTATGTCATCAGGCCAGAGGGCTTTCCTAGTTGGGACTGTAGTACCAAGCACCAAGCTCTTAGTACCCAGTGGCCGTGTCCTGGTTCCTCAAAGGAGGCCGCCAAAAATCGAATGGTGCCAGCTTTCCGGTAGCTCAGGGTGTCTTGGGCCCTGTGCTCCAGGGTGGAGCTTGCCACTGTGCCCTGGAGAGAGAGGGGCAACATGGAGCCCACCTCTGCCAGCTGCCCTCCCCTGACGCTGGGGGCTAAGGAGGCAGGGCCAGCAGCAAGCCCTACACAGCTGCTCTCCTCCTCCTTTATAAACTGTATAGATTAGGTTAAAAAACTAAAAGCAGGCGAAAAAAGAAAAGCAAATAAATAAGTCTCCAGAAATCCTAATTTCCAGACCCACTTTGTTAATTAAAAAAAAAAATCAATACATTCCAATGGCAAAAAATAATTCAAACAGCACAGAAAGGCAGAAAAGAAAAAGTAAAGCTCCTTCTTCCAGAGGTAGCCTTAAAACAGCTACTCGGATTTCTTTTAAGAATTTTCTTTTGTATGGACTAGCAAACAAATAATACATATACTTATTTACATGTATTTAAAATTTACACAAATGAGGGGCGCCTGCGTGGCTCAGTCGTTAAGCGTCTGCCTTCGGCTCAGGGCGTGATCCCGGCGTTCTGGAATCGAGCCCCACATCAGGATCCTCCGCTGGGAGCCTGCTTCTTTCTCTCTGACTCCCCCTGCTTGTGTTCCCTCTCTCGCTGGCTGTCTCTCTCTCTGTCAAATAAATAAATAAATAAATAAATAAATAAATAAATAAATAAATAAAATCTTTAAAAAAAATTTACACAAATGAGGTCACACTATGCACGTGTTGAACACGCTGCTTTTTCTTATTTGATGTATGTTGGGGACTTTCTGCGTCAGCAGGGGCCCCATTCTTCATAAAGGCTGCGCAGGGCTAAGCTCTACCTGTTGTGATTGTTTTAAGCTGCCCCCTAATGGCAGGCACTGATATATTGGTTATTCCAGTGTTTTCTGAAGCAAGTCCAGCATGGTGACCCCACCCCATCAGCAGGTGCATGAATGAACGTGCTGCGAGGGGGCCGGGGCCGGCCACCTGGCGGAATCATCTCCCCCAGCAGCAGCCTCTGGCTCCAGCCCTGCCGGCCTGGGTGGGGTGGATACCAGGAGATGCTGAACTGCTGCCCCCTTGTGGCCTGGCAAGGGGGAGCCTCTTGCTAACCGGGTGTGTCCCAGGAAAACCGAATCCCACCTAAATCCTCTCCATGGAACCTCATCTCATCAGCCTGTTCTTGGTGTGAAGGAGGGAGGAGGAGAATCTATCTTTGGGCCTTACCTCTCATGGCTCACCCATACCTGTGGCTGAATCTAGCCCCGGTCTTGGAACAAGAATGCTCAGGGGCTACTATGCGTGGGAGGGAATGTTTGGCAGTGATTGAGGGCCTGCAGCGTGCCTACTGTGGGTGCTAAAAACCAGGATCTCCCTCATGCTCAAATGGAAAGATCTTGTTGGAGTCAGGTAAGCCTGGGTCTGCCACTGACTTGCTCTCCATCCATCCATCCATCCATCCATCCATCCATCCATCCATCCATTCTTTCAATCATTCAAATTTATTTACTGAGTGAAACTATCCTGAGTGCTAAGCTCTGTGACCTTAGAGGAGTTACTTCACCTCTCTGAACTTTAGTTTCCACATCTGTACATTGAACATACTGACATTTATTTTTTATTTTATTTTTTAAACGTTTTTTTTTTTTTTTAAGTAATCTCTTCCCCCCCAACGTGGGGCTTGAACTCACAACCCCGAGATCAGGAGACTCATGCCCTTCCGACTGAGCCGGCTGGGCGCCCCTGAGAGTACTGGCGCTTAAATCATGTTGGGAAGAGTAAATGAAATAATGTAGGTGAAACACGGGGTGTACAGTATGGACTCAGTAACTGATATTAGTGGATCTGAGAATTAGAAGATGCCGAATCTTCCAGAAGCTTACACTTTAGTCAGGGGGACCTGATATAGGTGCATAAAGCAGGCAGGGACTTCTAGCAAGAGCAAAATACTGTAACACCATTGTGTGTGCCCGTGTGTGTGCACATGTGTGTCCAAGGTGTAGGCCTGCAGGCTGAAGTGGTACAAAATCGGGGATAGAGGGGCGCCTGGGTGGCTCAGTCGGTTAAGTGACTGCCTTCAGCTCAGGTCATGATCCTGGGGTCCTGGGATCGAGCCCCACATTGGGCTCCTTGCTCAGCAGGGAGCCTGCTTCTCCCTCTGCCCCTGCCTGCTCTGCCTGCCGCTCCCCCTGCTTGGGCTCTCTCTCTCTCTCTGACAAATAAATAAATAAAATCTTTAAAAAAAAAATCAGGGATAGACCGCAGTGGGCTTCCTGGAGAGACAACCCTTTAGTCAGTCTTTGAAGGATCAGGATTGCTAGAGAGAAAAGACAATGTGCCGGGAGGAAGGGACTGCACAAACAAAAGTCCTTTCTCCCACAGAATTGCCATGCCATGGTTGTACTTACACTGCAGCCTATTAGCCACTGCATCTGCCCCTGAAAAAATGGCGGGCCCTGTCAAGACCACTTGTTTCCTGGGGCAGTGAGGCAGCCAGCCTATGCCAAGCTCAGCGTCGGTTGCAGCCATTTCTTACCACCCGAATCAGTCAATTAATTGGTCACTAAATGCTTGCAGCAACATTGCCCCAGGAGCCCCCCTGGGAATCCAGACAGACTTCGTTAGATTAATTGCAGAGGAGAGTTCAAGGATTCTGATTTAGCCAAAGATTGCTGAGCACTTGCTATGTGCCATGCGTTGTGCTGGATCCTTCACATAGCTGCCAGGTCAAATTATTACACTCATTTTCAGAGGAAAAGACTGAGGGTCAGAGAGGAGTAATGACTTGCCCAGAACCACAAAGCTAATAATTGTAGAGTCAAGATTCTTTTTTTTTATTTTAATGTTTTTTTATTATATTATGTTAGTCACCATACAGTACATCCCTGGTTTCTGATGTAAAGTTCGATGATTCATTAGTTGCGTATAACACCCAGTGCACCATGCAATACGTGCCCTCCTTACTACCCATCACCAGCCTATCCCAGTCCCCCACCCCCCTCCCCTCTGAAGCCCTCAGTTTGTTTCTCAGAGTCCATAGTCTCTCATGCTTCATTCCCCCTTCTGATTACCCCCCCTTTCTTTATCCCTTTCTTCTCCTACCAATCTTCCTAGTTCTTATGTTCCATAGATGAGAGAAACCATATAATTGTCTTTCTCTGCTTGACTTATTTCACTTAGCATTATCTCCTCCAGTGCCATCCATGTTGCAGCAAACGTTGAGAAACCGTTCTTTTTGATAGCTGAGTAATATTCCATTGTATATATGGACCACAGCTTCTTAATCCAGTCATCTGTTGAAGGGCATCTCGGCTCCTTCCACGATTTAGCTATTGTGGACATTGCTGCTATGAACATTGGGGCATGTATGGCCCTTCTCTTCACTACATCTGTATCTTTGGGGTAAATACCCAGTAGTGCAATTGCTGGATCATAGAGTAGCTCAATTTTTAACTTTTTAAGGGACCTCCACACTGTTTTCCAGAGTGGTTGTACCAACTTGCATTCCCACCAACAATGTAGGAGGGATCCCCTTTCTCCACATCCTCTCCAACAATTGTTGTTTCTTGCCTTGTCCATTTTTGCCATTCTAACTGGCCTAAGGTGGTATCTCAGTGTGGTTTTGATTTGAATTTCCCTGATGGCTAATGATTTTGAACATTTTTTTATGTGTCTGTTAGCCATTTGTATGCCATCATTGGAAAAATGTCTGTTCATATCTTCTGCCCATTTTATGATTTGTTTATTTGTTTCTCATGTATTGAGTTTGAGAAGTTCTTTGTAGATCTTGGATACCAGTCTTTTATCTGTAGCATCATTTGCAAATATATTCTCCCATTCCGTGGGCTGCCTCTTAGTTTTTTTGACTGTTTCCTTGGCTGTGCAGAAGCTTTTTATCTTGATGAAGTCCCACAAGTTCATTTTATCTTTTGTTTCTCTTGCCTTTGGAGATGTGTCATGAAAAAGGTTGCTTTGGCAGATGTCAAAGAGGTTGCTGCCTATGTTCTCCTCTAGGATTTTGATGGATTCCTGTCTCACATCGAGGTCTTTCATCCATTTGGAGTTTATCTTTGTGTATGGTGTGAGAGAGTGGTCAAGTTTCATTCTTTTGCATGTAGCTGTCCAATTTTCTCAGCACCATTTATTGAAGAGACTGTCTTTTTTCCACCGGATGTTTTTTCCTGCTTTGTCAAAGATTAGTTGCCCAAAGAGCCGAGGGTCCATTTCTGGGTTCTCTATTCTGTTCCATTGGTCAATGTGTCTGTTTTTGTGCCAGTACCATGCTGTCTTCATGATCACAGCTTTGTAGTACAGCTCGAAATCCGGCATTGTGATGCCCCCAGCTTTGTTTTTCCTTTTCAACAGTTCCTTGGAGATTCGGGCCCTTTTCTGGTTGCATACAAATTTAAGGACTATTTGTTCCAGTTCTTTGAAAAATGTCATCGGTATTTTGATTGGGATAGCATTGAAAGTGTAGATTGCTCTGGGTAGCATGGACATTTTAACTATGTTAATTCTTCCGATCCATGAGCATGGAATATTTTTCCATCTTTTTGTGTCTTCCTCAATGTCTTTCAAGAGTGATTTATAGTTTCTAGAATATAGATCCTTTACGTCTCTGGTTAAGTTAATTCCAAGGTAATGTGTGGTTTTTGGTGCTATTGTAAATGGGATGGATTCCCTAATTTCTCTTTCTTCAGTCTCATTATTCGTGTATAGAAATGCAACTGATTTCTGAGCATTGATTTTGTATCCCGCCACATTACTGAATTGCTCTATAACTTCTAATAGTTTGGGAGTGGATTCTTTTGGGTTTTCCGTATAGAGTATCATGTCATCTGCGAAGAGAGACAGTTTGACTTCTTTGCCGATTTGGATACCTTTTATCCCTTTTTGTTGTCTGATTGCTGTTGCAAGGACTTCTAGTACTATGTTGAATAATAGTGGCGAGAGTGGGTATCCTTGTCGTGTTCCTGATCTTAAGGGAAAGGCTTCCAGCTTTTCCCCATTGAGAATAATATTTGCTGTAGGCTTTTCATAGATGGCTTTTATGAGCTTGAGAAATGTACCCTCTATTCCTACACTCTGAAGGGTTTTAATCAGGAAAGGATGCTGTATTTTGTCAAATGCTTTTTCTGCATCAGTTGAGAGGATCATATGGTTCCTGAGTCTTTTCTTGTTGAAATGATGTATCACGCTGATCGATTTGCGAATGTTGAACCACGCTTGCATCCCAGGGATGAATTCCACTTGGTCATGATGGATAATCCTTTTAATGTACTGTTGGATTCTATTAGCCAGGATCTTGTTGAGGATTTTGGCGTCCATATTCATTAGGGAAATCAGTCTGTAATTCTCCTTTTTGATGGGGTCTTTGCCTGGTTTGGGGATCAAGGTAATATTGGCCTCATAGAATGAGTTTGGTAGCTTTCCTTCTGTTTCTATTTTTTGAAATAGCTTTAGGAGAATAGGTATTATTATTATTATTTTTGAATGTTTGGTAGAATTCCCCAGGAAAACCGTCCAGGCCTGGAGTTTTGTTATTTGGAAGGTTGTTTATCACTGACTCAATCTCTTCATAATTAATTGGCCTGTTTAAAAAATCAGTTTCTTCCTGTTTCAGTCTTGGTAGTTTATAGGTTTCCAGGAAGGCCTCCATCTCCTCCAAATTGCTTAATTTATTGGCATATAGCTGTTGATAAAAGTTTCTAATAATCCTTCCAATTTCATTGGTGTTGGTCGTGACCTCTCCTTTTTCATTCATAATTCTATTAATTTGGGTCCTTTCTCTATTCTTTTGGATAAGTCTTGCCAGTGGTTTGTCAATTTCATTGATTCTCTCAAAGAACCAGCTTCTAGTCCTGTTGATCTGCTCTACTGTACTCCTGGTTTCTAATTCATTGATTTCTGCTCTAATCTTGGTCAACTGCTTCCTTGTGCATGGATTAGGCCTGTCCCTCTGTTGCTGTTCCAGCTTCTTGAGGTGAGAATATAAAAACTGCATTTTAGATTTTTTCATTCTTTTGAGCGAGGCTTGGATGGCTATGTATTTCCCCCTTAGGACTGCCTTTGCAGTATCCCATAGATTTTGGACCGTTGTGTTTTCATTCTTGTTGGTCTCCATAAATTGTTTAAATTGATTTTTGATTTCCTGGTTTATCGAGTCATTCCTGAGCAGGATGGTTCTTAGTCTCCAAGTGTTTGAGTTTCTTCCAAATTTTTCCTTGTGGTTGAGTTCCAATTTCAGAGCGTTGTGGTCTGAGAATATGCAGGGGATAATTTCAGTCTTTTGATATTGGTAGAGACCTGTTTTGTGTCCCAGAACATGGTCTATTCTTGAGAATGTTCCATGGGCATTAGAATAGAATGAGTATTCTTTGGTTCTGGGGTGTAGTGTTCTATATATATCTATGAGGTCCAACTCGTCGAGTATGGCATTCAAAGCTCTTGTTTCTTTTTTTTTTTTTTAAAGATTTTATTTATTTATTTGACAGAGATAGAGACAGCCAGCGAGAGAGGGAACACAAGCAGGGGGAGTGGGAGAGGGAGAAGCAGGCTCATAACGGAGGAGCCTGATGTGGGGCTCGATCCCATAACGCCGGGATCACGCCCTGAGGCGAAGGCAGGCGCTTAACCGCTGTGCCACCCAGGCGCCCCCAAAGCTCTTGTTTCTATGTTGGTTTTCTGCTCCGGTGCTCTGTCTATTGCTGATAGTGGAGTGTTGAGGTCCCCTACTATTAACGTATTTTTATCTATATGTCTCTTTATTCTGGTTAAGAGTTGGCTTGTGTATCTTGCTGCTCCCCTGGTGGGGGTATATATATTTATAATTGTCATATCCACTTGTTGGATACATCCTTTAAGTATAATATAGTGCCCTTCTGTGTCTCTAACTATAGTCTTTAGTTTAAAATCCAATCTGTCTGATATGAGAATTGCTACCCAAGCTTTCTTTTGAGGTCCATTGGCGTGAAAGATGGTATTCCATCCCTTTACTTTCAGTCTGAATGTATCTTTAGGTTCAAAATGAGTCTCTTGTAGACAGCAAATGGATGGGTCATGTCTTTTTATCCAATCTGCAACCCTCTGGCATTTATGGGAGCATTTAGGCCATTTACATTGAGACTGATTATTGAGAGAGATGATTTTAATGATGCCATGTTGCCAGTAAAGTCTTTGTTTCTATAGATTGTGACTTTCTGTTCTGTATCACTCTTGGGGCCTTTTTACTCTTATAGAACCCCCCTTAATATCTCCTGTAGGGCTGGTTTCGTGGTTACGAAATTGGTCAATGACTGGCGATTCTGGAAGGTCTTTGTTTCTCCATCCATTCTGAATGACAGCCTTGCTGGATAGAGGATCCTTGGCTGCATATTTTTCTCTGAAAGAGCTTTGAAAATGCCCCCCCAACCCTTTCTCTCATTCCAGGTCTGTGTAGACAGGTCTGACGTAATTCTGATACCTTTGCCTTGGTACGTGAGAAATTTCTTTGCCCTGGACGCTTTCAGTACTGTATCCTTGGATCTAATATTTGCGAATTGCACTATGATGTGACGTGGCGTAGGTTTGTTGTGGTTGAGCTTGGGAGGGGTCCTTTCTGCCTCTTGGACACGAATGTTTGTTTCCCTTGCTAGATTAGGCAAGTTTTCAGCTACAATTTGTTCAAACATCTCTTCTAGGCCTCTGTTTTTCTCCACCCCCTCGGGGATGCCAATGATTCTGACACTGGAACGTTTCATTGAGTCAGTAATCTCCCGTAACCTACATTCTTGACATTGGATTTTTTTTTGAGCCCAGTTTCTATTTTAGCTTTCTCTTCTACTAACCCATCCTCCAATTCGCCGATACGTTCTTCTGCCTCATTCACCCTGGCTGTCAGAGCCTCTAGTTTTGACTGCATTTGGTTCGTAGAATTTTTAATTTCTGCCAGATTCGCTCTCATTTCCGCCCTTAGAGATTCTATATTCTCATTAACATTTTCGTTAATACTTTTTTCAAGTCTACACATCATCTTGACCATTGTTACTCTGAATTCCATTTCTGATAATTTGGTTACATCCATATCCATTAGTTCTGTGGCAGAGGCCACAGACTCATTGTCTTTTCTTTGCTGGGGGGGAATTTCTCCTTCTCGTCATTCTGACGAGGAGAGGGTGCGGGGTTGTCCAGAGCCCAAATTATTGACCAGAGCCCAAATTATTGACCGGGACCCAGGCCGTGCGCCCTTGTTTTATAGGGATCTTAGGGATGTGGGCTTCTTGATTTTTCAGGCTGCCTCCTGGGGGAGGGGCCTGCCACGCCGATACTCAGGCAACCCTGTTTGGGTAGAGTCTCCGTGTCCCCTGCGAGGGGGGATGGGGATGGGCACACTCTGAGCCGGTATTTCCAGGCTTTTGTTCTCTGGCGGCTTTCCCTGGTGGTTTGCTGTGCCTCTTCTGAGAGTCAGAGCAGCAGTGGCCGAATTTCAGCCTCTGTCACAGAACAGAGGGATTGCGGCCCGTTCTCTACTAATGTTCTGGCCACTTTAACTCTGTTACTGTTGGTGCTGCTCAACCCTGCAGCGTCCCGGGATGTGCGCCCCACACCCGGCGTCCCAGCCCTCACTTCCAGGGCCGGCGCGTCTCTGTCCTTTGTGTCTCTAACACCGCAAGCCGCCAGCCGCCCCGCGCGCTCCCGGATCTCCCGGTCTCAGTCTGGATCCAGTGAGCACACCGGGATTCCGGATTCCGGTGTTCTGCGAGATGCCTGGTGGCGCGCGCACCCGGCTCACGGTCTCAGTCTGCTGTTTTGTGGGTGCCCACCACGAGCCCGCCCACTCCCCCGTGCAGGTGGCTACCGCTTCCCAGCACCCGAACGTGGAGGCTCCCTCCCCCTTCCGTTTATCTTCCGATATCTGTGCACAGTTTCGTGGCTCCCCGCTTCGTACCTCAATACTCAGCGCTGGAGATGTTCATTTGTAGAGATCCAGATGCGTCTTCCTGCATCTCAGGCTGATTCCGTGGGTGTTCAGGCTGGTCTGGTACCTACCCAGCTCGACTCAGGGGACCGGCTGAAAAAGGGGTCCCCTATTCCTCCGCCATCTTAACTCCTCCCCCTAGAGTCAAGACTCTAACCCAAGCCTCCTGACTCACTGGTTTCCCCTCTATTTCCTGTCCTCTCCCATACTTTCTCCTGGAATTTAGCTCTAGGTACAAATTAATTCCCCATAATTGGGTCTTCCGTGTTGTTGGCTGAGTCTTCCTCCCCACTGGGGAGGACATAGGTGGCCTCACCCCCTCCAGGTGATTGGACGGCACTCAGGAAAACTCCAGGGGCTTCCCTGTCTTGAAAGGTAACCCTAAGCACAGCTCTGAATTTCAGTCCTGGAGTCTTTTAAATAACTACACACACACACTATTGTGGTAAGTCGTGGTATCTTTGTGGGTCACAGGGATGTTTTTATTAGTTCGTGATGTTGACCTTAGGTTTCTTCACTTTTCTTAGTAAATACATTTTTAAAATAAAAAAATAACTTGAGAAAAAAATCAAAGAAGATGAAAGGACTCATAATTTCACCAGCCCTTCTGACTCTAAGCATCAGCCATGTAGAAACCTCCACCGCCCCCACCCCCTCCCCGGTCCCCGGAGTGAGCAGAGTCAGGCACAGAGATACTCCCCATTTCTGCTTGTGTCAGTGAAAAAACTGGAAGGCACATCCATCTACAAGGGACTGCTTGGAAATATAACAAAACTCTGTGGCAACATTAGTAAGAATACAGTAGCATATGCTGCCATGGAAGGACCTGATTCGAGAGAGATTCGTGCAGAAGGTAGAAGTCATGTGCATCTGATTCCAATTTCATAAGCAACACACTGCATGTAATTTCTGGTTTTGTGTATAGAAATAATTACTTAGTTGAATATGCACCAAATTACTTATGGGCATGGGGAGCATTGTTCATTTTCTATATTTTTAATATTTCTCTAATTTTAAAATTCTGTGTCAGGTGAGGGGCCGGCCTGCAGTGTCTGCTGGCCAGTGCAGGCAGGCGGTCTCCATCCTGGGGGGTGTGGAGCTGCAGTGAGCAGGGCCTCGGGTATACAGGTTTCAGGGTGTGTGTGTGTGTGTGTGTGTGTGTGTCTTGACATCCCTGGCTGTGTGAGCAGAAATACTGAAAACTACAAAGATTAGGGTTTCAGGTACAGCTGTATCTGGGTGCTCAAATGGTGTTACTAAAGATCTGCCTTCTCCCTCTCTCAGTTCCTCTTTTCCTTGTCCTGGCTCAAACCCCGGTGGGCTCTTTCCACATGGGAGCAAGACAGCCCTCAGCATGCCTTAATTTCTTTCCGTGGAAAGCTGCCTTACAGGCTGGACTTCAACTCAGTCTGAATCTCAGTGAAGCCAGAGCTGGGACCAGTGAGTCAGGAACCTCATTCTGCATCAAGCCCCCAAAGTGGGGGCCCAGAGAGGCGCTTTGTTTGGTCTGCACAATGTTTTTATTTACTTATTTATTTTGCATTTAAAAATTTATTTTGCACAGTGTTTTTAAAAACGTTGCGTTTAGTTGCCAACATTTGAAAATCAGATTTCATGTTAAATTCATATTTCTAGCTTCTTTTGAACGAAATGGAGTCCTCGTCCCCGTAAGGCAGTACATTGGCTGGTGGCTGCCCCCTCCCATCTGGGTGTGCTGTTTCCAGTACACCACAATCCCCACCGCTCCTTTGTGTCTCCTCTCCCTGGTCTGCTTCACTCCTCGCCTGAGGTATGAGCCATAGACATAGTAGTAACAGCGTGGACCTGAGCCAGAGAGTCTGGGTTTGAATTCTACCTACTGGCTGTGTACCTTAGACAAGTTAGCTAACTCTTTGCTGCCTTAGTTTACAAACCTGTGAAATGGGACCAATAAAAGCACCTATCTCATGAAGCTGTTTTGAGAAGCTTAAATGAGTTAATATATAAAAAGCGCCTGGTACACTGACCACATTTCATACATGCTTAACTGTTATTAGAATTGCTTTCTGGCTGTAACTATTGGCGTTTTTTGGACCGCTGCTTTCCCCTTACAGCGACACACATTTTTTCCTTCTTGAACTATGAAACCATCTCGATCCAATCCCATAGGACAGTTTGCAGAGAGGCTTACAAACTCGTTCGAGATGTTGGCCGAAGCCAGGGAAACGGAGAAAGGATGCCAGTGTGAACCTCCCACCCTGGCTGTGCCTTTGGGGGCTGCTGCTCCCGGCCGGGAACCTGCCGTGACCTGGGGAACCACTGAGCCGGCTGTCACACCGCGTCCCCAACACCCCGGCCTGTCAGGGGGAGCCCGGCCCCTTCTGCTCTGCACCAGACACCTTCGGACCCTGGAGTCGGGAGTCAACCGCACCAAAGGCGTTTATCTGGCCCGGCTCTCCTGCTGCTCAGCGGGGCTGCTCGGCCCTGCTCTGGACAGGCTCAGATGACAGAGGCAGAATTTAGAGCCCTTCTGGATGGCAGCTGGGATTCAAGCTGTCAACCGGAGGCGAGTCGACACAGTCGGGCTGCAGAGACCGGGCTGGCGTGCGGACGGGCAGGAGGTGACGCTGTGCAGATCTCCCGCCCCTGCGCTCTCTTCTATTTATAATTCCCCTTGATAATAGGGCACAGTCATCCCCCTGCAGGCCACTAATTGCTCTGGAGCGAAGGGATGACAGCCTAATTATTCACTTCACAAAAATTAAAGTTGGGCCGTGTCAACAAAGTCCATTCACTGTCACCCAGATGCAATTCGTTGCCCTTCATTGGGGCAAAGGGCAGCTGGAAAAAACCCCCAGCCCCTGGCCTGCTTCCAGTGCGAGCCGACTTTTATTTTCTGGCCTCAAATGATCTCCGGGAGGTTCTGTTTCGAGGAGACAGAATGCCTCTTCCTCTCGGCCATAAACTGCGGCCAGCTGGTCACTGCTCCCCTGACAAGAGGCGACATTTTGGTCCCTGGAAATGAGGCATCTGAGAGAAGGAGCGAGATTAAAAACCAGCAACTACTGGGCCCAGTTCAGCCCACGGATATGTTTTATTTGGCTAGCAGAGTGTTTAAAAAACTAACCCCCCCCCCCGCAAAAAAACCAACTAAAAACATTGAGATAACGTTCACATTACATAAAATTAACCATTTTGAAGCGCACAGTTCAGCGGCATTAAGCACGTTCGCAATGTTGCCCCACCTCCATCTGGTTCCAGACAGTGTTCCTCAGCCAGAAGGAAACCCCAGTCACTCCCCATTCCCCCCCCCCGCCCCGCCTGCTTGTGACCTGCTAGTCTGGACATTTCACGTAAATGCAGCCATAGAACAGGTGGCCTTTTGTGACTGGCTTCTTGCACTTTCCCTAATGTTTTCAAGGTCGACCCCTGCTGTGGTGTGTGTCAGGACTTTATTCCTTTCAAGGCTGAATAATTTCAGAAAGATCCGGATTAGTGCATAACAGCCTTACTGAGAAATAGTCCACACGCCGCCCAGCTCACTTCCTGAAGCAGTCAACTCCATGCGTGTCACAACGGCGTGCACGACTCACAGAGGTGTGCAACCATCCGCACACTTAAACGAGCTTTTAACATGGAAAAATCCGGAGATTTCACAGAGCGCCTTGGCGAACCAAGAGATGTGGTCACACCAAGCCCCTAGTCACAGCACAGAACTGCAGCCCGGCCCTCTGGATGAGACCTGTGCTCGCTCCATCTTGTGTGGAACCAGCCACTTCCCTGGTTTGCTTACAGCGTGGTCCTAGAGGCATGTGAGCGTGAGAGCCTGTCCAACGCCTGCATGGACAGGTGAAGAAACCAAGACCCAGCCAGGCCAGGCTGCTTACTCAAGGACAAATGAGTTGAGCTGCACGTAGCGTGCAGGCCTCCCACCTCCCAGCTCCACCCTCCTCCCGCTACTTGTGGCTCTTTCCACAGGTGTGGGAGCTAATTGTCAGAATCTCTGTCTAAAGGGAGGTGTGACCCTGTGTTTGTGACAGGCTTTACACCACGTTATTTGATTAATGTATGCACTGGGGATGACTGCCATTTCTTCCTTCCTCTGGTAACTGTGCTCTAAGCTTTCTTTGGGGAACTATCCCAAATAATCACATGGTTTAGGTGGGGCAGGCCCTGAGCACCCCTGTTGTAGGGGAGTGCTTGTAACTTCCCAAGCCTGACAGTCAGACTCTTGCCGTAGTGTTTGAATCAGGGCTGAGGAACTTCTGTTCGATTATTGGAAAAGAGAAGCTCCTTCCCAGGTAAGGGTCCCAAGATGGTGAAATGGGCGTGGAGGTCTGCTGAGGGCTGTCTCACTACTGTTAGAAAAAGTCTGCCTGAGACTTGAGCCAGCATAGGGGAAAAAAGAACTGAGAGATGGAGAAAGCAGATCTTCAGTAACATTGAAGCACCCTGATACAGCTGTGCCTGAAACCCTAATCTTTTCAGTTTTTGGTGTTGTAACTTAATTGCCTCTCTTTTTTCTTAAATCAGATTGAGCTGGGTTTCTGGCACTTGCATTGAACTGCTCCATCCTAAGTATATGAAACACTATTCACTCAGAGAACATTTATTGAGCACTTATTCCATATCCGTGTTTTCACATACATGAGATCATGTGAGGTAGGTAGCTACGATGATTTCTCATTTACAGAGGACAGGATGGGAGGGTAGGGAGGTGACTTACCCAGAGATATTCAGACTGAGTGGGTGACCTGGGCTTTTAACCTCATGTTGGAAGCTAGTTCCGACACCACAGATCCCCAGTGCATCACGGGAAACATTTGCCATTTTCCAAAGAGCTTAAGCATATTTTCTGCCCCCCACCCCCATGATAAATTGTGGAAAAGTTGGAATATATACAGAGTATACAAAAAATTCTTCCACTTGCATATAACCCTCGTGAACATTTTAACGTATATAATATGTCCAGGTTTTTAAAGTACAATTTTGTAACATATGAAAGTTTATATAGAAAAAATTAGAGATCAGCCGGTATGTACAATTTCATATTCGATCTTTATCATTTAAAATGATGTCGTAAGAATGGGGACAGCTTTCCGTGTGTTTCCTCCTGGGTCAGAGGAAAGAGGCAGCTTTGGGGTAGACCTGGGGCTGACCAGCCACTCCACTGAAGGGCCAGTGTTCGCTGGTCCGTCCTGGACTCTGCTCTGCAGCCGCCAGCACCGCGGGAAACCACGGAGCGAGGAGGGGAAGGCTTCCGTGTCTGTTTCCTACGGGGGCAGGGTGCGTTGGAGTGAAGTCAGAGCAAATGTGCGTCCCGGGCGGAGGTGGAGCCGGCTGTGCGGGCAGCGCTGGTTTTGCTCTCGGTGTGACATTGCGATCACCTCGGGACCGAGGAGGCGCGGAGCCTGTTCTCCCTTAGCCCACTCGGTCGAAAGCACGCTGTGCTCTCTATGACCGCCAGGTGGCGCTATGGAATAGGAAACGAATTCGCGGCTCTAGCTACGGGAGGAGAAAAACAGGCAGAGGGAGATGAGATCTTCGGAGAAGAGAAGCAAGCTGACAATGTCCAGCGGCTGAGGGTGCACCATGCAGGGAGAGGAGGGCAGGTGAGAGCCCAGACAGAAGTGATAAAACGGTAACGAATCAATGACCATGTCGTCATTGAAATGAGAGGCTGCTGATGTAAAGGGAATGCCTGTGGGTTGGGGGGGGGGGTCACACAGACTGAGTGTGGATCCACTTTCAGTCATTTACTGGCGTGATCAGAGCAAGTCACTCTGCTTCTGAGCCTGAGTTTCTTCGTCTGTAAAAGGTACGTGAGCCTACCTCTGGGCTGCAGGGCAGATGAGAAAAGGTGGAAGGGGGCTCTTGTCTGGATGGCTCCCGTTGCCCACCTGTTGGAAAGGTGTGATGAACTCAAGGTTCTGCATGGTGTTTCGGTCCTCTGTGCGTTCACAGGGTGGTGTCATTTTTGCATAAGGCCTGTCCTGCTGCCTCGTACATAGAAAGCGCCCAGCACATTGTGTATTACATTGAATCAGTTGAGTGAATGTACACTACAGACCATGACCATGGGTTTCAAACTGTGAGATGGACAGTGGATCCTGGCCATCAGATCAAGGAAGGCTTCTTGGAGCATGTGAATCTTAGAAACAGGGGAGGACTGAATAGGGAGATGAGAATCTCAGTGTTCTGGATTAGGGGGCAGCATGAGCAAAGGCCCTGAGGTGGAACTGGGGGAATGGATGCAGTGCAGGATGGAACTGCCTTGCTGGTGCTGGGAGAAGAGTGAGGAGCTGGAGCAGCTAGGATGGTGGAAGCTCCAGGAGCCTAGCTGTGAAGTGCTTGGATTTGGCTTGGCTGGTGCAGGCAGGCCACTGGGCGGTCGGGTCCAGGACACCTGTCCTTGGGCTAGTCACCAAATCAAGCCTGTTTTGGTTCTAGACCCTCCTGCCTTGCCCAGAGGCTTAAGGCCTAGAGGGGCTGCTGTCAGTATAGGCACCTGCCGGGTCTGAAGGGTGTCAGTGCTGGCAGTCGGCATGGATCTCCAATTGAGGTTCAAGGCCTCCTGTTCCCCCTCATCTGTAAGGAGTGGGGAAGAGAGGTTAGGGGGCTGTTCTGAGAGGTTTGGAGGGACCATGGTAGACTGACATACTCTCTTCCGTTGGATAACTCCTGGGAAATGGGAGTGACTACAACAGCCCTCCTCCTTGAGGTGTGTGGGGCAAGGAGCCAGGACACCAGGACCAGGGGCCCTTGACCGGGTGAGTGCTAAATAGGCCTGTGCAAATGGCAGAGCTCTGGGACCAGGAATGAGCTGGAGGATCCATGTGTGCTTGTGAACAGGCAGCTCCCGGACCCTGGCTGTGGACATGCTAATTCAGTGGTTTGTTGTAAGGACCTCAGTGCTTCTGGACTGTTCTGGGAAGAAAATTTCAGATTGACTTGGTAGGATCTCCTGAGACAGGGAACTGAAGCTAGCGTGCACCTATTTTGTGCCAGGAATGCATATATTATCTTGTTTAACCCTTTTCGAGCCTTGTGAGTTAGGTATTATTTGCCCCATTTTAAAAGAGCCGAAATGGGGCTCAGAGAGAGTAAAGTGACTTGCCTAAAGTCACACAGCTAGTAAGTGGCAGTGACCCAGGCCTGCCTGTTCCAAGGCCTCCTTCTATCGTTACAATAATGGTTTTGATAACAATGATCACACACACACACACACACACACACACAGTGGTCTTCTAATAACAGTTTGGGGAGATATAATTCACACACCATACGATTCACCCATTTAAAGTCTACGGTTCTTCCATGACAATTAATATTTGTATAGTATTGCTTTTCCAAAAGTGCTTCTCCATCTAGATATTGTTTTAGTAACAGTTCTGACACTTACCTAGTACTTTAAAATGCACAGAATGCTTTTGCTCAATTCTCTCTCCTAGTCTGTTTTTTAATCCTATGATACCCTGTGAGCAAGTAAGGCAGTTTTAAAAAAAATCATCACTCTCATTTTACAAGTAAGGAATTGGAGGCACAGGGACGTTGTGGCTGGTGTAGGAAGCAGCTGACTAGTGAGAGGAGGGAACAGAAGCAGCTGGAGTCCACAGACCCCAGGTCGGCTCGCGGCTGTCATGCGATGACAGGCGGGGCCAGGCCGCAGTTCTTGCTCCTGCTGGAGGCCTGGTACAGTCTGGAGTTCTCAAGAAGGGCGTGTGTGCATGCTCAGGCTGGTGGGCAAGAGCGCCTCCAGCCTGGGCCCTGGAAGGCACGGAGGGCAGGATTTTGGCTCTGGGTGAAGGGAAAGCAATTTGCCTACTGTTGTCTCATTAAGGTTACCTTTGGCAACAAGTAACAGGAAACCCACCAACAATGGCTTGAGCTACAGAGAATTTAATTATCTCGTGGACAAAGAGTCTGGAGAAGGCAGTTCCACGTTTGGCTCAGTAGCCCCACCATGGCCTCGAAGATCAAGGGCCTCTCTTTCTTTACACTCCACCATCTTTAGCATGTTGGCATGTGGGCCTTCCATGTGACCTCTAGGTCACTAGATGGCTGCTGCTGCTCCGGGCTGCACATCCTCCCAGAGCAGGATGCCAAAGGGGGCATTGCCCGCTGTGCTCATTTTTTGGTCAGCAACCTCAGAAAATCTTGGCAGACTTCTTACGTCTCATTGACCAGAGTTGGGTCACATGACTGTTGCTGGACTCTCACTGGCAAAGAGGAACAGGATGGCCAAGATTGGCTTAGACATAGCAGAATTTATCTGCTGGGCCTGGGAGAGGGAGTGGCTTTACTTGGCAAGATGTCTGAACAATGGCCATTTTTGTTATCCAGGAGGAAGGGGCAGGCAGGTGGGGGTGACATAGAGGAATGTTTGCTGGGTAGGAGGCCAGCATGTCTCCCTCAGTTGTGTGGGGCTGGGTCTAGCCTGGCTTGGTGGGGGTCCTGGTTAGGGCAGGGGAGGGGCTGCCACAGCAGGTGTGTACCTGTGATACAGTGGGCCCCCCAATGAGTGAGGGCCTGGGTAGCCCCTAACTCAGCTGCCAGCAGGATAGCACAGGTGGGGGCCCGTGTGGTGGCCTTTGCCTTGCAGTGGATTCAATAAATCTATATATACATACATATTTTGACATGAGGCCACAGCCCCTTTAATGGGAGAGACAGCAGGTCTGGAACTTGGCATTTCAGACTCTGTTCATCCTTCTTTGGGCTTTGCCACTTGCTTTCCTGATCACTCTATAGCTTTGTCTCAATGTCAGGGGCAAAGCTTGGGTGGAGGCAGCCAAGGTGAAAGAGATACAGTTGGTGGAGAGCACCCAGCGGGGACCGATGCATCCCAGGGGGGTGGCATAAGGCTGCCCAGGCTGCTCACTGCACAACCTAAGGGGCTGCTACTGGCAGAGGTCATAGCATTTAAGGGCCCCCTGGAGCTGTGCGGGCACCATCTGTAACACCTGATGAAGCCATCCATGCCATCTGCAGCGTGCGGACACAGGCGAGGATTCGGGATGGTTGGAGACACTTGGTGGATTGTAATCTCCATCTCTCCTCTTTGTTCCATCCATCCTCTTGCCCTTCCCTGCCTCTCAGCCACCTTTCCCTGCACCTCTGTCTTCCTGCTGTTTTCTTCCACTCCCTGGAGCCACTACTCCCTTCTCTGGTCACCTTTGCCCACAAGGGAAGGCTCTGCTGTTGGAACCCGGAGTCCAGGCCTACTGGTGTGAAGATAGGGACCATTTCCAGTCCTTCCTGGATTTTCTCCATCTGTCTGTGCGCTAACACCTCTGCGCAGCCTCCCTCTCACCTTCTGTTCCTCTCAGTCTCCATGCCGGGGGTCCAGCTCTGTTCGAACACCAGTGAGTCCGGGGATGGGTGGTGCTCGGGCCCCGTGCTGCCGAGGTGGCCTGAGGTCCTTCCCCTTGCCTGCTAGACTGCTCTCTTCATCTCAGGTCAAGGGCTGTCCTCTCGATTTCTCCAGCTGGCCCACCAATGGGCCCCACTATTCTTGGGCAAATGGGGGGATGCAGGTGGAGGAGCTTGGTGAAGGATCTGCACAAATTCCTCTCCAGGGCTTGATGAGGCTTCTGTGCTTACGGCCGCAGACCCGTCATGTCATCTTTATAGAGGAGGAATGACGCCCTGCTGCCACATGGCCCCTGGACCACCTTGGCTCTTTTGTTGTCTACAAGACCCCTCGGAAAATGTGGTGAGGGATCTGTGTCAGATAACAGCACCGGTGGCACTGCCGTCAGCGCCAGCCAGCCCTGGGGACCCGAGTGGAGCCTGGCGGGAGCTCCCCGGGCGCGCGCCCCTTTGATCGGATGCCGGCGTTTGCGCATCAGTCTGTTTGAACCGCCGTCTGGTGTTAGCTTTTCCTGTTTCTTTGACTTTTAACGTCCACTTGTGTATTGCTGATCAACAGAAGGCAGATATTTGGGCCGTGTTGCAAAGAAGGTGCCCAGGAGACAAGGAAGGGGAAAGATGGGAATGATCAACGAGTGATAAAGGAACGTCAAAGGAACAATAAAACTCTTAAGTGGTAAGCGGCCTCTTGAATTTGGATTTTGAAATACTTTGCTGGACACCTCTTTTCACCCATGAGCCTGATGATGATGATGATGATGATAAACAATGACAACAACGACAGTAACAGCAGGGACCATCACCGAGTGATTTTTATGTGCTGGCCGCTGAGCTCATGTAATTGAACACAGCAGCTTTTCTTTTTTTAAAGATTTTATTTATTTATTTTGACAGAGAGAGACAGCCAGCGAGAGAGAGAACACAAGCAGGGGGAGTGGGAGAGGAAGAAGCAGGCTCCCAGGGGAGGAGCCCGATGTGGGGCTCGATCCCAGAACGCCAGGATCACGCCCTGAGCCGAAGGCAGACGCTTAACGAATGGCCACCCAGGCGCCCCCACGGCAGCTATTGTGATCACCATTTTATAGATGGCAAAACTGAGGCCCAGAAAGGGAAAATGGCTCGCTCAAAGTCACACAGCTAATCGAGACTTGGAGGCAGTATTTGAACTCAGGCAAGATGGCTCTAAGACGCAGGTCCTGAACTCAGCCGCATGGCCGCCTCCCCGCGAGCTGTACTGAGGAATTCTGAATCACAGAAGGCCAGAGATGCCAGAGGTCTGCTGCCAGGGGTGGACCTGAGGAGGAAGAGTAGAAGTCTTTGCCCCCCGGGCTCCCGGGTGGGCTGTTCTTGCTCTGGGGGGACCCTGTGGTTGGTGGGTGGAGCGGTGGGGGAGCCCCGAAGCTTCTCTCTGCTCACGGCTCTCGCTGCCATCTCTGCCGGATCCTAGCCCCCCAAGGCCCCGCCACTGCTCGGAGGGCACCGGTGGTCACTCCAACTTTCCAAACTAGGAGATGAGACCCGCCCAAAGCCCTGCAAGCCAGAAACGACAGGAAGCTGGAGTCATCTGTCATGGCTGGTCTGCAGACCCTCTGTGCGAGCACACCTCCCTGCTCTGCCGCTCTGCTTGTGTTCGGGCCGGGCTGGAGGGGGTTCTCGGTGAAAAGAATCGCTTGAAGAGGAAAGACAAGGCAAGGAAGGGCCTCCCAGAATTGGTGGCCTGCTCTTTCTTCCTTGTGACTGCCCCTCACTGGATTCCCACCCACAACTGGGCCATGATTACTGTCATCGTGTGGCCCTTTCCAGGAACAGTGGGTGGAGTTATCCTGATGTTTTTCTGAATTCAAAGAATCTCTCCAATCTCCTAGAACTCAGGGTTGGCCTTGACTTGGCCTGTGAGCTCCCCGGCTGTGTTTCTCTGGCCTTTACTGAGGATCAGATTCTGAAGGTCGCTTCTCTATCTCTTCCCTCTGCTTCCCTTTCCTGTTCCCACCTTCTTCACCTGGCAGCCCCCATCCGTTCCCGTCTTGATGCTTCCACACCAGGGATGTGTGCTCGGGGGCTCTGCATTTGGCTTCCCCGGTGGTCCTTTTCCTGGCCCTGTGGTTCTTGATAGCTCAAGATGCCTCGGGTGGAAACTCGTGCTCCAGCCCCAGCCCCTAGGAATCCCATCCCAGCCTCAGCCCCTCGGGGGCACCTGGCAGGCCCCATCCCTGCCTCCCAGCCTCAGCTGCAAGATGGGGCACATTGAAGTGAATGGAGGGATGGGTGTCATGAGGCCCTATAGCCCGGCCCCTTTCCATCTCTCTACTGCAGCCCTTCCCGGGGCACTGCGTAGTGCTGAGGGGTAGCTAGCCTCTGGCAGCCTTAAGGTAGAAACAGGGTAAAGGGAAACTAAAGGAAGAAACAAATGGGAGATAGAAAAAGGAATAGCAGCACTAATGCAGCGTGCTCCGTGCTAGCTACTGTACAAAGGTCATCTCGCTCTGTCTCCATAGCAGCCCCTGCAGCGGGCACTGTCAACCCCATTCACAGGTGAGGAAACAGAGGTTCACAGTGGGACATTCACAGCGGGACACTGACTCCTTCAAGGCCCCACAGCTGGGCAATGGCAAAGCTGGCAATCCTGGCTCTATCTTCATCCCAATGAATCCCTTTTAAATCTCCAGTCCAACCCTTTCTCTCAGAGTTCCGGACTCATATCAGACACTTCCTATGTGGTTCTGTTCTGAGCAGTGTATTTCTTCTCCCTGGCCACAGTGACTGTGGAAAAAACAAAAAAACAAAAAAACAAAAAATGGGCCAGTGAGAACCCTTGGGAAGGAGAAACTCTTTTTTCCTCTGTGAATGCCAGTAGGAAGGAGGCTGTAAGCCTGCAGCATCCAAGGGGTGCCACATGGAACCTAGAATGAAGCTGGCACGGAGAGAATCAGGCCTGAGAGATGGAGAGGAGGTGGCTGAGTCCTCATGGCACCGTCTGAGCCTGGATCCAACTATGCCTGAAGCTGGAACCCTGACCTTTTTAGCCAGTATATTCCGTTTGCTGGCTTAAACCAGTTTGAATTGGGCTGCTGCCACTGGCAACCAAAATTGTCTAATACAATTGCCAGAACTTGCCCTAATTCCCATTTTAGTGATTTTGTTAGGTCTGTCCTTTTGAAGCACCTTGTATACAAAGGCCTTATAGTTAGTCTTGCTCCAAAGTGGGGTCTGGCCTTGCTAAGTAGTTGTATGCTCCCAAGCCTGGCGCATAAAACGTGCTTTATCCAGACTTTTTTTCTTTTAATTTTCTCTCTTTCTAATTATTGTTACTTTTCTAAGGAATAACTTTTGAGTTCTAGACTACCAGCCAGGAACCACCTCCCTCTTGCCTGTTCTGACCTAGCCATATATTTAGTTCTTTTCATCCTTCTCCTTAAACTTTGTGGCCTCTCCATCTCCCTGTTGTTGCTGTCTTTATAAATATATGTAATGCTCTGAGCGGCAGGTCGTGAATCCTCAGAAGTGTTCCCAGACACAATGTAGGAGCCTAGGCCCTAGAGTTTTGGGGCACTGTGGGCTGCCCTGCTCTGGCCCTTCTGCCAGCCTCTGGTCTCCTCTTAGAAATGCTTAGGGAGCCATAAGCCTACAGCTGGTGGCTGCGTCCTCCAGATTTCTGCTTTATCCAGTGCCCCGCGTAGACCCAGAACTGAAGATGCAAGCTGGGCCAGACTGCGGTTCTCTCTCCTAAGGTGGGGTTGGGAGTCTAGAAAGTTCTAGAAAGTCCCACCCAGCAGAACCTGGATGGAGAACTGTATCAAAGCCTGGCTCACTTTCTTGAAATGATCTTTTTCAGCCCCATTTTACCAATGGGAAAACTGAGGCAGAAACCAAAAAATGACCTGCTCGGAGTCCTGACTGAGAGTCTGACCTTTGGACTCGGAATCCCACGCTGAGCTTTTCTGCACACGTAATTCCCCCTGCTGCTTTATTTGGTCTCTTCCCTTCAGAGCGAGGAGGGGGGGAACACAGCTGTTGGAGCTTTGGGGGAGGATGTAATGCTTATTAAGACCCCCGCTCCCCAGGCAGTGGTTCAGCGGGTGAACTCCTGACCCCTGGGCTGCTGCAGGAAGTGTGACATACTGGCTCCGGCTGGATTCTGAGGTCTGTGGGGAGAGGCAGACAAGCCGGATTGAATTCTTTCGTCCAGGAGGTTAAAAATGTGTAAGGGAATGGCAGAGCGAGAACTGCTGATGCCCTCCTCTGGGCTCCCGGAGGCATGCGCTCTGCTGGAAGGACATGTGAGCATCCGTGTGCCTGCTGCTGGCAGGGCCCTGGTGGGGTCTGGTGGCCGCAGAGGATGCAGGTGTGGGCTCCGGGCCTCCGGGGCCGCTGTTGGACACCTGCAGGCCTCCCTGCTGGTGGCGGGGAGACTCCACAGCTGGCAGTCTTGGCCAGAGCAGGTGGCGGGCTGCAAGGGGGGGAGGGGAGTGGGGCAGATCTGTCCCGGCTCTGGGAGCCCCAAGCTCTCTTCAGGAACTTCGGCTTTCACTTGGGACTCTCCTGCGGGGAGGCAGGGAGCTGGGTACCTTCCTACGACTGCCTTGTGGGAGGGGGTCATTAGATGGGATGTTGGACTCCAGATGCAGGAACCATTAGTGTGAAGTCCACCCAGCCTCCCATCACTCCGCTACTTGTGCCTGTAGGGTTCTGCTGAGCTTTGCTGCCTAGTGTCCATTCCCCTTTCTCTTGGCAGCGGCATCTTGACTTCCTTTAGGGAAATCTCCTACCGCATGATTAGGGTGGGGTTGGCCTTCCTCCATGATTCCCGGGGTGAGCCCGTGACTCAGCATAGCCAATCAGAGCGCCACACCTTGCTGGCTGCAGGGGTGAGTCTGTGTCCCCAGGTAAACTAAGGACACATGTCTTAGTGAGGGTACTCCAGGCGAAGCCGAAGCAGTGGCAAATCCACCCCTGTAATTTCTTTACAACCACAGTATTTTTTTTTTTAATCCCCTCTCAACTACCTGCTCTCTTCCTACGGGGGTGACAAAACTGTAAGGTCTAAGTCTAGGAAGCCACCTTTGAGGGCGCCTGCCTTGGAATGAAGCCAACACAGAGGAGAGCAGAATGGAGAGAGGCAGTTTCCTGATAACCTGTCATTCGAGCACCTGGATCTAGCCGTGCCTGCGTCCCATCGCCTGCGCAATACAGTGGCCCTATTCTTTTCTCTTTCATCCCTTCTCTCCGCTCCCTCCCTCCCTCCCTCCCTCCCTGCTTTCCTTCCTTTTTATTTTCTTGTTGGGCTTAAGCTACTTTGAACTAGATCGCTGTTGCTCGAACCAAAATTACTCTACTATGTAAGTCCAAATTCTTTTTCTCCTACAGGCTGTTTCAAAACTCCCCTTCTCTAAGATCAATGGCTCCTCTTTCTGATTCACTTGTATTTTCAATACTTCCTCAGAATTTACAACTTTTCTTTGCATGGCATCATTTCGTGCTTATTTATATATTCTCATTTTCTCATACAGTTCTTTTTAAAATTCCATGACTAGATTATTTTCAAGCCACGTCAAAAACAAAGATACTTACCGGGCTCTTCTGAGTAAATGGCATTGTGCTGGGTGGTGGGGTGGAGTGAGGGTAAGTCACTTGAAAACAACAATAGAACATTTGAATTGGGTCAGAGATAAAACTCATGCATTAGGAAGGCCCATTCAAGCCGGAGGAGTCCAGGAAGGGGTGATGCGGGAGCAGGGGCTTTGTTCTGGCTGCTGTCATGGTCTCAGGGCTGGTTCGGAGGTCCCTTGCTTAGCCTCTGATGATTTGGAGAAGGGGGACCTGTAAGCAGAGGGAAGGAGGTGGGGAACCAGGCAGCCTGAATTGCCTCCCAGGCTCCCAGTCCTGTAGCCTGTGAACCTTGGAAGCTGCCTCAGCGGCAGCCCCAGATATCGATCCCATGACCTGTCAGGGAGTGTGAAAATTCTCTAAGGTCTCTCTGGCTGAGTCAGCATTATATCACCTTGCTCTGACCTGGAGCTCAGCAGGCCTGTTTCCTGATGACCAAGTCTCGACTGACTTCTCCCTGGATCTCTTGCCCCATAGGGGATTCTTCCTGGGCGTGGGGTCCTGCCTTGACCTGGGTCTCTGCAGGTGTTGAGCCCTGGCCTGGGTCCCTCCTGCGGGCTTCTACATACTCCGCCTTGCCAACTGCTTATTTCTGTCTACCAGGTTCTCCCTGACCCACCTGCCACTTTCCTGTCGGGCCGTCTGGGCTCTGGGCTTTGGGTGGTCCGCAGGGGCCCATTGCATCCAGACAGATCTGGCCAAGATGGGTTCGGGGGGGGTGGGCAGTAAGCTCTTTCTGCGCTCTGCCAAATTGCCTCCGTCTCCCTGAGAACCATCTGCTTCTCCCCCGGACCTGGGGTTCAGGGAGAGGAAATGACTGTCCCAAAGTCACTCGTGGGGTCTGCAGTTTTACCTAGAAATGTTGGTGAAACATGTTGAGATCCTCGGATGGGAGGCAGCGGATAACTATCCTTAAAGCAGCAGAGAATGACTTTTCCTTCTGGTTTTGGAGAGATTGGAAGGGAAAGGCTTAGAATTCTATACGCTCAGGCTCGTAGCCCAGGCTTGACAAAAGCCCTTTTCAGGATTGAAATAACTCGGCAGCTCCCAGCTCGGCAGCGCGTTTCTGGTACAGCAGCATTTTCTCTTTGTCTGCAGACTGCTGCGCTGGTGTTTGCAGAGGGGTTCCTGCCGGCTGACTGTGTACTCTCGCAGCCCTGCAGAAAGCAGCTTCCTAGGAAACAGGGCCTCTCATCCCACCGGGCCCCCCTGTTGTTTATCTTGTCTTCAGATGAGTCACTGCTTCTTGTGACTTATTGACAGGCCTGATGTGGCCCTGCAGAGAATCCAAAAGCTGCGGGTGGCCGCCAGGCCCCTTGGAGGAGCGCCTGTCTCGTGGAGGAGAGAAACCGGGACTCGGTCTCGGGGATTCCTGAGGTCAAGTCTCGGCAACTGCTGTGGTGACCTGGGGAAGTTGCTTAACTTCTGGGCGTCTCTTTCTTTATCTGTAAAGGAGGAATAACAATTTCCATCTTTCCAGGGCACCGTGCAACTCTCTCTTTTTCGAACACCAGTCTAAATGTGGAAGTTGAGGAAAGATTTCGGAGCTTGGGGCTCCTGGCAAGGTTGTTGTCAAGCAGTTGCTCGGTCGGGCGGTAGGTTATTACTTCGTGCGTGCCACCCAATGCCTTCTCTCCATCAGGCCAGCTTCTCGGGGATCCTTCTGCGGGCCTGCTTCCGGGCGCCGGGCCCTGGCCGGAGGCTCGAGATGCCATGCCTACTCTCACGAGGTGTTTTCAGCCACCTGCCCGGGTGTGTCCTCAGGACCAATGAGCCTGCCATGCTGGGCCACCAAGCAAAACCACTCTTTACGGGACTGGTGGCTGCTTGTGCTATTTCTTTCCTTTTAGATTTTAACTTTTAGCTAAGTAGTACCTATATATAGTTAAAAATTTTAAACACAAGTTCTATTGGCAGAGACTCCTTTTTCCATCGCTGGCACATGGCTTTCCAGAATAGAGATGATTTTTTTCCAGCCTCCCTTACAATGAGGAGTGACCATGGGACTTAGTTCTGGCCAGTGAGATTTACACAGAAGTGTTGTGTGGTCACGTCAGGGGAACATCCTGAAAAGACAACGGGGATGCACCCTTTTTCCATCCTGCTGGCAGGAATATGGATTTGATGGCTGGAGCTGGAGCAGTCGCGTTGAACTCTAAGGTGATCTTGAAACCAGAGGCCGCGTGTGTGGAATAGTAACAAGAAAAGGGGGCCAGAGTCTTTGAGAACTTTGTGGAGCTGCCCTGAGTTACTTATCTTCAGACTTTTACCTGGCACAGAAATGCATTTCTGGTTTAATGAAGGGATTTTGTTTTGTGTTTCTGTTTCCTTCTGCCAAACCCAATTCTAGCAGATCCAAATTACCTGCCCCACCCCTCCCCACCAACGACCGCTTGCTGTCCTTTAGCTCTTTCTTCCAGTATTTTCCTCCAGATGTCTGGATAACCTGCCTCGCTGCTATGTCTTTATTTGATTTTAGACATTATCTCTGACTCCCTACTATGAAATATTAGAATTTAGCTCTCTTTGCTCATCCCCTAACCCTCAGCTACCCTCCCATACACACTGCCCTCCTGCCTATCCAGCCAGTATGGCTTCTGGTTGAATCCATGGGTCGTGTATCTATCCATTATCACCACCAGGTAATTGCTGTTTATAGCTGAGCTCAGTCTATACTACAGGGAGTGTGCCACGATTACATTTTCTTTTTAAATATAACTTTTTACTTTTCATGGAATTAATGATGCCTCTTTTTGATTTGTTTAGTTTCCTTTCAAGACTTTATTGAGGAATAAATCGCATGTAGTAAAACGTAAGTACCTCAAGTGTCCGGCTTAACGACTCTCACCCACAATACATCAGACCTATGGCATCCCAGAAGGTTCCCTCGTGCCCCTGTCAGTGAGCACCTGCCTGTCCCTGCCTCCTCCCCGCAAGAGATAACCACTATTTTGAATTTCAACTCCATAGACTTGTTTTTCCTGTTTTTAACCTTCTATCACTAGACTCATCCCGCATGTATTCTTTTCTGACTGGCTTCTTACCCTTCTCATGCTTTAAAGATTCATCTGTGTGACTGTGTGTCTCAGTCATTTGTTCCTTTTTAATGCTGAGTGGAAGTCCTCGGATGGAAATACCACACTTTGTTTATCTGTGGACATTTGGCTGGTTCCAGTTCTTGGCAGTTACACATAAAGCTACTCTGAATATTCTTGTACTAGCATTTTTCTGGCTCTGTGTACTCATTTCTGTAGACATGTTCCTAGGCGTGGGGTTGCAGCCATAGGATGGATAGATATTTACCTGTAGGAGCTTTCCAGAGTGGTCATAAGGCACCGTTTGTGCCCCCAGGTGCAGCATATAAAAGGGCCGGTTGCTTCACCGCTTTCTCAGCACTTGGGATTGTCTGTCGTTCTTAATTTGTCAATTCTTCTGGGTGGACAGTGATTCTCCTTGTGGCCTTAATTTGCATTTTCCCAATGACTAATGTTGTTGGTGTCTTTTTCATGTGCTTATTAGCTATTTGGACGTCTTCTTTTGTCAAATGCCTGTTCACGCCTTTTGCTCATTTTTGGTTTGCTTCGTTTCTTGTAACTAATTTAACCATCACTAACTCACCCCTAAGTCCCCTGACAGTACCATGAAGTGGTCACCTGCAGTCCCCTCTGTCCCCTGCTCTGCTTCCCCTGGACCCTTCTTACGGTCATCCTGGGAAGTCCCTTCCCTTTCTCCTGTGCTAGATCTCTGCTTCCTGGATCTGATTATGTCTTTGTTCTCACTTTACTCCCTCATTCTGGTGGAGCACAGCCTCCAGGAACTTCCTGTGGAAGGATATTTGAGAAGGAAATTTTTGGAGACTTTGCATGTTTTATAAAATATCTGGATTGTACTCCCACTTAATTGATGATCGGACTGGGTGTAGAATTACTTCCCTCAGCATGCTGAAGCCTTGCTCCTTTGTCTTCTGGCTTCTAAAACTTCAAGAAGTTTTGAGAAGTCCAGGGCCATGCTGATTCTTGATTCTTTTTATGTAACTCCTCCCCCTGCTTCTTAGAAGCTTCTGGGATTTTTCTCCTTTATTCCTAGGAGTTTAGAAATGTCACAAAAATGCATCTTGTGGGGTAGTTTTTCATTCACTGTCTTGGGTCCTCCTTAGGCCTTTTCAGTCTGACAAGGCCTGTCCTTCAGTTCTATACTGTTTCTTTTCTCCCTACTATTTCCTCTCTTCCCTTATTCTAGAATTCCTGCTGTTTGGATGTTAAGTCTCCGAGACTGATCTCCTTTCTTATATTTTTCTTCCATAATTCAACTCTTCCTGAGGGATTTTTCCAAATCGATCTCTCAGTTGTTTTATTGTTTTTCTTGCTTGTATTTTAATTTCCTGGCACTCTGTTTAGGTTTTCTGAATGTGCCTCTTTATATCCCCATAAGAAATGGAATAACCGTGAATGGCTTGGATGCATCCATGAGTGTAGGCAGGTGGTCTACGGGGGCCAGGCTCATCAAGTATGTTAGTGCAACAGGTAGGGTGTAAGACAATAGGGAGTGGTAAGGACTGTGGTAAACTGAAAAGAAGACTTGGGATTGGTGGATGTTTTTATTCTTGAAGAGAAGCTGGAAATCTGGATTTTTATGGCTTGTACGTGCTGGCCACTAATTTGGCTTTTAAAAAAATCAACATGTGAGTCAAACCAAATACATGTGCAGGCAATATTTGACCTGTGAGCCACAATTTTGTGAACCTCTAGTGTGGGTCTTCTAGCTTGAAAATTAATCTTATATTCATTCTCTTATTCGTTTCTCACAATAACCCGTGGAGCCTCTTGCCCAAGGGCTGGGCTTGGGTAGGACCATGCTCAAGGACTGAGTATAGTGCCCTACTCAAAGCTGTTTTAAAAAGTGTGGGCCATGAAGTCGCGGCAGGAGCACGCTGCCCAGCTCTCCCTGCTGTACAGTGTGGGCAGCTCAGCCTCCACCTCCCTCTCCTTTGGGGCCCATCACAGCGTCCAGGCTAAGCCACCCTCCCCCCAGGCTGCTCTCAGCAATGACTGACACACGGGGATCGGGAACTGAGCTGGACATTCCTGCTCAACACAGCCCCCCTCTAGCGGCACGCCTCGTGCTGCGGTTCCCATACCCTGACTGTCACTTTCTCAGAGCGTCACTGCAGTCTCACCCAGCCCTCCTTCCTCCTCCCCCTTTGCAGGTGTCAGGCCTGCACTGTGGTCTGAGGCTCTGCCTGCCGGCTCCAGCTCCAGCCTTTTCCCGACAAATCTCTGGCACATTCAATTCCGTCTCTGCTTCCCCTACATGACACAGCTTCTGAGGCCACAGGCCCTGGAAACATATGTATGGAGGTTACTTCCGTCTCTGCCTGTGGGTGTCTTTGTAGAAACCCAGAGGCTGGTAGAAGACTCCCAGGACATTCATGCCCAGCAGGGAAGGGCCTTGAGAGGGCAGCTGGCCCATTTCCTCTGCAGAGCCACAGCCACTAGGAGGCCAGAGGGCCTCCCACCCCCAGTCCCCAAGTCCCCTTCCCATGCCGGTAGTTGTTTGAATGGGTCAGAGGAATGGCTTCTCTTCTTGAAGATTTTGGGATGATGTAGGGTCTCGGGGGAGGGCAGGAATTCTCTGCTGGTTTCCTATTTTCTGTCAGAATGTAGGGGATATAATCAGGGCGTTTTCTTACAAGGGGCAGGGGAGGACTTGCTCCAGGACAGTTGGGGCAGTGGGGTTTGATCCGCTGACCCCTCCCGGGGTCTTCCTCTGTATCCTGCTCCCTGCCAGACTGGCTTCTGCATCCTCCCAGGAAGACACCCGTGGATGGTTTCCCCAGTGACAGGAAGCCCTGCATAAGAGGAGGCTGGCAGAGCCTTAAAACAGTGGCAGGATTGACAGACCCTGTGAGGGGTTACAGTTCTTAGCCCATACTGAGCTGAACTCTTCCTCCCAACCTCCCCTTTTCTGGAAATATGAGTTTCCACGGAGTTCCATGCCTGGGAGGAGGCGGAACCCCCTCGTGAACCCAGCACTTACCAGATGACCCAGGGGAAGGGAGACGCAGAGCTGGGCTTCTCTTCGTTCTCCCATCTCTTTTCATTATCATGCTTGCTCTCCACTGAATATTTCAAGATGAAGCTTTTGCAATCGGGGTCATCTGACCTTGGCTGTCGGAGGGGAGGGAGTGTGTCAGCCTCTGAGGAGGGTGCCTCCTTTCACCCCCCTCCCTTGCGGGGGCCCCCAATGGTTTTGTGGATGTAAGAGAGAGAGGGAGGAGTCCTAGGGCACTCCAGCCCCTGTGAGGTGCCCGACCGAGCCCCAGGTCACCTTTGTCCCCGACTCCTCTGTCACAGAACTCACTCCATTGTCCGAATCAAAAGTGTGGAGAAGCTTCCGACCTGCTGGGTGGCTTTCAGCATCTCTCCTGCAGAGGTGGGCACCAGCCCCTGAGGACCACAGACCTGGCCGGCCCCGAAGACTCTCTTCATTTTCGTGGTGTTATTCTTGGTTTGGAAACCCTAGTGAGCTCTCAAGCTTGTTGCAGCTTCGTCCCACTTCCTCTGAGAAGGCATTTGGACCCCATCCTGCGGCTCCATTTTGTTCCTTTGTGCCTTTCATCGTTTCGCTTTTTAAAAATACATTTCTCTTCATTTCAGCTGAGTCATTTTCCTCCTCCTCCTTCTCTTCTTCTTGACACTCCCGGGAGCCGGAAGGAGCCCTGTCCCAAATCCTTGGCTCCACCAGGCCAGATCTTTTCCAAATGTCAAACTCTCAGGAGCCTTGGCACGGAGCAGAGCGGAGTGGGCCCTGGCCCTGAATCTCTTCTCTCCCTCATCTCTGTCAGCCTCTGCTTTCCTTTCTCATTAAGGAGGTGTATGAACTGGCTTTTCTGTGGGTACCTTGCCTTGAGGTTTGCAGACAGAGCCTGGCAGGAAGGCCTCTGTTCCCTAGCATGGTCCTGCCACTGCCTGGCCAAGCCTGCCGCTCGGAGCTCCCCTTGGAACTCACGGCTGGTGGGAGGTGCGGCTTCGGGGAGCTGGTCAGCAGCCACTGTCGCATCTAGAGAGGGGCCGGGCCTTGCTCAGGGTCCCCACCTGGTTGCTGGTTGGCCTCGGACCCTCATGCCTGGTTCAGGCAGGTTCCCACCCTGTGCGGCTCCCCTGCACCCCAATCCTGGCCATGAAAGTCATCGTAGCTGCCTCGTAGAACCACCAGGACAGGGGCACCTGGGTGACTCAGTTGTTAAGCGTCTGCCTTCGGCTCAGGTCATGATCTCAGGGTCCTGGGATCGGGCTCTCTGCTCAGTGGGGAGCCTGCTTCTCCCTCTCCCACTCCCACTCCCACTGCTTGTGTTCCCTCTCTAGCTGTCTCTCTCTCTGTGTCAAATAAATAAATAAAATCTTTAAAAAAAAAAGAACCACCAGGACAGTGGAAAGGTTGGGTAGCTCTTCTCATCTGTACTCTGGGCTGTAGGGGGGAGCCTTCCAAAATGCGGGAGAAATAATACCCACCGTTTACAGGACAGTTCACGGCCTTCAAAGCATTTCCTATGTATTGTGACTCTTGCAGCTGGGCTATTTTATCCTCACCCACCCCTGTGAGGGAGGCAGGGGAGCTGTTAGTTTCCTTATTTTGTGGCTGAAGAAAGTTTAACTGATTTACCAAAATCTTGGTCCTGATTTATTTTTTCAGCTGTTATTATAAAAGAGAGAGAGAGAGATTTACCTAGTGCAAGACAAGGAAGATCCGCGTTCCTGTCTATATCTCCTGATTCCCAAATTACAGGATCCTCAGGGACGTTCGATTTTGATGCCATGTGGATGCCCCTTACAAGGGCAGAAGGTCATATTTACTTGAGAAGCGAGTTGAAATTTATCTGATTTGACAACTTGGCACTCTTTTAGACATTCACTCATTCATTCATTAATTCATTCACTCTGTGCAATGGCTGGCTGCTGGGCAAACATGAAACTGTGTACAAGTGATGTGGTCTCTTCTCTCACGGCATTCAGGTCCTGTGGTTGTTATGATACCAAGGATGAAATAAAAATCCTAGTTTGGAGTTGAAGAATGTGTGCAGCATTCTCTAAGTTCTCTTAGGGCAGCCCGTCAGTGTCTGTCACCCTGAGGGAGCCATGCTTTGAGGAGTCTTGGGGGACGAGGGGCCACATGGAAAGATAAGAGAGAGAGGCCAGAAGCCACGGAGTCACCATTCTGAAGGGGCCACCAGGGAAGGGGACCCATCAGCCCTGGTGGCCCCAGCGGATGCCATGTGGATAAGAAACCGACCACCTAACTGAGCCCTTTCTAAATTTCTGACCCACAAAATGGGGAGCAAAAGAAAGTTGATGGTTTTAATTTACTCAGTTTCAGAGAGAGCTTATCAACATAGCAGTAAACCCCTGGGGCAGAATTCTAGGGCCGGATCATCTATCCTGTGCAAAGCCATCTTTGGAAGCCTCCGTCCTTTGCTGAGTGTTATTCCGGACTCAGGAGGGCCAGCAGGCGGACGGTCCCCGTCCTCGTTAGCAGCTGGCTCCTCCTGTATGTGGGCACTCCCCTTCACTTGAAGAACCATAAAAAAATCCTGGGAACTATCTAAGGAAAAAGGGAACCAGCTGCTTTTCCTCTGCACCTTGTGAACAATGGCCCTGCCTCTGAGCATTCCTCGGGGGAGCTTTTCTTGTCCCTCCCGGTTTCAGTCCGCCTGGGCAGATGCTACACGGTGGCTGGGAGAGTGCACTCAGGGTCCACGAGGCTTGGGTTCTGTTGAGCAAGTGTTGGGGTTCATCCTGGTGGGGCCCAGTTCATGCATCAGCTTAGGTTGGCTTTGTGGGTTTTTTTTTTTTCCCCGTTCTCTTTGGGGAGTGACTTTGTGTGTGTGTGTTCTTTTTGGGGAGTGAGAAAAGCTGAGCTGCTTATGCAAGCAGCAACGCATGACTCCTAGCCCAAGGCTTCTGTTGCTCTTTTCTTCTCTTCTCCGCCCACAAAAAATAATTTCACATGAAACCTGTTCTCTGGCCAAGGCTTGTCCCCTCCTCAGCAGGGGGCTTTCTCCTTTGTTGACTTTAGAACAAATTCAGATTTCTGTCTCCAGATTTTGGGGCGCGCAGCTCCAGCTTCCTTTGGAAACTTTGCTTAAATACCAGCATACTTGGAAGCCCTTCTGCCTTCTTCCTCCCACAGTCTAATAATTCCTGTGCTGATGGATTGGAGCGGCCCGAGGCTTGCGGGGAGCCAGCTGCCATGTTGGAATGTGGTGTGTTTCACCCACCTTTTCACACCCCAGGGGGAGATGGTGCAAGTAAGACTGAGCAGAGTGAACCCTGGGGTGGGGTGGCATGCCACCTCTAGAGCTCGCTGGCCTTGGACGAGCTCCCGGCGTGTTAAGATGCCTTTGAGCCTCAGTTTCTCCACGTGCAAAATGGGGTTCAGAAATAATGCCTGTAAAGAGCATGGGGGGGGACCCATGATAGATTCACAAGAAGCCGCAGGTGTCATGAGGAGGGTGGTGACGGTGGTAATGATTTCAGGGGAGGCTAGCTTCGCAGCAGAGCTGGCCACTGGGTGGGCTCCGCAGAGAGAGCTCTAGCCGGGTATTCACACAGGCCAGCTGCTCCCCAAAGCTTCCCTCAGCCGCACCTGAGAACCTTTAGAACAATTACCGATGGGCACAGCAAAGTGATGAGACTCCATGATTCTCCTGCTCTCCCTTATCTGAACCAAGATTTGAGCCTTTGCAGAGAGGAAAGGTGAGGGCAACAATTTGCCTTTCTGTTCTAAAGCAGAGCTCCTCGGAGGTGCTATAAACGTAAGAGTATAATTATTCTTTCTCTAAGCCTTGTGTAAAATAGGAATAATACTGATTGGTTTAAATTAAGAATAAATCAAATGTGGAGATTCTAAGGCTGAAGTGGGGGAAAGCAGATGGGGTTAGAGTCAGAGATCTGGGTTTGCCTGCAAACCCCCCCCCCCCCCGGCTCACTAGCCACATGGTTTAGTTTGGGATCAGCTGCTTTACCTTTTCCCATCTCAGTTTCTTCGCCTGTAAAATGGGGATAATACCCACTACTCGTAGGACGTGGTCAGGGTGAGAGGATGTATGTGAAATGGGAACACCGTGGGAAACCAGGGCGTCCGGCTCTGTTTTGCTGTGGCGAGGATGAACTGGGGAGGAGGCAGTGAGCTTCCCTGCTGGTGCCAGGCCACTGAGCTGTCGTGCTGGTGGCATCTGCCACAGGTTCGGTCTGAAGGAAAGTGTGGCCAGGCTACAGGGGAGACTCCCAGGGGAGAGCAGAGGGCGCTGTGAGGACGTCCCTCATGGCTGGGGGGTGACACCTGCAGCCAGGCTGCATGCAGTTCATTTTCCGCTTTGTCTTGGTGACTCAGGCAGTGTTTTGGACCGAGTCCCTCTAATGGAGAAGAAACCCAGGATGGTCGTCTTTACCTGGTGTCCCTTCCTGTAAACTGAGCTTCCAGCATTTTAAACAGACTCAAAACTCGCTTGCGCACTGCCATTCCCCCTACGTGCTGGCTGTCCAAAGCGCTCTCAGACAATAATGCTACTCAAGGGAAAGCCGTTTATTTAAAATCTTTATTAATGAATGGAGAAAAATAATGCCATGTGACAATGCCCGGGTCCTGCTGCCTAAATCCATAACAGAAACAGACATGATGACTTAACAAGCTCCCGGGGTGCCAATTCTGAGATCAGATGAGGTTGTTCTTCCTTAGGAAATGGGCTCTGGTAGCATTGTTTTTCCATGTTGTTCTAGCAAAGCCTTTTACTTGGTTCAAGTTTAAATTTCTCTTTGTGTGTGTGTGTGTGTGTGTGTGTGTGTGTATCTAAGTATGCCTACAGCTCTCGACTGGTGTTTGCTATTTATTTGGTTTCAGGTGTCAGCATTTTGCTGTACGAGGTTGGTCCTCCCCTCTCAGAAGAATAGCGCTATTTATTGATACAAAGGAGAGGTGTTCAGATCATCTTGTTAAGATGTAAAGCCCAAAATAAACATCATATCTTTATTTGGAAATCCACATCCTTCCTTAAAGGAAGGCTCATGAGTAAATTTGTATGAAGTACGAAGCCCAAGTCGAGTGTCTATTTTTAATGACCACTGTGCTTACATTTTAGATTGTACAAATGCCTCTCAACTCTTACGGGAATTTGGACTTTACTCCATTTCGAGCCAAAGAACCTTTGCAATAAATACTATTGTATGCTTCAAAACATTAAGAGCCAGAATGAAATGAGGTCTCCCCGACTTTGAGAAGCAACACACTAGTGGTATAAAAATATACAACAGAGATCAGTGAAGGGGTTCAGATGGACACGGTAAGCAATTTTATGCCTCGGGGGAAAACACTGAGATAATAAATACAAATGACAAATATTTACAATAGAAGCAACAAATGGGACATCAGTAGGCGAACACATAAAACATTTACACTGAGGAAAATATAAAAGTGATGCCTTTCACACATTGAGCCCAGGAGCCGGCGAACAAATGAACAGCTGACCCAGCAACGCGGGAGAATGTTATTGCTTCAGCTTTTGAGTGATGTGAGTGAAACAGTCAACGTGCTGCAGTGGCCCATGGCGTGAGCCAGCCACGGTTTACGTTCGGTTCCCATGGCAGAGCCTGACACACCGGTCCTCCTCCCCCCGAGGCCAGAGCTGGATTAAGTGCACCATCTCTTCTGCTTTCTGCAGCTCTAGCTCTTTCTAGGTGCTTCTCCCAGCGTTTTGTCCCCTTTTCCCCCCACACCCAAATGGTTTCTTCCTAACGTGGATCACGAAAGATTGGGGCGCTGACTTTCCAGCACCATATCCTGGCACTGATGAGATTGGGTTTGGGGTATATAAATACTAGCTGGGTTTTGGGTAAGGGCCTTCCCTGGAACAAATTACTGCAGAGTAGATAAATTTAGCTCCTTTATCTCTGGCCTCAGCTTGCTCTGAGGGAGAGTTATAAGCTGATATAAACGGAGGATGCTTACTTTTTTGCCAACTTACTAGAATGGGCATCAGAAAACTCAGGCCCAAGAGCCAGATCCAGGTGGGCACCTGTTAAATGCAGTTTTCCTGGCACGGAGCCCGGCCTGGTGGTGACCCGTTGTCTGTGTATGCCTGCTTTCCCGCGCAGCGGCAGAGCTACGAGTACCTGCGACAGAAAACACACGACCCGCCAAACAGAAAGTAGTGTAAGTTACTATCTGGACCTTTACAGAAAAAGTTTGCTGACCACTGCTCTAGAACGAACTAGCCCAGAACACCTGTCTACTCCTTGTAACACGGGCCTCCTGTTCGAGTACTGGCTGCAAGAGAGGAGAATTTAATATGATAACCCAGTAGGCGAGACAGAAAAGGCCTATCTGTGGAACGTTCTGAACAACCACAAGAGCCCCACCGCTGACCCTTTGTTACGGTCCTCTCCCTCCTTGCCTTGGATTCTTAGTTCTGCCCCTCCCCTCTACCTTTCTTTTGTCCACTCTGACTCCTTTCTTCGTTGCTACATTTCCAATCTGGATCTGGAAAATCCTGTCCCTCAGGGCTTCCTGGCGGTCTCCTCCATTTATGTAAAAGGTCTGGAAATCACAGCCATCTTGGCTCTCTTCTCCCCCTTTCCATCCTGCACACCAAGAAACCCCCGTTTCGGACTTGGCCTCAGGGCGTCAGGTACCGGGCTTTCTGGATCTTGGCTGAGGGTCAAGGTGGGGTAACAAAACGCTAAGGAAAACTCTGTCAAATGCCCTCCTCTCGTGTGCATCTTCCTCCAGGCGTGTGGTTTGTCCTGAGCGGCTGCGAGCCCACGCCAGGCCGGCAGACGCTCGGCTACATCGCTCTTCGATTCCTTTTAAAAGAGCACTCAAAAGAAAAAAAAATCAGCCCCAAAAGATGGGCTGTATTTCTTTTTCCTTTGAGCTGGTTTTAATGACCCAGTTGCTTTGTTTGAAAGCCATTTATTTAGACGACAGGCATGCAGATGTAACTGGATAAATAAAGTGAAATAGAGCTTCGAAGCAGTGGTTAATATACAAACACACAGGGACCGCTCCCTTGCACATGGTCCCCCAGACAGAACAATGGCTCAGAAATGACACTTAGAACCCTTGCCCTCCCCATCCCCAGCAGCTCCAAACCTCAAGGTCCCATGCAAGACACTGAACTTCTGTTTGGCACCAAGCACCCACACAGCCCCCGGCTCCTCTCCACCCTTCTGACTCCCAGCGCGGTTTTCACATTCACTCCTGTGCCCGGACCTAGCCCGCCCTCCGCCAAGACGTCACCAGAAGCTGCGGGGCCGGGGCCCAGCACCGAGTGCGAGGTCCAGTGCGGCAGGCCTGCCGCCCCCCGCCCGTGTCCGGCCCACCTCCCCCACAGCAGAGCAGACCGCAGGCCGCCGCCCAGTGGCTCCACGGATGGAAAGAAGACAAAGTTGCAAGGAGGCCGCGTGGCGCTCACTTCGGGGTGTGCAAGTGTGGAACCCCCCAGGGCACAGCTGAGACCTCGCTGCCGCCTCGGCCGCCGCCGCCTCACCTGTTCATTCTGCTAGCACACACCTTCATCAAGTCCGCAATCCCCACCAAATCCTGCGCGAGACATCCCCCCTCTTTAATGGCAAATGTTCTGGAATGTCCATAGAGAAGAAAATGGACGGCATGGAGGAAAGATTTCCCGGCCAGGCCTCTCGTTTCACCTCCGGATATCGGAATACTCAGACCGTTCCTCCTCCCACTCGCTGCTTCCAGAAGTTCCCTGGCCCCCGTGGCCGGCTGCTCGGCCCCGGGCATGGGCGTTTGGGTGGCTTTTGCCACCTCGCTCGCCCTTGGCACCTCGGCCGGTCTCCCGACTACTGGGCTCCGAGAGGTGGCGACCTGCCTCCCCGTGGTGGGCCCTGGAGAGCTTGGCTCCGTCCACGGGGAGCTGGCGCTCAGGGGGCACCGTGGGGGGCCTCTGGATGGCTGAGGTGCAGAAGCTCAGGATGGAGCAGAGGCTGCCCCAGTTCTGCTCACACTGCGCCTGGACGCTGTGCGTGACGGCCTCCTTCACGTCCTCGCCGCAGGTCAGCAGGAGGTTCACCAGGTCCACGTACGGCCTAGAGGTGGAGAGCAGAGAGAAAGGGAATGGAACCAGCCCCGAGCGGGTCACAGAGGGCAGTGAGGATACCAGGCAAGCAACACATGCCCGAGGCCCGGCTGCCCTTTAGTTTGGGGAAAGAGCTTTCAGGAATTGCTTCAAGCCGTTATCCATACCCTAAGGAGCGCCGGCCTCCGCCACTATTTACTAGACGGCCATTACCTCCCAGGCTCCATGCCAGGCATCAGAGAGAGGTAGGTGACTGAGCCCACCACCAGGAAAAGGACTGGTCACAATTTGCAGGTGCATACCATAAAAGAAGAGCCTCTGAGGAAGGTGGGTGAGAATGCCAGGTAGGGCAGCTGTGCGAGTGTTGAAAAGCAGTGTAGCAGAGCTCTGGGCATGTTTTGGGCATGCCAGCTAGAAGGTTTCAGTGGGAGGAGTATCTGAAGTGTTTTGGGGGCCAATGGATAAAAGGCAAATGGTGACGGGTTGGAAATACCAAACCGAGCAATCTCTTTGGCAGGGGAGGAGTAGCCGTCAAAGATTTGGGGCTGGAGAGCTCCCCGTCGCCCTCCTGCCATGTGGTGTCAGTGGGGCTGGCTGGCTTTGCACTTGGTGCCACTCTCCTGGGTTAAGTCTTCTCTAAGTGAGGCTCCTAAGAAACCGTTTCCCCATGTCTGTGTTTGCCCCTGGTTTGGGCTCATGATGAAGAAGGGAGTCTTTGGAAGGTATGGGTGTGCTTCCCTCTGTACTCAGAGGGGTTTGGAACAGGTGGAGAAGGGTGGGAGGCAGACCACCACCCTGTGAAGTCACTTCCCATGGAGCTCCCCCTTTTCCTGGTACTAAAGGTTGAAGAGGGGGAGTGGCTATCCAAGCACCTCTATTCTTCCAGTCTGGGCTTGCCTAGAACTGGAGGTGAGGGCTGGCCGCAAGGGGCCTAGGTGTGGGGATGAGGGCCAGCAATCTGAAATACACACACCCGGTTCTTGCTCAGGCCATCCAGCTGCCCTGGGTCTTTGGGAAAAGTGCCGGAGGGAGAATGACCACATCATGCCCTCGTGGGGGTGGGAGGTGTGTGCCGCAGGCAGGAACCCTGTGCCTGCTCTTTATGGGCCCATCTGGTAGGAGGTGTCCCCAGCAATGGGCTCTCATGGCCCACTCACTGAGCCCTTCTTACAGCTCACCGGCCTTCTGAAATCCCCCAGGAGGGCGAAGGATGCTTCATGTGTCTAACCAGCTTTCTTTAGCATCCTTGGCTAGCAAATTTTCTGGATATATCTGACCACTGCAGCTCTGGCCCATCACCTTGGGCAGGGAAATCACTGTGGAATGTGAGATCATTTGTAAGAAGGAACAAGACTTTTTCCTCTGTGAGCCTGGACCCACCTGGGTGGCTGCCTGTTAGCCCACTTCATCTTCTCTTTGCAAGTTGGCAGTGGTTGCTGGGCAGAAGAGCAGACTGTGTTTTCGGACTTGTGAAAGTAGTTCACTGCCATTTTTATGAATTAGTCCTCAAGTTGTAGCTGAACTGTCCTCATGTCATAGATGTAAAAATGGAGATGGCTGGTGGTGGGGGCAGGGCGGGGGAGAGGAGAAAGTAGTTTTTGGAAGCTTCTGGGCTGGGAAGGCCTAGAGCTCAGCTGAGAGCAGAGAAGAGGAATGTTCTGGCTGATAGAGATCAAGCTGCCTTTTAAGGCCTACTTGATGCCTTTGGAGTCAGAGAGTCTGTGCATGGCTGATGGACAGGGTGTTTAAACTCTCTAAGGCAGGCCCCTAATAGTGACAAGGACAGTGATAACACTCCTCTTCTCGGGCTGGGAGAGGGGGCCATGGGGCGACACAGAAGAAATGCTGCCCGCATATTTGTTTCCTTCCATCTTTTGACAACTAGCAACTGACTGCCTCAGGGAGCTCAAGGTCACGGAGTATATCTGCTACAGCAGCATCAGGATTTCAGGGCCTGATTTGTACCTGCCCCCCCACCCCCACGGCGACATGAGCACATTGCGGGGGCTGAGAATCTGTCTTTTTGGGACTAGCCCGATGCTCTTGTTTGAGTTTCTCTCCCCAGAGTAAGGGGAGGGCTCTCTCGGGAATGTACGGACTGCCTCCTGGCCTCCTTTGCCAGGGCAGTCTGCCTGCCAGATGACTCTCAGAACCCCAAGGCGGATCCGAGAAGGCTGGACTAGTCCACACTCTCTCCTGCCTTTGGCGCTCTCTCTGGAGGAGAAAGCTGTGAGCCATGGGGAGGGGTGTGTGTTAATCTAAGCCGTGTTTTGAGCTGGCATGGTGCCCTCTCAGGCTGCAAGCTCAGCCCGTGTCTAATGACAAAGCCCAGCTTTCTCAACTGGGTGTCAGCAAGGCTAAAGGATTTTTAAAAATACTTGGAGGGGGACGTGCCTGGAGGCTGCCAGCACCCAGTGACAGGGTGTGTGGTAGCCAAGGCAGTTGATGTGGAGAGAGTGGGGCGGGAAGGGGTGAGAGGAACACAGGGAAGCAGAGAGCTTGAAGGGAGCCACTTTAACCAGACCGGAGTGTTTGGGGGTGGCTAGGGATTGGGCTGAGGAATGGGGGAGATGTGGATTCTGGAGCGACTATCATTTCCTCTTCTCTAAAGGGAAAAGCAAATTCGGTTCTCATTTTCTTATCTGTGATCAATGCCATACATTCTTAAATGGTCTTCCTGATATTTGGGGACCGACGGGATCTTCTGTGCCCAAATCAGTGAAGACAGTTAAAGAACAATGCCATCAATTCAGCTCAAGGTTCCAGTGGATGCACTGCGTAGTCACGGCTTCAGAAGGAAGGTAGTGGGGTTCTGGGGAAGGTGGTGTTAGGCGAGACCCGCTGCCTCGAGGGGCCAGCTTAGCAAGAGGAAAGAGGACTTGTGCGCAGGCACAGTGAGTGTTCTTACAAGAGGCCCAGGCTAACTTATGGGGTGAGTCATCCGCATTCCCAGAGTGGGCTGGGGTGGAGGGCTACGTGTTCATTCTAAATGATGCGAGGAGCCCTCGGGAAGTAAAAATCTCATGGCCCCATGGGCCATGTTTCCATGGAGGAGGTACCAGAAAAGCTACAGTGTTTTACCCCTTCTTAAATTCCAGAGGGAGCAAAAAACCCTTCAAAACCTTCAGTTTTCCCAAAGAAGACTTTTCTCTAATCTTGAAGAAGACAAAGTCTTCTTGCACTCCAGGAATATATCACTGACTTATAAACTCACGCCCATCATCCACTCTTGAGGCCAACGAGCTATAGTGGATGACAGCGGACTGAGGACAAAGGAGCTTCAGGAGTCTCTCAGCCATGGGGCATTTTAGGGGCAGCTCGAAGGAACGGAATTTTACAGGGCTCTCCCTGTGTAATGGGGGTGTAGTTGAGAAAGGGGAAGAACGCCTGCTACATCTGGGGGCCAGGGAGCCTTTAGCAGGTCTAGCAGGGAGAGAGCAGGTCAGGAGCACGGAGGTTTCATGTCTGTTCCTGATAACCAGCTTCGGTCGTACACATTGCCAGCTCCCAAGCTGGATAGTAGGGATCAGACCTCAGAGCCAGGTCTTGAACCTCCTAGCTGCCCTTTTCTCCTCTGTGAGGTGGGGACAGTAGTCTCTACCTTGCAGCCCTACTGGGAACGATCAATGAGATCGTCCAGGTTAAGTCCCCAGCCCAGGGCCTGGCCCACTCCCAAAACGATAGCTGTTATCATCATTGTTATAGAAGCTGTTGTTGCTGTTTCTTTACAGGTATTTGGAAGAGTGGTAACTATTTTATCGGGCATTAGTATGACTAAGGAGAAGACGTTACTTTGCGCTTGGCAAGGGCTGCCTGTAGAGATTCACAGTGAATCTTCGAATTCTAACACTGCACTGGGGCTGTCGCAAGATACCTAGACGCTCATAACCTGGTGGGACGTGGTGGGCGATGGCTGTTGTCCCCCGTGATCTAAGCAGGGTGTGCGTGTACGGGGGGAGTAGCCAGCTTAGTGGCATAGCTGGGGGAAGGCCATGGCCCCAGCTGAGGAGCAAGAGTTCATAAAACTGTACTGATCCGGCCCCATGAGTCACTGTGTAAAGACCAATGGTGCCATCAAGCTGGCGGTGCCTTGTAGCGGTCTGCTCCGCTAGTGGCCTGCTTTCTGCCCTCGGTCTCCGAGGAAGGCGCCATCGTGACCTACCGCCCATGCTTCACGTCAGAGCACTTGTGCACCACACCCTTTATCACTTTGCAAAGTTTAGGATCCTACAGATGAGGTTTTTTTTTTTTTTTTTAAGGAATAAGATGTCCAGGGTTTATTACTGAATTGCAAGTCTTTGAATAAGCAAGTTCATATTTACCCACTTTGGCAAAAAGGTGTTTAGCTGATTAAAGTTTTTGACATGGGTCTTGTGTTTTCTCTGGGAGGGCATTAATGTGTTAGAGAAGGTGAGGGAAAGGAGGGCCATGGAGGCAGGAAAAAGGCTATTGCTCTCAGCTCTTGGCCTTTAAGTCCTGGAGCTGGACTGCCTGGCTCTTGACTCTGGCTTTGCCTCTCATTGTCTGTATGACCTGTACTTCAGTGAATCTCAGTTTTCTGATCTTTAAAATGGACGTGAGAATGGCACCTTGCTCACAGGGCTGCTGTGAGGATCCGGTCAAAGATCCCCGTAAAGCACCAAGCACAATGCCTGGCACTTAGTAAACGCTCAGCCACTGTGGTTAGCTCTCACTGTCTGTTAGGGCATCTGCATGGCCACTTGGAATACTCAGAACTGTTGGGAGCTGGGCTGAGGGGAAGGTGAAGCGTATTTCCGAATCCTACACATTTCACGCCTAGTACAGTACTTTCTGTTTCTATTGCTTATGCTTTTGAAACCAATGGTGGACATTTCTTTCGCTTCCCTGAAGGCCAGCAGGAAAGGGCCTCCCATGGGAGTCAGCGCATCTTTCTGAGGTAGAGTGCAACCTTTCCCATATGATGGGAGTTCGGCCTCCACAAACAAGCCCCTCAGACTCCTCCAACACCAGCCTGAGGAGCGGGCCCCTCCTTCCCATGGCCCCTGTGGGGCGGCACTCACTCGTGCAGCAGTAAGTCCTTGAAGTGAATCATCTCCACCATCACCCGGGTGTTCTCCTGGGCGGCTGAGCACAGATCGTGTTTGAGGTAGCATTCCCGTTGTAACTGGAACACCATTTCCTTAATGGCGGGGCACTTCCGGCTTATGCAGCCGAATCTGTGCCGCAGAGCATGGGCCTTACACTTCAAGGCATCTTTGATGAACGATTTGCCCTGAGAACAGAGAGGACAGAGAAGAGAGAGAGGGGCAGAAGAGACAAGTCCTTGTCAGAAGCTTAGACACTCACATTTCTTGGTCTTACACAGGATTTTTATTTGACAACTGAACCCCAAGGTCTTGCCTCAGACCGACGTCCATGCAGGCGACTGGCTGACGCTACGTCAGGAGGTACGTCTAGAGTGACATGATACCTCCGGCATTTGGCCAAAAAGGATGTTACTTCGGGAGACTAACAAACCGGCCTCCTTCCTCCCCAGCTGCTCTACTAGTTTTCCTTGTCCTGGGGCTTCCGTGGCCGTCTGGCCTCCAGGCAGCCCAGGGTTGGCTGTTTGGTGGCAACTTTTCTGGAACATGAGGGGAATGTGGCCAGACGTAAATCCCGAACTCCCAGCCGGAGAGTGTTTCCCAAGTAGAAGGTGCTTGCTGATCCAAGTCTCACACCATTGCTTTTTCCTCCAACCCCACGAGTGACATCAAGGTTGGGTGCTATCTGTGCCTCAGGGCCTCCCACTGCCCCCAACCCACACTCATATCTCCTCCTATCCTTCCAGGAGCATTCTTTTCCTTTTTGAAAACAATTCGACTCCTTTAAACTGTTAGGATTATTGCCTCTAAAAGGCCCGCCTGGCACACTGCCTGGCAGCATCTGGAGTCTGAACTGCCCAACTGACAGCCCCTCCCCCACACTCCCTGCCTCTGAGTGGCTAAGGCAGCCAGGCATACATCTGGCCCACAGTTCTCTTTCCTGGCAACCCCATTAGACTGTTCTTATCCTAGAAAGGAGACAGCTGTTGGGGGTGTGGAGGCAGGCTGGGGCTTGAGCTCCCTTATCAACCTCTCGGGGCAGAAAGGCATTACGGAATACCTACCTAGGGATCCCCATTCCCCCATTACTATAGAAACAAGCTGTGGTTGGAGAGGTCACCCCTCTGTTTTTAGACAGGCCTGGAAGTAGCTGAGTGGAGAAAGAAAACGGGTTTAGGTTGGAAGTGGGAAGCCAGCCAGCATATTTAATTCAGTTCTTCCTTTAGAAGCAACTGAAATGTCTACAGATAGTGTCTGGTTGCTGAAAAACCCCTCCCCGTGGCCCCTTTTGCTCTGACTTTCCAGTGGGAGCCAAAGAGGATGGAGGGTAGGGTGTGCCAGTTTATGAAATAGTCACATGCTGGGAACCAGCTTGAAAAGGGATGCTTCTCACTTGAGAACATACTCCTGTTGGTTGAGAGAAAAAGGAAGATTAATTTATTCGAGGGCTGCAGCAATCTGTTTTGGTATTCTTCCCTGACATCCTGTGGGATCGCCCTTAAATACACATCTTTCCTCCGGATTTCCTATTACGTTTCCTAATTCCAGTTAATCCAGAAGGGATGCTTTATTAGGGAGCCTCGAGGAGTTCAAACGTTCTACTCTTTCCTTCCCTGGTTTCTGGTTCCCCCCCTGCCACCCCACATCCTCTACAGCGTCGGCTGCCAGCCCTGTCGCATCCCTTTCTGGTTCCCAGGCATGGCTTTGTCAGGCTGTCTATAGGATGTCAGTGGATGGTGACGGGTGGCATTTCATAAGTCACACCATAACTGTTGGCCTTCTCCAAACGTTGTCCCCGCTCTCCAGTGATATGGGAGAGAAAGCTGAAGAGCTACAACAACAGAGGGCTTTGTGATGCACATACATATTGGCCGGGGAGAACATGAAGAAGGGGAACCTGATGCCACTTGCCACCTGAAACGTATTTGGATTGTCAGCACTGGAATCACAGGGTAGCTTGTTGGGGTCTTGCCCTACCCCAAGCAACAGCTAGGCCTTTCCCACCCTGGCGACTCTGGGATGGCTGGAGTGGATCAGGCGTTGTCAGAGGGTTCTGCAGGGCAGGACTCATTCAGAGCACTTGGGCTGGGAGAGGAGGGTCTCCTACTTTGAAGGAATAAGTCTCTTATCCTGGAGGTCCTGAATTATTCGTGTTGCCTGCTCACACACCCATTGGAGATGATGAATCTCTACGAAGTTTCTGTCTCATTGATTTTTCCCTAGTAGGTGACAACAGGTCTTGGAATGTATAATTGGAGTCCCTGTCCTCCCCCCACAAACCTACTGTTTCTAACGTGATGGGCCTTGCAGACGGAATTCTGGGGGGCCAGATATAGTCTGTCCCCTTACAAGATGCTTATTATTTGTTATGCCTTTTGTGTTCTCTGCTAAGAGTCCTTAGATGATTGTTCAACTTGCTCTCCATCCCCCTCTGCCTGTGTCAACACAGGAGAAGGATTTCACCTATATGACAGTTCTGGAGAGCAGAACCCCTGCTCTGCACCAAGAACGTGTCTTGCAAACGCTAAACACACCATAAACATCAGCTAAGGAAACCTGTTCACAAGTCCTTCCAACGAACATTTCAGTCGTGCAACGCCAACCTAAAACATTTTGTGCTCTATGGGGTTTTTACCTGGGCATCAAATTTTCCAGCGTTGTGCAGAAAAGTCATGCAAATCCCATGTAAGCCTCGAATCTCACAAGAGTTGTTCTCGAAACATTCAAACACACCACACCCCACATCGCCAGCGTTGACCAAACAGTGTTGGATTTCCGCTAAAATGAGAATTACATGCAAATATATACAAAATTCTCAGCCACACTGGGGAATGCAGAGAGATCGGCTGAAATAAAAGTTAGTAATGACTAAAAGAAAATTTAAGAAGATAAAGTTAGAAATGACTATTTCAGGATCGAAAAAGCTAGGGCAAGAAAATGTCATCATTTAATCTACTTAGGAAAATGTCAGTATTTGTAAATACTGTATCTGTAAAAAAATCAGCCTAAACTATGTTACAAAAATCACAATCAGAATTTAGGTCTGAGCTCTCCAGTTTTCATCCTTCCCTTCTTCCAGTCTTTGTGGAAATAGTTTGAAAGCAGAAGCAATTTCAGCTTTCTAAACCCACAGACACAAGTAAGATTTTAAATGATTAGCTTGCTCTCTCCCTTCTGTACTCCATCAATGAAATACCCTTCTCTACTTGGAACTCAAAGCCGCTGCTACTAAATCACAGCCATTTCCTTCCTGACCCCCAAACGCGAGCTTCCAAAAAGCAGTTTCAATTCAGCTTTATGATTCAACACCTAAAAATCAAAACAAAATTCCTATTAAGGCAGCGCCTCCAAACCATTCAGCGTTAAAAATACCAGGCTAGGGGAGCTGCGGTTGCGAGCAGGCTCAGGAGTCAGATGGGGGCTAGCCTGCAGAAACGCAATCGTCACAGTTAGAGGCTCCTTTTAAAGAGAGATCCGGTCTGAGATATCACTTAATCCCCTAGAAATTCCCGCGACCCGGGAGTTTGCTGCCCTCGGGAGTTTGCTGCCCTCCTTCGCAGAATGTGGCCCTAATTCATCTCTCCAAAAGGATAGACTGAGGGAGTTAACTGTCAGGCTGCCGCGTTCAAGAGACTCTCTTCCGTCCCTTCCACCCCCCCCCCACAATTCACTGATTTAAGCCAACCACAAAATTACATCAGGAAAGTATATTTTGGAAGAAGGGCGGGGTCCGAGTAGATAATCCGCATTCAGATTAAATCGACCGAGAGAATGAGGGGAGTGTATTTGTTGAGGTCACCAACTACCGAGAATCACGTTCAATTCTCAGGGAAAGCACTGGAGAGGGGGAAGGGTGGGCGCAGGTCAGAGGCTGAGCCCCTGGCGGGCTGGGGGTGCGGACCCTAGCGCCTGGAGGGGGGAGACTCCCGGATGATCCCACGCGCGGCCCCGGCGCGCCAGGCAGGAGCGCGCAGGGCGGCGATACACTCGCTCCGGGCGTCCCTAATGGGCACTCGTGCATTCCTGCTCGTGCGGTGAGCGCACGCACGCTGCCGCTGGGTTTCAGGCCCCCAAATAAAGGCGGCGGCGCGGGGTGGGGGGTGGGCGCCGAGCGAAGGAGCTCCAGGCAGATTGTCTTGTCTCTCCCAGGAGCTGGGAAGAGGGCCAGCCCCCTGCCCTGCACGCCGGGCTCTGCTCGGCAGCTTGCCGGTGAACGGAGAGCCGGTGGAGCAGCAGCCGCCGCGCACGGTTCGGGCCGTGTCACCATTTCTGCGCCTGCTGACCTGCCCTGGAGAGGGAGAAGGCGGCAGCACCTCAGAGGTACGCTTTGCGCCATCTCCCCCGACCCCTCCCGGGAAAGCAATGCCCCCAAGGGGGAAGTTCACAATGCAATCGGTCTCGCCTACAAAGTTCTTGGATGTCGGGCATCTTTTGGGGAGGGGGCACAGCGGTCCTGTAGCGGCTGGCCGGCTGGGCAGAGAAGTTCTCCGGGTACAGGGCGCAGGCCGGCCTCGGAGACCCTCCTTGCCTCCCGCGGGCCGGCCAGGATGGAGCGGGGAGCTTTGCCCCGGACCGGGGACTCTGGGGCCGGCACTGGCCGTGTCAGGCGCTGCCTCTTTTATCCTCGACTCGGGGAGGACAGCAACAAGTCCTGCTCCAACCATTTCATCACCCTGCCAGCACGTGCGGATTCCCAGGGCGCGGAGCCTGGCGCGGACCGCGTCTCGCCTAGCCTCGCGCTTTCCTTTGCACGTCCCGCGCCACCCCAAGAGTTTGCGCGGCCCTAGGTGGGCTCTCAGTTCCGGGCAAAGCGCCCGGACCGCGCTGCGTGGGTGCACGGTGTTGTCTCGCACTTACCTGTGTTCTGCAGGGACAGGCGGCCTTTCTGCTGGGAGCCCCGGTCTTGGGGACCGTCCGGCGGGTTGGTGGCGTCGGTTCCCCGCGCCGGGTCGAAGGTGGCCAATACCAAAGCCAGGGTCACGAACTGGCCCAGCCGCTCGGCACACATGGTTCTTGGTGTAAACGTCCCGCCCGGAGACCTGGATTCTTTGTGCTCCCCTCCTCCTCTTCCTCCTGCTTGGCCGCTTCCCCTCCTCCTCCCACTCTTCCTCCTTGCTCGCTTTTTCCCTCCTCCTCGCGGCCGCAGCTCAGATAGAGGTTACCCAGCGCCCTCCCGTAGCTCTCTGGAGAGCATGTGACCAGGCCGTTAGCAGCGCCGCGAGTGCCCGGCAATGGCAGGGATGGTGCCTCAAATATCCCTGGAAGCTCTGGTGTCACTTGAATGAAGGAGTCGAGCAGGTGTTGTCCCAGCGGCTGGACCAATCCGAGACCCCGGCCCGTTTGACAACACGGCTGGGAGGCGGGGCCTGCGCCCAACTACTACAGGAGGAAGCGGAGCTCCGCCGGGAGCGCCCGACAAAGTTGCCGACCTGGCGGCGGCCACGCGTTTGCGTGCGTGTATGAGTGTGTGTGAGCGCGGCCGGAGATGCGTGTGCGGGTGATCCAGGGCAATGGCCGAACGCACTTTAAAAAATAAAAGCGAATACCAGCTCTGATTGCCCCTAAAGAAGGGCGGGAGGAGAAGGTCTGCGCCGGGACGGCACCCCCCCCCCCCGCACCCCCCCCCCCGGCCCCCGTCTCGCATCACAAGCACATCGTGCTGGGAAAGTTTCCTCTTTCTGTCGTTTGGACTTCAGAGAGCTGCTCAGCCCCGAAGCCTTGACAGACTGTTGTTTCCTGGGCACAGTGACGCTGGGGGCAAGCTGAGCACATATGGGAATTCCTGGCTTTGTGACGCTTTGCATTAAGAAAAAAACCTCTCAAACTAAGATAGGAGGAGCACTAGATAGGACTTGGTCTGAGCAACTGCCCCATCTCCCCTCTTTCTTTTTGCCCCGATTTGGTGGGCCGTGCAACACTTAAGTGTGCCAGTTCCTCGCCCATCCCCCAATCCAGACGGATTCCGGGCTGGGCTGCAGGGATCCAGGTGACCGACTGGACTTGCATCATTTCCAGGAGGGTGGCAGGGAGGCCCAGGCCGCCCTGAGTCAGCCCGCCGCGGAGCATCGCTTGCCCCGGAGGTCGGAGCTTGAAAGGCAACTTTACGCGTCTCCAAACACACTCTTCCATTTCCCCAAAGCGCTACTCGCCGCCCCGCTCCGGGTTCCCTTTAGTCTCCAGTCATCGATGGAAATGGGTAAAAAACAAAAACAAAAACAAAACCCTTAAACCAAACCCGGGGGAATTCTCTCCATCTCTTCCGTCTTGTTGGAGCTTCCTCCCCAAGCACGGCCCGGGCTCGATCGCCCCGGCTGCTTTCTCTCCCGGCCCGCGGAAGCAGGGAGAAAGTTGGGCGCCGCTCTGAGCGCCTCTTCCCCCGCTGTGTGTGTACGTGTGCACGCTCACGTCTCCCCGGCGCCGGGGCCGGGGACAGGAACTGCTCTGGGCACCGCCAGTCCGACGGCGCAGCTCCGGGGGCTCGCGCGGCTGGGGAGGGCGGGGACGCAAGCGCCGCGGCCGAGCGCCCCGCCGCACGCACGCACCCGGGTCGGCCCTCCCCCGCCGTCCCCACCCTTCTCCCGGAGAACAGGTGAGCTCGGGTACCAGCTCCCACCCCCCACCCCCGCCCCGCTGCCCGCCCGCGCCCTCTGCGGTAATGCGCCGGGGAGGTTTCATCACCCACTGCCCGCGGCGACGCGGCCTTGGGTCTCCGCGGCGGGACGCACTGCTGCGCCTCGTTGGGGCCGCCTTGTGACACGGGTGGGGGAGGGGGTGCGGAGACGCTGGGGCCAGGTCGTCCTCGGGCCGCCGCCCCAGGGTCCCGGTTGCACTCGGGCGTAGGGAAGGCGGAGGCGGGAGGCCGGGGTGGCCGCCGCCGGCCACAGCTGTCCTGCGCGTCGGGAGTCTGAGAGGAGGGCGTGGGGAGGGCGCCTTCGGAGCGGGAAGTCCCCCATCCCCGCCCGACTTTCAGAGCCCCCAGTAAGTGGTCACTTTGAAGGTTCGAGTCTGCAGCCTGGACCAGAAACCGAGCGCTCTTGTCCAGGATTCCAACAGCAATTACTTTTTGCAGCCTCAGATCTTTTTTGGAAGGAGGTGGGGTACAAGTACATTAAAATGGGTGGTTCACATCTCCCACCCTGCTTTTGTTTGCATAGTTAACGTAGCTTCCTTTATTATTTTATGAAAAATACTCTCCTGTAGATCCTTAAGAGACAAAACATGAACAAACAGTGGCATCCTGGCCTCTACGAGCTCCGTAAGCCCCTGAATTTCGTGGGTCGGCTTTCTTTCCATGAAGCCTCTTTTGTAGGTGAGAACATGAGCAATATTGGCGCTAAAAAAGGGGTCTGGTCACTTGGCTCTTTGAGCAACAGAAATAGGAGAGGGCCAGGGGGCAGGAGCAAGCCCACCTTTGCTGGATGCAGACGCTGTGAGTCTACTTGACAGAAGGCTCCCAGGGCATCTGGAGCAACAGGTAGGCAGGTGCAGGTCTCTCGGCTCCCACTTCCCCACTGCCTTTGGTTAGGCACTACCTGGTGCCATGGGGCTGCCCTCAGGGGACCTGCGTTGTTCAAATCTTCATCTTGAGGCTATTTGCTCCAGGCCCACAGGGGACATTCCTGTCTCCCACCTGAGCCAAGTGCCTCTTTAGAAGGAAAAGTAGTAGCTAGATTTTGAGGCCTTGTAAGCACAGGTAGTCGTTTTTCAAGGTTTCATCTCCAGGCCACTTGGCTGGGGCCAAACATCCAGAGAAGAATGCCCATCCTGTTCAGTCCCATCATGGCTGAGAAAATTCTGTGGAACTAGTAGGCAGTTTCCTGGGGTGGGAGCTGGGAGGGGAGAGCGACTAGTGACTTTGTTGTAACTGTCCTCATTCTTCTGGCTCTAGAACTCTAGCCTCATTTGGCAGATTGTGGCTGATGACAGTAGGGGTGGGGAGAAGACAGTAATGATTTTATTATTATAAAGCTAATGTGAATTGAGAACAGACACGGTGCCACACAGCGAGTTGGTGGCTTTGGTGTCTCTCTAGACCTGAGTCCACCCTAGATGGGAACTGGGACTTGGGAGGAGGAAGGACAGACCAGCCGGTATTGTCCCAATGTTCAGCAGGGAGTCTGGCTGAATGGGCCCTCCTCACTTTAAGACCCAACCAGTGGCAGGAACAATGAGGCAGGACTGCCTGGGCTTCTTTGGCTGATGCTCTGTACCCACGTTTTCCTCTCTGATTCACCAGTTAAGTTCAGCTAAACACTTAGTGAGTAGTGTTTTGTGGGGAGGATATTTGGGTTAGACTTTGAGAGGTAGGAGAGGATATTGACAAGTAGAGGTAAGGAAAAGAGAGAGGGCATCACAGCAGAGAGGACCAGCAGGAGTAAATGAATGGATGAGACACGGTGGGATTTGTATCAGGAATAGGAGTTTCTCAGTTTGGTGTTAAAGCGGGAGGTAATTGGCGAGCGCATCTGGGGCCCCCGCTGTCAAGGCCTTTGGGACAGAACTGTGCTCACCATAGAAGATCTTGTTTTCTCTGTGATGGTATTTAAGGGTGGGACTCCAGCACGCCCTTAGACTAGATTCGCCTTTGGAATTCGGAAACGTGGGAGGCCCAGCGCTGATGTGCAGGAGAAGGTGGAAGAGAGGAACGGGAAGTAATTAGTAGAATCCTGATTTGGTTTGCCATGCCCTGTAGAGGTGTTCTTGCTCGGGTGTGAGCAGGTGGGGCGGTGGAGGATAGAACAGCCCTTAGGTGATGAGGCAGTGATGTGTAGGTTGGGACAGGCTGTCTAGTTCAGGCTTTCTGTGAGTTCCAGAGCCTGAGTGGAAAACGTGGCTTCCACGTGGAGAGCTCCTCCTACTGCACACCCCGCCCCCTCGGGGGCTGCCTGTCTGGGCTGATGGCACCACCTTATGGTCAGAGAGGGAACTGTCTGACCACATAGTGGACTCTTCCTGACTCTAGGGCCTGGGGCACTAATATTGGGTCTCCTACCCTCTTTTCAGTTTCCTTGGCAAATCAATTCATGCAGTCTCCTCATAACAACTGCTTTAGTTGCCTCCTCAAGGAAATCTCTTTTATTTATTTTATTTTTTAATTATTCTTTTTATTATTATATTATGTTAGTCACCATACAGTACATCCTTAGTTTTTGATGCAGTGTTCCATGATTCATTGTTTGCGTATAACACCCAGTGCACCATGCAATACGTGCCCTCCTTACTACCCTTCACTGGGCTAGCCCATCCCCCCACCTCCTCCCCTGTGAAACCCTGTTTGTTTCCCAGAGTCTATAGTCTCTCATGGTTCATCTCCCCCTCTGCTCCCCCCCTTCATTTTTCCCCTTCCTTCTCCTAATGTCTTCCCGGCTATAAGGAAATCTCTTTTCAGCTTTTTGCTTTTCCTCCCCCATGCTTTGCTATCCTGCTGTGTGAGCCCCAAATCTACCCTCATCCTGGCTTCTTCGGCATCATGCCTGTATGAAGGAAAATGTGGGCAGACACAATAGCAAACTGCTGCTATCAGCCTCCAACATTCTTGAAAGCAGAAGTCTGTCCCTAGAAAGTCTCCATCTTTTCCCTTGTCTTCTTTCATTGAAGTGGTTGTTAAATTAGATAAACTTCAGGATAAAGGAGACTATGTCTTCAATATTTGGGTTTGTTAGTGCTACTACAAAATTGCTTTCTGCTAGTTTTTACTGTAAAAGTACAGGGCTTCAACAGTGTTATGAGTTAAGGCTTTTGTGGGGCTGGCTTGGAAACCTCACCATCGTTTATAATGTTATTTACCGAAGGAAAATAAATTCTGAGTTCCCCAAACAACCAACTCCCAAAGATTTGGAACGCATCACTTTTGTGAATTGGACATTTCCTCTGTGTCATAGATTAATAGTCAAAGTGTATTCATGGATTGACTGGAAACACGAAAAATGAAAAAGGGTTTTTAAAAAACCCCAAGAGAATAGGAACATTGTCTCCCTCACCATTAATTCATTTACTGGAAAGAATATAAAGCAGTACACGTCGGGTGTCTGATCGTGGTCTGAGTTTTGTTGGTGCCTTGCTCTGAAGCCTGAATAGTATTCCGGAAGTCCTCTCTGTTTTCCTTGGGTCATCAGTTTTGCTTCCTCATTGTGTGCCAAGACGAACTCCAGGAGAAAATGTCCCAGGCGAGGGGCTGCTTAGCCTCCATGGGGGCCACTGACGGAACCCACACTGTTGGAGAACTGCGTAGCTCTCGTGGCTGGTTTCAACGTTGGTCTGAGAACTGGTGGATTTCAAGTGGGTGAGGAAAGAGTCTTTTTGTGGGGTGCCTTTCCAGTGGGCTAGATTTTGAAAGTCTTCGTGAAATAATCAAATCTGTAAATATGATATAACTGTCAGTGTATAGTCAGGGTCCATTGGACCTAGTTTTGGTTTCTCAGTTTTTTTTCCCCTTTGGCAGTTCTAACTATTTGTAAAGGTTCATGTTTCGTGACTTTTGTTCTTTTTAAAGAAATCTTCCAAATATCAAAGAAAACATTTACTTTTTAACAAAAACAGAATAAGACTCATTCTCTTTTGAATTTACCATATGGGACCATCAGAGCCATTTGTAAACCTAAGGTACTTCATGGGATCTTAGTGATCTTATATTTCTTATATGTTGAAAGACTTTCTATTTTATTATCCTAGGAATTATTTCATCAGTACTCATCAATTATTGCTAATTGTTTTATGCTAAAAACACTAAAATATTAAGAAAACAGAAGAGTGAGAGAATCACCACCTAGAAGGGTGATTCGACAGTGAAATAAACCATCACTACTGCGTCATCTGTTTTCTTATTACATTCCTTAGCGTATTACATCATCTCGCAAGAAGGTATAGAAGATGGAAGACACCATTTTCGTTTCTTTCACTGCATCCAGTTGAGAATCCAGAATCTTTCGTTTCCTATACAAGATGGTAAAGAGAAGAAAATGGACAAAAGAAAATGTTTTATCATAGTCAGACACATCAGAAGGGACAGCAGTGCTGTTGGCTCTAATAATGCTCATGAAATTGCTTTTATAAGCAAAATCTCAGACTATGAGTCTTACAAGATAACAATCTGGATGAATTTTTCTCAAACTTCTGAATCGATGAATAAACAGTATCTTTCCGAGGACAAAGAGAAACTATGATATTCTCATCCAGTTAGTCATTCGTCAGGAATGATTTCATCACCCAATATTTTGCAACAAGAACCTGGACCGTCCTGTTTTGCTCAAAGTATGGGAGCCAATATTCTTTTTACCTCTTGTGGTGTTTGGTTACCAGAATGTCCCTGATACAGTTTGCAGGGAACAAATGATGAAGTCAGATGTGTTTACAAAGGCAATCAAAAGGAAATAGATGATATAGAAATGGAAAAAAAATATTGGACTAGTTCTTGCTGGTGTTTATACACATAGAAGTGCTTTGCAAGTTTGGAAAAGAGAAGATGCTCGTCTCTTTAGCAAACTTATGAGCCACCAGAGGTTTGAAAAGTAACTGGTTTTGTCACGCAGGTGCAAGAAGAACCAGAAATAGTGATAAGGTAGAACTTACTGGAGATGTACTTGAGATCTGGAATCAGTACTGAGAGGACGGATCTGTCCCAGGTTCCCGCATGACAGCTGATGAGCAGTTAGTTGCGTATAGAGGACATTGTACATTTTGAGTTTATTTACCTTCAAAGTCAAGAAAAAGGGAATGAAAATTTGCTTTATTTATTTATTAAAAGATTTAATTATTTATTTGACAGAGAGAGACAGCCAGTGAGAGAGGGAACACAAGCAGGGGGAGTGGGAGAGAAAGAAGCAGGCTCCCAGCAGAGGAGCCTGATGCGGGGCTCGATCCCAGAACACCGGGATCACGCCCTGATCTGAAGGCAGACGCTTAATGACTGAGCCACCCAGGCATCCCGAAAATTTGCTATATATAAACCATTAAATTTTGTAATAAAGTTTTATTAAAAAAATTTTTTTTGAGAGAGCGAGAGTGCACATGCGCTGGGGGGGGGGAAGGGCAGAGGGAGAATCCCAAGCAGGCTCTACACCCAGCATGGAGCCTGATAAGGGCTTCAGTCTCACAACCCTGAGATCATGACCTGAGCCCCCATCAAGAGTTGGACGCTTAACCAGCTGAGCCACCCAGGCTCCCCAGATTTTGTAATAAAGTTTTAAACACTATCCCTTTATTATTATTTCCATAAATTACTCATAAAAATAAAAAGGCTCCATTGGACACTGATGGTAAGTGATGCTGACAATTTTTTCCTGGTGGACTGGGGGTTAAGGTCACCGAGGCAAAATATTAATAACAAAAATTAAGTAAACCCCCCGGTAGTAGTGTCTGTCCACTCCCAGCCATTTCCCTATCCCATCTTCCCATACATGCTCACCATTAAGGACTGATGGTTGTTTTAAAGCAGGTGATTTGAATGAGAGACATTGTCATATAGCCTCTCAGGTGATTCTCCCCTTTAGTGGAACTTAGTGCTTTTCAAAGTTCAATGGGGATAAGAATTACTGTACGGGACGCATAACGTGGATACTGTATTTTAATGTATGGTGTACAGGACTTTTAAGATTAATTTTGACCACTGAAGGCTTTCACTTTGAAACCTTTAGAACCTGATTGTCTTAGTCTCTCGGGGCTGCTGTAGGAGAATACCATCGACTGTGTGACTTACAAGCAGACATTTCTTTCTCAGGTTCTGGAGGCTGGAAGTCTGAGATCTGGGTGCCAGCGTGGTTGGGGTCCTGGTGAGAGCCTGCTTCCTGGTTATAGCTGCATATGGCTTTCTTGGAGTGTGCCTCAGGAGAGAGAGAGAGAGAACGAGAGCACGAGCGAGCAGGTAAGTTATAAGCTGGATGGTTTGGTGTGGCTGGGCAGGATGGTGTTCGTGGAGGAGAGGACTCACAATTGTGCGTTGACCAGGCCTAGAGCCCAAGGGCCTGAGGTGTCTGCCTTCAGCAAGTAGCCAAAAGCCCGATGCAAAAGTCTTTAGCAACAGAGGCCAGCACATTACCCCCCATTCCAGGAAGTCCTGGGGTGTGGGGCTAGTGTGGGTGCAGCAGATGGATTGAAGGGGGAGACTGCTGAGGAAGGAACACGCTGAGAAATCAAGTGGCAAATTAGAGACAGAAAGGAAGAGGTGATTTTGAGAAGCTTGTAGGGACAAACTGGCAAGATGACCAGCTTGTGCACGTGAGGAGTAAGTGGGGAAAGTGATGGAAGTTTAGGCCTCTCTTACCATTCCCTCCTGCACCTGCACCCCTGTCCCTCCCCAGCTTCTCAGTCAGTGCCTTCACCACTGTTTCTGGTTGCTCCAGCAACACCCACCCCCCACCAGGAGTCGTCTTTGATATGAAGATAAGTCTTTTCCTCCTTCTTTCATGCTTCTTTGTGGAATTTACCACAGACTCTTACTCCTGACTGCAAAATCCTTGTGCTTCCATTCACCTCCCTCCATTGCTACCACCCGGGTCATCTTTGTCTTGTATCCTCCTGTGGGATTGACCAGTTGGTCTTCTGCTTCTCCTTTTGCTCACCAGCACTCTCTCCAGTCCAAATTCTCTGCACTGTAGCCAGATTGAAGAAAAACCAAACCAAACCAACCGACAAAAATAAACCCCAGACCAAATCATAGCACTCAGTTGCTTAACTCTAGAAGCCTCCTTAGAATCAGTTCCACACTCCTGACCATGGGCTGGACGGCACTGCAAAATCTGGCCCTGCTGGTTTTGGAGGCCTTCTGGGAGCCTCTCTCACCCTTCCTCATTCCCTTCCAGCACCTTCTTTTTCTATATTGCAAATAGGCCAACCTCTTCCCTGCCTTAGGGCCTTCATGCAGGCTGTTCCCACAGATCAAGGGCTTTGCCCAGTTATTACCTTGTTTATTTACTTAAATTGTTTGTTGTGTCCTATTCTTTCTCCCACTCAAAATGAATTATAAGTGCCCTGAAGGAGATGTTGTCTGCCATGGTCAAAGTTCAGTCCTTAGCACCTGCTTGAGTCCCTAACTCACAGCAGATTAAGTGTGTTGTCTGGTGTGTGTGTATGTGTGATTATTGGGTGACAAAATGCCTCCTGGTTCCATTAGCAGAACTGGGACTTAGGGAGGGGAAGCCCAGGTTGGTGGGGAGGGGTGAGTTGAAGGATTAGTGGGTATCCTTCCAACTTTTGTGGCATTTCATAGTTCATCCAAGGCCCTGATCCTATACTGCTTTGTGCTGGAATTATTCGTAGGTTGAAAGTGCTTTCATACATATCGCTCCTTTAAACCTCTCTATAAACCTTGGGAGGGATAGAATTATTATTCCCATTTTACTGATGAAAATCTCAAGCTCGGAGATTCTTGCCCAAGACACACACAGCTGGAAAGGTCCCAGTCCAGAATTGGACATGAGTATTCAAGCTCCCAATTCTTTGTATTTTATTATCGTCCTGGAAGTCATAACCCACTTCTCCGTCCCTTCCGGTGAACAATAAGGGTTTTGGACCATATTGCAAAACACTTTCATTTTGATGCTGGTCAAAGTGATTTTGGTTATCTTGATGGTCAAGGAATTCAGTACCTATGTATAGATATGTAACACTTCGTATCTGTTCTCCCTAGGATCTTAAAACCTTGAAGAAGGCAGAACAACTGGGAAGAGAAAGAAGTAAAAGAGAGAAAAAATAAAAACCTCAAAGCAAAGAGATGGAAAGGAACAAAGGTAAGATTATAATCTAAAAGGAAGCCAAAGAATATTTTCCAAAACTTCTTGTTTTTTTGGCAAGGTTGCAAACTAAGGAAAAGGGTAACAAGATGAATTAGCCCGAAGCAAGACGGCTGATAATTGGTGAGAAAAAAGGGAGAAAAGCGCCCCCCAGACAGAGGACAGGAGAGGCAGGCCGGAGGGGGGAGGGGGCAACTCTGTGAGCAGCATGTGTTTGCTATCACCAACTGCGTGATGTTCATTGTAGGCCTGGCCTGTGGGGCCCGTTTAGGAGAGACAGAAAGAGGAAGGTGTTGGGCCCTTGGTGTCAGTTAGCTGATGGCAGAGATGAAGAATAAGGAGAGTTAATCTATGGGGTGTGCAGGTGGGGAATACCTTCTGGGTGGGTGGGGAGGGCAGGGGCTTTGGATCAAGATGCTATGAGGGTCCCATCTCAGCTTGATACTGATTAGCTGTGTGACTGAGGCCAGGTTACTTAGCCTCTCTGAACTTCAGTCTGTTGAACATAAGCTGAGGGATAATACCATGTACTTCAAAAGGTTGTTGTAGGATTAAATGAGATAGTGTGTCACAATGCCTTGCTCTGCCTGGCACCTGGCAGGCACTGAATAGCCATTGTTTCCCCCAATGTTCAAAGTAGGAGACGGTGGCCAATCTCTGACCCACATTCGAGTCTCCGTAGAAACTGTGACCTTCTGTTGCTTTGGGTACCCTGAGATCCTCAGAAGGCAGGAAACAGAGTTGGGGAGCTGTCCCCTCCTCCCACCTTGGTTCAAGTGGCTGCATCTAGATATGAGATTGGGGTGGGTTTCACCTGGGGGCAGCTGTGTGGGTAGTTTTTATTCGCGGGTTACTGTGTGCAGTAACTTCTCACATTTGCTTTTTAAAAATGCCTTAATGGACTGCTATAGTAGAGGGAGAAAAATCTTTCATTCGTATGTGTATGTCATTCAAATGGTATTTTTAAAGATTTATTTTTGTGTGTTCACGATGTTCTTGAATAATGTTTCCATAAGTACGGTCAAAGATAAAACTTGCACGGTGCGCAAAATCTGGTCATGCATATTTTAGAGTGTGACCGTCTTTTGGCCAGCCTCGGGCTCCATTTGCCGAGCTCTTCACTGGCCATGTTTCCTCAGGAGGGCTTGCTTGAGCTGGCTCGCCGGACCAGGAAACTTCTGAACACAGGCTAAGCTGATGGCGGTGTCGTCCCTCTCCCCTTTCCCGCCAAGAGCCCTGCTCTCTGACTGAACTGGTGGAGGCCAGACTCTTGTTTCCTAGTCATTTGTTCGACAGACATCTGATGAACGTCTCTGATGTGCCAGGTGCTGTGCTGGGCTCTGTGGGAGGTAGTGGTGGATAAGACGGGCAAGGTCGCTGGTCTCATGCAGCAAAGGAAGTAATGAGAAGCTACAGCGTCTGAGAGCCTATGTCAGGGAGGGTGGTCTGGGATGACCTCCCTGCAGAGGGACTGTTTTTTGAATGACACAAAAAACTTGAATGATACAAAACGACCGCCATGGGAGGGTCAGGAGAGGCTGCTTCCAGGCAGAAGCAGGTAAGTACAAGGCCTTGAGGTTGGCATTCAGTTTGGCTAGCTCACCGAACTGAAAAGAGGCCAGTGTGGCTGGAGCCTAGTGAGTGATGTCTGGAGAGAGGCAGGAGATGAGTACTTTGGGGCCCATGGCCAGGGTAAGGAGAATGCATGTCTTAGTTAGCTCAGGCTGCCACAACAAGATACCATATACTGGGCAGTTTAACCACCAGACACGTATTTTCTCCCAGTTCTGGAGACTGGAAGTCTGAGTTCAGGCAGCCAGCATGGTTGGGTTGAGAGCACGTTTCCTGGCTTGCTGATGGCTGTCTTCTTGCTGTGTCCTCACGTGGTAGAGAAAGAACGAGAAGAAGCTCTCCGGTGTCTGTTCTTATAAGGGCACCAATCCCATCCTGAAGGCCCCACCCACACGACCTCACCTCACCCCAAGTACCTCCCAAAGGCCTCACCTCCGGGCGCCTTCACAGGGCACCAAAAGGCACCCAAAGGTGTCAACTCTCAAGATTTAGAGGAAAACGCAGCAGTTGTGAATGCCTGCCTCTGTTCCTGCTCAGTCATGCTCTGCTCTCCGGATTCCTGAGTCAGCTTCAGATTGCAAAGGAAGACAAGTCTCTCACAGACCGAGCAGCCTTAGGAGTTGGAGAGCGGGGAGCACCCCCTCAGGAAAGCAGAGAATTGGTGGAAGCTGGCTAGCAAATGGCCTTCAGTCAGGCCTGACCAGACAGAGCCGAGGTTCCCTGCGTCACCCGAGAAGAGCCTTCCGTGCGGGCTCAGGGCAGCCCGGGAAATGACTCCTTGGTGTCCCTCCTTTTCTCACGCTCTTAGAAGCTCCAGCCTCTGGTGGCTTTCTCTGCCGTCAGGACGGCACCAGGGGCCCAAAGTGACTTCCTGGGAGCCAGGTGGTGAGGTCATCATGGAAGGAATGTGTCAGGGCTCTTTTGTTCTGAAGTGGATCTCTGTCCCTCCTGAGCCCCGCCTCTGGCATCACCCCAACCAGTCCTGGGGTCCTTTTTCTTGTCGCTGCTGCCACCGCTGTCCATCTGCTTCCCTTCTGTACAGACTGTTTTGCTTCAGTCTGTAGCAGTTTCTGCACATGGAGACCTGTTCTTTCCAACAAGTGAACGATAAGCTTCCTCAAGTCGGGTTCCTTCTGCGTGATGCTACAGTCCTGGACGCGCCAGCAGCTCTTGGTAAACATTTGTCTGTTGAATCACTTGGGGATTCTGACCCGTCCTCTATTAACCAAGGACCAAGGTGGGTCTGTGGCTGGGTCTGCATTTAAGCAGTTTATGTCAGGATCACCAGCCATCAGTCGTTAGCTTATCCCCTCTGTGGTTTTTCGCCAGGCGTGCATTCCACCATGCAATTCCTTGCTTTCTACTTTCCTTTAAATTGGCGCATGTTTTTCCCCGACAAAATGAATTTCAGCAGAAAACCTGATAGCATGACTGTGTGTGAAAACTACTATCGCTTCCCATAAATAAAAGGTGATTGTAAAAAGAAATCCAAATCTCTGAAATAGAAAGCACGTGTTTCCTGCCCCGTGAATCATCTCAAGGAGTCTAGTAATCTGCACATCACACTTCGGGGGAATTGTGATTTATATGACAGGGGAGGATGCATTTAGGAAAATGACAGCCATCCCTGCACATACTTCTGGATCTCGGGCACCTTCCCGTCCCATGCACTGTGGGCATGACAGCCGGGGACTGCCACGTGCCACAAGTTGCACAGGGAGGCAGTGGGTGACCAGTGAGCAGTACTTTGGTGCCATTCTCCTGTCTTTGGAGACCCCCTGCTCCTTGACCTTCTGCCCCGCTGCAGGCTCCTCCTGGGGCTAGGACTCAGTCCTCTTCCTCCATTAGCTGCTCGTCCTGAGAACAGCTGTGGAGGACGGCAGAGGAGGGGGATGGGAGGGGACCGGAAGGGGAGGGGGAGGAGGTAGGAGTGGGTGCAATGGGAAGGGGAACTGGCTGTGGAGCAAAGGCTGATCAGTAGCTGCAGGAGAGGGCAGGATGCGGGGGTCGGAAAGGGGAGGGGAGGGGCTGAGAGGTGCGCCTCGCAGCGGGAAAGTGGTTTTGGCAGAGAACCAGGAGACAGTGAAGTGTGTATTTGTCCCTTGAGCCTCCAGTCGCTGGCTGGGTGGACGAGCACAAAAGCAGCACTTTATTCTTCCACTGCAATATGTAACCCTCTGTAGGATGAAAGATTTTAAGAGGAAAAGGCAAGGCACGAGTGTAAAAGTAGTATGATTATTATTTGGGTAATGACTTTCATTCTCTCTGCTTTTGATGTTTGCACTTGGCTTAATGGCCAGTTTGGATCAAATGACACAGCAGATTGTCCCTAAGCCTCCAGATTCTAAGTCGGCTGTGTCCTGACTCACCGTAGATGCAAAGACTCAGAGGTGACAGGGACCTTGGTGGGGAGCCTCTCCCCAGAGCCCCTTGACCATGCCACTCCCAGCATGTCTGACCTCCCCAGAATCTGAACGTAAGTCTGGTGAGGGGGCTTCCTAGCAGGCGACCCCCTAGCTTCACAGGGCACGTGTAGCATCGTGCAGGCTGCTGATGCCCAAAGCTGCAGCCTCTGCCCTCTGAGCTCTGGGCTTCTCTGCAGACATCATCCTGGTTTGGGACCAATTTTTGCGAGGATGTTGGGAACCAGTGTGCCTGGGGGAGGACCTGGAGGAGGCATTGCTGGCTTTTTCCACCTCTACATCAGGTTGCTCCTAGGGTTGACCCATGTCGGTTTGCCTCCCGATGGGCAAACCAGCCACTATATATATATATGCTTATGGCCTGCATTGGAGTCCTGAATTTATCTCCTTGCTTTATGGTTTCATACAAGTCATTTCACCCTTCACACCTCAGTTGACTAGTTTGAATCCCAGCTTTGCCCCTTGCTAGCTGTGCGACTTCGGGCAAGTTGTTAACCTCTCTGTTCCTCCATTTCTCTGTCTGGAAAATGGTGGTAATAACCATACCTCTCTCTTAGGGTCGTGATGATCAAGAGACTTGACGTGTGCGAGTCTGTAGAGCCCTGAGAGCCGTGTCTGGTGGGCAGGAAGCACTGTGTGGAAGTGCGAGCCGTTGACATCATCTGGGGGTGCTGTCTCCACTGCCCAGTCACACTGGGCAGGTGCCCGAAGTGTTTGCTGGTGTCTGCCTGCTGATACTATGGCCACACTGGCCTTCCATTCTTGCTCTGAGCCTGGGCCTCTGATATCCTGATGCATGTGGATCATCTGATTTACACCTGCCCCCTCCCCTCCTTTAACACCCTCAGGCACAAGACTGTGTCCCCCCACCCAGTCCTCTTGTCTTCCCTCCACCATCACCTCCCTCACCCTTTCTCCCAGTTTACTCCCTGTTATCTATTTCCCCACTTTCAGTAATACCCCTGATCCCATTCTATGCAGTGTCGAGGTGTTAACTGGACCCCAGAAGGGCTGGATCCTCCAGAAAGACTCTTCTAGGCTATGTCTCTGTGTCAGTCCCTCCTTGACTGTATGTCCTCATGCCCTTGGCTGCAGACTTTCTCTCACACTTCCCCTGAGGGGCCGGCTCATCTGTAGTCCAGGGTCACTCCTGGCCCCTCGGTCACTGTGCCGCTTCTCCATGTTTAAGGCCTTTTCCGAGGACACCCTGGTCCTCCCCGCAGCCCTACCTCTCCCCTCCCCTGTGTGGCCTGGCTGGTGTGTGTTGACGATCCGGTTCTGTCCCCTTGGTTTCTGGTGCTCGGTTGGAACCACTCTTTGAGACTCATCTCTCTGGCCTTTTTTCTTTTCAGTCTCTCCCTCTGAGACGCCACCAGTTACCACGGTTTTGGTGGTTTTCTGCGCTGCGTGTGGCTGTGTGTTGCCGGTGTTCCGAGTCACTGTACCCTCAAAACGTGGTGACCCAGACTCCTCGTCCTGCCCTCTGCTCTGCCTCCTCCTGATTTTGCCCCTGCTGCGGGCCTACCTCACCGCCCCCCCCCCCGCCCCAAACCGCGCTTCTCAGTGTCCCCAGCCATCCCCGGGCTCCAGCCAGCTGGTGCTGCAACCTTGAACAAACCCCGGGGCCAGGCCCAGGCCCAGGTCCTCTTAGCGAGAGTCCAAAGTCCTGCCCCTGCTGACTCCCAGATAGCACTCCCGCTTTGCAGCCCCTGCGTTCAGCTCGCTGTCTTCAGCGCTCTGTCATGCCATCGTCTCCTGGGCCAGCCTGCCTCTGTGCCCCTTGTCCTGCTCTTCCTTGCTCCTGATCCAATGCCTCTTGTCAGGTTAGCTTTACGGATTAGCCCTTGGCTAGGTCATAGTACCCAGTCTTGACTCAAACGTTGATCTTAGTGTTGCTGCGATGGTATTTTGTAGCTGTGGTTAACATCTGCACTTAGTGGCCATTAAGTAAAGAATATTACCCTTGAAGTTGTGTGTCTGTGGGGGGGCTTGAAGTCACCCGAAGGCTGTAGGAGCAAAACTGAGGTCTTGTAGGGAAGGAATTCTGCTTCGAGACTCTGGCATCGATGCCTGTGTGTTTCCAGCCTGCTGGCCCCTCCGAGAGTTCAGCTGTACCAGCTGCCCATGACCACACGAGCCAGTTCCTCCCAAGAAATCAGTGCGTGTGCATGTGTGTCTGTGAATTTAGATACACACATATATCTGTGTGCATGTATGAGCAGTCTCGAGTCGTCCTCGGTTTCGCTTTCCATGGCTTCCGTTACTTTCGGTCAACTGTGGTCTGGAAGCAGATGACCCTCCCTCCCATGTGTCATCAGAAGGTGGGGAGCAGCCTTCCGCTATGTCTCAAGGCCTGCGTCATTCACCCATGTCATCTCCTCTTGCAGGCGTTGTCATCTCATATCTTCACAAGAAGCGAAGTATAGTACAGTATTTTGAGAGAGAGAGAGACCACGTTTGCATAACTTTATCATAGTATGTTGTTACAATTGTTCTGTTTTATTAGTATTGTTGTTCGTCTTTTACCATCTCCAGTTTATAAATTAAACATTATCATAGGCATGTACACGCAGGAAAAACATAGTGTATATAGGGTTTAATACCACCAGCAGTGTCCGCATCCGCAGGGGGTCTTGGAATTTAACTGCTGTGGATGAGGGGACTTGCGTATATCCACATGTATGTATGTATTACGGGCTCTGTTTCTCCGGAGATCCCTTACGTAGCCCCTCCGGCATGGCCCAAGCCTCACTTTCTGGAATCCTTCTCTGAGTACCCAGCCTCCGGGAGCTGCGCCCTCCTTCCATGTCTCTCGTGCAGTGATTGTCGGGATGTCCCCTTGACTTGGCTCCCATGGTGTCTGGTGGGGTTACGTAGCTTTAAGGTTGTGTACCCATTTCATATTCGTACTTCTCTGGAGCTCCCTCAGCTGCCAGGGAGAACTGGGCACATAGTAGGTGGTTACCAGATATTTGCTGGCTGAATGCATGTGGTGGGACTCGGCAGTAAGTTGGGGATTATAAACACTTCCCTGGATTCGCAGGGGGAGAATCAAGAGTATCTAGCCCAAGGTCATACTTCAAAGAGTTGGCTTATTCTTTTCGTGTTTGAGGCCTAAGGCTCTAAAATATACCTTAACTACATTTCTTTCCCCTTGTTCTCCCTCTCCCTGCCCAGCATGGTTTCCAGAACATAAAATACAAGTTCAGACATGGCAGAGGAGACCAGAACATGAAATTCCTGAGCTTTCAGATGGTTATTTGGTTGGTAGACACAGCTCGATTGTTGTTGTGCTTGGTAGAACTATGTCTTGCTCATGGTGGGATATTCTGGGATGTGTCTCCTAAGTGGCCATCCCTTGGGTATCTTCAAGTAGTTCCAAGTGGAAAACCACACAAGTGCCCATATAAATGCAGACAGCTGAGTGGACTTCAGACTAGTGGCATCCTTGGGACCCGGAGGCCAGCCTCCACCATGTAGGCTGGCCCCTTCTGTGTCCCTGGCGATGCTTTACCCCATGACCTGGCAACCACGGTGAACATTCACTCAAGAGGTTCCTGCCTTGAGCTAGGGAGCTTTTCAGTTTTAACAAAAGCCAAGGCCTTCCTGGAATTTTCTTTTTAAAGTCCCAGTACATAACCCTGCTTTACCTCTATTGGGACTTTTTGGAATTGACAGCGCTTTCTCTTTTAACCAAAAACACCACTCTTCTTGGTGGGCGAGGCGGAGTTAATGAGCACAAGGAAGGCATTGCAAATGAGTTTTGAAATGGCAAAAATTCCTTTTATTTTGTCGTTTTTATGGAAAGGTCAAATAGTTGAAAAAAAAATGTCCTCGATGGGGAGTTATACTTAGGGTTTACAAAAAAGCACACTTTTTTGATAAAATATGAACTGTTTGAAAGATTTGTAAGAGTCTAAAATCCTGCATAGCCCTTCAGAATTTGAAGCAGCAGGAAACCACTGTGATATTTTTAAAACAAGTATTTATAAAAGTAATTGGGTTCTCTTGATGTGGAATAAGGAGGGAAAAAACTGCTAAGGAAGCTATATTGGACTTGACATAAAAGCGAGGTATGTAATTTGGGAGCAGAATGAAGGGCGAGGAACGTGTTCGCACAGTACCTGCCGGCCAGTCTCGCTCAGAGGAGCTGGAGGCAGCAACGAGTGCGGCTGCCCCCCGGCGCGGGGAGAGAGGGCGGCTCTGCGGGGCCTGCGGGCAGCGCCAGGTAGAGCAGCTCACTGCTGAAACCCCAGTTTAAAACTCCGAGGCCCTCTGAAACTGATGACATGCAAACAGGACAGAAAACACATGTTTCTGAGAACATTTTGGTTAAAATTAAAAATGTGGCAGAAACAGTGCCAATAATTTACTCGAGAATATCTGAACCAGATGCTGCTAGCCCGTAATTCCGAGTAATTTGCCAAAATTATGTATTTACTTTAATCCCAGAGATGAAGCTAAAATATGCATGGTTTTTGTTATTTGTGATGCAAAAAAAGAAAAAAAATCTGAGGGGACTTCAGCACATATTGGAGAGAGAACGAGAAATGGACAGGATGTCTTGAGCTGTGGCTCGAACCTGCTCGAGGTTAAGCAAAGGGCTGTCAGAAATGGATCCTCAGAAAGCATGATACCCTAGGAGGTTAGGTAGACATTTTTGAGTAGGTAATTTATGAAATGACAACTTGCATTAAGACCGTGTTTCTCCTGGTGACAGCTCCCGAGCAGCTCCCACTCATGGGCATATCATCTTGCTGATGTGAGGCCAAACATCTGGATGCAAATGGAAAAAGAAATTGGTTAGCTCTCTGGGTTCCTGTTCTCCGTGCAGTCAGATAATCAAATAGTGGGGCCAGTTGGTCATTAGACAACAGTTTTTTGTTCCTGTTTGGATAGCATCTAACTGGACAGAGGCAGTTTAGTGTAGTGGGTAAGCATGCAGGCTTTGAAGTCAGACCTCCTGGGTTTAAATCCTATCTTTGGGGTGCCAGTTATAGGGTAGTTCCTTAAGTTCTCTGTGCTTAGTGTTCTCATCTGTAAAATGGGCACGATAACGGTATTTACCCTGTAGGGTCTTTGCGAGCGTTAAATAAGTTAATACAAGTATGATACCTGAACACCGTAATTGTCCTCAATAAACGTTACTCGTTTTCATTTCATTTCATTTCACTAGTATTTGAGAAGCATTGAGACCTAGGGGAGGTCCTTGAATTTATGCCTTTTGTCCTTTTGAAATTAAGTAGTGTTATTTGGAGGGGGAGAGGTTTATTTTTTTTTGTGAAATATACAAAATAAACTTCACCTTTTTCACTATTTTTTAATGTATTGAACTATACATCAAGTATATTCACATTGTTGTGCGATCATCACCATGTCTACAGAAGAGAAATTTTTTTAATTATAAAAATAATCTCTAGAATCCATGGCTGACTGTTCACACCTCAGTTTGGCCCTTGTCATCTCTCCCCTGCACTGTTATACTGGCCAGGTGATGGGCTTCTTGCTCTTGTCTAGTCCATATATGGCTCTAGAGCAGTCTTTCTAAAATGCAGATCTGATCTCTGTTAGCCTTTGAGGATCTTTCCACACCCCTCACACCGTGTATCATTCCTACAGGGTAAAGGTTGGCCTCACCAGCAGGCCTTTTCGGCGTTTAAAACTTTATTCCTGATGGCCCGGTACCTGGTAGGCTCCAAGAAGTGTTTGGGGGCCTCTGAGTATGTGCTGCCCTGGGGATAAGGGATCCAGGAATCATGCCCATTTTACAGATGAGAAGTGGTGTCAGCTTCAGCCTGGGATGGTGCCCCACTTATGACTGGGTGCTCTTTGGAGTCTATCTTATTGTGCACAATTTGTGGGGTACCAGGATCCAGCCAACATTCTCTGCTTCCAAACTCCTGCTTGGGGTTGGCCCTTGCACGCGCAATGGTGCTACCAGTGAGTTGGACTCAAGGAGATGTGGGTTCTAGTCCTGCCTCTGCCGTTCATTTGTGGTGGGACCTGACTCTCGTCTCTCAGCGCTTACATGAGGAGATCGGGCCTTGCTGGTCTCTGCGGGAGTGGGTGAGGCCTGGGAGGGTGAGGGGTGCTTCCTCAGAAGGGGGGAGAGACATGGTCAGAGGGAGAAAGACAGACCTTCTTATTTACCACTTTGCTTGGTGATCTGGTACCTGCTCACATTCAGAAAACGTGCAGCCCAGGGGCTGGTCCGGCACAGATGCCAGGTAGGTATCTGTGGAGTAAAGGGATGGTCTTGAACCTCAGCGACACTTTGGACAGTCACTCACTGGTGAACAGCACTCTTTTCTTCGGCTCTCATAATGGACTCCCCAACGCCATCTCCCTCTGCATTAGCTATTATGCCCCGCATCCATTATTTTGGAAATGATCCCAGAGTTCTCCAGCTTTACAGGTGGGACAGGGATCTCTGTGGTGGGGTGGGACTTTCAGATTCCCCCGAACCTGCGGAGAGGCTGCTCTCCCGCTCACTTCACTTCCACATTAAGCTGCTCCTGGGGAAGGCTTTGCCTGTTGTCTTGAGTCTAGAAAAGGCTGCAGAACTACTTTTTTTTTTAGTACTCGAAAGATGCTGTCAGGTTGTCGATGTTAGAGCCCTGCTTGCTAAGAAGTTACTACCAGGTTTCGCCTTTCTGGTGTTTGCTTGGTTCCCGGGAAGGCACCCAAAGTGCGACCCCATCCCATGGAGTCAAGAGTGGTACCACCTGTAGGACAGACCTGAGTGACGTGTGTGACCGCTGTCTCAGCTGGAGGAGCCCAGCTCAGGAGTGCACGGGTTAGATTGTACACCCCAGCGGAAGGGGAGGTTGGGGAGGCCGCCTCCCTTTGGTACACAGACAGTTGGACCACACAGGGCTGCCTGGGCCCCTGCTTCACGGCGATGGTCAGACCCTAGGCATCTGCACGGAGGCTGGAATGAGCAAGCTTTTTCCTTCTTTCAAATCTGAGGAATGTGTGAAAGGCGAGTGTCAGACCAGAAAGGAGCGCCATTAACTGTGCCTCTGGTGCTGCCAACCGGCCTGCCCCGCCACAACCCTGCTTGCTGTCAGTGTGTCAACAAGTCGGCCAGAGCCGCTCTGCCCGGGGCCATGCCGGGGGAGGCACCAGGAGACATCTGCTGCCTCCAGGCAGGGCGGAGGGCCGGCTCCCAGGAGGCCGTTTATTTCGGAGGAGGAATTTTGCTGGCGATTAGGCCAGGTTGCCGCTGGGAAAACACAAGTGCGTTGGTGATGGTGTGGGCAGTCAGGCTTCCTGTGGGTGTGGCCGCTTGTGGGGCGCGCAGGCGCACGGGCGCAGCGCACGGACGTGGACGCGCACACGCTAGCATGTGCGGACACATGCGTGCACCACACCCTCACGCACGTAAGTGCATCCTGGGCACACGTGCCTCCCACAGAAGCACATGCCCGCACGCACGAGCACGTGCTCACACACACGGGGATACACACTCACCACGCCGCTCCTTTATTAAGCCGGTGAACTTGGAAGCATCAAACAGCCTATTTATAGAAACAACAAAGCTGGCAAAAATCAATAAAATAAATGCCAATGCAAAATTTTATCTTTTTCTCTCTACTCCACCTCTATTAACACTTTGTCTTTTCCCTTCTTTATTTGTCGTTCTGCTTTGAGAAGACAGGCCACTTCCTCCTCTTACCTTGTAGGCTTCCAAAGCTGCCCTTGAGTGTGATTCTCAGCTCTCTGACCAGAACGGAAGTACTCACTCTGCCTTCTCATGACACGGTGTCGTTTTATGGCATCTGGAATCAGGCTGTCTGGACTCATAGGCCAATTCCGACACTTACTGGCTGTGTGACCTGGGGAAAGTCACCTAACTTTCTGTGTCTCAGTGTCCTTGTCTGTAAATGGGGATAATAATAGCCCCATCTTTTGGGGAGCATTGTGAGAATTAATAAATGCTGAGCCCAGTGCTTGGCACGTAGTAAGTATACGGTGCACACTAGTGATTATTAGCTGGCCCTGATTATTTTCTGGAGATACTCTTGGCTATCTTGGAGTTTTAGCCTCTTGCGCTCAACTATGCAAGTTTTTGTGTCTTTCTTTTCCACGGGAGCTGGAGAAGAAGGAACCAGCAAGGTTAGACATAGACCCCATGATTTCTTTCTCCAATCCATGGGCATCTGTCTACCTGACTGCCCCTGTTTGTACCCTTTGGAGCTATAGTTGGGATTATTCCTAATTTGCTTTGCATGGTTCCTTAGCAACACTCACTAATATAGGATTAGGTACAAAAATACTTTTGGTTAGAATTTCAAGGATCTTGATTTATTATAGACCATTGCTTTAAAAAATAATTACTTTGATTTCCCCTTCCTTATTTCAAAATCAATTGTAAAATATTTAGGATACCTAGATGATCAGAAAGAATAAAAGTCACCCTCTGTCAGCATCTTCGTGTATATATACTTTTAAGAGTATATATACACATGCACCTGTCAAAACAGGAATCATTGTACATGTCCTTTTTGTGAATAGCTCCCCCCACATTTCACAATGTCCATCTGCCTATAATGTTTTGAAATGATTTTTTAAAAAGAACATGATATTTCCAGTCAGATGAAGCGTGGCTTCTCCAGGAAGAACGTGGTACCTGTGTACACTCTTCGTGGGGGGGACGTGGCTGTGTGGTGGCAGAGGGCTGGATCGGCGGGTGCGTGGCCACAGGGGCACCCCAGCAGTGCACACCTGTGGGAGGGGCAGGGAAGATGCAGTTAGGTCACGAGTGGGAACAACATCTCTTTATCCTGATTTTTCTCCTGCAACCAGAGTTGGCTTTCAGCCCAGGTGTGGTGGAATGGGTGGACGGCCTGCTGCCACTGTCATTTCTGGACACTGGGGCAGTTGCAGGGGAATGTGAACCCCTTGGGACCTGGACAAGGAGCAGAGGGGTCCAGGGCTGACCTTCCAGGGAGGCAGGCGAAGGTTAGGCACGCAGACACTGGCACCAGACTGTCTCTGTTCAAGTCCTACTACTGTTGCTTGTTAGCTTTGTGACATTGGGCAAATGGCCTCCTATTTCTCTGTGCCTCAGATTTCTCATCCACAAAATGGGGATCATCACTGTAGCTATCTCCCAATGCACTGTGTGCATTAAGGTAGCGTGCACGTACAAAACGTCTTTAAAGCCAGCAATGGTGAGTCGAGTCTTGCCTCAGCACGGCTCTGATCTCTTCTGCTTCCTTCTTCCCCTGTTAAGGACCTTGTTACTTTGGGCCCACCTGGATAATTCAGGATACTCTCTTTATTTTAAGGTCAGCCGATCAGCAACCTTAATTCCATCTGCAACCTTAATTGCCCTTTGCTGCATAGGGTGACATAGCCACAGGTTCTGGGGATGAGGATGTGGACATCTTCGGGGACCCTTTTTCTACCACATCTACAACATCTGTTGTCTTGAACGAGTCTTTGTGTCTTCTGTAGTGATTCATCTGGGGTGACGTGCTTGGAGCGCATCTCCCTCCCCAGCCGTGAACTCCTGGAAGACTGAAATTGTGTCCTGTTCTTGTCTGAATTCTCTATGACCTGATGTGCAGACCTGGGCTACGGGTACCCCTCTAGGTGTGGGAGAACTTTCCAAGGGGCTATGGGCAAAGGTAGTTTTAAAGGGACCCATTTACGAATGCACCTGCTATGGAGGTCAGTTTTCCTTTTCTCCTACGCTTTCCAGATACTTTTCTCTCACTTTCACAAAGAAAGACTCAGCCTTCCCTCACCCTGAAATATATAGTGCCAAATAGTGGCATTCAAAATACTGGTGTCTGAGAAGCCTCCATACCTCCCTTCATCCTAATTAAGACACGTATTTTCAATAAATTGTATGTGTGTACTTAACACATATGAAGCAACCTTTGTGATATATCTGTATTGCCTTGATCAAACGTGTACAAATAATAATTGCAATGATGGCTCAATCCAGAGGAAGAATTTTCAACACCCAGAGAGCCCCATTTTGTAGAAAAGAAAGAGTAAATGAGAATTTCAGTTTCTGTACATTTTTCTTCCATAGAATTATGATAAGGTGAATAATTAACGACATGCTACCATAAAAATTATATTACAATGACATTGTGTAAGGAAAAATAAATATGCTTTCAAGGACGAAAAAGGAAAAACTGTAAACTTTTCTGACTCCTAAAGAAGAGTTTGTTTATGTATTTTTAAAAATAACTGATGTGGGTATCAAATTGCTATGGCATTTAAATTCCATTGGAAACATTTAGGAGAGCGATGTAACAGTTTTATATTGATAAAATGTCAATATTTATAATACAGTAGGAATTGCAGCCTTTGCATTGTTTAAATTTATGATAAAAACTTTTCGATGTTAACCAAAAATGTGCAGGGGCCTACATAGTATATGAAAATTCCTTTAGGAGGAATATGAGCTGGAATATTTGAAGACCATCTGCTTCTGGCACCTTCCACGTAGTAGGGGCTTCAAATGTTTGTATTCGAGGAGGGATTTCAATGAAGTTTGTAAAACATTAGAAAGGATAAGAGTAGAGTGATCATACAAGCTTTCAATGAGAAAGTTTGAATGAATAACATTCTCGGATGGATGGCTTAGGTGTGCACCTCTTAGCAGCCCAGGAGCATCTTTGGGGTCTCTGTGTGTTTCATTGTCCCCCAAACAATCAGCTCTTCAGTTCTCTGATACCAGTTGGGGGGGGCCCACAATCCCCTTCAGTTCTGACACCAACTGTGCAGAGGGGCGCAGACCCTGCAGGTTGACCTCAGTCCTCCAACACTGCCCCCACTCCAGGTGCAAATGGGGTCCCCAGGCTACCTGCACTTCTGCGTGACCAACTACACATTTGTGGGGTTTCATGACCTTCATGCCCCTCCACTTCCATAATTTGCTAGAATGACTCATGGAACTCAGGAAAGTGCTGTACTTAGGATTATCGTTTTACTTTAAAGGATACAAGTAGGGAATAGCCAGATGCTAGAGCAAAGCTGGTGAGGGTGGGGTAGGGACAGAGCTTCCATGCCCTTTTTGAGGTACTATCTTCCCAGCACCACCACGTGTCCACTAACCTGAAAGCTCCCCTAACCCTGTTTCAGAATTTTTGTCAATTTTATTTCAGTCGGCACGACTGATTAAATCATTGGCCATTGTTGATTGAGCTCAATCCCTGCTGGCACTCCCCTCCCCAGAGGTGAGGCTGTGCAGGGTTGGGGGGAGTTCCTTGGGCATCCAACGCCTATCCAGCAACCCTTGAGGGGGCCTGCTAAAGGTTACCTCAGCGAAAATTCAGGTATGGTCAGCGGGGCTCGTTAGGAATCACAAAAGACCCCATCACTCACAGAATTCCACAGTTTTTAGGAACTCCATGCCAGCAACCCAGGACAAAGACCATATATATATGTATTATAACTCAGTGGGATTCTAAGAAATCATTTACTTTCTTTCTTAGTTTGAGCAGTTGGGGATTGGCTCAAGGTAGCAGGGGCAACTGTGACTTTATGGCCATTGCCAAGTCCCAGAGGAATAGCATGTGGGAAGGGGATTTGGGGCTCTCGTTAGAGATTTTAGTTGTTCATTTACCCAACTGACCAACCAACCAACCAACTCACCAACTTTACAGAGTGCTAAGTGCTCAGCTAGGAGCCCAGGGGCCTGGAAGTAGAGGTCAGAGGGGAGGCAGGAAGTACACAGTTGATTTAAGTGCAATTCCTGCCCCGGAGGAAGCTGCAGTCCATGGTGAAATGCATGGCCTCTTGCCTTCCCAAGCTTTTCCTGGGGACCATTTTTTTCTGCTTTCCTTTATTCCTTTTAGGATCATGTTTCGCTGATAGAGCTTGCCTCTGTGGAAGGGAATTTTGCTGCACACTAGCAGCCATCGGGAGCTGGGTCTCCAGCCTGGCAGCTGTTCCTCCTCTTGCCCTCTGCACACCCCCCTGGATGACTCCCGTACCCTCCCTCACCTATGCTCCGGGTTGCCTTAGTCTCTTGATTCCTCCTTAGCAGGAATGAGTCCATTTTTAGGAGTGATGAGTGGATGGAAAAATGTCACCAATCACTCATGACAGATGTCGCCAAAGCTTAATTAAGACCAGACAGTTTCAGCTCAGCGACTGTGGAGATGATGTCGAAAGAATGCTGGACCACAGAGCAAAGATTCAGGGTCTCAGGCAAGATTCTGTTATCTTTGTCTCACATTTGTGCGAAGAGGTCCGCTTTACAATGTGGGGAATGCAAAACATATAAGATGGAGTTTCTGCCCTCATGGAGGTTATAATTACACATTTAAAAAATTTGTGTGTGAAAAGAAATAAGATAAAACATGACATTGTATTCATACTCCTGCTGCCTTTGCCTCTCTAGAGGGGAGCGGGGGGCAGGGGGTGGAGAGAGATAGAGAGAGAGGGAGACAGAGAGAGAGAAAGAGAGAGGATTCTGGAATCTGTCCCTGGCTGTTCAGGCTCTGTCTTCTCTCTCCGCTCAGGGAGGCTGTGGGTCTGCCAGCTGGGCTCTGGAAGAAGGTGTAGGGGGTGAAGGCATCAAGAGCCTTAGGCTAGGGTTTTGGGAGAGATTCTGATGGGGAATCAGCCAAGGCTGAGCTGAGGAGGGAGGATGCTGAGGAAGGTGTGGGGTAGAAGGGACAAGAGCTGAGGAGGGGAGTAGTGGGGAAAGAGGGTTTGATTGAGTGTTGGTATGGACTGTGAATTAGATCCCTTTTGAGCTTCTAGAAGTTTGGAATGATTTTTCTGGAAAGATTGGAATGACTTTGAATTACTTTTGGTTTCTAGACCACATTTTCTAAAATGTGGATACTGGAGCAATACAATAAAAATAATAACTTCCAGTTTAGACTGAGGCCAGCAACGCTATTGGAGAATATCCTCAAGATGAAATGTAAATTGAATCAAACAACTCTTATGTTTCCATTTGCACTTGAAGTGAAATACCATCTCCTTTCGGTGGCTTCAGGATAGGCCTCTGTCCACCCCTCCCAGGACATCTCGGGCCATTTTACTCACTATGCTCTGGCCACACCGGCCTTCTGTCAGTCTCTGGGGCACTGTCCACTCAGCTGCTTGCCCGGGCCTTTGCACAGATTGCGCCCCCAGTCAGCAGTGCCTTTGTCCCTGTTCCCACTTCTCTACCCTGCATAATATGTTCTTCCCCATTCTTCAGGTCTCAGCTTAAATCTCACCACCTAGAAGGCCCCCCTAATACCCCTCTGATCTAAAATCAGTTACCCTGTTATTATTTCTTACAGTATAGTATAGTGGGCGGCCCCCAAAAGGTAGGTCTTGGAAACGTGAATGTGACCTTATTTTGAAAAAGGGTCTTTAAAGGTGTAATTAAGTTAAGGGTCTCGAAACGAGATCATCCTGGATTACCTGGGTGGTCCCGAAATCCAAAGTGTCCTTGTAAGAGACAAACAGAGGAGAGACACATGGGGACAAGACTTGAGCAGGCCATGAGGCCATGTGACAATAGAGACCTTTGCCTTAAGTGCCATAAGCCAGGAAACACCTGGGACCACCCCAAGATGAAGGAAGTAAGGAATGGTTCTTCCGAGCGCCTTTGGAGGGAGTGTGGCCTTGCAGACACTTTGATTTCAGACCTCTGGTCTCCGGAACTGTAAGACGATCAATTTCTGTGGTTTTAAGCCACCCAGGTCAAGGTACATTGTCACAGCAGCCACGAGGGACTCATACACAGCATCTGGTTCCTTTCCTTCATCTTGTTTATGACGACTTAATTTCACATCACAGACTTGGTGATCTGCTTATGCTCTACCTCTCCCTCCCCCTCAGCACCACACGACACTGTCGGATCCAGGTCCTTTCCGTTCCCCACTGTATCCGCAGTGTCCAACACAGTATGTGACACACGGCCGATGCTGGAGAGACATTTATTGAATGAATGAAAATAAGTAGCACACCTCGTTTAGAATTGTTGACGAAAGCACCAGCTTCTTGGAGAACCTCAGGCCCGTCAAGGGTGGAATGTGTGCTTCTCAAGTACCTGAGGTCACCTGCAGATACCAGGTGACAAAGGAGTGCAGCTAAGGGCTGCAAGGGGTAGAACCATTCCCTCTGAACTTGCTAATCCTTTCTTTATGGAAAGGGAGACATTTAGCTTCCCGTGGTCCTTGTCCAAATGACCCCAGATGACAGTGTGACAGGGACAGCCTAGCTCTGGGCTTGGAGGTGACGTGCAGGAGGCCTGGGCGCAGCACGTTTCAGCAGGGGTCCGTGCCGAAGAAAACACATTCTTTGAAGAGAAGGGTAACTGTTGAAGGCTTTGTCTAATGTGAAGGCAGAGGGGATGGACCATTTGAACTGGTTTAGTATTCATGATAATATATGGTTCAGGATGCAATAAAAGGGTATAATTCTATTGAGGGATTCCACTGAGCTCATAAACCACGGGAGTGTGGCTCGTCAGCAGAACGCAGAGATTGGGTTACCACGGAGCTTGTCAACAGGGACCACTCGGGGCTGTTGATCACTCCCAAGAAAGGATTATCATGGGGCTCCTCTGGACTGCAGGCCTAGAAAAGTCAGTACCCAAATAATTTAGTTAAATTGTCTGTGTGTCTGTGGTCCCAAAGGATACCAAGGATCACAGTGGAACAAATGGTTTCATTGTGTGGTATTTGTTAATGAAATTTATGTACAAAAATTTTGGTCTCTAAAGATGCCATGAATGAGAAACTGGGTGTTTCCCGAACTTGGGTGAAACAGCCTTTACCTTTACTCAGGAATCATGACAGCAAATATGCAAGTGGCATGGTATTAGGGTAACAGGGAATAGTGGGGCCCATGGTCAGTAAGAAGGTAAATGTCTGGCTTCAACCTGGGGTTTGCTAAGCAAGACATGTCTGAAGGCCTTGGTTTACATGTTTATCTTTCCTGTAGACCAGGAGTTCACAAGCTACAGCCCTTGGCTCAAATCTGGCCCGCCACTTGTTTTTGTAAATAAAGTTTTATTTGAGTGCAGCCACGCCCATTTGTGTGTGTGCTATCTATGTTTGCTTTCGAGCTGCAGTGACAGAGTTGAGCAGTTGTGCAAGAGAACAAATGACCTTCAAAGCCCCAAATATTTATCGCCTGTCCTTTTACAAAAAAAGTTTGCTAATTCTTGCACTAGACTATGAGCTTCTGGAAGGCAACTTGGCACATATTCTAAACTCAGTAATTATTTATTTTGAGGAGGGGATTTTGTATTTTCCAAAGCAGGTACAGTGGGTTGTTTACCCAACAGCCATTCCCTGTTCTTTGCTAACAGGGGCAGCCGTGGACTTTGAGGGTGGCGGATGGACTTCTCCCCAGCTCCCAGAGGGTGGACTTTGATTAGCTCAAGTGAACTGTGGTTATTCTCTCCTCCAGCTAATTCTGTGGTTTAGACACAGGCTTGTGATGGGATTGTGGCCAATGAGATGTGTGTGGGCAAGTGCTGACTTCCCCCACGGTGGAAGTCTACTGGAGGTTTCTGAGAAGGTAGGTCTAGGGGCTGGTTTCACACTCTTAAAAAGGAGCCCAAGGAGCTCTCTGTCTTTCCTTCTTTTGCCTCTGGACCTTGTTGAAGGCGGATGGTGCTTACAACAGCTGTAGCATCTTGGGACCAGCCAAGACCAAAAGCCAAAGGTGAGGATCACAGGGTGAAAATAGAGTGTGGGTTCTCAGTGACACAGTGAAAACCAAATTAACCAGTCCAGATCTGCCCTACTTTGTGTGTGTGTCCCTGTGTGTGTGTGTTTACATGTCTTTTTTGCTGGGGCATCTGGGTGGCTCAGTCGGTTAAGCATCTGCCTTCAGCTCAGGTCATGATCCCAGGGTCCTGGGATCATAGCCCCATGTCGGGCTCCCGGCTCGGCAGGGAGCCTGCTTCTTCCTCTGCCGCTCCCCCTGCTTCTGCACTCTTGCGTTCTCTTTCTCTCTGTCTAATAATTTTTTAAAAAATGTCTTTTTTGCTTATTCACTTTTAATTGGGTTGATTTAAAAAATTGCATGCTAAGTAATTAGAAATGTTTTGTTGTACTGCTGTAACTGGAGTGTTTGCTATTTCTCAAAAAAGAACTTAAAGTAACATGAAGATCTTTGCCAGAAGTTATCAGTTTTAAGACAAACCATATCATGTAAGGGAAACAACAGCCTTGCTAAGTATATTTAACCTGGCCCATCCCAAGGACAGATATTAGGTTATTTCCTGGTCCTAATTAAGAATGTTGAAAGGAAAAAAATAAGTGAAAATTTATCAACATCTTGCACTGGCTTTAAGTAAACAGTTTGATTTTGAACTGCAGAAGTTCCTCATATCTGAAGATAATTGGTACCGGGAAACAGCCTTTCAAGTATATTTTGTCATATATGTGACCAAAGATTAGTATCTGGCATGTAAGAAGAATACCCTCAAATCAACAAGAAAAGAAAATAGGAATCACGGGCAAAAGATGTGAACAGGTACTTTTCAGAAGAGGGAGCACAAGCAGCTGATACGTTTACGAACTCTTGCTCATATGGTTAGGGTCAGGGAAATTCGGATCAAGATCTCAATGAGATTCTCCCATCACGCCCATTTAATTGGGAAAAATGTACCATACACTTAACCGAAATAGTTTATAATTGCAACTGTGCACTAACGCTTAGAACATGCAGAGTAAAGGTCAAATGTTGAACTTTTTGGATATAATATTTTTAAGACCGGAAGATGTGCAATTTTTAAAACATTGTAAGATAGCACTAGTCCATAAGAGTCATCTTATAACAAGGACCGATGTTGACAAACATATTTGAGGACATCGAGTTCTGATGTTTAAATCACTCTTTTAAAGACTTCTTATTTTAGTACCATCCCTGCGGACTTTTCCTTTTGAGTTATAACCGGGCTAACTTTGGCCAGATGCCCCTCATTTGGTTTAAGCAGCTCTCCACCATCACTTCTCTGGAATTCATGACTTCTTGCCTCTTTGTCAGTGTCGCTTTGCAATCTGTTGGCGATGAAATCATGTGGCATTATAGAGCCTTTGCAGTTTCCCTGGGACACGGACAAAGAATTTGACTTAACAACTGATGATATTGGAAAGATGGGAGTACATTGGCAGCTGGAGTGGCTTACAGTTGCTTTTGTCTCTCCAGTAATCATTTTCCCCTTTTTAAAAATAGCGTCCTGATTTTCATGGGGAGACTTACTCTCTTCCAGCTCTCAGTCCATATGGTTTGACTGAGGCTGCTCCCACCCCCAGCTCCAGGGTTGGGCACGTGCCCCAGGCCTGGCCAGTCAGAACAGTGCCATTGCCTTGGTCACATTGATTGGTTCAGGGATGGTCATGTGACTGAAACCAGGCCAATGGAATTCCTCTCAGTGGCTTTTGATGGAACCCTTGGAAAAGAGGGTGTTCCTTTCTCCTGGGGCTGCTGAGCTGCCGGAGTATAAGCCTGGACATGCTGCGGCGACCACTTTGCTGTCACTAGGGGAAAGCAGATCCGAGAACAGAGCCAACAAATAGCAGCATGCTGTCACAGAGGGAGAGAGTTTCTTCTTGACATTTTTTGGGAACATGGAGAGGTTTTTATTTCTATTTTTCACATCAGTTGTGTGAGTTGGATTTCTTTCACTGGCCCTCAAAAGAGGCTAGGATGGCAGAATAGGATGGTAGGATTTAGACTCGAGCACCCACTCCTTAGTCCTAGGTCACTGCATTCTCCACCACACTTGGATGCTTTCCCCGGGAGTCACTTGTTCAATTTGCATAGCTCCTGGATTTGTGGTCTAGTGAGAGGGGATGTTATCACCTGTGGGAGAATTTGCCATCTCTGCTGACAGAACCCAGCCCACATCAGCCAACCAGTTATCTGGGAAAACATTTGTTCCATGGGAGGGTGGGCCACACGGCAGACTTGTACAGTACCTTCAGAATGAAACTGCATCAGAGAGAGTGACTGGGAACCAGAGCCAGCAGGGGAAAGTGTAGGCCCTTGAAGAGGGTTAGAAGAACTGCTGTGTGGGCCCCACTTCAGCTCACATGTGCTCAGTAAGAGGCAGGGAAACATGGTGGGGATTTCTTTCTCTTCTTTCTGTCTTACTAGATTCTGTCCCACTAAACATGGCCAAAAATGGTAGTTGTAAGTTTGGGAGGAAAATAAGCAATTTGGTGGGGTGCCTGGATGGCTCAGTCGGTTAAGTGTCTGCCTTTGGCTCAGGTCATGATCCTGGAGTCCTGGGACTGAGCCCTGCAGTCAGGTTCCCTGCTCACTGGGGAGACTGCTTCTCCCTCTTCCTCTGCACCTCCTCCCCCGTTTGTGCGCGCTCTCTCTCTCGCATGTTCTCTCTTTCTCTCTCAAATACAATAAATAAACACATAAATAAAAATCTTTAAAAAAATAAGCAATTTGACAAAACACCAAGTACTTCTAATCATGCAAAGTTCTGAAGAGTAAAGGGTATGACCCTAGGGTGAATATATCAGTCAGGTTAGGCTAGGTTTCGCTGCAATAACAAAGAATCCCTAAATCCCAGGAGGTTTTAACAGCAAAGGTTTCGTTCTTTCTCATGCTACACGTCCACTGTGGGTTAGCAAGGGTACCCAGGTACCCACCTCCATTATGGCCAGTCACCATCCCAGATGGGAAAAGAGAAATTAAATGGCATGTGTCTGTTTCACTCAACTTATGGGCCAGAACTAGGCTCTTCCCAACCATAAGGGGACCAGAAAGTACACTCCTCCTATGAATTAGAGGAGGAGAACTGGATATATTTGGTGAACAGCACTCACTCATGTCCAAGGTAGGTAAGTTCCAGCCTTGTGTTTGATGAGCTTGTGTTAAAGGTTATCTGAGGGGGGAATAAAAGGGGCACCGATCCTGTGGGGCAGGAAGAAGGGTGAGGGTGGGGGCTGCTGGGTGTGATGAACAGGCCTCAGGGTCATTTGAGTGTGGGATACAGTCTGCTGAACCTTAAGTTACCATTTGTTGCTTAAAAATACAGCATTTCACACCTCACCCCAGACTGGACTGAATTAGAATCTGCATTTTAACAAGATCCCCAGGCAGTTTGTATGCACAAAGTTTGAAAAGTCTGACATGTACAACAAATGAGAGTATTTTAGGTGGCATATGGGCATATTTTGTCTTGGTAATTATTAAATACCTATTTTCATAATATTTGATAGTTGTTTGTTTTATTACAGTCTTTCCACGTCTTCACCCCAGCCATCCCTCCTCCCATATTCCCTGCCTCCCCCCAACTCCCTGTGTGCTTGTGGAGTCATCTGTGACCAGCCTCTAGAAGTCACGGGTAGAAGGTGACTGGACAGAGACACAGCGGGGGTCTGCTCATGGGGAGGGAAATGGCCATTCCAGTTCAAACTATATGGGTGGTAGGGGGAGTTATCTGGCAATATCAGGCCTAATAAATATTAGGATCATGAATCATTCAGCTAGTTTCCTCATTTCCCAGGCACTGCGTATGCATATGCGTATGTAGCCTCAGAATTCTCTCTGTTAAAGGTTATCAGACTAAAATAGAAAATCTCGAATGAGAGCAATGATGTTCAAAACCATCCTCTGCTAGTTTCCCATTTTAAGCTGGTCCATTACAGAGAGTGTCTTTCTGAGTCCTTAATGGTGGGTGATGGTGCCTTTATAAGGTGATGCGTTTTTTATCTCTTTAATGTGGTAGTGCCTCCCCTCAAATGTCCATGTCCTGATCCCCCAAACCTGTGACTGTGTTACATTACGTGGCAAAAATGACTTTACAGGTGTGATTGAGACTCTCGAGATGGGAAGATTATCCTGGATTATCCAGACGGGCCCAGGATAAACACAGGAGTCTTACAAGAGGGAGGCAAGGGTCACAGGCAGAGAGGAGACGTGATGGTGGAAACAGATGTTGCTTTACTGGGCTCTGAAGGTGGAAGAAGAGTCCACTCACCAAGAGTTGTAGGAAGCCTCTAAAAGCTGGAAAAGACAAAGAAACAGATTTTCCCCTAGAGCTTCCAGAAGAAACGTAGACTTGATGACATCTTGATTTTAGCCACGTAAGGCTCATTTTGGACTTCTGACTTCCAGAATATGTGGAGGAGAAATTTGCATTGTATTAAGCCACTGAGTTTGTGGCACTTTGTTATAGTGGCAAGAGGAGGCCAGTCTACCTCAACCCCCACTGCGGGAGCAGAGGGCTAGGTAGGTGCAGACTCCAGCAGCCCAGGGGGACGACCACAGGGCCACCTTCTCAACGGAGACCCCCAGGTGGCCCTTATCCCATGAGCTGGGCTCCCACCCCCACCCCCACCCAATAACTTGCACGGTCACGTGCTCCTCACAAGGAAAACTCACTTGAGTGCATATGCCCGTTTTAATGCTGTGGGTGCCCGTGGGCGTGATGGACAAGCTGGACCAAAAGATACCTCCTTTCCAAAGATCCTGTTAGCAAAAAACATAACCTTTGAAATCACTCCCACAGCAGTGTCCAAACATGACAAGCTGGCCCTGGCGGAGGTGGGGTGGGGGGGTTCCATCTTCCTGCCCCAAATCTAAGTAGGATTTTGTGCATTTAGGGAGAAGAATGCATGGTGGCTTCCTCAGAATTCCCCCAATTCTCCTCGTCCCATTTTGCACTTTATTTTTAAATTTTAACAATGTTTTTTTGTGTGTGTTTTCCCATGGACCCAGAGGCTGAAGGTCATTTATTTCCTGCTTTCCAACAATAGTATTAGATTCATATGAAATTAACTCACACATCCTACTTTTGTTTCTTGAAGTAGACCAAGCAAAATGGTGTGCTGGGGCTTTTTCCACACAGAGATCCAAGTTTGTTTTCCCACTGCGTCCCTCTCAGCTTGTGACTCTGAGGAAGTCACCATACTGCTCAGAGCCTTGTTTCCTCATCTATAAAACAGGAGTGACAATTCCAAATTCTAAGTGTTGCTGTGAGGATTCAGTTAGTGAAGGACGTGATGTAGAGAAAGCACCCACATCTGTGTTCAGCCGACGTGCTCAGTAAATAAGAACTATGATGGAACTTTCCTCCTGAATTACGTGTGATCTCATCTTACAGTTCTGACTTAAGAGATTGGACATTTTGTGAGATGTCCCCCTGGATTCCCAGGCAGAGTGGTATCTTACTGTGCTGCCCCTGCCCCTCCATAGTAGGCATTGTCGGCTAAGTACCCAGCATTTACTCCTCCTTTCTCCACTGCAACAGAACGGGTTTTCTGGTTTCCACTTCTTCCTGGAGGAATATCTGAGTCTCCCCTCCCCTCCAAGGGCTCGGTTGGCCTAGGATGATTCCCAATAATTGGTTTTGGGATTTGCATTTGAGCCAGTGATCATGTGGCATTGCCCTAGCAACACTTATTGGATCAGGATGGGTATGTGCCAAAGCTGGAGTGAGATATGGCATCCTTTCTGTCTCCCCTGATACAGGACAAGTGAACAAGTTCATTTGCTGCAGGCTGCCATGAAGGAAGCCAGCTCGAGGTGCAGTCAACATGTGGAGGAGGACTAAGCCCAGAGACCCACAGAGAAGTTCAGATAGAACCCTGATCATACCATGCCTGAAGCCCACACTGTCTCTCAACTCCCTGTTACGAGGGATAGTGTGCCTTCTGACTATTCAAATCAGTGTGCCTTAGGGTCAAGCTAGTGGACTCTCCATAGAAAAATTTCCTCCTCTATGTAAGTGGGCAGTTGCTGTACAAAAACACAATTTTCCATGTTGTTCCAAGCCTGAAGAGTTCCCTTTAAGGGGTTGGGGTGGGGCTGACAACTACAAGGCTAGGTGAATTTAACAAAAAGATCCGGACGATTATGCTTTCTCCTCACCGTGGTAAGAAGTCCATTGAAGATGGGATGATGACAGATCCTCAGAGAGCTTCAGTGGGAAGTGAAGTGAGACACTAATTTACCCCTTTTTACCCCTCTGAGAAGAAGCATGGCTTGGTGGGAAGAATCAGTCAGAATCCAGACTCCCAATTTGGACTCTCCCACTCCCTAGCTATGTACCTTTGGACAGTCACTAATTTTCTCTAATTTACCATTTATTGAATGTCTTTGAATGTTTTCTGTGTGCTGTTCTAGGTTCTTTCTGTGGATTAGCTCACTTTATCTTCCTGCCCAATAGGGAAATGGGCTCAGAGAAATGAGTAACTCACCCAGAATCACAGAGCGGCAAGCAGTGATGCTGGGTTTTGAATCCAGACAGTGGGACACGAGAGACACATGGTCAGACCCAACCACCACATTGTACTCCCACCAAGCTTTGGAGAAGCAGGAGTGGCTGGTCACCTCTAAGCAGGAAGCTGAGGACAAGTGACAGGGAAGCTCCAATACCCAAAGCTCCAACATTCTTTTATTTTATTATTATTGTTATTTTGTTTAAAAAAGATTTTATTTATTAATTTGAGAGAGAGAGCACATGCATGTGTGCACGAGCAGGGGGAGGGGCAGAGGGACAAGCAGACTCCCCACTGAATGGGGAGACCTATGCAGGGCTTGATCCCAGGACCCTGAGATCATAACCTGAGCTTAAGGCAGACACTTAACTGACTGAGCCACCCAGGGCCCCTCCATCCTTTTATTTTTAACTTACCTCTATAGACATCCCCAAGGCCAGGATGATTTACTTTCAGCTTTCCAATTTACAGCATGGCACATGTGCTTGTGACCCCCTAAGTCAAGCATGGCAGGGACATAGAAAGCTGAGTTTCCCTGCAGTGACACTTCCCCAGTTCCATTAACACCCTTAAGTAAGACCTGTGCACACTCAGCAACAGAAAACTCCCCCTGAGAGGCCCCCAGTGAGGCCGAGAGACCAAGCTCGCTCTTTAGAGGCTCTGGGTTCCCATGCATCTCATGTGCCTGGTCAATCCTGAGCACCATTCTGCTCTCCAGCTCGGGGGCCAACCATAGCCTGCCAGCCCACGCTGCAGACCGGCAAAGTGAGTCCCACCCCTGCCAGGGAAGCCCCAGCCAGGTCAGCATCTCTAACTGGAAAATAAGACCTAGAGATGCTGGGCCCACCCTCACCAGATGCCAGCCGGTCCTTTCCATCTAATAAGTGGGAGGGGTGATAGAGGTCTGCCCTCCTCACACTGTGTGAGGAGGACGGTATGTGTGAGAACACTTTGTAGACTAGAAAGTGCTCTCTGAATGTGATGGTTGCATGACTAGTAGTAATGTGGCCATTTCAAACTCCTCATTTTCATGCATCTTGAAAAAGGGCAACAGAAAGGCCACCAGATCTGCATGAGACAGCAGATCACAAAGGTAAAGGTACAGGCCCTGGGGTCCGGCAGAGTTAGGCACTTACCAGCTGAGTGATGTTGGGACATCGATGAGGCTCAGGTGCCCAGCTTTCTTGTGTGGAAAAGGGAGTGGTGATGCCCTGTCGTGCTTGCGAAGATCCATTTGGACTTAAAGTGCTGTTTGAACATCTGTTTCGCCAGAGCCATCACCAATCACTACCCCTTGTTCTAGAAGCAACACCTTGATTTCCCTCAAGGGTGCATCCCTACTGCATGCACTCTTAGTGGGGTTGCCACTCAAGAGTGCCGTGGCCTCCCCTTGCTGATGGTGCTCCCCGACCCAGTCGCACCATAGCCTTCCTGAAACCTGTGTGACAAGAAGATGGGAAATGTTGGAGCTGAAGAGGCTGTCATTCAATCCTGCCACCTACAGCCCAGGAGCTGACCGCCTTCCACTGGGAGGCCTGCTTCATCTGCTCTTCCTCTCGTTCTGGGAGCTCCCCTGGAATCTCCCAGTATCACCCATTTTTGCTTGTTGGCCAGGGTGGACTTCTGTTGCTGACCTCCTGAGCAGCCTACCTACCCATCTGAAGGCTTCACGTAAGAGCTTAGCAGGGACATACCTCACGCAAAACAAATCGTAGCTCTAGACTCAGCAGACTGAGTCACACACTCACGGGACCCTGAGGCCTGTTCATCCCACCCCATGTTCCCTCACCCTCACCTTTCTTTCCTCCTTCATATGATTGGTGCCCTTTTTATTCCCCTTCTACATGTTACTCACGCCCCCTTAAAGACAAGGCCGAGGCCCAGAACTTACCTACTCTAGGCATCATGAGTGCTGCTCACCAACGTTTTTAGTTCTCTGCCTTCTAACATGTGGCACGATTGCGCTTCCTGGTCTCCTTATGGTGGGATGGGGCCTAGTTCTGACAGATGAGTTGTGATTGGGAATGATGTGTGTGATTTAACTGCCGGGAGGTGACTCCCCCCCCCCCCAGAGTTTTAATGCTCTCTGGGATGCTGACCAACTATATTCGAGACAGTGGCTGGATACCATTGCAACTCATAGTGGATGTGGCACATGAGAAAGAAAGAAACCTTTTTATGGTTAAAAGCCGCTGGGGGTTAGGGATTCTCTGTTACTGCAGCAGAACCTAGCCTAACCCAACTAATACATATGCCCACTTTTCCTTTCAGCACTTTGCATGTGGGAAGCACTTGGTAAGTGTTTGTCAGATTGCTTATTTTCAAAAAAAAAAAAAAGATTGCTTATTTTCCTTCTTAAATCTATAACCACCATATTGGCATTCTTTTCTTTTTTATTTTATTTATTTATTTTTTAAAGATTTTATTTATTTATTCAACAGAGATAGAGACAGCCAGCGAGAGAGGGAATACAAGCAGGGGGAGTGGGTGAGGAAGAAGCAGGCTCATAGTAGAAGAGCCTGATGTGGGGCTCGATCCCATAACACCGGGATCACGCCCTGAGCCGAAGGCAGACGCTTAACCACTGTGCCACCCAGGGGCCCCGGCATTCTTTTCTTTTTTAAAGATTTTATTTATTTTTGGAGAGATAGCATGAGCATGAGTGGGGGGGCGGGGGAGGGGCAGAGGGGGACGAAGAGGGAGAGAAACAAACTCCCTGTTGAACACAGAGCCCTATGGGGGGCTTGATCTCACAAACCTGAGATTATTATGACCTGAGCCAAAATCAAGAGTCAGGCACTTAACTGACCGAGCCACCCAGGAGCCCCCATATTGGCATTCTTATATCATTTTTGGCCATATTCAGTGACATTGAATTTGATGAAACAGGAAGAAGAGAAAGAAGGCCCAATCCTATTTCCTTGCTGCTTACTTTGAGTCATGAGGGTGTGCACCACACTTCAGGACTCACTGCGGTGGGGTCATGAAGATGATGGGGTTTGCAGGTGGACTTTGACCCCATCATTCTAGTGGGGACTCATTTAGCCAACATGTACTGACCCAGAACTCTGCACTGGCTTTTGTACTAAGTGTAGGCAGGTAGGGGAAGATGTGAGTGGGAAAACGAACAATCTCAGCTCAGTGCTCCTCTGGGCATAAGCCACATGGCTCAGGAGTAGAGAGGTAGGAATGACTAACCCCAGTTTTGGAGATTCAGGTAACGTTTGAGTTGAGTCCTTAAAGAAAGCGGGACTTACCTGGGCCAAAAATAGCTTTGGAGCAACGCCAAGGGCACCAGTGTATTGGTGGGGAGATTTCTTGGCTTCCAGCTCCCCATGTGCAGTAGATAGTGAACCCCCTGGAACCATGGTGTTCTGAAAATATGTGTGCACTGAGCAAGTCATTTCTTCTAGGACTTTTTTGTTGAGGGATGGGGTATGGGCAGCTGAGGAAGCAAGTATTTAGAAGAGACCAGGACTTGATCTAACACAATGCCAAAAGGAATGGGAACAACTAGAGCCAGATTTTCCCTGTGGTGCTTAGAGGAAACTAGCAGCTCTAGGAGCCAAGAGGGTGTCAGGCTGGGACTCAGGGGTGAAGAGTACACGAGATGGAGAGGCTTGGGCATTGCCACGGTTTCGGGTTTCAGGCAGAGTTGAGCCACATGGCCACATCACATCAGAGTTGCTGTTTTAACAGAATGTTTCAAGAGACTGACAGATCATAGGAGTGAAGGTTTTGTGTCCAGAGGGGAGGCCCCTCTAATTTTGGCAGATCCGGGAACAGCCCCTGCAGTAAACCAGTTTACTTGAAAGAAAATATACCCTCCCCTCATCTTGTGCACAACAAGCATGAAGTTTCTCAGTAAGATGAAGTTAATACCCTTTAGCGATATCAGTGCCAATGAATGTATGGAAATGTGCTCAACCTTGTCAGTAATCAGGGAAATGAAGAGCTGCGATTTCATGCTCATGCTGTTACATTGAATTCTCCAGTTTGTGCAGGATCCATTGAAATATAGGTTGTGTTCTTTCCTGCTGGACTGGAACCTGAGAGGGTATAGGCTGATGTTGTTGCAGCCATCTTGCCACCATGAGGGGAGAGCTTGTCTGAGAATGGAGCCATGCCAGAGGAAGGAGAGATTAGAGATGGAGAGAGAGGGAGAGACGGGGGCCTGCCAGAGCCATTGAATCTCTGGATCAAGTTGTCCCTGAGGCTGGGGCTCCCCTAGACTTTTCAGCTATGTGAACTAGGTTGGAGCTCAGATTTTCTATCGTCAGTAAGAGTTCTAGCTGACACAAGCATAGTGATGGAGGGAGAAAGGCTCATGGTATCTCTCACTTACTGAGTGTTCACTACACACTGTTCTAAGCACTTTGTGTGTCTTACTTCGTTTAACCCTCTCAAGAAGGCTCTGAGGTAAGGCACTCTAATCCTCCTTTTACAGGATGCGAGGAAACTGAGGCATATATAGCTAAAAAGCTCGCCCAAGGTCCCACAACCAAGCTTGGAGCTAGGCTTAGGTGGTCCAGCTCGCGAGCCCGTATTCTTAACCACGTCCTCACTGGCACCCTTGAGCACAAGTCAGGAAAGTTTGGTGCTTTCTCTGGGGCTGACTGAGGCTGCCTTGGCCTGCACGTTTGCGTATGCAAGCTCTGCCAGTGGGGTCCTGGACATTCAGTCTGTGAGGAGAACCCACAAGATGTTTTCAAATCCATTATCCTTCTCCATTGAGACGCTGCTGCTGATTCTCCATCCTGCAGGACAGTGAGATGGGATTAATTTGGTAATTAAATGTTTGTGGCTGGGGATGAATGAATTGTCCCTCATCACTAGGAGATCTTGCCATCTCACTTTGAAGTTGGAGAAGCAAGTCGCCTGCTTGCTTGCTGTGACATTCACTTCCCCTTTGTAACTTCGTGTAATATATGCTGACCATATTTCCCCGGTTGTATTCTCTGGGAAGATGTTATTTACTGTCCCTAATGGCAGAGGGAAAAAAAAATTAGGTCATTGCCTCACACATCTTTCTTAAACCATCCTAGCACGTGCTTCGTTAGGCAAAGATGTATTTTCTGAAGAAGAGAAAACCAATCCTGTCTTTTTTCAGTTCTAGCGCAAATTTCCCCCCAGACTGCTGTGTTCTCGAATGTTTGCAGATAACATTCTGAAATGATGTCAGATATGTTCCTTATTCTTTTTTTCTTTTTTTTAAGGTTTTTTATTTACTTACTTGACAGAGATAGAGGGAGAGAGTAGCAGCAGGCAGAGGGAGAAGCAGACTCTCTGCTGAGCAGGGAGCCCGATGCGGGACTCGATCCCAGGACCCTGGGATCAAGACCCGAGCCCAGGGCAGATGCTCAACTGACTGAGCCACCCAGGAGCCCCGTTTCTTATTCTTTTATAAAGTGTGTGACTGCAGTCTCATGCTCAGCTGTGACATCACCGTATTTTAGGAAGTCCTGAAGTCATCTCGCCCCTGGAGCATTGACTCTATGCAGCTCTTCTCCCTCTTGCCATTGGAGGCCATCTCCAAGATGTGCAGGCAGCTAGCCTGCCCTTGCCCCGCTGGGGACATCTCCGACATGGCCACGGTTCGCACTGCACACTGCGCACAGCCCGGGTGGACAGACTGGTGCAGGTGAACTCTTCTGAAAGCTGCCTATACTGGTGTTTTGTGGATGACGCTTTATAAGAAGAGTCGCTGGTCCACCTTGTTACTACCAAATTTATATCAATATAGAGTTAAACGTTTTGTTTTTGTGTTTGGTGGGGGGGAAATCATTTGAAATAATTTACTTAAAAAATACATGAGACGTTGGAATGTGTTTTTTTCGACTCTTATTATACCCTAAAATAGTGTAGAACTTCCATCACTTCTGAAAAAAAATCATGTTGCATGAAGATCAGTCATTCAAGTCCCTTTGGAATCCCACGTAACATTTATTCTCAAAATATTTTGCTCGGGGTGGGGGGGACACTGAGTGAGCATACATATGTAGGTTTTTGAGTCCAACAGATTGGGGTCAAATCCAAGGGCCTTACTTAGTAGCTGTGGGACTTTGGGCAAAATACTCCGTATCCCAAGCCTCAGTTTCCCTCCTCCGTAAAACAAGGAAAATAGTATCTCTGTGAAAGCGATGAATAGTAATATGAGTATCCGAGACATAAGAGGTACTCGTTGAGTGAAAGCAGCTTTAATTATTGCCCTCCTTTGTGGCTTCTTCCCTTAGGTGAGATCCCCACAGGAACTTAAATGTCGACATGACACTTAAGATGGGGAAGCAGGGGTAAGAGGTAGCATCACGCCCATGTATACTTTGTGCTAAGCAATACTTCACGAAAATGAGGACTCAGGAGCAAAACACAGTGAAAAGATGTTGGAAGCAATCACTTGCTTCCAGAAAGATCCTTCCTTGAGCTGTAAACTTTCCTGATTTATTTAAAACATGAGTGCATTTTCATGCCACTTTTGGGAATGTATTTCAGACATCTGGGGTCTGTTTTCCAGGGCATTGCCCTGGACCTAGAAGATCCTGGGCTTCTCTTGAAAAGCAGATTTAAGGTAGAAGCCAGGACATTACTGGTTCATAGGAGGAGACAGAAGAACAGAAGGGATTTAGAGGGAAGAGGGAAGAGAAGCGGACCTGGAGGAGGGGCAGCCTTGGAAAGCAGAAGCGTCTCTGAAGGAGACCCTGGAGGAGGATCTGTAGACGGGCGGGAGAGGGAGAGGAGAGGCCGGGAGAGAGGGGCCCTACGGCTGTGTGAGGAAGGCCGTACACAAATGGTTAAAATATTGCTTGCTTCTATTATATCGTGAAAAAAAGGGCAGTGACCAGAGCTGCCTGGATTAGGAAGAAAGGCTGTAATTCCATCTTGGGGCTTCTGGTGAGTTGAGCTTGTGGTTCTGTGGCTTATGATGTCACCAGAACCCCTGGCTGGAATTACAGCCTTTTAATTTACAACTTGGTAAGTGGGGAGGCCGAGGGTCCATCATGCCTGCTGGAAATGTGGTGAGGACCCAAGGGTCGAGGTTGGCTTGGGAGGTCAAGTTCTGGAGGCTGGCCCCTTCTGTCCTTAGTGGGTAGTCTTGGTGAAGCCACTTTTCCTGTTCTGTCCTCTGTTTCTTCTCTCCCTGTCTTCCCATCCCTCCCTCTTCATTTCCCCAAGTCGCACAGCTTGATTTTCCCATGATTTATTTTATAAAACACCCAAGTTAGCCAGATTCCTCTGGCCTTCCCTCACAATTCAAACCTTTCCATCTTAAAATGCACCCAAGAAAGGCTCGAATGTGACACCTCTGACTTTTGGAGGAAGAGCCCTACTGTGAATTGGGTGGCTCACTTCTGTCTTTTGTTCTGCCTCCGACCTCCCACTTTATGGTACAATGCGTCAAGGTCAGGAAGTGATGGTTGAACCTCAATAGAGTGACTGCTATGGCCGCCTCAGACATGGCGGCATGTTGCTACCACAGTGCCTTTGGTTATCCTCGTTCCTCAGCCTCCATTTATATTAACCGTAACAAAAGTTACCTGAATATTTCTTACTGGCAGGACATGCTAGGGTGAGATCTGGGGATCTAATAGAAGACAAGATAGAGGTGATTGCTGTTCTCATGAAGGCTTCACTTGCCTGCCTGACGTGGCCGTTTCGGGGTTGCAGAGATCTCGGAATTAGTATGTCTCAGCCCTTGTCTCCAAATCTGCTCCTCCTCAGGTGTTACCCATTTAGTTTCTGCCACTAGCATTGCCTGGTTGCTCAAGCCATTGTTCTAGGAGTGTCCTGCCTAGTGCCTCCTTTTCCCTCATCCCCAACCTCCAGTCCAAGAGCTGGTCTTGTCCGTGGTATCTCCAAAATAGAACTATAGATCACCTCCCCCCCCCCACTGAGATCATTTGATTCCACCAGCTCTTAACAATTGCAGCAGCACCCGAGTGGCACCTCCCCCCCTTTTTATTGTTCTTTCTAACCCAAGAGTTCTCCAAGTGGGGTCCCCTGGACCAGGAGCAGCCGCATCACGAGGGAACTGTTAGAAATCCATCTTCATGGGCCTCCCCCAACCTATTGCATCAGAATCTCCGGTGGTGGGGCCCAGCAATCTTGAGTTTAACAAACACCCTAGGTTATTTTGATACGAGCTCACATTTCACAGCATCGTCTGTCCATTTGCCAGTCAGGCAAGTCACTCAGAGCTTTTTATGCCTTCTCTTATTTACTCTCATTTTACAGGTGAAGGGACTGGGGTCTGAACTTGGAGAGTAGATTGGGTTGTATCACGTCCAAGCTGAAAACCCTGCCGAAGTTTCCCACTAACTTTTCCACAGCCTGTAAGATGCTATCCCATCTGAGCCCGGACATGCTAGAGAGCCCGGAGGCTCCCTCCCCAGCCTCCCATTGAACACTTTTCCTTGGACTCACTTGCTTTAAGACATTTTAATCTTTCATTTTCAGGAACACACAGTTCCCTTTTCAGCCTCAGGGCCTTTGCTCATACTGTTCCCTGTGCCTAGAACAGTCACTGTCCCGTTCCTTTACATGGCTAGCACCTTCACTTCATCATTCAGGCCCAGCAAAAGTGTCACCTCCTCAAAAAGATTGCCCCTGACTATCCTAAAATAGGTTTCTCTGGAATTCTCCATTTTTGTTCCTTTATATGTCTCTACACAGCATGTACAATTAGTAATAACTTCATTCATTCATTTTTTAAAAAATGTCTCCTCCACTGGGAGGTAAGCTCTTTGAAGGTAGGAGATATGTTTATTCACCACAAAATTCCTAGTGCCTACCATAGTCCAAAATACATAGTATGGAACAAATGAATGAGTGAATGAATGAATAAACGAACAAAAGTAGTCCAGATTATTTTGTTTTGTCAACAAAATCCTTTCTTGTCCTTAAGCTCTCAGGCCAAATGCTACCTTCTCCAGGGAGCCTTCCCTTGTTGCCCTTGCAAAATTAATTCTGTACTCTTCCAGGGTTCTGGACGACACCATCATGGAACTCATTTTCTTGTGACGCAGCGGGGGCAGTGGGAAGGCGAGAGTGTAGGCTTTGAGGCACAGAGACCTGAGTCCATAAAACGGCCTGTGTCACTTCCCGGCTGCTTGCCATCTTGTCTCTGAGTTCTCGCATTTGTAAGATGGAGAGTCTTTTCTGAGGATGGGGATCATGTGCCCAGCACAGGGCAGGCCCTTGAGAAGTGGTGGCTGTTACTGTTTCAGAGCTAGTTACTCACATAACTCTCTCCCTCAAGAGAGAATGAGAGAAGGAGCTCCTGGAGCACTGGCCTCAGCCTTGTTACCCGTGCTGGTTGAGGGTGGAGGCAGCGCGAGTCCTCTGCCCGCCCCTCCCCATGCACGCCCATGGCATGGTTTTGGTGGCCAGCCGGCCAGAGGACAGTGAGAAGGCTGTCTGTGTCTGTGGGTGAGCCTGGCCTATGACTCACAGGCAAAGGGAACACAACTGGTTTCAAAAGCAAGACCTATTTACTGATGGCCCCTCCAATGAACATCACAGATAGATGAGCCAAAAACGCAAAGACAACCGTGGGATCCTAGCTTGAGCCGAGTGTCCCATTTGCCACAGGAGGCCACCGAGTTGTTTTGCAACACCATTTGGAAAGGCCCAGCGGGCTTCTTTTCCACCCAAAACGTCTTCCTTCCAGCACTTGGCCTCGGCTGCGTGGGTGGCAGGGATGCTGGAGACTTTGGCTTCCTGGTAGGCCACCGGGTATCTGCCCTATCCTCACTGGGAGATTAGTGAAGTTTGCTTTTCTCTCACCGAGAATCCTGGCCTCTCAGGAGACGCTGATGACGGCCAGTCCCTTCTCCCTGCTGCGGACCGCTCTCTTCCCTGGCTCTTCCTGAGCTGCTCTGCCCAGTGCTGACCTCCGCCCGCACCCGTTGACCAGGGGACCCACCTCCAAGTGCCGTAGCATCTGTCATCTTGTGCTGAGTTCAGTTGCAGGGGGCACATTGAGGGCTTGGCTTCTTCTGGAAGCAGGACTTTGCCATTGGTCAGCTTCCTGAGTGCTGCCTGGCCACAGCACATGTTCGTGGGACTTCTGCCTCCAGGCCCCCCCTTAGTGTCTCCCACATTTGAGTCTTTTGGATCTTACCTTCGTGATTTCTGCCATAGTATGTTTGCAACTGATATTGTTACTTCATATTTTTCTTCGAATCGACTCACTGTTTAATATCAATAGACGTTTTACATGGATAATTTATACCTCTATCACAGATAGAAAACCAGTGTCAGTTGCCATTTAATAATAATAATAATAATAATAATAATAATAATAATAATACAAAGGTAAAAACCACTTTATTTCAGCTAGATCTTTCTGCCTGTCCTAGACTTGAGCTTGGCGCCTGCTTTCTCTCTGTTAAGAGGGAGAACAGAAAGTTTTAGAGATGTGTTAAAGTCGTATTCACATTAAACTGTGACCTTTTCCTTGATATAGAAAATTTGAAAGAGAATTGCGGACAAAGTCATTCCTTGATTTAATGTTATTTAAGACTGTGTGTGGGTACCACCAAAACCATTTTAGGTATAGTGATTTGAGTCAATAATACTGTGTTCTATATTTCAAAACTCCTAAGCCGCTAGATCGCAGATGGTCTTTCCACAATAGAGAAATGACAGTTATGTGCCCCGATAGAGATGTTAGCTAAAGCTACAGTGGTAATCGTATTGCATTATATAAATGTGCCAAATCACCATGTTGTGTATCTAAATGGATACAATACTCTATGTAAATTGTATCTAAGAAAACCCCTAATACTTACATAGCGAAGGCCTTAAGTGTTTTGCAGAGATTAACTCTGTTTTTTTTACAGCAACTCTATGATGTGATTATAATGACCCCCATTTCACAGATTAGGATATTGAGGCATCGAGAGGCTAACTTGCCTCTTCATAAAGCTTGCGAGTACTAGTGGAGGCAGAATTGGAACCTAGCTGTCCGATTCTAGAAGTCTTTTTTTTTCTTAAGATTTTATTTATTTATTTGACACAGAGACAGCCAGTGAGAGAGGGAACACAAGCAGGGGGAGTGGGAGAGGAAGAAGCAGGCTCCCAGCAGAGGACCCTGTTGTGGGGCTCGATCCCAGAACACTGGGATCACGCCCTGAGCCGAAGGCAGACGCTTAACGACTGAGCCACCCAAGCGCCCCTGATTCTAGAAGTCTTGATCTCAAATGCTAGTCTCCGTGGCCTTTTGAAGTGGTCACTTGTCCCAGCACTGCGGGAGATGCCAGCCCTGTGAATGTTGCAGATAGGTTGTGAGGTCTCAGCTTTGAGCAAGTGGGGTCTGGCGTTGCTTCCTCCTGGGGCTGGGCGCTGTAGTGTTCTTGTGTCTTTAGGTCTCTTCGTTGAGTGCCTGCTGTGGGCGTGGCGCTGTGCTGGGCACGGGGGTTGTGGACACAAGTGTCCCCAAGGCCTTACCCTCAGGGAACTCCAGTCAGGGGAGGCGAGCATGTTAATGGCACGGACACAACCGCGTGATGGAGTTCTATGATAGAGGGGAGCCGTGGGGTGAGATGGGCTGTACGTCCTTCCCTCAGGTTGGGTGGGGTTTGGAAAATGCCGTCTGAAATGAAGAAGGATGCAAAGGTTGTGCGGAGCACAGGGAAAGCTTGAGGAAAGGCCTAGGGCTGACCAGCCGGGAATGGGGAGGGCAGCCTGCTTCTCGACTCCCTTGAAGAGTGTAAGCCAGCCCCTGAAAATCCTGGGCAGCACTGCAGGGAAGAAGTTGTGCAGACTCTTCTCTGTCATTGATTTTTCAGAGGACACAGATCTGGGATTTGTGCATGGTGACCAGTGAAGACCTCTGGCTCAACAGAGAAAACATGGAGGCTTTGGTCCCCCGCCATTCCCCAGAGAACCACAGATGACTGCAGCCTCTGTCCCACTGTCACAACCTGTGACTCTGAGGTGCAAATTTGGCCGTGCCGGAGAGGTAATTTTAGGGGTAAGTTTGTTTATTTGAAACCCCACGCTGGCAATTGGGTCAGGTTTTTATGTGAGCATTTCGTGTTCGGCATATAAGGAAGTACTGCTCGTTAGCTGCTACAAATGTGCCCAAACCTCTCTCTCCAGAATAAACTCGTGCTTTGCAGATGAAATGAAACATACTGGGGCCACACTCAGAATAGAACGTCCTTGGCTGGGCGTTGTAATCCCTGGTGCGGCGCTGACAAGAACCCTGGAGCGGGAACGGCCGCACTCCATACTTGGAGCTCCTCACCGATTGCAGGAGGCTTCAGAACGCGGAGTGAAGGGCCGTGATGAATGGCAGGCTGTGAACGTTTTGGGGGAGATGCAAATGCTCCCTGGACTATTTCAAGGACGCACATACTCACGGGCAGCATTTGATAAGCGGCGGTGGAGGGCTAGTTTTGGCGCAAGCGGGGAGGGAAAATAGTCGGAATTCAGACGGTCTAACCGGAGCATCCTCGGTTGTATCTCCACGGAAAGTGGAAATTATTTGGGAATCTGTTCAGGAAGCAGAGGCAGGTGGGAATCCGGACCACCTCTAATGCCCTGAAAGACAGTGGCTGTGTTGCCTAACCTTTCTAGACAACTGTGTCCTCTTTTTTTTTTTTTTCCTTATAAAATGAGGAGGCGAGGCCATTTGGGAAGCTTTCAGGCCACTTTCAGATTTTAAGCCCAGTGATTATCTGGGGACAGTAAGTAGGAATTGGCTGAGGTGGTTTTGCTGCGTGTATTGGGCAGGTTATAGAGATACTCTGGGAGTTCATCAGCAGGACGTGAGTGCGCTCACAGGATCGAAAGCAAAGCTGAGTGCCTGAGTCATGCACGGGAGGGGAGCTGGGGCGATGCTGGGGAGCTGGGGAGCTGGGCTGGAATACTGTCTCCTGGGGCTTCAGTGATAAGTCCATCGAGCCTAACCTTTTTGGGTCTTGTATTACTCTACTTTAGCCGCAAAATTCCTGGGTGGGGGAGGGCCTAATTGACCTATCTTGGGTCCAGTATCCCCTCCTTGGGCAAGGGAACACAGGGTACCTGGAATCACGGGCCCATCAAGACTGTGTGCAGTGGGGGGTGGTCTGGGAGGGATGGGGCAAGAAGAGAAGGCGAAAGGAAAGTGCATTGTTACTAAAAAAAAGGGGGCATAGATACAGGACGGGCCGAAATCACAGATTTTCATTACTCTGACATAATGAATGAAAAGGAGATAATTTGGACTGTTACAATGCCTATCTTTAAGGTCCTATTGAGCAAGGCAACTGCTCTTCTCAGCCCGATCCTATCAAACATTGGCTTTAATATCCCACCTGGCTGCGTAGAGACAAGTGTTTCTACGTGTGGCCCATGAGCTGGCCGTGGCAGGATCCTGGCTCTCGCAGCCGTTCGCCCGGTCCATCCATGAGCAGAGCTGAACACACAGGAGTAAGTGGAGCTGAAATGACTGCAGCGGTAATAGTGGGGTGTGTGTATTCGCAGTTTTGGAGTCATAACCACAATCGTTTGCGCATGTTCCTTGGACCAGAAGGAACAAAAGGAAGAGGAGGAATATGAAGGGAGTCGATAGCAAGCCCGGAACCCTTGGTTTACTTTATTCCTTTGCCCTCTTGGGTTAGGTGAGCAAGGGGAGCAAGTTATATTGTTAAATTTCCACTAAGTACTGTTCTTACTACATACTGGCAGTGGAGAAACAGCTTCGAGCAGCCTTTTCCAAAGCTGTTCTATGGGATCTAGGCTTTGAGAGTCTCAAAACAAACAAACAAACAAACAACAAATAAAAAACCCAAAACCTAAAAAACAACAACAAAAAAGGAAAAAAAGAAGAAAAAGAATGTTTTGTAGTCAATAGCCTTGGAATAAATTGCAAATTATATTGTCTTTTGAGTATTCATGGTATGCATTGGCACTGATAAGTCCTGCAGCATACAAGCCTGTTTAATTTAGTCTAATTGGCATTTCCCAAATGTTCTTGACCATGCAGATTTTAAAATAACACCTATTACCAGGTACCATCTTTGGCTTTGAGAAATGCTCACAGTGCCCTTGTACTTGCATTGATCAGGAACGTGTGGGGTCATTGGTCACCTCTTCATCTTCTTGGCACATAGAGATTTCTATACAGTGACTTCAGAGACCATGTTTACTTGTATTCGATAATTCTAAAGCAAGCCTGGGGCCTCAAAACATACTTACATGTTGCTCCAGATTTTCTGTGACAAGGTTCATTTACCCTCCCACCGAATGTTTGTCAGATGCCAAGATGCAGTGTTCTAGGAGGCACAGTTGGAAGCAGAGAAATGAATAATGGATGGGTGCCTCCTTAAAGAGCCTCTGGGCTCCCGGGGCAAGAGTGCATGCAAACAGATCACAAAAAAGAGGTAGGAGCAAAGACCATGAAAAGATGCTCTGTGCCAGCTCTGGGAGGGGCTTGGTGTCTTAGATGCCTGCTAAGACACACAAATTTGGTACATGGTACCTAAAGCCCAGCAACTCTGCTCTATGGGTATTATGTTCCCTTTTTACAGTTAGGAGAACTGAAGTTTAGAGAGGTCTGTCTCTTGCCTGATTATGTACCGTGTGTGAATGATGGGAGACAAGGTTCGAACTGGCTCTATCTGACTCTGAAGCCCAGGGTCTTCCCCAAACACCCCGCATTGCTGCCATTTACTCACCAGATTTCCCATATCCCAACACCAGGTCATTTCATAGACTGTCAAATATTAGAGGGGGCTCAACTTGAAATGAGTATTGTCTCAGAAAACCTGAGCCGCGGTCTTTGTCATGGGAATTGAGAGGAGGGCAACTTTCACCTCTAAAAAAAGTGAAGTCTAATTGTGTGACCGATTCATAAATGCCCTCATCAGGAGTAAGAATATTGCTGCAGACAAGCTAAAGTATAGCTGCTGAGCCTGGCCTCCTCTTCCCCAAAGGTAAACCGTGTGATCAGTTCGGGATGTATCCCTCCAAGCCTTTCTCAGTGTATTATTTAGGTACAAATGGATGTAATAGGGGAAGTATTCCACTGAGTGAATTATCTTGCACATTTTTTTTCACTTAACAGTATATTTGGAGCTCTTTCCATGCTAGAACACAACACTTTTTTTTTAACGACTTTTCCTTGTGAAGCAGTAACTTTTTTTAAAAAAGATTTATTTATTTGAGAGAGAAAGAGAGAGAGAGCGCAAGCAGGGGGAGGGTCAGAGGGAGAGGATCTTCAAGCAGACTCCCTGCTGAGCACGGAGCCCTACGCAGGGCTCCATCCCTGGACCCTGACGTCATGACCTGAACCAAAACCAAGAGTTGGCCGCTTAACCAACTCAGCCACCCAGGAGCCCCTGAAAAGATAACTTCTTATTTTGAAATATAAAAGTTGCATAATAGAATGAATAGTTCAAAGAATCTTTAAATACCTTTTAATGTTTTGCCCTATCTGCTATCTGTCTGTGTATATATAATGTATATACACACGTGTTATATGTGTAATGTGGTTTTCTTTTCTGAATCATTTGAGGGGAAGCAGTGTACATTATGCTCCTCTCCCCCTAAATACTTCACTGTATATTTCCTAAGAGTAGAGATATTCTCCTAAATAGCCATAGTCCTTATCAGTGTCTCTAAATTTAATATTGATATGCTGCTTTTAGGCAGCCTATCGTCTATATTCCATTTTTTGTCAGTTAGTTTTCCATTTTTTTGTCAATAATGCCCTTTGTCGTATTTCTCCCTGCGATCTAGGCTGCCATCTAGGATCAGATATTGTCCTAGTCGTCATGTCTATTTGTTCTTTTATTAAGATGGAACATTTTTTCCAGTCTTTCTTTGCGTTTTATGATATTGACACTTTTGAAGAATACAAGGCACCTTTTTACGAAATGGACTGTTTCTTTTTTGGGGTTTTCTAATGTTCTGCCCTGACTAGATTGACGAGTGGATGCAAGGCTTGCATTCTCAGCTGGGATATCGTAGAGGCGGTGAGTCCTTCTCAGGGTGCCGCGTCGGCACACGTGGTGCCCGCCCCTTGTTGGTGATGTTCATTCTGATCGCCTGGTCAAGGGGTTGTCCCATTTGTCTCCCATGAAGTTACTGTTTTTTTCCCCTTGCAACTAATATGCATTCTGTTGGGAGACACTTAAGACTCTGCAGGCAGTCTGCTCCTCATCAGTATCTCTCCCCAGATTTAGCATCCATTGATGATGCTAGCCCGAGCCAGTCTGTATTATGATGGTGGCAAAATGATGATTATCCAGCTGTAACAATCCCTCCACGTACACCCGTGGGCTTGGCATTCTGCTGTAAGCCAGGGCCCTCCTTCCCCCCCCCCTCTGTATTTGTTTCCCTCTTTACTGTGGACTCACGGGTTCTAATTTTTTAATGGCCTCTAATTTGTTACTATCCTTAATTATTTTGGTGCTCAAATTGTCTCCCATTTGCCCGGTGGAAGTCCCTTCCTGTGTCCTTGTGACATGTACTCATCATTTTTTTTTAGTACTTTTTTACTTTCTGGCATTACAGAATGTTCCAGGCTCATCTTGTACCTACCCCGTCTCAACCCCAGAGTGAGCCATTTCTCCAAGGAGCTCTGGTTTCTTTTAATAGGGAATGGAGACCAAGCTCTGCACACTGACATGCTCCTTGCCATGCAGATTCTAGCTCCTATATTCTTTTTACTCACTGCCTGGTATTTCACAGAAGGGCTGCATAGTAGCTTATTTATCTGTTGCCCTATTGATGGATGTTTAGGTTGCTTCCCGTTTGTCCCTATTTCAAGCAACTCTCAATGCATAGTCTTGTCAGTGCTCTTGGTGCATTTGTAGAAGGAGTAGCTCTCCAAGGGTGAGTGACAAGAAGTGGAATTTGCTTGCTCGTGAGGTGTGTATGTTTACCATTTTACTACATACAGCCAGTTTATTCTCCACAGTGGCTCCACCAGCGTAGTGCCCAATAAACAGGATATGAACATCTTTATTTTTCCACACCCTTTCTGATGTCTGGTATTGCTCAATATTTTGTTTTTACACAATTTCAATGATGAAAAGTGTTCTCGTATTGTCTTAATGTTCATTTTCCTGATTGTGAGGGCGAGCGTCTCTCATGTGTTGACTGGCCATTTGCTTTCTCATCGGGGGAAATAGAGAAAGCTTTATGAGGGATATAACAGTCGAGCCAGACTTCACTAGAGGAGAAGGCTTTTAGGAGGTAGGCAAGACAGAGAAGCTGTTTCAGACGTAGGAAACAACAGAGCAAACCACAGAGTCGTTAGGGCCAACTGGTCGTAGACTTTGGATCCCCCACTTTCCTGGGGTGGAGCCTGCTAGTTCATCCCAGTGCCGCCAGGTTCATGGTCATCCCTATGACAAGCTTTGGAAGAGATGGGAGGGCAGCTCCCCGGCCTTCTATTTTAAGGTCATTTTAGAATTCACACACACCTTCCTTGTCTGAGTGAAATTTAACTGGGGCTGAGGTAGCCAGATGTTTTTCTTAGGTGGTAAAACCAATCGCGCTCACCAAAAATCAGATCAAGTGAGGGCACAGCTGATGGAGGAAGGAATACAGGATAGATGACCTGTGGTGGGAAACAGATTGGTTGTTCAGTGATATCAAGCAAACCAAACACCACCCAGAAATGACAGGGGGAAACCCAACACGATGTGTGTGTAGGATCAGGACTGAATGAAAGGCTAGCTTTTCATCGTGGCCCAGTGGCTGGAGGCTTGGAGGAAAAGCAAGAGAGTGTCGAAGAAAGAACATCTTGCCGTGATCATTTTGCTGTCTGTACATACGTCAGATCATTATGTTATACACCTGAAACCGATACCATGTTGTGTGTCAGTTAGGTCTCGATAAAGCTGGACCAAAAAACTTAACTTAAAAAAAAGAGAGAGAGAGAACAGTGATGGTGTTCTGCCAAGAGACGGGTGCAGGGTAATTTAATAAGGGATAGGCAAGACTTCTTTCATAGAAAGAGGGGCTTCTGTGGGAGGAAAGGGCAAGGAGAAGGGATTTCATCTGGAGTGTGAGGGATTCAAGTGGGACACTTGGAACCGCTGGGAACGATCTTAACTATCGAAGTGATTTGTCGGGGGAGTTTGTGGAAGGTCCTCTTCCTCTTTGATAAAGACATAGATTCTCTTCCACTGGAATGATTTGAGGCATCGTGTGTGAAAGCCCCCCAGGCCTGGCTTCTCTGCCCAGCCAGGGCCTTTGTGGGTGACTTCAGGTGTAGTGCCTGTGGGCAGGCGTGAGGTTACTGCTCACACACCCGCGGACTTTCTCTGTCAAGGAGAGGAGAGGGGCCTACCCAGCAGGACCTGAAGCTTTCACAGGGTAAATGGCTTTTGGGACTGCAGATGTACTTGGGAAAATGGCACAGCAATTTTTTTTTTTCCTAATTGGTATCTCAACTTACTTCTAACAATACCACGATATAGGGATTTTTATTCTTTTTTCCCCAACATTTTAGTATGGCAAATTTTAAACTCGCAGAAAGTTGAAGGTCCAGTATGAACACTGCTGTATTTATCGCCTAGATTCAACAATTTTGTCTCTATTGCCTTTGTCTCGATATGAGTTTGTGTATCTGCGTGTCTGTTAGAGCCATACGTACATGCATTTGTGTTTCTATACTGTTTTTTCTCTTGGCTGAATCTTTCTAAAGCAAGTTGCAAACATTGTGACACTTCACCTGTTTGGGAGAGAGAAACCACACCTCTTCGAATGGAGAGAATTTACTCTCATGACTTAATGAGGCATAAAGTTATAACCAGGTAACTGAAGGAATAGGAAGAGAGCTCTAAGGAGTCATGGAGGAGGCCATTTCAGGAAGCCGGTACCATCTTTACGGCTGGTGGCATAAAGGTGAAAGGCTGGGATTATTAAACTAGAAGCTAGAGGGGAGGCGACTTGGCCAGCGCTGGCTTCTGAGCTGTGGGGCTGGGACTCAGAGCTCTGAAAAGGAAAGAAGTGCTGCCGCTAGGGTGAGGAAGCATCGCTGAGGGCAGAGCAGGAACAGGAAGCAGACAGGAGGGAGCAAATCCCTTCTTCCGCCTTCAGCCTTGCAGGCTCTCTCTCTCTAGCGCCCCCTTTTGGCAGAGCCTATCATAGGGTTTGCAGAGTCCCAGACCCAGCATCAGGGGCCAAGTATAGAAGAGTGAGTCTGGAGTCAAGAGAGAACATTTTGCTAACAGGCACAGACCTTAAATACCTTAGCGTGTATCTCCTAAATTCAGAAGGCACTCCTACCTATACACAGTATCATTAGCATGCCTAAGAAACAGCAATTTCCTAATATCTAATGTGCAATCCATGTTACAGTTTCCCCATTAGTCTCCCGAATGGTTTTATGGCTGTGATTTTAATCTTTTAGGGAGTAGAATCCAGTCAGGATTCCTGCACTGCATTTGCTGCATATACTTTGGTCTCAGTCTAGAGCAGTCTACTGCCTCCCTCTCCTTTTAAAAATTACTCTGATGAGAGGCTAGGCTGACTGAGTTGTACAAAGTATTTCTTCATCGTGTTTCTTTACCTATTCTTCTGTCCCCAGTATTTCCTGTATCCTAGAAGTTAAGTCTGAAGGCTTGATTGGATTCATTCATTTTGGTCTGGAATACTTCATGGGGGTGTTGTGTTCTTCATTGCAATATCTATTTTAGCATATGAATTCTAGTGTCGTCTTTTAAGACACTTATTAACTTCAGATACACTTGTATCCTAGGGAGCAAAAGGGGAGGAGGACAACCATTTTCATCGTGGCAGGTGCTGTTATTAGTTCTGGTAGAACTTGCCCTTACCTCCCCCCTCCCCCGCCCCCACCACACCCCTTGAATGAGCCCTCCCTGGCCATCCTCCTGCGTCATCTGGAGATGTTCTGTACTATGTACTGGAACTTCTGCTCGCTGAGACTGGGTTTTATCCCCGAGCATCCTGTGTTGCAATCCTTTGGGTTCCCCACACGACCTGCCAATGTGAGTGGCATCACCACTTCCCTGCGCGTGCCGGGCTTGGCTCTCTGCTGCCCCTGAGCGCTCGGCTGCAGAGCCAGTTTGCTAATTACCCGTGAAAGGAAAGTTTTCTCTTCTTTTCTTGCCTACAGTTGATTCTTTGTGAGTTCCTCTGGGGGCTACCTTGCCAGCCCCGCACTATGTCGTACCCTGCCTCTTCTGTGGACGTGACTTTCTCACCACAGATTCTGGACTCTCTCAGCATTCCTCATGTTCTCTCTGCCTTGTCATTCACCACTTGGGATCTTGGCCATCCTGACCTCTCTTTGGCATCACCAAACATAGCCTTCACCCACAGCTTTGGATCCTCTTTCTGGGTTCTATTTTCATCAAATCCAGTTTGCCTTCCCATGTGCACGAGTGGAAAGGTCAGGCATGCTTGTTCTGAGCCAAGTCATAGGATCGGAGTTTTAGGTTTACTTCTTTAACCCTAAAGGGTTCCAGGTATAGTGAGGTTTTGAGGAAGACCAGATGTAAGAAAACCAGGAGTTCAAGTTAAAGGAGAGACGGCACCTGACCCCCAGTTTCTGCGAGGTAGGAATGATGGTGAACTGGAGAGGCCATGGGAGAAATAGGCGTAGCCTCCGTGTAGCTTCTCCTGTCAAGAGATGAAGTATTTAGGTAACCCTTGAATCTGACTGACGTGTTTTGCTTCAACCAATGAGACATTAATAAAAGGCATGTAGGCAGAGGCTTGAAAAATGCTTGCGTATTGGGGCTTGCCCTCTTCCCTGATGGGAGAGCATGGAGCTAGCCTGCTGCACAGGCCATGCAGAAGAGAACTGAGGTATCCCATCCCACACCTGTCAGCTTCTGACCACAGCCATGTGTGTGAGCCTAGGCGAGACCAGCTGAAGGAACACTGAGTTGGGCCCACTCCAAATTGCAGATACTCATAGCTAATAAGTGAGTATTGTTTCATGCCGCTAAGATTTGGGGTGGTTTCTTACACAGGAAGGACAAACTAGTGCATGCACTATGGGATGGGGGCAGCGCCCGCTCAGCGCCGGCCTAGAGTTGCCATGCCAGAATATGGGCCCAGGATCGTCATATCTTCCAGTTTTCCGGAGAAGAGAAAAATTCAGGATTAGTTTCATGTGAAGTGTTCTAACTTTTAAATTGGCTTCAGTGTTTGCCCCACATCATTCTTGATCCAGGGGAAGTGGTCATTTGAGGGGGGACACATGAGCCAGCAGTATTCTCTAGGGACCCATGGCTGAGGGCTGGAATGGGAGCAAAGGCATCTTGGCCTGCCTTGGAGCACTGAGTCAGTAACAGACGTTTGTGGCAGGAAGAGGATGCCTCTGAAAAGATCCCTGAGAAGGGCATTTCTTCTGCTTATTCTTCGAGACTCAAACAAAATGCCATCTCCTGTGAGCTGCTCTACCACGTAGTTCATTCCTCCATCAGGGCACATAAATCCTGTGCCCTTCCCCCACCATCTGCCTCCCTCACTGTACTTGGGGGAGCTTCTGGAGGGCCGTATCTGGGGGACTTATTTACCTTCCCACCCTAACGGCCAGGCTGGCGCATGTTGAAGGAACAGGTGACTTGGTGGATGCCTGGAATGTTCTTGTGTGCCCCTCCTCTCTTCGGGGCAGGCTGCATCTTGTCACTGTCCCAGTCACTGAAGCCTTGCATCAGAGTGAATCATTGAGCACAAATGTTCATCTAGCTAAGGAACTCTAGAAAATGGAATTTTCTTACATTTTTGTCAGTTTATGGAAAAGCAACAAATAAGCCAAAAACAAACCCCCAAACCAAACACAAAGGTCCTCCCCATGTCAAGTGTGTCAGAGGTTAAGCCCCAGAGATGGAGTGTCGAGCTGGCTCTTGGCCTGGGGAGAGTATTAGCCTCCTTGGGGTCTTGGAGCTGGTACAATCACAGGGCAGGTGATGCGGGCCTCTGAGTGAGGCGATTTACCCTGCGTGGGGACTGCAGCATTCTGTGGGGCCTGTGTAATCCGAGCCAGCCCAAACATCTGGCTGATTATGGAAGATAAAGCCTCCCCTAATTCCTCGTGCTCCCATAGAGAGAGCGAGTGCACACTTTTTCCATTTTCATTTACATATTTGACATCTCATAGTCCCAGACGCGGCGTGATCAGGGTAGGCCAGAAAAACTTTGTGTGAAGGTCATCAGAGACCCTCAGGGGAAGCCTGGGGAGGAACAAATGTGCCTGGCCGGGCCTCCTTCTCCTTTCTGCAGTAGTCCCCTCTACCCAGCTGGTGGAGGGCTGCTTTGACTCTGCGGCGCGGGGACTGGAGCCCGGCTGGGAGGCGCACAGCTTTCCTCTCTCCACTAGGGGGTGGGGGAGTTTGGATGTCCAGCTAGGAGGCTGCCGGCCTTAAGCTCAACTGGACTAGGAAACCAAGCGGCTCAGAGCACGAGTGAGCCGCAGGGACCCGATGAGGTTGAGGCCTTTTGATGAGTTGCTTGTTGGAGGCAGGTCTGGTTCCTGGGGAAGAGTGGGCTATTTTGGGTCTGGCTCAGGTTGGCCCAAGGCAGGCCAGTGAGGGCAGCTACTCTAGGCTGTGACTCTTGCAGCCCCGACCTCCGGGCTAGCCTCCATCAGTGACGGCTCTGTCCCTTGCATAGACCAGCCCTAAAAGGTGACTGTGAGCTGGGTGGAGGGCACAGGGATGGGCTTCCTCTTCTTCCCCATACCCTGCAGTGTGGGGCCTGAGGCTTTCCCATGGCAGGGCAGTCAGGGTGCCAGGAAGGAAGCCTGCTGCCATTGAGAGAGTATTTCCCCAGCCTCCTGCTAACTGCCTGAATGCCCTGCATTCGAAGAAATTTTGTTCCTTTGAGTCAAGGTGTGGGTGCTTCCCTGTGGTGTCTTTTAAAAATGCATCTCTCTCTGAGAGAAGGAATATGTTAACAAAGGGCCGGCATAGTTGCCTTAGAATGAGTGAATTTATCACATTTCCTGCACCTCCCCCCTGCCCCCCTGCCAGGGCCCCTTACTGTAAAGAGGGCCAGAGGGAGCTGAAGGGAGGGAAGGACAAAGACCAGAGCCTGGGGGGCCAACCACATTAGGAGATCTGGGACAAGTAGGGAAGAGTGATGTAGAGGCCTCTTGGCAGTCTTCTAGGGAGGGAAAAGATGGAGTAGACAGAGAATTTTTGGAATGCAGGAGGGAGCTGAAGCATGAAGGGCTGGGACATTGACAAAAGCATTCCGTAATTTAACCTCATGCTGCCTTTCTGTCAGAGCTCCTGGAATTCTGAGCCGAATGTTTTGTTTCTCACCCTTCCCAATGTCCCCGTCGCTTGTCACTTGCTGAGGGATTGACTGAAAGCTTGAAATGCAAACTCAAGTGAGTTCATTTTCCAAGTCTGGCTTTTCTTGTTGGTAAAATGGAGAGAACTCCACTCATCTTTATGCACAGAAGCGTCCAAGCATAGCATCTGCGAGGAAATACTCGTTTCCTGATGCCATAGAAGAAAATCTAGAGCGCCTCCCTTTACCCCTAATATGGAGGAGTACTACAAATAAGAAGGCTGCCCTCTCTGGGAGGTTGCAGTAAGGGGTCTGGTGAGAGTGGGAGGCCAGGAAGATGCTGACTTCAGCTGGTCAATCGCCCATCCAGTTGGACCGGTTGTTGCCATCAGCTGAGAGTAGAGAAGAAGGGCCAGATTTGGCTTCTGGATTTTCAGAGAAGTGCCTCAACTTTAAGATTTTTATTTAGGTGGGCTACATGTAGACCCAGGTTGTAAGGACACAAGAATTAAAGAAAAAAAATTCCCCAAACTAAAATAGACAAGCAATATACAAACACCTCTTTCAGTGATTTACACCCAAATAGTTTCAGAAAACCAAAATCTACTATAAGTATAAAAAGCACACAACGTAAAAATGCATGGCATTTCTCCCTGGGACAAGCACGATGTCTGTTTTTCTATGTGCAGGCAGGCCTTTCCCACCCTGTGGCCCACGTCGTCTCCCCTGCTCCTTCTTCATGGAGGGAAGAGAAGGGTTGAAAGATCTATGGATCATCCCTCCTTCATTTAGGAGACCTTGGGGTGAACTCACAGAACACAACAGGACAACCTATGTAAAGACAGATGTGAGAGTGAAGAGGAGCTGGGGTGACACAGGAGAGCCTGCCGGGGGTAGACTTGTATGCAGACCCTTGAGCCTTAAAGTCCCGTGCTGTTTCTGAAGATGAGCCACACATCTGGCTCTGAGTGCAGCGGTGGCCAAAGCAAAGACGGAAATAGGGTCTTTAAGAGACCTCACACTGTCCAGCACCCGGACCCAAGCCAGCTCACTTAGCAGAAGCACAGTTCTTGCTGGAACCAAACATCTGGCTGATTATAGAAGAGTAGAAGTTTCTCCTCCGGGCTCTCATGGAGAAAACACTGTGAGGAAGTCGAGGACCTCTTTTCCACAGCTCTGTAATGCACGGAGCAGGGAGTTTTATACATGTCACCAAAAAATTCCCTCATGGAGGCAGATGCCAGGTAAGCAAGGCCTTTCCAATGAAAACGATCACACCAGAACCCAAGACACTCTGACCCAAACATTGAGCTTTTTCATGGTTGGATTTTGCCCAAAGGTAAAATTTAGAAAATGTGGAGCAGTAACTTGCAAGGTGTGTCCTGTGGGATAATAATACGCATGATGTGAAAAAAGGTTAAGCAAAGGTAAGCAGGCTATTTTTGTAGCTGCGAACCCTCTCAGAACCTTTCCTGGCCTGATGCACTTAGACCTCTCCGTTTGCAGTCTGTCCAAAACCTATTTAACTGCTTAACTCTGTGTGTATCTGTAGGACGTTGGGCATCCAGCGGAAGGGGGAAGCCTGAAAACAAAGAAAACTCCCCAAAGGCCAGGAGTGAGAGCTGCATCGTCTTGTTCCCCAACTACACCCCTGCCTCAGACTTGTGTTTGCAAGGGAAGCTTGTGCGGCGTCACCTTGGGAAGTGCTCGTCTCTCTGAAGCAATGTTTCGTGGCTTGGCTGTAATTGTCCTGGGAAATGGAAATAAATAATCTAAATAAATTTATAACTACTTTAACAATGAATTTTCATCTAAGCCCTATCTGAAATGATCTTGCATCTCTGCAGTGGTGAACCGGCCCACTGCCCTCTGGCCGTCTAGCTCTGGGTGGGTGGGTGGGAGTATGGACCACCGCAGGCTTTTCCATGAATCCTCTGTGCATTCGGGGTCTCGCCCCGGAGACGGTAGGGGAGTTGGCAGAGAAGAGTCAGTAGTTAATCTGTGGCCCGGCCTTGGACTATCGCAGTCCTGGGTTTGGCATGCCCGGTGACGAGCTGACTCATTTGCTCCGGACTGGCATGGCGTGTGAGGCAGGGAGGACGTGGAAAGACGTTCAGAGTCAAAACCTGATAGTGCTTGCCCCTACTGGGTATCAGCTCGGAAATGAACATTATTCCCAATTTCTTAAACTGCCCAGCGCGTCCACTTCTTTTTCTCCTTTGTTTACGTCTTTTTTTGTCTTCTTCAGGGGGAGATCTGCAGATGGGATCCTTCAGGTTGTATGACAGGGGATCAGGTTCGTATCCTATCAGATCTTCAGCATTGCCCCAGTTTGGTGGCCAAATGTTTGGAAATGTTTGCTTTCCAAAGGCAGCCATTCATTTCTCTCTTTATGCAGCAAACATATCTTCAGTGCTGACCATATGCAAAGCTCGAGCGAGCAGATGCTGACAAATATATACAAAAGTCATCTGAAAGTTACATAAATCTCCATATAAATAGTATAAACCACATTTCCAGCCCGAAATGGCAAGCGTCATGTATTTGACAAAGAACATTTATACAACAAACCCTATTCTTTTAGTAAAGTGGTTTTTAAATAATTTACGCTCAAAGATTGTTGCTTACCAAGTCCATCTGATGATGAAATACGGGCATCCCGATTTGGGACAAAGTGATGTGGTCAAGTTTTTGACTTTCCTATGTCTGGTTTGGAGTGTCCTCCCGCTGCTCTGGACAGAAGGCCTTTTTCTGTCCTTTTCCTTTATGCTATTGCTCGGGACTCGCACCCTTCTCGTAGTAGCGTAATCCTGTTCCACAATCGTTTACACGCCGCGGGAGCTCAGCGTCTTCACACTGGACCAACTTTCATCCCATCCCCTCCAAAAACCTCTGGAACCCACCTCGTGTATGAAATCTCTCTCTCAGGAAATTTTTTCTTTAGCTTGCCGCCAGACAGGTCTCTAAAAGAACACAGAACACCCCCTTCTGGGGGAATGATGGTGAAGAGAGGTTTAGCTGCACATCATTTCCAAGCGAGACGATGTCCTGTGCTCATAGCCGTCTGAACAGTCTGTGATTTGGTTGGTAGGAAATGCACAAACAGCGGAAAGAATCCCCATGGTGGTTAAAAGCCAGTGAAGATAAATTTCTTTTACAATCCCATTCTTCAGTTAAAAAATAGTACATCAGGAATGAAATTCTCTCTCCATGGGAGGTCAAAGATCAGAAGGGGCTCTTGTCTGGATCCTGGCGAAGACCCACAATACAATAACAGGAGACATAATTCTGGTGTGCAGATAGTCGCTCATTAGGTTATAGGACAACTTCATTTGTGAAAGTCTTTCTGACTTGCCCAGAGGACATGACTGGACAGTGAGACTTTCTTCCCAGCACATGGATGTGTCTGACAAGGAGTAATTAATGAATTCGCCAATCTTGGCTTCAGTATTCTGGAGGTAAATGCCTACTTAGGAGGACTCTGTAGAGACAGTGGAGAAGAGACATCAGTGGATTAAGCCATTAACATCCTGTTGACCCTTTTCTCATGTGTCTAACTTTCCACTTCATTGAGATATTGTATGGTCCTACCTGTCTTAGTCCTGTGGCCTCAGTGTTTTGTGCTGGCCTCCACTGAGAGGGAAAATATTTCTGGTTGAGGATGCGAGGTCAAATAGGAGTTGAGAGACAAACCTAGTGAAATCAGCACGATCCAGCCAGTATTTCCTGGGCAGCTACTGTGTGTGTGCCTGCTAACCCTAGAAGGGCTCCAGGGGACAGCGAGGCTCTCTAGTTCCCCTCGTTGATATCTCTTTTCTTGCCATGGCACATTGCTATTTTGCAGCCTGCACATGGCATTTTCTCCTCAAGCAGACCCCTTTCTTTATTTGAAAAATCTGAATTTCACACTGGCACAAAGCAGTATCAGTGGTCAACCAAGCCGTCGTGCTACCAGAGCCCCGTGAAATCTGCCTTTCCACCTTGAGTTTTAAAGATGCATTTGTTTTTTTCTTGGAAAATAAGGGAGAAAGCTTCTTTTCTTCTTTTCTGTGGGTAAGAGTAGGTTATGATTTTAGAATGTTGTCCTGGTCCAGCAAGTTTTGCAATGCAATGACCTCATCTGTATGAACTCATATTCTGTGGTCTTACAAAAAAAGACAGAAAATTAATTGGAGGGTTTATTTGGAACAATTGATACTACTTTATCTTGTTTGATATGCCTTTGGTTCTTAACTTGTTGACTTAAAGATGTTTGTTTCCTGATTGATTACTTGAGAATGATTCTTGGATGTGTTTCAGCACTGGTATTTTAAATTAAAAGCTACAGATTTTTAATTATAAAAAATGCAGAAAAACATAAAGGAGAAAATTAAAATAGCCTATAATTGTGTATTTAAAAATTCAGTGCTGATATATATATATATCAGCACTGAATTTTTAAATACACAATTTATCTTTAAATACACACCTATCTTTATTTATGCAAGTGAGTTCATATTGTACAAACTATTTGTAATCAGTGTTTTCCGCTGACTGTATCAAGAACATTTCCATGTTGTTTCATATTTTTCTTTATCATCATTTTAATGGCTGCATAGTTATTCCATGTGTATAATGCTGTAATATATTAAACCAGTCCTTCATTGTTTGGACAGTGAGGCTATTTCCAACTTTTTGCTTTTATAAACAATGCTTCACTTGACATCCAAATACATGTATCTTTAGCTATGATGATTTTCCTTAGGGATAAATGCTTAGAAGTGGAATTTCTGTGTCAAAGTTTATGCATATTTTAACAGTTATTAATAGGTTTTGCAATATTGCTCTCCAAAAAGGTTTAACGAATTTATCCTTCAGTGAACAAGATTGAGGTTGTTTGCCTGTCTGTCCTCTTATCAACAAATATTATAAAAAAGTTTGAAACATATTTGCTAGTTTGGGAAGCAAAAATTTGATCTGATTTCCATCATGTGCCCTCAGTTGTTAGTGGTGATGAATATTTATGTTTACTGGCTACTTGTAATTTTTTCTTTTATGAATTGCTTATTTATTGTAAATATTTCCCCCTCCTATCATAGCTTTATGATAAAGGAATTTCTTTTTTTACAAATAGATAATTTTCAGTTTTATGCAGTTAAGTTTATCAGTCTTTCCCTCTGTGGTTTTTGCCTTTACCACATGCTTAGCTCATGGTGTGTGTATATATCTGCATTTTAGCCTTTATTTTAATTTTAATTTTTAATTTTTTTTTAGGGAGAGAGAAGGGGGAGGGGCAGAGGGAGAGACTGAGAGAGAGAGAGAGAGAGAGAATCCTAAGCAAGCACCCTTTCCAGTGCAGAGCCCTAAACGGGGCTGGATCCCACAATCCTGAGATTATGACCTGAGCTGAAATCAAGAGTCAGACGCCCAACTGACTGAGCCACCCAGAAGCCCCATTTTTAGCCTTTCCTTTAAACATTGTAAATGCAATGTATGCATGTTCCTTAGGAAGGTTGCAAATGGTGGATATGAGTGTAAAATAAAGGCGTTCTCTCTGCCTCCCACTCTGCAGTCCCATACTCCAGAGTAACTACTGTTTGCCATTTGGAAGCCCTTGGTCTTCCAAACAGGTATGGTTGGTCTTTGGTCAATGGAAGGATCATTTGCACATGTTTCTGGTGTGATGGTGTGTAGAGCTGGTCGTGGTGACCCCCCCCCTTCAGTTAGCTTCCCATTCTCCCCTCTGCATTTTCTTTCTTCAGGCCCTAGGAATGGTATGTCAGCATGTGTTTACAGCTGGGGGGCCTCTCAGCAGACAGGCCCTTCGGTTCCTGCCCTGGGACCCTGAAGGTAGCTCATCTAGAGGCTGAGCTGCAATGAGAATGGCACAGTCCTGCTGGCCCAGGCACTTTCTTCCGGACCAGGAAATTTGGTGTTAGATGCTTTTGTGCAGCACTAGGCCTTCTAGAAGGGGACACGTGCAAAGGGCCCCTCCATGGCTAGCATCAGGTGGGCTGCGTCAGGCTGTCTGGGAGCCATACCTGCCCTTGACTGCTGCTGACCACAGCCCCAGAGTCCTGTGCCTGTGCTCAAGGCTCGGTCCACCCAGCTGGTGCTTTTAGGCTGTATTACTCTAATAGATCAATCCTTGAAATGCTTTTGTCAATGTGAAGGGAACTCAATGTTCTGAAAGTCTCATAGTCATCTTTATAGAGGGTTAAAATAAAATAACATTTTTTTTTTTGCCACATTAAAAAGAAGCCAGCCTCCATTTTTCACACAGTGTTCCTTAGAACGCTATTACATACTTCACCGAGCCACGCAGGGGGGTAAAATGCTCTTTCCTGAATGTCTTTTCAAATAAAGAATTTGGATTGGATGAACATTGGTTCCATGCACAGAACATTTTGATGTCTGATTTTTGTGCCTGTTCTGTGGTCTTAGAAAATACTCAGGTTTTAGTCCAGGTTCAAACCTGTCTGCTATTTTTTCCCCCCTGGGTGGTGGTGGGGGAACCACTTTGGTTTGTTTTACTCTTTGATAACAAACTTAATTTGGGGGCTCAGCTCAGGGTTGAGCTAGAGTATGGATTGTTTTGGTTATAGACTGACAGCGTGAGCTCTTGATTTGGAGTGTATTTCTTCTGTTCCAAGGGGAGAATCACTCATCTGTTAGTCAGCAGGCTTCACAGAATTCCCTGGGGATGGGGCCTCCTCTCCGGGCCAAGTGGTGAACAGGGCTCTGTGCAGAGGGGATGGGGCTGGGCAGAGCAGACATAACCGGGGGGCTGGGGGGAAGCCATCAGCAGGGCCCTTGCCCCTCCACTCACAGACCTGCACTGCCTGGATCCCTGTCCTGGGATACTTGGCTGGGTGACCGCTGGCAAGTGACTTATTTTCTTTGAGCTTCTGTGCCTCATCTTTAAAGTGGGGATAATGAGAGAATAACCATCCTGTACCTTCAGGATAGCTGTGAGTGTCATATAGGAGCCTGCACGTAATGGGTTTAGCACAGGGCCTGGAATATGGTAATGTCTTAGCTACTCTTAGGAATTTTGGGGAGACCCAGCACATATACATGGACTGTGGTCTAAAAATATCAAGGCAGTGTAAGAACCAGTGAGTGGTTCTTGGACAGGTAAGTGTTGCAGAAATTCAGAGCAGGGAGGAATTCCCAAGGGTTCGGGAGAGAGGGGCAGGGTTCCCAGAGGTTTGAACTAGACTTTTAAAAACAATCTCAATTAGCCAACATATAGTACATCATTCGTTTTTGATGCATTGTTCATTGATTCATTAGTTGCGTATCACACCCAGCTTTTGAAGAGAATTCTGTGGAAGGTCAAGGCAGAGCAGACTTAGTGTTTTCTGCTCAGAGCCTGGGAAGAGATGTATGTCACCTCTCCACCCCCTTTGTTTTAGATGTTAGGGCCTTGACCAAAGCCAGATGACGAATGAGTGGCAGAGCTCTTGCGGGAGGCAGTTTCTTCTTTCATACTTTATCTGTTGGTATTTCTCTTAGTTACTGTGTTTTTGGGTGCAAGTGACAGAAAAAGTCCAATTCATGCTGGCTTAAGCAGAAAACCAAAAGAAAGCAACAAGAACAAAATCCTATCAACAGGGAAGGGAATGCATTGACTTCACTCTTAAACAGATCCTCCCCATGGCGGCTCCTGGCATTTGTAGGCTTAAGTGCTCCTAGCCTCACATCCAACAGAAAGGAAACATTCCTATCCCCCAAGTCTCCCATCAGGTCTCACTGGCCTGGCTGTGCTCATGGATCCACCCCCAACCAACCACTGTGGCCAAGGCTCCCCATGGAACCTTCACAATGACATGGTCTAGGAGGTTCTTGCTGGTAGGAGGGGGAGTGGCTCTGGAGAAGACAAAAGTGGCTGTGCTCAATGCTGGGACAAGGCTTACACACTTCCTGTGGTCAGGTTGTCCACAAACTTAGGAGGGGCACTGTAGAGTGGCCAAGAGTTGAGGGCTTCCTTTCTCTGGAGTTCTGAGTTACAGTTTATCTAGTGGCAGCAAAAGAAACTGGGCTCTGGCTGTCTGTGCCCCCAGGAGTAGATGAAATCGGAGTGCCCATTGTATGGGGGACCAATCCAAGATGGGTCTGGAGAGCTGCCTGGTGGAGTTCTGGGTCCGGACTGTGGTAGTTGACCTGGTGACTGCTGCACATTCCAGAGGCCATTCCAGAAGCCATTCTAGAGGCACTGCGGTAAGACAAGGAGAGCTCGAAGAGGGGAGGAATCTTGGTGCCTTGAGTCCAGGGCTCAGAAGGAGGATGAAAGCCTGAGTGCCTGAGTGGCCCGTGTCACCCCCACTGTCTTTCTTCTCAGTCAGGGAGCCAAGTTAGTTTCCCTTCCTGTGTGACAGCCCCAGTGGTGGGTATTTGGGCAGGGGGCAGCTTCCTCACTGCTCTGTGGCTGCCAGGAGGAGGCGGAAGGCAGCAGCCTGTGCTTCTGCAGGCGGTCTCCTGAGCATTGCTGGGAAGATGACCTCCAGGCACCATGACCCCTTGCTCTTCGGGGGTGTGCAGAGCGCACCTGGCCTGGCCTGTTTGCGCTGGTGTCCTAAGTAACGTCCCTCAGAGGATCTGTGTGTGGTTGATATATGAAGTGAGTGCTCCCGAGAGAAGGCAGTTAGGGACGGGAAGCAGGACCTGAAGCCAAGCAGGAGAGTGATTTTAGACAGAATGCACGAGGGTGGCTTCAGCTCCATCCTGCAGGGGACTCTGGGGTGTAATCTACCTCTCAGAGTTGGTTCTGAGCAAGAGAGCTAGGCTCTCATACCCCCACGACTTTCAGGCATTGGCTTCGGGCCACCTAGAGGAATGTAAACTCCCACACACTTTTTGCAAGCTCAGGATTTTGTAAACAAAAGCACACGGGGGCTGGGTACCAGAAAGAACAAGAGGCACTGGGGTAGAGGTGTAGTCTGGATGCAGCAGAGACACTGTCTAGCCCTGCAGTTTCTTCTGTTCACAGAATGCTACCACACGTGTTCTTGCTGAGAGCCCATGAGCACCCTTCCTCCCCATGGGGAAGAGTCTAGGAAACACCCGGGGCTGGATCTGCAGGGTCCCTGTGTTAACTGGGTCCAAGTACACTGAGCTAAACATAATTAGCTCATCACACTGAGCAGGACGGGATAGGTCTAGCTTCAGGCATGGCTGCATCCAGATGTCCAAATGGTACACCCGGGATTCTCACTGTCTCTTGCCTCTTTCTCTGCGCTGGCTCCATCCTCAGGCGGGTACTGTCCTCATGGTGGGAGGATGGCTGCCAGCGGCACTGGGAAGACTTAGGTCCAGTGGAAGAGAGTACTTAGCTCTTAGGCCTCTAGTAAGGGTGTTAGGATGAATTCTGATTGCGATACACGCTTGTCTCTGAACGAATCTCTAATGTTCTGCGTGGCTAGGCCCAGGCCCCCTCACCCCTGGAGATGTGTGTGCGTGTGCCTTCCCAAGGAACGTCAGGGAGAGGGAGAGGAGACTAGGTTAATGAGGGGGTTCAGGCCCAAAGCCAGGCCTGGGGGACTGTGTGGTTACCCCCCAAGGACCTCTTGCCCTCTCCTGATGCTCATGGGGACCGTCCCGGACTTCAGAGGCTGGAACCTGGGGCTCAGATCTGAGCGGCCAGAGTCTCCTGGAATGGCATGTGGTGTGCATTCATTCACTTTAGCTTTTCAATTTAATATTATAAAAGTTATATGTAGGAATATTATAACATCGAATAATATATAACTCATATAAACTTAAAAAATATATATATGTTTTAAATATATAAAATATAAAAGTATTTGTCTTATCTATTATCTATTATTACATGTATTTATATTTATTTTACACACATATAAAATATAAAATGCAAGTTACTCATAATCTCAGCCCCAGAGGAAATCACTCTTAGTAGCTTTGGGGAAAATCACTTTCTAGATACCCCTCTCCCCAGCTCAGTGACCCAAATTTCTACCTCTTTCTTTTTTTTTTTTTCAAAGATTTTATTTATTTATGTGACAGGGATAGAGACAGCCAGCGAGAGAGGGAACACAGCAGGGGAGTAGGAGAGGAAGAAGCAGGCTCCCAGCGGAGGAGCCTGATGTGGGGCTCGATCCCAGAACGCGGGGATCACGCCCTGAGCCGAAGGCAGACGCTTAACCGCTGTGCCACCCAGGCGCCCCCTCTACCTCTTTCTTTAATATCCGGATGAAATCACTCCAGCCCCTAACTTCTGTGACAACGAGAAATCCCATTTTACCTAAGGAGTCACTCATCGCTTCTTGCTCTGCGCCCATCCATCCCTGTGTCCCTTCATGTAATTTTTACTGAGTGCCTGTTAGAGGTCATTTGAGATGTACTGGTGATTAAAAGAGGCTAAGATGCTGCCCTCGTAGGGTTCAGGTAGTAAACGATGGACCTAACAACCAACCAATGATCTCACCTACGGAAAGACGCTAGCGCTCTGGAAAGGGGAAGGGCTGGAGCAGCGTGAGGGGCAAGGGCGGGGGCTGCAGGTGACTGGTCGCGGTGGCATCTGAGGGAGGGCCTCCCCAGGCCTGCTCCAGGGTTGGAGCAGGGACTTGAAGGAGGAGGGTGGCCATCTGGGTGAAAAGCATCCCAGGCAGAGGGAATAGCCAGTGCAAAAAAGTTGGGAAAGTGTCTGGAATGTTCTAGGAAGAGAAAGGGGGCTGGGCGGAGGGAGCCAAGTGAATGGCAGGGTCTGTGTGCAGGCAGTGGGCCAGCTGGGTAGCCGAGTGGGATAGGGCCACACAGTGGGAGTCTGGAAGGCTGTGAGGACATTGGCCTTAATGACACAGAATAGCGAGCCAGGGGCACGTTCTGCTGGAGGAGAGAAGCCTCTGACTCGTGCACCCTCGATGGGGGCTCCATATTTCCCCTGGGCTTCCTCCTGCTGCAGTGGCCCGCAAACTGGGCAGGGCTCCCTCCTCCATTCCCCACGGCAGGACTGAGCCCAGGCTGGCTAGGGGTTTCAGAGGCTAAGTGGCTTTATCACCATTGAAGTACAATATGGGCACGTGTGTGATGCGTGTGTAATGCAGAGATATGTGCATGGAAGGCTAAAAAAGGCCAGGAGGTTATACAGTGCTGGGCAGGAAGCAGGACTTGGTGCAAAGAAGGGGAGACTTCCTTGACTCACATCTGTACTGTGGCTGCCACCTTGTCAAAGGCTGTGGCTCGAGCAAGGTGCTTCTATCTGGGTTCCCGCAGCGCCTGCAGCTGCCACTTGGCCTGTCCACACCTCATTGCTTCTGCTTGTGGCTGGCTTTCTCGACCTCTCTCTCTCCTCCCCCTCCCCAGCTGCTGACTCTCTCTGTAAGTCTCCTATTCACTTTCCCCAAGATCAAGGATCTGTGTGGTTCAATTAGCCACCCTTGACCCTACTCCAGGCTATGTGGTAGATCATTAAATTGGCTCTGAATAAAATAGAAAGGTGCCAGTGTGCTATTCCAGCCCAGGGGAGAGCGTGCGCGAGATGTGGGGTTCCTGTCCTACTCTCCAGGTGGTAGCTAGGGGTCCGTGTGCATGGTAGGGAAGACAATGTGGCTCTGTTCCTTGGGGGGAAATTCTGCTTTGCTTTGCACCTGTAGCCACTGTCCAAAGAGTCTGTTGCTTCATGATTCTGGTTTGTACTTGCTTAATCACCCAGCAGGTGCTTTTGGAGCATCAAGGCCCTGTGCTGGAAGTTGGAAGCATACGGATGATTTTAATCAGAATCTTGACCCCTGGGTGACGCATCCTTGGAAGCTGGGGGAAGTGTTCCTGTGTACGGGGTTGTCATCATCATCATCATCATTATAATCGCCATCACCTTCTTCATCATTACCACTGATATTTATCCTAATTTGTCTAAGCATTCCACATGCGTTAACTTACTTACTCCTTACAACCAATTCTAGGAAGCAGGTGCTATTATGACTCCCATTTTACAGATGAGAAAATCAAAGCACAGAGAGATTTAGTAATGTGCCCAAGGTCATACCACTAAAGAGTGCCAGAACAGGGATTTGAATGCTGGTGATTTGGATTCCAGAACCAGAGAAGTAGCTGTGGTCCTCAGTGCATTACTGTGTCATTCAATATTCTGATGAACATTGGTTTCATGAGATGTTAATAGACATTCCAGAAGAAAAAGGGGTAGTTAAATGGTTTAGGAAATGCTGGGCCAAATAAGGAAATAAACAGCTTTTTTATTGCAGGCCTTCTCAGAGCCTTTAATTTGCTAAGGTATGAATCTCTAGTGGTAGCAATTTCCAAACTTAGCATGCTTTTGGGGGTGGGAACACCTATCAACATTGCGTGTGACTGCTATTTCATTGAATGAAATTTAAGAAAGACTGCTTTGTAGCTTGTTTTTCCTTGCCATTCCTACTTGTAGTTTTCTTACTTTATCTTTCTGTGACGACTGCTAGGGTATTCTTTTACCACTCATTCTACTCATGTGACCCACCTAGTGTGGGTGGAGGATTTCATGCAGAAGATACTGTTCTGACACTTGATGCTTGATAGCATTTGTCACTGGCAGTAACGACACTGGTGTGGAGTGTAGTCAAGCCCTGAGCTGGACTGCTGGAGTGGCCCAGAAGCGCAGGAGGGCACCAGGAGGTCAGCTAATACAGGCCACGTGTGGTCTACTGAAATCCCATGTGGCAAGGCAGGGGCCACGCTTGGGGTCCCAGATAAGGTGTGGGGTCCAGGCTGTGGTTTGGCCTTAGTATCCAGGAAGGACCTGAGAAGCAGGATGTCCACGTGTCTGTAGGTCTATCCAGGCCGTGGCTTCATCCGCCAATGGGGCTCACTGTTAATCCCAGCTGGAGTGGCTTTGCCCTGCCCTGGCTTTTGGCACCTTCTCTAGGGTGGACCATAAAGGCTGGAAGATTTATGCTGATCCCTGAATGAAGCAGGAATGATGCAAGACTCAAGTTTTGCTTTCAAGTTGCACTTACAGGAATCTTCCTGGGACAGTTTCCACTCCTGGTTTTAAGATCTTCAGAGCAAAGGAGAAGGCTCATGGGGCAGGGGTTTAAGGCAAGATGTGGTCCTGAATGGCTGAGAATGAAGTTTGAATTCAGTCTGGTGGTCCAACTTCTTGTAATCCAGCTCTGAGAAAGAAAGAATAAAGGATAGCAAGTGAATTTTCAAGAAGAGGGATACGAGACCTGAAATTATTTTTCTTGCTTGCTTGCTTTCTTTCAAATTTGTATTTAAATTCTAGTTTGTTAACATATAGTGTAATATTGGTTTCAGGAGTAGAATTTAGTGATTCATCACTTACATGTAACACCCAGTGCTCATCATAAGTGAGAACTGAAATTCTTTAGAGAAAGAGCAGGCAGGACTGTGTGAGAGTTGGAGTGTAGGAACTGGAGGCCTCTATGGGAAGCAGTCAGGTGCAGTCATCATTGAGGCTGAGATGGCCAGTGTCACAGATGACACTTCCCATGTCCCTCTTCCCTTTCACGAAGGATTGCTGCCTAGCAAGTCCCAGCCTCCCTTGCAGCTAGGTGAGGTCATCTGACTAAATTCTGCCCTCTGAAGTATAAGGAGTATTGTGTAGTAATTCAGAAAATGACCATAAATGGGAGGGGAGACCCTTCATCTCCTCTTTGTTCTTCTGGCTGCTTGGAATGCAGACACGATGCCTGGACTTGAGCAGCCATCTTGGATTGTGAGGTGACATGCCAAGGATGATGAAATACAAAGACAGAAGGTGACAGTGTGGAGCCACCACACCAACTGTAGGCTGTCTATCTCCAGACTATTTGTATGTAAAAGAGAAATATATTTCTGCCTTTTTTAAAGCCACTGTTTTTTGCAGGGGGTTGACGGGGATAGTTCTATATATCAATGAAACAGAGACAGCCATAACTGTACCTTCCTGTCCTCGATGGGTGGTGGCCTGCTAGAGATCGGAGGTCAGAGTAGAAACCCTGAAGGCCTGGGGTGGTGATAGGTTCTCCTGACTGGCTCGGGCTGCTGCTGTCCACAGCCTCAGGGCACTCCTCCTTTTTGGCCAAAGCACTGAAAGAGATGGACATGGGAAGGGGCAGGGGAGAGGGCTGGGAGCTATGAACAGTCCTCGTGAGACCGAGCTGCCAAATGTCTTGTTCTGAAAAGGGAACAGGTTTCACGTGGACAAGATGGAAGGACTGCTTGTTCCCTCTGGAAAGTTCTATTAAAATGACCAACCCAGACACACTTTAATATTAATGGGAAATTCCTCCCGTTGTTTATGAAATCATCTTAGAGTTGATTTTAAAAAGAGAGGAGAGAGAGAAAAAGCCATTTGTTAGCTAAACGAAGCCCAGACAATTATTTATAGACGCATCGGAGTGGCTTGTTTTAACATGGAGCAACTGTCTGAAAAGACTCCACTTTGACACCGGTAAGCACCCCTGGCACTAAGAATAAATTTATGAATGTCTTTTATGAGAGTCAACACACTAGACAAATAGCCCCACAGACCGCCCTTCACATCGAGAACCAGAACAAAGACAGTCGTATTCGCCATTTGCTGGGGGCAGGCACGGCGCCCAGCAGCGCAGCCCTCCCGGGGCCGCCGGATGTTCCCCTCCAGCTAATGTGATTCCTCCGGGCACTGCCACGGTGGCAGGCAGATGCCTGGTTTATTTCCATTGCTCCACTTCTCCGATTTGTTTGGGTAGCTAAATATCTCTTTCCCAGGAGAACATCTGCTCTTTTAAAAACGGAAAAAAAGCAGGAAGACCTCCAAACCGTTAGGCTGGAACTCACCCTCTGGTGAGACAGACCAGAACCTCATCTCATGTGGCTTCTGGGGTCCGTGCCACATCGCAAGAGAGGGTGCGTGCTACCCAAGCGTCTGTAGGGCTCCTGGAACTGCACTCGGTTGCACGGAACTTCCAGGCAGCTCACGTTGTGTGCTGGGATGCGTTAGGCTTATTCCCTGCTTTGACCAGGTGCGGGTCATTTTTCCTGCTGTCTCCTTTATGGATGACTTCATACCGTCAGTAACACCATGGTTGGTTGGAAATGAACCCACAACAATTCAGGGGTGCAGAAAAATATGGTGGGAAACCCTCACACTTGTCAGTTAAAGGTAACTTAAATGCTTCTGAGTGAAAACAGTCTCTTGGAGGGAAAATAGTCTTTCAGAGCTTTTTTCTCTCGTCCCCTCCTACCCTTTCCTGGGGCGCTCCAGGGGCTAGGGGATGCTCCCAGAGCCCTGGGGCAGCGTGGGGGACTTGCTGCTGCAGCCGGCCCATGGGCCCTGCTGTGGTGTGGCTGATCTGGCCTGGTCCCTGATGCCCTGACTGGGTCATGCCGAGGGAGCTGGGACTGCTCACCCTTCCCGGCCAGTCTGTGGGTCACGCCAGCACCCACTAGTGAATTCTCTGATCTCTCCATTTCCTTCAGTGGTGAGGTGTCAGTGTTTGGATGCACCCTGGTCCCCCCACCTTGCGGGCCAGTGTGGGTTCACTGGTACTCATTCCTAGGAGCACCTAACATGCCAGGTGACGTTTCTGTTTTGCTTGGTTTCTCCTGTGGCCTCTCTCCTTGGATTGCAGGTGGCAGCCTTCTCCCTGTGTCTTCACAGGGTCGTCTCTCTGTTTACTGATACCTGTGCTGACTCTTCCTCTTCTTATAAGGACACCAGTCAGATTGGATTAGGGCCTTATTCTAATAGCCTCATATTTTTAAAGAAGATTTTATGATTTATTTATTTAGAGAGCGCAAGTGGGGGGAGGAGCAGAGGGGGAGGGGAAGGGAGAGGGAGGGGAAAGATGCTCAAGCGGACTCCATGCTGAGACTCCATGCTGGATCCCACGACCCTGACATTATGCACGACCTGAGCTGAAACCAAGAGTCAACGCTTAGCTGACTGAGCCACCCAGATGCCCCTCTAATAGCCTCATTTTAATGCAGTAACCACTTTAAAAACCTTATCTCCAAATATAATTACATTTGAGATACATTTTGAGACTTAAACCTATGACTTTGAAGGGACATGAACACAGCCCAGAGCAGTTCCCTTCCCCTCCATGTATCCGGGCTTTCTGGGCTTTCTCTTCTCTTGCTGGGCCCTCCCTGGCCGAGGCCCAGGCAGGGGTGGGGCTGCAGGGTCTTTCAGAGGCCAGGCACCATCCGGCCTCATCTGCATCTGTCTCTGGTCCTCCAGACCAGAAGGGCTTTTCCTCCTTCCTGCTGGACAGGAAACCTGGAGAGCTCCCCTCCTGTCAAATCCCGACTTTTCTCTAAATATAGCTAATATGTTCAGACCACCACGTGTCCTTTGCAGGGGAAGCAGTTTGGAATGTAGAGATTCCCTTTCTCAACAAAGCCTGACTTTCAGAATGGTTTTCTTGCTGTTGCCATTACAAATCTTGTTGGAAATTCACAGCTCAGCAACTGCGTGGCCCTCTGAAGCAGTGAGTGGGGAGGGAGCTGCAGGACAACTTGATTTATAGGGAATGCAAAATAAATCAGTAGGATATTGTCAGAATTACAGTTTCTGCTTCATATGTCATGTGACTCAATTTATTATTATTTTTAGTTCAGATTTTAAGTTTATTTTCTCTTTTTTTTAATAATATTTTTTAAATTTTATTATGTTAGTCACCATACAGTACATCCCTGGTTTTTGATGTAAAGTTCGATGATTCATTAGTTGCGTATAACACCGAGTGCACCATGCAATACGTGCCCTCCTTACTACCCATCACCAGCCTATCCCATTCCCCCACCCCCCTCCCCTCTGAGGCCCTCAGTTTGTTTCTCAGAGTCCATAGTCTCTCATGCTTCATTCCCCCTTCTGATTACCCCCCCTTTCTTTATCCCTTTCTTCTCCTACCGATCTTCCTAGTTCTTATGTTCCATAGATGAGAGAAACCATATGATAATTGTCTTTCTCTGCTTGACTTATTTCACTTAGCATTATCTCCTCCTAGTTTATTTTCTCTTATTGTGGAAAAACAATACATGTTCATTTTAGGAAATTTGTTAAATAAGTTCAAAGAAAAAAAATCATGCTTAGGCTTAACATACAAAAGACACTGTTATCATTTTGACCTATTTCCTTCCAATTTTTCTCCTCTGGATAAATTTTACTTTATTTTTAATTTATTTTTATTTATTTCTTTTTAAGGATATATTTATTTTTTAGAAAGATTTCGTTATCATTTTGACCTATTTCCTTCCAATTTTTCTCCTCTGGATGAATTTTACTTTATTTTTAATTTATTTTTATTTATTTCTTTTTAAAGATATATATATATTTTTTAAAAGATTTCACTTATTAGAGAGAGAGAGAGCAAGTGGGAGGGGCAGAGGGAGAGAGAAAATCTCAAGCAGACTCTGGGCTGAGCACAGAGCCTGACGTGGAGCTTGATCTCATGGCCCCGAGATCATGTCCTGAGCTGAAATCAAGAGTCGGACGCTTAACTGACTGAGCCACTCAGGTGCCCCTTGGCTTTAATTTTAATTTACTTTGTATTTTAAAAACTGGCAATACTTTCAAATGGTTAGAAAATAAAAACAATATACGAAAGTATACAGTGAGAAGCCCTGCGTACACTCTAATTTCCCCCCTTTCTTACGCAAAAGTTCTTAGTGTTCCAGAGTGTTCTGTACCTGGAGAACTTCCCACATCAGCATTTCTGTCATCACTTCCTGCAGCCCGGACACCCAGCACTCTTCCTCCCAAGCTGTGACACTTTGGGCAAACACCTTCATCTGCGTGGGTCGAGCTTCGGCAGTGATGTAGGTCTTTGAATTTTGGGAAGCTAATGCTACTTGTCCCCTTTTCCCGCCTTCTAGTAACAAACCTTGCCAGCTGCTGTCCCACTGTAGCCCCGGTCACAAGTGCAAGTCTGGGCAATCCGATCATTGCTCTGCTGGCAGTCATTGGTTCTGGGATGGTCATGTGACTCTTGGTCCTGGTGGGAACGCCTGTCTCTTGCCTCCCTGGGCTTGCTGTGTTGATGTGCTATGAACTTGGGGCTGCGCGTAGCCATTTTCCCCATTGTGTGGAGGGCCCATCACTGGTAGGACAGACGTGGCCAACATTCAGAGAGAAGCAGAGGAGAGATGTAAAATGCCCTGACGACTCCTTGGAGTCCTGGATTCAAGGCTGCTGTAGTATCCACCCCTCTTTCCGAGTTGTGAGGGTTTCAGCTGCACTTTTGTCACGTCTGGGAGAGTCCTAGCTTGTACAAAGTTCATTGAAGCCATTCAGGGACACAGGGGTGTTCACTGAGAGGGGAGGGTTAAGGGCATAGGCTCTGGAGTCAGACTGGCTGGGTCCACATCCTGCCTCCACGACTCAGTATGTGGCCTTGGGCAAACTGTGTAACCTTGCCACATCTGTTTTCACACTTGCAGGGTGACGTGATTGGATGAGCTGATGTATGTCAAGTGTGCAGCCCTGGGTCATGGTAAACCAGTAATGTTATTGTTGTAGCCACCTGTTCGCATTTCCCAGATGCCCTTGCATGCTCACCAGCCCCACGTGCATCCTGCCCGATCTCACCCTTCCTTCTCGCCAGCCCAGCGGTGAACGTTCACTTGACTTGTACCAGGCAGGCAGCATCATGACAGTAGGAAGTGATGGCTGAGATTTTTCAGTCAGCGGACTTCCAAGGCTGGGCAAACAGACAAAGACCAGTTTCAAATGAAAAGCCCTAAAATAGAGCAAAATTTTAAGGATGGACTGAGAATGTACAGCCCCAGTATTCACACACAGGAGACCATCTTTCCTCCTTCGGGAGTTCTCTTCCTTCAGGAAGGGCCTCTTATCGGATGATTTTCCCAATACCAATCTGTTTACTTATTTATTTTGAAAAATCTCCCTATATTAGTTTGCGAGGGTTGCCATTCAAAGTGCCACAGACTGGGTGATTTAAACAACAGACATGTATGTCCTCACAGTTCTGAAGGCTCGAAGTCTCTTTCCTTGGCTTGTAGATGGCTGCCTTCTCCCTGTGTCCTCACATGGGCTTCCCTCTGTGCACGTGTCCATGTCCTAATCTCTTGTGAGGACACGGGTCATATCGGACGAGGGCCCACCCTACTAACTTCATTTTAACTTAATTACTTTGTTAAAGGCCCTGTCTCCAGATACAGTCCTCTTCTGAGGTACTGGGGGTTAGGACTTCCACATACAGATTGGGGGGACATGGAGTTCAGCTCATAACACTCCCCGAAAGGGGCTCTTCACTGCTGCCCCACTTCTCAGACGTCTCTCCTGCTTGGCACCCCAGTTCCCTGTTCCCGAACCCCAGACAGAGACCACAGCATGGTATTTTGGTAGAGGCAGCAAAGGGGCTTTCATCGGTGTCTTGGACTCCTGAAGAGTGAGCACTGTGAAAAGCCCTCCTGAAGCCGGTGGGCGTGGAGAAGAGGTGTGGGCAGGAGTATTTTGGGACTGTTTGTCCTTCACATGTATTAAAGGCTGGCTTAGTTTAAAATGGAGTCTTTCCTATTTTTTTTTTTAAATTGTAGTTTTGAAAGAGGGTGGGTGATTAGTGTGTGTGCACAGGAGTCTGTCTTGGGGTAAAAAATAAGCCAGTGGACAGTGTCCATAACTGGGTGTAGACGATCTCAGGGTGCTGAATAAAAGATTCTTGCCCTTCTGTTTTCTAATTTCTTCCGAATATTTTTAGTTGATCTGTCATTTTTAGCTTAGAATCATAGGAGGGATGGTTTCATTTAGTTTTGTCACCAGGAAAGCTAAGATAGTTGTCATCGTGACACAGTGCGGATAAGGGACCAAGAGCACCCTTTTGTTTGGACTGCTAGGAGCTGAACGTGCAGCCTGGAGAACATGACTGAGTCGGGCCGGCACCTGCAGGCTCGTGTGTGAACTTCCCCAACTTCTCCCTCCGCTCCGCCTTCCTTTTCCATACCCATAACTTCAGTCTCTTTTTTGTTAGATTAGATATATTTGTATCAGCTGTCTTCAGATCCATTCGTCTGTCCATCTCTCCATTATATAAAAATTAATATGTATATAAAAATGTATATAAATATATACAAATATATATAAATGTATATAAGTATTTGGGAATATTTTCCTGTATCTCGATATGATGTTGGAAGCAATCCAGCTTTAACCTTATAATTGGAGGTGGAGCCTCATAGATATTGTATCCAACCGTGTTTAGTAGTATCTTTCAGATTGAGATTAAGAATAAAAATCCGAGTGCTTTCGTTGGCTCTGAAACATACTCTTTGTGTAGATATCTCTGACCATACACATCTGCAAATATACGTATATACGAACATAAATATATTGCACGATATATTTAGGATTCTGTCATATGGCATGATTAGGGTTTGTGAGATGTTTTGGTTAGTGGCATGGTCTGGTTAAGAGTGAAATTTTTTTATGCCATGTAAAAACTATCAGTTGAAACAAGAATGCAATAAAACATCTAACTCTGAAGTTAGACTGCAGAATTGGACCTTTCTCTGTCATTCAGAGGGACTTCACTCTTGGAATGATGCATGTAGCTGTGTCAATGGACTGGAGATAAACTATGTAATTCTGGACCTTTCTGTTAAGTTAGAGGAATATATACCAGAAATTGCAAATGTGTGGTTTTGGGCTGTGTTTTATACTGATGGTACAATGTTTGAATTTTTTTCTACAGTGTTTGAAATTTAAAAAAAAATGTTTTCTTATGTTATGTTAGTCACCATACAGTACATCATTAGTTTTTGATGTAGTGTTCCATGATTCATTGTTTGCGTATAACACCCAAAGCTCCATGCAATACGTGCCCTCTTTTTTAAAAATTAAAAAAAAAAATTTATTTGACAGAGAGAGAGAGAGAGCCAGCGAGAGAGGGAACACAAGTAGAGGGAGTGGGAGAGGAAGAAGCAGGCTCCCAGTGGAGCAGGGAGCCTGATGTGGGGCTCGATCCCAGGACCCTGGGATCACTCATGCCCTGAGCTGAAGGCAGACGCTTAACAACTGAGCCACCCAGGCACCCCAATATGTGCCCTCCTTAATACCCATCACTGGGCTAGTCCCCACACCCCTACCCTCTGAAACCCTCAGTTTGTTTCCCAGAGTCCATAGTCTCTCGTGGTTCATTCCCCCTTCTGTTTACCCCCCTTCATTCTTCCCTTCCTTCTACCGATCTCCCTGCTATTCCTTGTGTTCCACAAATGAGTGAAACCATATGATAATTGTCTTTCTCTGCTTGACTTATTTCACTTAGCATTATCTCCTTTAGTCCCGTCCATGTTGCTGCAAATGTTGGGTAATCGTTCTTTCTGATGGCTGAGTAATATTCCATTGTATATATAGACCACATCTCCTTAATCCAGTCATCTGTTGAAGGGCATCTCGGCTCCTTCCACAGTTTAGCTATTGTGGACAATGCTAGTGTTTGAAATTTTTTAAATGAGATGCCAACATTTAAAAATTGAGAACTCACATAATCTAGATTTGAAGCTAATCTTGAGTGATCAGTGGTCCTAGACTCCAGAGGCCCGATCTCCCTGGTCCCCGGTTGTGTTTGAGATCACAACACCTGAACATGTCTTCCTAGTTCATTGTAAGTTCTTAATAAGCAATGATTAAATTCTTAAAATAATCTGTGTTTTACATCTATTTATTTGTTTTTCAAAAGAGTGTCAAATCCATTGTCTCCTGGTTGCAGCCCTGTGGGACCGGCAGAGCAATAGCATTGCACCCATTTCCCAGATGGAGAAGTTAGGATTCCAGGACAGGAGATAGCACTGTCCATATTTGATGGTCCCTAATGCTCTTCGGGAAGCAGTTTGGAGTTTTGTCATTCATGAATTTATAAAACCTCTTTTGGACTCTTAACTCCAGGAAACAATCTGAGGGTTGCTGGAAGGGTGGCGGGTGGGAGGATGGGATATCTGGGTGATGGGCATTAAAGAGGGCAGTTGATGTAATGAGCACTGGGTGTTATATGCAACCGATGAATCACTGAATTCTACCCCTGAAACTAATAATACACTACATGTTAATTCATTTTTCTGATTATATAAACAATACATTCTCAAAGTAAAAAAGCTTAATGAATGTGGAAGTGAATAAAAGGAAAGTAAAAATTATCCAAAATGTCTTCACACAGAGATAATCACTGTTAGTTTGGTAAACTTACTTCAGAACCTTCCCGAACGTATCTGCAGATGTTTGTAGATATGTAAATTTACCTAAATGAGATAATATTAATGCTGGATTTTATAACCTACTTTTTATTTCAGTCAGAAATACATCACAGACAGCTTTCTTTATCTGTACAATGAGATATATGTATCATTTTTTAAAAATTTTATTTATTTGAGAGAGAGCGAGAGAGAGCACGCATGAGCAGGGGGAGGGACAGAGGGAGAGGGAGAAGCGGACTCCCTGTTGAGCAGGGAGCCCAATGCAGGGCTCAATCCCAGCACCCCAGGATCATGACCTGAGCCGAAGGCAGACACTTAACCAACTGAGCCACCCAGGTGCCCCCCTGCATGTATCATTTTTAAAGCACCCCAGCATTTTATGTTAGGCACGTACCGAGATATTTTTACCGAGCCATCTTTAATCAGTCCTCCCTGGTCAGCCATGTAGGATGCTTCCATTTTTCCATTATTTATAAACAAGGCTGTAACGAACATCCTTGTATATGTATCTTTGTCCACCTGTTCAGTGAACCCATAAGGGGTAAATTACTAGTTTGAAACTGTGTACCTGTGCACATTTGAACTGTGGACAACTCTGGACAGAATGGTCTTCAAATCCATGTGAGCTCTTAGATTCGAGGAACAAGTTAATATTGCTGGTGTTCGAGTCTCTCCAAGTACAGGTTTGTGACCAAGGGCATTAAAAAATTTAACAAAGCTTTATTGACTATCTTTTACATATACTAAGCAATATATAAAGGCAAATAGAATACGGTTCTGGTCTTTCTTGAGCTTGACCCCTAGTGCAGAAGCACACGCCCACACACACACTCTCACACACACAATTAACTATAATACAATATGGTAAGTGCTGAACTTCCAGGAAAATGAGTCAGAAGGCAAAATGGGTAATTATGCCTGGGAAAGTCTGAAGTGATAACATTCCTGCTAAGCCTTGAAGGATGAATAGGGTGGTTACAGCAAGCAGAGATGACCAAAGGCATCTCAGATGGAAAGAAACACGGGACAGCCTGATGGTTCAGAGGTCCGGGGAGATGCGTTGATATCCTGGTAGGGCCCGATCTTGGCAGTGAGATGTGAAGAGCCTTCCCTGGGGAGTGGGTTTGTAAAGACCCCCGGGTCTCATCTTTCTCATTCATGTAGGTAATAATATTGCCTTTTTCACAGGGTTGGAGGATTTAAAAAGGGAGTGGGCATAAGGTGCTTAACATGGTGTCTGGCACATACTAACTGCTCAGTAAGTGTGGCCCCTTTGATTGTTACTATCTGTTCCCTTCACAGTTTATCTGAACTCTCCTTGCAGCCGCTAGCTTTGGGAGCGGAAGTCCAGTCATCTCCCAGGGCAGAGCTCCTGTCCCCACTCCTCCAGGGGATCTCTCTGGACCTCCTCCAGCTCCATGGTGACCGTCCCTGAGACCTCCAGGTTCAGATGTGGGGGAAGAGAGCAAAGAGGCTCACCGTATTTGGTTTCAATATCTTAACTCTGAAAAGTTTGTTTCTGTGCTGGAGACTCTTGGACATCAAAGTGGACTTCTGATTTGGAAATGTGGAAAATCCATATAATTCAAATATTTTCCATGACGTGCTATAAATTTTTAGGGCCAGACAATAGTGTTGTCTCAGGGTGATGAAACGGAAAAACCCGCTGTTTCTTTTGCGTGGGAGACTTTGTTTTGCCACAAGCCACAGCTGTGCAATTTCAGACAATGCCTTCATCTCCCCGGGCTTTAGCTTCCTCATGCTGTTGACGACGGTGATGATGGTGGTGATGGTGCTGAGGATGAAGAGGAGGAAGAAACAGAAGCAGCGTACCCACCATAGCGACAGAGGCACGTGCCAGGCTCTCAACATAGGTTATTTAATCGTATTTAATACTTGCCACAGCCCTAAGGCGTTGGGACTATTATCCCCATTTTTCTAATGAGGAAACTATGTCCCAAAGGCAATAACTCAAGTTGTTTAAGACCATGTAACTAGTAAATGTCCAAGTCAAGTTCAAATTCAGGGCAATTAGCAGCACCACTGTCTCTCAGTGTTTTTTTTTGTGTGTGGGGGGGAAGATAAAGAGATTTGGTGAGATGACGTCAAAGGGTGCTTTAAAATCTACAATCCACAGTCTATGGAAATGTGCCCACCACCGTCCAAAGGTCGTTGGTGTTATTGAATACAGTGCGGGATCTCTGTCACAAACCTGTTGTTCTAGCCCCCTGGCGGAGCAGGGTAGGACAGCACGCACGGAGGAGGGAAAGTTGGTGTCATAGGCACCTGTATTCACTCTGTCTCAGAGTAGGAACGGTAGAGGGGACGGTTCCTGTCCACACTCGCTGGTGCCCCGTGGAATTAAATTCATCGTTTGATTTGGGAGGTTTTGTTCCTACTGGTTTGAGCCACACCTTCTGTGGTAGCTGCTTTTTATAGACAAGGTTGCTGGGGTGTGTTCTGTAGGCAGAGCCGCTCCACAGGCACCTGGGAGCCAGTGAGGACTCAGGAGGGACGCCGGTCCTAAGTTATCCAGGTTGTTTGGCGCTTGGAGCTTCTCTGGTAAAGAGAGGCCAGCAGCTGTGGCTCTCCCTGGCAGGATGGGGGCTGTTCTCAGCCCAAGCAGAACCCAACTTACTGGCTTTATTAGAGAGGGGTTGCTTTATCGGCGTGTGTAGGGGGTTTTATTTCTGGCCTCTGGATTCACAAACCTGCGTATGAGTCCAGGATCTGTCACACTGCCCAGTGAAGTACCTGGATGTGGACGTGCTTCCTAACTGAAAAACGTATTTAGGACTCTTCACATCAGTGGGGCTCATTTCTTAAACTGAGATGTAACATGCATGCGTAAAGTGTAATGATCTTTTTGTGTGTGGTAATACATAGGTAACATAATACTTACCATTTTAGCCATTGGTAAATACACCATTCAGTGGCATTGGGTACATTCACAGTGTTACGTAGCCAACACCACTGTCTATACTCGAACTTCTTTCATCTTCTCCAGCCAGAACTCTGCCTGTTAACCAGTAACTCCCTTTTCCTCCCTCTCCCAGCCCCTGGGAAGCTCTGTTCCACTTTCTGCTTCTGTGAATGTGCCTATTTTAGTTACCTCATAGAAGGAGAGTCATGCAATATTTGTGCCTATTTTAGTTACCTCATAGAAGTAGAGTCGTGCAATATTTGTGCCTATTTTAGTTACCTCATAGAAGGAGAGTCATGCAATATTTGTGCCTATTTTAGTTACCTCATAGAAGGAGAGTCATGCAATATTTGTGCCTATTTTAGTTACCTCATAGAAGTAGAGTCATGCAATATTTGTGCCTATTTTAGTTACCTCATAGAAGGAGAGTCATGCAATATTTGTGCCTATTTTAGTTACCTCATAGGAGAGTCATGCAATATTTGTGCCTATTTTAGTTACCTCATAGAAGGAGAGTCATGCAATATTTGTGCCTATTTTAGTTACCTCATAGAAGTAGAGTCATGCAATATTTGTGCCTATTTTAGTTACCTCATAGAAGGAGAGTCATGCAATATTTGGCCTTCTGTGTCTGGCTTACTTCCTCAGCATAATGTCTTCAAGGTCCGTCTGCATTGCAGAAAGATAAAAATTTCATTCCTCATAGCTGCATAATATTCCATTTATTGTATGTATATACTGCATTTTTCCCCTCATTTTTTTTTACTGTGGTGAAAAACATCTAACACAAAATTAATCATCTTAAATATTTTTTAATGGATAGTGATTATTTTATTTTACTTTAATGTTTAAAAAAGTTAGTATTTAAATTCCAGTGAGTGAATAGACAGTGTTAAATTGGAACCAGTTCTGCCCAGTTCAGTGGTAAATACATTCTCACTGTTGTGCAGTCCGCGCCACCATCCATCTCCAGGGCTCTTTTTGGTTTCTCTCCCCGTTAGACAATATCTCTCCATTCTCCCCTCACCGCTGCCCCTGGCGACCTCCACCCTCCTCTGTCTCCGTGAGTCTGACCACTGGGGGAAACTCATAGAAGTGGAATCATACAGTGTTTGTCTCTTTGTGACTGACTTATTTCTCTCCGTGTAATGTCTTCAAGGTTCGTTCATGTTGCAGCAGGTGTCAGAGTTTCCTTCCTTTTTAAGGCTGAATAATATTTCATTGTATGTATGCACTACATTTTGCTTATCTGTTCATCGGTTGATGGACACGTGGGTTGTTTCCACTTTCGGGGTATTGTGAATCATGCTGCTGTGAACATGGGTGTGCAAATATGTGTTTGGGTTCTTGCTTTCAGTTGTTTTGGAAATATACCTAGGTTTGGAGTTGCCAGGTGGGATGTCCCAATCTTAAATATACAACTTGAAGTTTTACATATGTTTACATTTGTGGAACCACTACTCAGATCAAGATATAGAATATTTCCATTATTCCAGAAGGTTCCCTCATGCCCTCTGACAGGACATCCTTGCTCCTGTCCCCAAGGTAAGCATCATTCGTTCATATTCGCAGCCTCAGGGCTCCTCACTGGCCAGCTATAGAGACTCTGGAGGGTTAAACAAGGCTAACGGATGAAAGGGGCACACACATGTGCACACACATGCACATACAGACATGTACACACTCACAGCTGGTCTCTCTGTCACCTTGTAGCCAAAGAAATACTTTTATTTATCTATTTATTTATTTATTTGTTTGTTTGTTTGTTTATTTATGAGCGAGTGACAGAGCACAAGCAGGTGGAGCTGCAGGCAGAGGGAGAGGGAGAAGCAGGCTCCCCACTGAGCAGAGTGCCTGTTGTGGGGCTGGATCCCAGGACCCTGGGATCATGACCTGAGCAGAAGGCAGACACTTAACCATCTGAACCACCCAGGCATCCCTTAGTCTCACATTTTTTTTTTATTAATGATTTTTTATTATATTATGTTAGTCACCATACAGTACATCCCCGGTTTCCGATGTAAAGTTCGATGATTCATTAGTTGCGTATAACACCCAGTGCACCATGCAATACGTGCCCTCCTTACTACCCATCACCAGTCTATCCCATTCCCCCACCCCCCTCCCCTCTGAGGCCCTCAGCTTGTTTCTCATAGTCCACAGTCTCTCATGTTTCATTCCCCCTTCTGATTACCCCCCCTTTCTTTATCCCTTTCTTCCCCTACCGATCTTCCTCGTTCTTATGTTCCATAGATGAGAGAAACCATGTGATAATTGTCTTTCTCTGCTTGACTTATTTCACTTAGCGTTGTTCTCATTATTTCTGTCTTCTCTCCTGCCTCTGGATTCCTGTGGACCTCAGTGAATTCTCGGTGAACGGTGTCCATCACTCCCAGTATAGTTATTAATTCCAGTGTGGTTGTTACATATTGGTCTATTTTACTGAGATACAATTGACAGGTAACACTGTGTAAGTTTAAGGTGTACAACCGATCGGTGTGATACATTTGTATGTTGCCATGAGATTCCCATCATAGCCTCAGCTAACACCTCTATTCCCATAAGCATTTCTTCTATGTGATGAGAGCAATAAAGGTCTAATATCCTAGTGATTTTGAAGTTTATAGTGCGGTGTTATCACCGTAACCACCATGTGTGCACCGGATCTGTAGAACGTATGTAGCTACTACTTGGAGCTTGTGCCTTCAAACCCCATCTGCCAACCTCCACCAGCCCCAGCCCCTGGTAACCGCCCTTCTGCTCTGTTTTTATGAGTTTGGCTTGTTTAGATTTCACATATAAGTGATGCCATGCAGTATTTGTCTTTCTCTGTCTGACTGGTCTCACTTAGCATAATGCCCTCAAGGTCCATCCACGTTGGGTTGTCCTTGGGCAGTGGCAAGCTGGGGGTGGGGGCAAAGGAACTGGGGTCCAGGCATATAGCGTGCTCAGTGGAGATGGGTTATTCTGCATTCTCTGTCTCTTGGGAGCAATCCTGGGACTTCGTTCCCTCATCCATCCCTCCCCATGCCTCTCCCAGGCTCCTGGGGGAAGCTGTAGGGTTTCCATCTTGAAAATTCAGTCTTTCATGCCCAGCCAGATTGGGACCCTGGCACAGTCAGATATTGCTTGCTCTTTTGTGAGTGGCCACGGGCTGTGAGACCCACATCTTGAGTCTCCAAACTCTAGAGCTGGCGTCCAGAAACCTGAATTCTAGTCCTGAGTCCACCGTTGAATCATTTAAGCTTCCCTGTCCCCGAAGAGGTGAGAGGTTCACAAGCTTTCTGAGGTATTTGTGGAGTGCCGATGGTTTGCCCACGGCAGTGTCCTGGGCTGTGGGGAAAAGTAAACCGAGGTGATCTACACAAGGCGCCCCCTCTGCCCTTGGGGGCTTTGCAGTTGTGCACGGACACGGGATTTGGACACAGGGAGCTCTCCCAGGCCTCAGAGCTCAGGGCTGGGAGCATCTGCTGTGGGCCAGGCCCCATGCCACGTGCTCCGTTTGCAAGCCTGCTTATTCCTCCCCACACTGGAGGTTGGTATCTCGGCCCCCACTACTAGATGTGGGGTCCTGAGGCCCAGAGGCTTGGAGTGACTTGGCCAGGGCCGTAGAGCCACTGAGGCCGCAGAGCCGGCATCTGGACGCCAGCCCCCCTGCACTGCTGTGCCCTTTGTCTTCATTCAGCTGACTGCGAATTCCTCATCTCTGCTCTCTAGCTTCCATATGACCCATCTCCTTGTGGGAAAGGAAGTTGCGGGGGACAGGAGTGTTAAACAAACAAAGAAACAAAAACAAGTAAGGAGGATTGGAGCCTAGGGAGCCAGCCCAGACCTGCTGCCGCGGGACGCAGAGGCTGTCTCAGTCCCAGTTCCTTGGGGGAAAAGAGTTGTTGAATATTGTTAGTGTGAAGATTTTGTTTTTCTTGTGTGGGCGGCGGGGCAGGGAGTGTCTTCTCCGTAATGCACCTGCATGTCCATTAAGGAAATATTTATCAAATTCTACTTACTCTGTGTGAGCCACACAGTGCCGAGAGCCAGACAGAGATTTGGGTCAATGATTTCTTGAGACGCCTCCAGTCTAGAGCACAACAGTGGCGATCTTGTAGGAAAGGACGTGATCTTTATCTCGTGAGAAATAATAATAGTGATAACAATGAAAATATTAATGGCAGCCACCAGCAGAGAGTGTCCTTCACGTCTGGCTGTGCCCCTGCTGTTCTGTATATGCTAACTCATGGTTAGAGCAACCCTGAGAGGGAGGTTTTGTTACTTCCCGTGTTTCATAGGTGAGGAAGCTGAATCGAGAGGCAGGTGACTCGTTCACGGGCATACAGAGTAAGTCGGAAGCGGTCATTGGAGCCCCAGCACACAGGCTCCAAAGTCCACTCTGTGAGCACAGCTGCACTCCGCCTCTCTCCGCGCCCCAAGCACTCAGAAAACTAAGTTCATCTCCCAGCTCGGGAGAGTCTGAGCAGGCTTTTGGGAGGAAGGAGCTTAGAGCTGGCCGGGCTGGGGGGAGGGAAAGAAGGGGACTTCCTCTTGTGGACATGTGGGGGCAGCCACACCAGGCCACTGGGAAGCCCTTCACCCCCTCCTGCCCTCTGTGGCAGGAACTGAAACCTGATGTTTTATTTCTCCAAAGAGCTGCACCATCTCACAGAAGTGCACTAGCGTGGACAGTCATACACTGGCTACACCTTTAAAATGTGGCCCGTGGCAGATACACGTGGGATCGCAGGAACGGATCCTATGATGCGTCTGAAGGCCTTTCCTTCATTGCTTCTACATCTCCTTCAACTCCTGGGAGTGACCGTGTGTGCTTATACGGTAGGACAGGATAAACGTGATTCACTGGGGGGCTTTCCCTCTGTCCTTTGATTTGGAACCCTTTGGAGCACTCGTGTGTATCTTTTGAAGGCTAAAATGTGTCAGATCATTCTGCCTCGCTCCCTGAGGTCGTGGGTCTCCCTCCCTCCTGCATGCACGTCTGCATGTGGTGCCTCCTCCGGGCTAAGCACCACGTGAGGTGCTGGCAGCTGGAGGGAAGGACACCTCCTGACCACAGAGAGGTTAGAATTACCGGGGACAGTGTTGTGCAGTCAGGTTATCTCAAACCGAGGTCATACTCACTTGGAGGCACGGAGAACATGGACACTGATCAGGGGCCGGGGTGGGCTTCAGTTTTGGGGGTGATGGCAGGCTTCCAGGAGAGGTGAATGTGTGACTCAGCAGGGACAGACGGGCAGATAAGGCGCAGTCGTGTGTTCCAGGAGTTACAGAATCAGTGCACTCCCAACAGGCCGTGAGCGGCGACAGGAGGGGACACTCAGTGGAGGAGGGGGTTTGACCGGTCACCAAATCCTGTGTGGGTCACACCTCAGTCCCCATTCTTCCCCCCAGGTGAGGCAGGAAATGCGGGTTCTGATGACTCCTCAGCGTGCTTGGGCCCTGGTTTCCCTTCTCTCTCTCTCCCCACCAGCCCGAGACAGTGGCAGAGCCTAGAGCAGAAGCTGGGCCATGGCAGCAGTAAGTGGAATGTCTTCATGCGCTGAGAGCAGCGACCGGCAGACACTTTGGAAATCCACTTGAAAGAAGGCTCCAGCGGAGAAACAGATGCATATTTTGTCTTATTTTTGGTAAAATGCATTGCAGAGGAACGATTCCCTGATGCACCACGTGCGGACACATCCTGTTCCTGACGTGGGATGGGCAGAGCCCCTTCTCCCCACGCAGCCCCTCCCCACATTCCACCAGCAGGTAGCTCGGAATTCTGACTGTTTCCCATCAGGGTTGCCCTCGGCCCTGTGATATGAGCCAGGTTCTTCCCCCACCCTCAGCTGCAGAGTTCAGCGTTGTCTGGAGAGACCAGGCAGAGGGCTTTGCTGGGAAGGAGGACTTAAACCGGAGAACGCCCATGAGAGGAGCAGAACCTCTGTGCTCTAGAGGCAGGGATAATTTTAGGGATGTGACCTTGTACTGTTGGGGGAGCTGGTGCAACAGATGCTCTGTAAGGCATTGCTTCTGTGTCTGGCGCTGGGCCTGAGGTCAGCAGGGCTGGAAGTCAGAGCGAAGGTGGATGGGAGGTGGGGGAAGCCAGGGCGAACTGGGACCTGCAAGGATGGACTGGACTCAGAGGGCAGCTTGGGACCCATGAGGATGGGGACAGTGGCATCCCCAAGGACAAGCTGGGACTGCACCAGTCTCATCCACTCCAAACATCCCACCTCCAAGCTGGGGATGCCCCGCAGGAGAAGCGGGTGCCCTTGGCCGTGGAGCGGCAGGCCTGGCCCAGGATGCAGAGACGCGGAAGGAGGAGGTCTAGCGCGAGCTGAAGAGGCCCCAGCCTGCCCGCCGCCTCGCACCACCAAGGCCGGTGAGCATGTGCTCACTGCGCGGCACTTGACCGCACGCTGTCTTTGCAGCTGGAACACGGCTGCGGCTTCACGGCGGCCTTCCAGGTCTCGCACGAGCTTCTCTTGTGGCCCAGAATCAGACAGACATGGAAGAGAATTCTGGGAAAGGTTGTTCCAGCTGGGCTACATTGCCACGGTACAGGGTGTCATCACTTGGGGTCATTCCAACCACAATCCGCTCTCTCCCTATGACCTGTGGTTAGTTTCCTCTGAATTTCCTAAGGGCAAACACCCCTCAGCTCCGTGCAGGCCACGGAAAATAACGCCATGACTGCCACTTTGCTCCCAGTGACGACACAGCCCCATTGCCCGTGAGGAAAGCATATCCTTCCCATCAGCAACACAGTAACCCTTCCACATGAAGCGGTAACCCTGCAGGAGACGGTAGGTTTTCCTCGGGCTTGTCTTCAGTCTGAAGAGTCCTCCACATTAGCTCGGATTGCTTCCAGTAGTTTCTCCACGATGCCCACACTTCTGCCTGAGAGGCTCCCTGCAGACGACTGTCCCAGTGCCTGTCCTGGTTCATCTGATGTACTGGCTTGACTGGCACAGCGGGCTGTGCCCCGTTCCGCCGCCTGCTTGGCCTGAGCAGAAGACAGGTGGGTCCCAGAGAATGACTGTGGGTCCCATGAGCTTAGCCAGGTGGGGACTCTACCTGCAGCTCGAGTGCCAGATGTGGTGTCATCGCTTGAGCACTTTCACACGTCCCCTGGTGCCCGGTATGCGGCCCGCCGTGTGGCGAACGCCTTTTTCTCCTCCTCCATCTGTCAGGCCCACCGGAAGCAGGTTGCCTTCTGCTGGTGAGGCCAGCAGTGTCCGTTCACTGTCCTGCCTCAGGGGCCTGTCAGCGGTCCCGCCCGGGGTCATTATTGGGTGTGCAAGGCTCTCGATTGCTTCTCCATTCCACGGGACCTCACCCTGGGCTGGTACATGGATGACGTCATTGCACCTCGTGAGCGAGATATAGCAGGTCCTCTAGGCTCGTGGTAAGACTTCTGCACGTCAGGGATGGGAACTAAATCTCACTAAGATTCAGGGGTTGTCTACCTCAGTGAAATGTCTAGGGGCCCAGTGGTGTGGGCCATGTGGAGATATCTTTTCTAAGCTGAGGGACATGTTGTTGCATCTGGCCTGTCCTACAGCCAAGAGGGAGGCACAACGCCTAGTGAGCCTCTTTGGATTTGGGGGGCAGCACATTCCTCATTCAGGTGTGTGGCTATGGCTCATTTACGAAGTGAGCCCCCCAAGCTGCTTGGTTTGAGTGGGGCCCGGAGCAAGAACACGAGAAGGCTCTGCAGGAGGTTCGGGCTGCTGGGCAAGCTGCTCTGCCCCTTGGGCAGACGATCCAGAGGGTTCTGGGGTGCCTGATGTGGTGGTGGCAGACGGGATGCTTTTGGGAGCCTGTGGCGGGGCCCTCGAGGGAAATCCCAGCACCGGCCTTTAGGATTCTGGAACAAGGCCCTGCCATCTTCTGCAGATAACTACTCCCCTTTTGAGAAACAGCTCTTAGGCTGCCACTGGGTCTTAGTACTTAAATTAACCGTGGGCCATTAAGTTACCATAGGACCTGAGGTGCCCATCATCAACGGGCTGTTATTTGACCCACTAAGCCATGAAGTTGGGTGTGCCGAGCAATACTTCATCGTCAGGATAGAAGTGGTACGTACGTGATTGGGCCCAAGCAGGTCCTGAAGGCACACGTAAGTTACACGACGGAGGGGCCCAAATGCCCTTGGCTGTCACTTCCGCTACAGTGCCTTCTGTCTCTCGGGGCATACCTGTGGCCTTCTGGGGAACTCCCTATGATCAGTTGACAAAAAAGAAGACTTGGGCCTGGTTTACAGATGATTCTGCACAAAGTATAGGCAAAACCCAAAAGCCATGAGCTGCAGCATGAAAGCCCTTTTCTGGGATATCCCTGAGGGATGGTGGTGAAGGGAAATCCTCCCAATGGGGAGAGCTTTGAACGGGGCACCTGGTTGTTCACTTTGCTTAGAAGGAGAAGTGGCCAGATATACAATTATATATTGATTCATGGGCTTTGGTCAATGGCCTCGATGGTCAGGGACTTGGAAGGAACATAATTAGAAAATTGGTGACAAAGGAATTTGGGGAAGACTTATGTGGATAGACTTCTCTGAATGGGCAAAAACCATGAAGATATTTGTGTCCCATGTGAATGCTCATCAAAGGGTGACCTTAGCCGAGGAGGATTTTGATAATGTAGTGGCTAGAATGATCTGTTCTGTTGGATAGCAGTCAGCGTTTTTCTCTAGCCACCTCTGGCAGTGCCCAGTGGGCTCGTGAACAAAGTGGCCATGGTGGCAGAGGTGGCAGTTATGCCTGGGCTCAGCCACATGGACTTCAACTCACCAAGGTTGACCTGGTGTCCCTGCTCCTAGATGCCCAATCTGCCAGCAACAGACACCAACACTGAGTCCCCAGTACAGCACCATTCCCCAGGGTGGTTGGTAAGTCAGCTACTTGGTGGCGGTTGGATTACATTGGACCACTTCCATGGAACCGAGGGATGGCATTTTGTCCTTATGGGATTGGACACACAGGATATGGATTTGCCTTCCCTGCATACAGTGCATCTGCCAAAGCCACCATCCGTGGACCTTCCTTGCAGGATGCTTTATCCACCATCGTGGTCTTCCACGCGGCACTGCTTTTTTTTTTTTATAATAATTTTTTATTATGTTAGTCACCATAGAGTACATCCTTAGTTTTTGATGTAGTGTTCCGTGATTCATTGTTTGTGTATAACACCCAGTGCTCCATGCAGTACGTGCCCTCCTTAATACCCATCACCTGCCTATCCCAGTTCCCCACCCCCCTCCCCTCTGAAGCCCTCAGTTCGTTTCCCAGAGTCCATAGTCTCTCGTGGTTCATTCCCCCTTCTGTTTACCCCCCTTCATTCTTCCCTTCCTTCTCCTACTGATCTTCCTATTTCTTATGTTCCATAAATGAGTGAAACCATATGATAATTGCCTTTCTCTGCTTGACTTATTTCACTTAGTATTATCTCCTCCAGTCCTGTCCATGTTGCTGCAAATGTTGGTAATCGTTCTTTCTGATGGCTGAGTAATATTCCATTGTATATATGGACCACATCTTCTTTATCCGCTCATCTGTTGAAGGGCATCTCGGCTCCTTCCACAATTTAGCTATTGTGGACAATGCTGCTACGAACATTGGGGTGCATATGGCCCTTCTCTTCACTACATCCGTATCTTTGGGGTAAATACCCAGTAGTGCAATGGCTGGATCATAGGGTAGCTCTATTTTTAACTTTTTAAGGGACCTCCACACTGTTTTCCAGAGTGGCTGTACCAACTTGCATTCCCACCAACAGTGTAAGAGGGATCCCCTTTCTCCACATCCTCTCCAACATTTGTTGTTTCTTGCCTTGTCTATTTTTGCCATTCTAACTGGCATAAGGTGGTATCTCAATGTGGTTTTGATTTGAATTTCCCTGATGGCTAATGATTTTGAACATTTTTTCATGTGTCTGTTAGCCATTTGTATGTCATCATTGGAAAAGTGTCTGTTCATATCTTCTGCCCATTTTTTGATTTGATTATTTGTTTCTTGTGTATTGAGTTTGAGAAGTTCTTTGTAGATCTTGGATACCAGTCTTTTATCTTAGTTTTTTTTAACTGTTTCCTTGGCTGTGCAGAAGCTTTTTATCTTGATGAAGTCCTGCAAGTTCATTTTTTCTTTTGTTTCTCTTGCCTTTGGAGATGTGTCATTAAAAAAGTTGCTGTGGCTGATGTCAAAGAGGTTGCAGCCTGATCAAGCTATTCATGTCACAGCGAAAGAAGTACGGTAATGGTCCGATGCTCATGGAATTCACTGGTATTACCATGACCTCACTATCCTGAAGCAGCTGTCTTTTTAAAAAAAGATGTATTTATTTATTTGAGAGAGTGAGAGAGAGCACAGGGGAGCAGCAACGGGAGAGGGAGAGAGAGAATCTCAAGCAGGCTCCACACCCAGCACAGAGCCCAACTCGGGGCTTGATCTCACTACACTGAGATCAGGACCTGAGCTGAAATCAAGAGTCAGACTCTTAATGGACAGAGCCACCCGGGCAGTCCTGCAATTGTCTTGCTAGAATGGCCTTTGGAAGACTCAGTTACAGTAACAGATAGGTGGCAATACCTTGTAGGAACTTCGTAGGGCTGGGTCAGGGTTCTTCAGAAGGCTGGATATGCTCTGAATCCAGTATGTGCTGCTGTTTCTCCAATAGCCTGGATTCACGGGTCCAGGAAGCAAGGGGTGGAAATAGGAATGGCTCCACTCATTATTACTCACAGGGACCCACTAGCAATATTTTTGCTTCTTGTTCCCACAACTTTATGTTCTATTGGCCTAGAGGTCTTTGTTCTAGAGGAAAGAGTACTTCCACTAGAAGACACAACAATGATACTGTTAAATTGCAAGTTAAGACTGCTACCTGGCCACTTTGGCTCTTCATACTTCTGAATCAAGAAGAAAGTTATGGTGTTGGCTAGTGTGATTGATTCTGACTATCAAGGGGAAGTTGTACTACTGTTCCACAGTGGAGGGAAGGAAGAGTGTGTTTGGAATACAAGAGATCCCTTACCATGCCCTGTGGTTAAGGCCCATGGAAAACCACAGCAACTCAATCCAGGTAGGACTACTAATAGCCCAGATCCCTTAAGAATGTTGGTTTGGGTCACCCCACCAGGTAAAGAACCACAACTGGTTGAAGGTAAAGGGAACACAGAATGGGTAGAAGAAGAAGGTAGTTATAAATACCAGCTATGACCATGTGGCTAGTTACAGAAACAAGGACTAAAATTGTCATGAGTATTTTCTCCTTATTTTGTTATAAATACGTGTATCTATCTATCTATCTATCATCTATCTATCTATCTATCTATCTATCTATCTATCTATCTAATATGTATCTCAAATATCTTTGTTATGTCTTTGTTTTTTTCTCTCTTTTATTCCCTTATCATATAATGTAAGATGTATTGACCTTATATCTTAGTCCTTAAGTATTACTAATTTTACATCGTAGGTTTAAGTTATGGGATATCAAGAAGAGTAAACATCACACAAGGACTTTACCTCCTCTTTTGGGGAAGGGGTTGATGCGTTTTGGGTTGTATGCAGCGTAGTTGTGTCATGTTACATGGAATTATGTTATTGGTGATGTCTTTATTTGTAAGACTGTCCTCCTTGGGCCCCTGCTCCCTCTCAACCTTCTCTTTTCCCACTCACCGCTCACGCACCCCTCTAGAGCCGCATGGCTCCTTTTGGCTCCTTGGACACTTTGAACTTTGCACTTGCCCTGCCCTCCTCCTAGACAACTAGATAAAGTGGCCTCCCCACTTACTCAATGGCTTTTCACCTGTTTATTGCCCTTCTAGCTCTCATCAGTCTCTATTTGCTTGTGTTAATTACCTGTCTCCCCTACTAGAATGCAGCCCCTTGAAAGCTTAGCCTTATCTGCCCTATTGACTCTGGTTTGTCCTCTTGCCTAGCAGATGTTGAAGGTACTCGATAAACATTGTTCAAATTGTTGAGTGGAGAATGTGGTGATGCGGTGGAGAACTTGTGACAAACACGGGTGCGGATCGGAGCCGGGGGAGAGGGTGTGTTAATGCTTCTGTTGGTCAGCCACATCATGGGATGCCTGCTGGCTCAGATCCCAAACAGGCCCTTGAAAGCTTGCAGTGCAGCTTTTTAGTATGAGAGCAAATATCACAAACCTGACATTCCAAATGAATACCCTGGTTATATGAGCCATGAGTAATTTCTCATGCCAGTAACCATAATATGATTAGCGCATGTTTACTGAGTGTTTACTATTACTCTGCTTTGGCTGTGTAATAAACAAACACAGAATCTCAGGGGTGTTCAGCTCACACATCTGCAGGTCAGCTGGTATTTGCCTGATCTACGTGGGGTTTGGCTGTGTTGGGCTCTGGCTGTAGTTTGGTTCCAGACCTATTCATGTGATGCGCATCCTCCTTTCACTAGCTGTGTCCTTGGGCCAAGGCAGGATCACAAGAGGGCAATGCCAGTTATGCAGGCACATTTCAAGCCATTGCTAGCGTCTCATTGGTCAAAGCCAGTGACATAGTCAAGTCCAAAGTCAAGAGCAGGGGATGTTCCTCCATTCCCCTGTAGCCATGTAAGGGTTGGGTGTATAACACTACCATAGGGGCATGGAGAAATGTGGTCAGTAGCTCAGTCTTTGTCAAGTATGTAACTTAATTCACCAACAACCCTATAAGGGTTATTATTATTGTATTACTATTATATTATTATATATTATATTATATACTGTATTATTATATTATTATTATATTTTACTATACTGTATTATGCTATCATGTACAGCATAGTATATATAAACTTGTATATAGTATAATATATGTAAGTATAACATTGCATAACGTATATATGTATAACATGTAATGTATAGTTAATATATGTTTTTACATATAATACAGTATAATATATACTATAATATATAGTATAATATTGTATATGTAGTATAATGTACCATGTATGCATATACATTATGTATTATTTATAATATACGTGTATATATTTTATGTTACACTACATAATATAGTTTAGTGGTGTATATGGTATATGTATAGTATATTATACTATTTATTATAGTATACTATAATATATACATATAGTATAATACATACTGGTATGTACAGTATTGTATACTATATAGTATATTAAGGTATATAGTAAAGTATATATTATACTATATTAATAGCATAGTGTATGTATTTTATAACATTATCCCACAAGTTCTTGTTATTATCCTCTTTCTGCAGGTAAGCATTGAAAAGATTTGCACAGGGTCACACAGTTAGAGGCAGAGCTGGAGTCTGGACCTAGGATGTCAGATTTTAGAGCTTATTCAGAGCCCACGCTGCTGCCTTTCATTATTTTGATAAAAGAAGCAAAGTGCCTCCCGATTGAGATGCAAGAAATGTTGGATGCTGGTGTCCTTGTATCTCAAGTTCGGGTTCTTTGCTCTGCCTACTTGCTGGTGTCTTAGAGTGTTCCTTGGTCTGGTATTTCTACAAAGCCCTCTTTTCCTCTCGTTAAGGTGTGCACACCCAGGGCTTCATCTCTGCAAGGTCTCTAACACCCCAGGAGTCAATGGCCAGTAATGACTTAAGAGATAATTTTCTTGCATTTTCAAGACCCTAAATCCAAAGACTTGACCACTGTGGGAATTTTAGCCTCCAGGCAGATTCATGGGAGAAGTAGTAGGAAATTAGAAAGCTTTTGGGGATCCTTAAATCACTTTCAAATTGGGAAGTTTATTTACTTGCTTGGAACACTTTCAACAGAGTCAAGATTTCCTTAGCATTTAGTCCTCAGTAATCTGCAGAGAAAGAGAGTGAGATGGAGAGTAAAGAGAGCAAGAAGCCTCAAGATTGATGCTGTGGGTCCACATACATAGATATGCACTTACATAAAGGCATTCCATGCTGTGCAGAGGGCAAAGCCACTGTCTGCTGAGAATCTGCTTCAATTATGATGGAACATTTCATCCATCATTTGGCACAGTCTTTAACCAGAGGTCTTTCGGCACAAGACAGGCTGGTGGGAAAGGGATCTGCTTGGAGGACTTAATGCCATGCCCTGTTCTGTGTGCATCTGTGTTTGTGTGTTTATAGAAAAATTCAATACTTAATTGTATGCTTGGTCTGCTCACCACTAGTTTCTAAAAGAGGCATTCTGTAGCCTTGGTTAGGTTTGCTCATATCTCATAAAAGCCATAATTTGACTGTGGGCTCCCAGAACTTATCCTGTGTGGAGACGGGGCTAGCAGTCACCTGGGAGGATTTGAAGTTCTGGAAGACCCACTTTGCTGAGAATTACTGGTCATCTTCCTAGCATCCATTTCCCTTCCTCCATCCTAAAAGGACTAAATTTCCCAGCATGTGGTTTGGTTGGCTGCACCCCCAGGTCCAGAAGTGGGTCTTTATCAGTTGAAGGCAATTAGCTTAATTACTGCTATTTTTTTAAGAGATTTTATTTGTATGAGGGAGTGAGAGAAAGAGAGAGCACCAGCAGGGGGGAGGGGTAGAGGGAGAAGGAGACTCCCCTCTGAGCAGGGAGCCCAACTTGGGATTCGATCCCAGGACCCTGGGATCATGACCTGAGGTGAAGGCAGAAGCTTCACTGACTGAGCCACCCAGGCATGCTAATTACTGCTACTCTGAGTTGGTTCAGGACTGGGAAGGTGGTGAGAGTGGCTCCAAAAAGAGGAAGCCTAGGAGTTCTTTGAAGGTTGGGAGGGGAAGAGAAACTCTCTACCCCTTGAGATGTGAATGAGAAAGATGAACCCTGTTATAGCTCTCTTGTGACTGTGAGAGGAGTCAGACTTAAGATGAAGCTGATGCTGGGGTAGGTCCATAATGAGATGGAAGGAAATGGATGCTGAGTGACATTGTTCAGCTACTGGATCAGACCATACCTGAAGCTTGTTTTACCTCCAAAATCCTTAGTTCCTTTAAAGGTTGAGCCTTGGTTGGGTTTTCTGTTACTTGGAGCTAAAATAACCTGCACTGCTAAACCCAGCCAGCCACAATGTTATCCTTTGCTGGTCTGCTCTGGTACTGGAAACATCTAATAAAATCCCAGCTCTGAGACAAATCATGCTCCCCAAAAGTCCTCATGAAGCACTTTAAAACATTACCCTGGAATTCCAACTCATCCCAAGAAGAGTTCCTAGTCTTGTGGAGGAGACAGATGTGTCATCTCATGACAGGATGATGTATGAGCTCTAAGATGGAGATGGACGTGTGACGTGTGTGCACAGAGTGAACAATGACCCCAGAGCATAATCTAGCCCCATGCTGCCTCCCATTATTTTGATAAAAGAAGAAAAGTGGCTCCAAAGTGGAATATAATCTCTTCCCAGAGGACAATGGGAGGGTTTCACTCACAATATTTATGGAGTATCCATCAGCCCCCAAGCACTGTTCTAGGTAGTGGAGATCTCACAGTCAGTGTTAGTCAGCTCAGACTATGGTAACAAAACACCATCGATTAAGTGGCTTACCAACAAACACTTAATTCTCAAAGTTTTGGAGGCTGGGAAGTCTGAGATCAAGGTGCTGGCCCATTTTGTTCCCAGGGAGGGCTGCCTTCTTGCTGTGTCCTCACATGATGGAAGAGAGAGAAAGAACAGGCTGTCTGGTCTCTTCTTATAAGGATATGAAACTCATCATGAGGACCCTACCCTCATGACCTCATCTAAACAAATTACCAAAGGCTCATCTCCAAATACCACCACATTGAGGATTATGGCTTCAACATATGAATCTGGGGGACATGAACATTCAGTCTATAGCATGCAGTGAGCAAAACAAAACCCCTATCCTCATGGGTCTTGAATTCTGTTAAAGGAGGCAGATGGTAAAGAAATAAGCAATATACAATTGATGACAGAGGAGTATAGAAATGCTATGAAGAAAAATAAGGCAAAGTAAGGGGGATTAGGAAGTGGCAGGAGTATTAAGAGGTAATAGTGGAGAAAAGACTTGAAAAGAACTAGGAAGGACAAAAACCCAGAGCTGGGGTGAAATGGGGATGGGGTGGGGAGGGGGGCTGCTGCAAAGAGAGGGAGGGGCAGGGGGCAGGTGATGAGGTTAGAGAGTTAGTGGGGACTATGTCCTAGGGTCTTCTTGGCCATATTGAGGACCTCTGATTTCACTGATGAGATGAGAGCTTATGGAGGGCTTTAAGGCATGACATGATGTGATGAAAGGTTTTAAAGGCCCTTGACTGGGTGCTATATGGAGAACAGACTCTGGAGAGGCTTAGTGTGTTGGACGATGCCCCCCCAGCAAAGGATATCCTCATCCTCACCACCAGAATCTGTGAATGTAAGCTTATTTGGAAAAAGGGTCTTTGCAGATGTAGTTAAGTGATGGTATCTTGAGATGAACTCATCCTGGGTTATCTGGGTGCGACCTATTCCAGTCCAATGACAAGTGTTCTTAAAAAAGAGACCGAAGAAGAGAAGACACGGACATGGAGGAGAAGGCCACGTGAGGGTGGAGGCAGAGATTTGAGTGCTGTAGCCATAAGCCAAGGGATGCCAGAAGCCACCAGAAGCCTGAATAGGCGAGGAGGCATTCTCTCCTGAAGCCTGTGGAGGAAGCATGGCTTTGCTGACACCTTGATTTTGTACTTCTGCCTTCCAGAACTGTGAGAGAATAAATTCTTATTGTTTTAAGCCACCCAGATTGAGGACATTTGCTGTGGCAGCCACAGGAAACTAATGTGAGAGGCAAGAATGGAGCAGGGAATCTGGGAGAAGGCTGTTGCCATAATTCAGGTGAAAAATGGAGCTTCCTTGGTCTGGGCTGGGACCGGTGAAGGGGCAAGAGGTTGTCATGTTGTGAAGGTAGGCTTTGCTGAGAGATGAGATGTGGTGTGTGTGTGAGAGAATGGTGTCAAGGAGGACTCGCAAGGGTTTTGGTCTGAGTAACTGTGAATGAATAGGACGCCTTCTGAAAGGGCATTGACTGAGAGAATCTGGTTTATTTGTGCGGGAAGATCAGGGGCTTGAGATGCCTCTTAGATGTCACCCAGGTGGCAATGCCAAGTGGGTAGTGGTTATATGAGCTTGTTACCCGAGCTTGCTGGTTCTTAAAGCCAAGAGCACAGACGAGTGTGCCAAGGACTCAGAGTAGATGGGAGGAGGAGAAGTGGATGGAGCTTTTGGACACACAAGGCCAGGGAGGCAAGAAGGACCCTGGTGAAGGGCACTGAGAAGGAACAGCTGGAGAGGTAGGGGGAAAACCTGGTGAGCGTGGTGTCCCGATGTAGGTGGAGAGAGTACTGACCAATTCCAGATAAATCGAACATAACAAGAATTTTATTATTCAGTAATCAAAATAAAAATTTTAGGACTCAAGAATCTTGGTTTATGCTACCTTTTCCAACCTCGAGGACATGAAAAAGTGTATCATGGCTGCCATTTCAATCATTTAACTGTGATACGCCACACAGGCCTAGGGTAAATACCTTCCAGGATCGATATGTGTCATGGGACAGGAGGGGAGCGTGTTGAGCATTGATAAGATGATAAGCAGTAACTGTGATAACTGTGATAATTCCTTGAAGAATAGGTTTTAACTACCCATTCATATATGATTAGTTACTGAGTAATACATTTTTCAAAGCATCTGATTCTTTTTGGATCATGCTGTATTTTAAGAGGCGGGCATGGTCAATGCCAATGGTAGGTCAGGGTAATGGGGACTGGGTATTGACTGCTGGATTGAGCACCATGGGGGCCTTTGGTGGCCCTCGAAAGAGCCATTCCAGGGGGATGGCAAGGCTGAGAGCTGATTCGAATGGACCTCAGAATGAGAGGGGAGAAACTAGACAGTGTGAGTTCAGGGAACATTTTAGAAAATCTACTCTGTGAAGAAGAAGAAAGAAATGGCAATAGCTGGAGGGGAATGCGGGGGTCAAAGTAGTTAAAAAGTATTTTTTAAGATAGAAGGAAGAACAGCATGTATGTAGGATGATGGAGATGATTTAGCAAAGAGGGAAAAGCCAATAATGCAGGAACCAGGGGTTTAATTGCTGGAGTAATGTCCTCAAAGATGTGAGAGGTGATGGCATCTGCGGCCTAGGGCAGCAGCTGGCCTTTGCAGAGAGGAAGTGACAGAGGAAGGCAGGAAGATGGGTCAGAGGCAGGTGCGTTAGTAGTCAGTGGGGGTTGCATGAGGAGGCTCTCCGTGGACTGCTTCTGCTTACTCAGAGTGCAAAGACAAGGGGATTAGTTGAGAGTGAGGAGGAGGGAGTAAGCATTGGACGTTTGAAGAGAAGGTCCAGAGAATAGTCTCCAGGTGAGGGTACTGACTAAGGAAATGCAGGATTGCTGGGCATGGCCAGGGGATGTTTCAGTGAGGCCTGTCAGCACAGCTGGGTGTGTGTCTCCACCAAATTCAGAGGCTAGGAGCAGACACAGAGTGGGTAGGTGGGTGGGCTTAACCAAAGTTGTGTTTTGCTAGGCAACAAGGAGGAAGGAACTATAGGCACTGGGATTGAAGGTGTATGAAAGGGGGTGTAGACCCTGGAATCTAACCAGGCAAGGTGGGCAGATTCTGTTGGTGGTTGGGTCAATGATGGAGGTCTTGGTGGATTTTTAAGAAGATTAAATGGATTCGTGGAGGGGGAAAACTGAAAAGACTGGGGAGAGTGGTTTGTGGCTGGGGTGTTTGATATTGGGATTATAGAGAAAGTGAAGGGGATTAGTCTGTTAGGCCTGCCATAACAAAATACCACGGGCTGGGTGGCTTACACAGTAGACATTTAAATCTCACAGTCCTGGAGGCTGGAAGTCCAAGGTCAAAGTGTTGGCAAGGCAGATTTTATTCTGCAGCCTCTGTTCTTGCTTTGTGGGAGATCTCCATCTCATTGTGTGCTCCTGTGGCCTCCTCTTTGTGTGCGTGAAGGAGGGAGAGAGAGAGAAGGAGAGGGCCTGGGGAAGGGAGAGAGGAACGAGAGAACACGCACGTGAGCTCTCTGGTGTCTCTTCTCACGGGGCACCGATCCCATTCATGGGGCTCTACCCTCATAGCCTCATCCAACGCTGATTCTCTCCCAAAGGCCCCATCTCCAAATACAGTCATAAGGGAATTAGGGCTTCAACATACGGATTTTGGGGGGACATAAGCATTAAGTCCATAACATGCGGTTATTGCCAATGACCTGATCTAAGCATTTGGCTAAGGTTATAGGGTTATAGGATGAAGAACAGGATAACTGGAGGCAAGGAGGCCAAGGAACTAAGTGGGAAGGGTGCTAGGAGAATTGTCTTCATGGAATTGAAATCGCTAAGCATTATGACAGGCATGGTTTTAGAAAGAGAGTCAGTGAGGCAGGTGCTAAAATTTTCAAGGAAGGAGGGTGAGCAGAGGGTGCCACCATATCTGAGAGTGAGTGGGTGGGTGGAGGTGGTGAAGAGGCCAGACTCCAGTGCAGGTTTCCTGAATGTGAGTCTTATCTGTGTGGTCTTCGCAAACTGCTTAACCTCTCTGTGCCTCGTTTTCCTCATTTGTGAAATGAGGGTGATCATCATATCTACTTCATGGGTGTTTTATGAGGTTTAAACGAATTAATGAATGAAAAGCACAACAAGGTTGGGACAGGAAGGGGCTGGGTGGCCTAGTCTAGTGGTGTGAGCTTCTAGGTCCATGAGTTTTTTCAGGGAAACAGGAGAGAGTAAGTCCTGAACATGGCGAGGAGGCTATCTTGTCCGTCTGTGGGTCAGTGGCAGAAGGGGTTTGAGCAAGAGAAGAGCTACCCTTGAGCAGGCAGAAGAGGTGGCAGAGTTTTTAGGAGAGAACTGGGTTTTGGGTAGGGGAAGGGGAAGGGGAGCTCCGGGGAAGGGGTTGAGAATAGAGAATTGTGCTGAAAATGGACAGTGAAAGGCACAGGGCCCATGAGAAGGCTGGGGCGCTGGGGAGGGACAGCAAGCTGGGTCATAGCAGTGTGTGCACAAAGCCGTTTGGGGATGGAAGAACAGGTGATGTGGGAGGATTGGCTGGGACCGTGGGCTCCAGGCAGGGGCTGAGCATGATGGAATTGGTCTTGAGGATTTCTTAGACTGCCGTGTTGAGATAGCGTGCTGGGATATGGGTGTGGTGGTGGCAGGGGAGCTGCCTTGCCAAGAGCTCTGTGGCTCTCTGCTCTGGAACACCAGTGGCACTGTTGAGACCACCTGTCGAGCTGAGCAAAGGGTGAGCATGTCACTGGAGCTGGAGTCAGGTGTCCCTGGGAACGCACGGGAGATGGGAGTGCTTGGCCTGGTGACCTGATGGGGACCCATATCATGAAAAGCCCCCTGTGCGTTTTTCACAATGCAGACCTGTAGCCTAAGAGTCTGATCTATGTTTTATAAGCATCACTGAGAACGAGGGTAGATGGTGGGTGATGGAACAGGGAGAAATCCTTCTGCATCATAGGGACCAGTTAAGGGGGTATTGTAGTGGATGAGGCAGCAGATTATGGAGGCCAGAAACCAGCAGGTGGAGGGGACGGGAGGATGGAGGGCAGGGCAGCAGGCTTGAAAGAAATTTCAAGGACCTGTTTCTTGGAGATATTTGGAAATCTCTGGACAAACAGGCCCCAGTAGAGTCCTTGGGACCCAAAGTTGCGGAAAGGAGGCAGAAAAGGAGCAAGAAATATGAAAACCTGGCTCTTTAGGGGACCCCTCACCAAGTCAGTCAGTTGTCACTTGTAATGATTCTCCCAAGTTTTCCGGTGCCTCAGTTTCCCTGACTATTGCACTAGCACAAGAATATATCCAGCTTCCCCTGGCATTTTGGCAATGGGGAATGAGTGGATGGGATATTGTTATGCATTTGAGCACTTCCGTGAAAGATGCTTTCTCTTTGCAGAGCATATTCCTGTCCTTCATCTCATGCAGTGCTCATGATTCTGTCAGTCAGTTGACGCAGATGATGGTGGTGAAGGTCATGATGAAGGCAGCTGATGTTTATAGCGTCCTTATGAGTTCCAGTCACTGTACTAAGCATTTGCCAACATGGTTTTGATTCCCACAGCAATCCCTTAAGGTACATAATATTTACTGTCTCCATTTTAAAGATGAAAATCCTGGCGCACAGAGAGGTTAGCAAATTTCCTGAGGTTGCACATTTAGTCAGGGCCTGGAACTGGGTTTTGGACTCGGGCGGTAAGTGAACCCCACGATCAGTTAACCACTTCTGCCATATATGTCATCATTCTTGCATTAGAGGAAGGGTTGGCAGGCCAAACTCAGCCCACTGATTGCTTTGTAAATAAAGTTTGATTGGAATCCAGTCATGCCCGTTCACATATGTATTGTCTGTGGCTGCTTTCCTTGGTGGTGGCAGGGTTGAGTATCATGACAGAGATTGCATGACTCGCAAAGCCTAAAATATTTACCTTCTGGCCCTTTGCAGAAAGTTTCTTGAGCTCTATACCAGACTATTTTTTTTTTTTGGTCTGTTTCTTCTTCCTTTTCCTTCTTGCTTTTTTCTTCCTCCCAGCCATACAATAATATATAAAACATTGAAGTGAAGGAACATTATTCCTAATGTAGCATCCCATTTTCATGGGCATTTTACCAATGGCAAGTTGAGAAAGAGCAGTTAATGTGTCATCTGGTGAATTTCTTGATGAGGACTAATTTTTTTTTTAAGATTTTTAAATTTACTTGAAAGACAGAGAGAGAGTGGGGGGGGGGGGGAGGGCAGAGGGAGAGACTCCCCAAGCCGACTTCCTGCTGCGTGCAGGGCCTGATCCCACAACCCATGAGATCACGACCTGAGCAGAAACCAAGAGTCAGATGCTTAACTGACTGAACCACCCAGGCACCCCAATGAGGTCTGCTCTTAAAGTAATGACAAGGATAAAAAATGACACCTAATTCTCATGAAATATTTATGATGTACCTGCTGTATACCAGGCACTATTCTAAATGTTGTTCGGATTTCCCCCATCTGTAAAGTGAAGGGATTGAAATTAGAGACTCTAGATTAGGGTCTTCCCATCTCTAACACATCCCACGCTGTTTTTAAAAGAAGCCCTCTGTCTCTAAGCAGCTGTAATGTGTACACAAGTGACATACACAATCAAATACACCCAGGGGAAGGTCCGCCTTTTTAGAGATTAGTTCATAAAGTGGGCTAGATCACACACAGGCAGGTACTGGGTCACAGGAAATGTGTTTTAGCTCATTTGGCCACAGCAAGAGCAGAGAAGGAGACCTGCCTTTCCTCCTGACACACTTGGCAAAATCAAACCCAACTAAATGAAGGTCGCCAGCAACGGTCAGGCATCCTGTGTTGGGACTCACAGAAAAAGTTGTAGTGTCACCTCCTGGCCACTAGAGGACTTCATCCTGTTTAAGCCGAGAAAGACTTGCTAGCGGCCTTTCCGCCCTGGGGGAGGATTGCTCATCTTTCCCTCGCTGAACTCTGCCCGTGGCCTTGGGGGAGGGGGGGGAGGTAGGGGGATGCTTCTTGAGCTATAAAGCATCAGAGGGGTTTATGACAGAGAGCCATCCAGTGCAGAGTTGCTGAGGTGCATACCTCCAGCCTGCTTGATAGGGAGACAGCTCTGGAGTTACAGTCTTTATTATTTTGAGCCCAAATCCGTCTCTTGCAACTTCCACCAGTTGGGTACCCTCAATGTGAGGTTTGTCGGGCTTCTCCATCACGTTCCCTTCCAAGATGTCCCCTCCCCCACCCAGTGGAGAAGACACAGTGAAATGGCTTGTATTTAACACATGCTTACATAGCACTTACTGTGCACTAGGCACAAAGTACTTTACAAATGCTAACTTAGTCCTCACGGGCACCCTATGAATCAGGTGCTCTTATCAGCCCCAACTTACAGAAACTGGGGAAACGGAAATACAGATACTTAACTAACTCATAGGGCGGCCATGCCACTATTAGGTGGTAGGGCTGGGATTTGAACTCCGTGAAGCTTCAGAAACTCCTACTTTTAACTAGCATGCTCTGCTTTGCCGCCTCCCAGGAGAGGGGCCAGATAAACAATGAGATATTTTAAAAACATTTTCACCAATTTTTTTCACCGTAAGTACATAACAGGAAGTTTGGAACATCCAAAGAGAAGAAAAATCACCCAGGCTTACCACAATCACAGCCAGTACTCTCGTATTTTTGCTTTCTTTCTTTTTTTTTTTTTAGGTGCATGTGTGTTTTTTCCAGTCTCTGTGTGTGCAGTTTGCATTCTGCTTTTCTGCTTAACGTGTCATGTCCTAATGTTATTACATACTTTTCATAACCACTATTCTGAATATTGCAAGAATGCGTGGGTGCAGTGACCTAATCAAAGCTCTCGAGGAGCTGGTAGACAAGAATGGTCAAAGAAGGGAGGGAGCAGGACAAACTGTCAAGGCCACGGATGGAGAATGGACTCGCATGAAGACCACAAAGGCCACTGTGCTGACACTAGGAGGCTGAGCTAGGAGGTGGCAGCTGGTGAGCCCGTGCCTCGCAGCATTTGGGGACTAAAAACAGCTCTGTGAGGTAGCAACGTGTGGTGAAGACTCCATGGGGAGAAATGGCGTGTGTTTGTTGGGGTGTCTTTTCCTCATGTGTATGTGGATTCCGAGAAGCCCCCGAGTTCCAGTTCCGGCCTCGTTAGCTCTGTGAAGGTGGATACATCAGTTTTTTTCTCTGAGTGTCAGTGTTCTTAACTATCTCATGGGAACAGTAACATGGGTCAAAATGATAATTGTGTCCGTTAGGGATGCTTTTGGCTGCAAGTGACAGCAAATCTGATTTACAAGGGATCAAGCAAGAAAGACTTTGAATTAGCTCACATAACAAGAAATTTGGAGCTGAGTAGTCCAAGGCTCGTGCAAGGCTCAGCAGTGTCAGCAGGGAAGCCCAGATTTTCTCTCTTTGCAATACACCGTTCTTAGCGTGTTGGCTGTAGTTCTTGTTTTTGAGTACATGTCGATGACCAGGTCCACGGTGCAGTGATTGTAACCCTTCCTTATAGAAGTTCAGTTTCAGGGAGACGCTCTTGTTCTATCTGAACCTTCCAGCATGTGCTGAGAACTACTTCTAAAACTATTGTCTTAGCCTGTTCTAAGACTAAGTGAGTACCACTACACACACACATACACACACTCACATGCACACACATACACACACCCCATAAAACAGAAATTAAAATGAAAATAATGAGACATGTGCAAGACCAGTAATGATCAAGTCCTCTCTCCCCTGGGCATGTAGTCTCTATCTTGGAGACCTGTGGTCTAGGGCATTTCAGAGGTGGAGACAAATGATTTTGACTTATAAAATATAGTCTCAGTGCTTTTGTTTGGCAGTTGATTTGGGGGGGAGGGGGGTTTAAATTTCAAATTGGTTTTTCTTTTTTTTTTTAAGATTTTATTTATTTATTTGACAGAGAGAGAGAGAGCACAAGTAGGCAGCGTGGCAGGCAGAGGGAAAAGCAGGCTCTCTGCTGAGCAGGGAACCTGATGCAGGGCTCAATCCCAGGACCCTGGGATCATGACCTGAGCCGAAGGCAGACGCTTAACGACTGAGCCACCCAGGTGCCCCTCGAATTGGTTTTTCTACTAAAATATTTTTGTAATAGAAATTCATATACATGATAAAATTTTAAAGTCTATAGAGAAAAGTATGAAGTGAGATATACATCTCTGTTTTTCCTCCAACAGTGCTATGGGTTGAAATTTGCCTCCCTCCCCCAATTTATATGTTGAAGTACTGACCCCTGGTACTTCAGAATGTGATCTTATTTGGAGATAGGGTCTTTACAGAGGTATGAAGTTAAAATGAGGTCATTGGGGGGGGTTCTAATCCAATATGACTGGTATCCTTATTAAAATAGTGGCGAGAGGATGCCCACTCTCCCCACTATTATTCAACATAGTAGTAGAAGTCCTTGCAACAGTAATCAGACAACAAAAAGGGATAAAAGGTATCCAAATCGGCAAAGAAGTCAAACTGTCTCTCTTCGCAGATGACATGATACTCTATATGGAAAACCCAAAAGAATCCACTCCCACTATTAGAAGTTATAGAGCAATTCAGTAATGTGGCGGGATACAAAATCAATGCTCAGAAATCAATTGCATTTCTATACACAAACAATGAGACTGAAGAAAGAGAAATTAGGGAATCCATCCCATTTACAATAGCACCAAAAACCATACGTTACCTTGGAATTAACTTAACCAGAGACGTAAAGGATCTATATTCTAGAAACTATAAATCACTCTTGAAAGATATTGAGGAAGACACAAAAAGATGGAAAAATATTCCATGCTCATGGATCGGAAGAATTAACATAGTTAAAATGTCCATGCTACCCAGAGAAATCTACACTTTCAATGCTCTCCCAATCAAAATACTGATGACATTTTTCAAAGAACTGGAACAAATAGTCCTTAAATTTGGATGGAACCAGAAAAGGCCCCGAATCGCCAAGGAACTGTTGAAAAGGAAAAACAAAGCTGGGGGCATCACAATGCCGGATTTCGAGCTGTACTACAAAGCTGTGATCACAAAGACAGCATGGTACTGGCACAAAAACAGACACACAGACCAATGGAACAGAATAGAGAACCCAGAAATGGACCCTCGGCTCTTTGGGCAACTAATCTTTGACAAAGCAGGAAAAACATCCGGTGGAAAAAAGACAGTCTCTTCAATAAATGGTGCTGGGAAAATTGGACAGCTACATGCAAAAGAATGAAACTTGACCACTCTCTCACACCATACACAAAAATAAACTCCAAATGGATGAAAGACCTCAATGTGAGACAGGACTCCATCAAAATCCTAGAGGAGAACACAGGCAGCAACCTCTACGACATCGGCCAAAGCAACCTTTTTCATGACACATCTCCAAAGGCAAGAGAAACAAAAGATAAAATGAACTTGTGGGACTTCATCAAGACAAAAAGCTTCTGCACGGCCAAGGAAACAGTCAAAAAAACTAAGAGGCAGCCCACGGAATGGGAGAATATATTTGCAAATGACACTACAGATAAAAGACTGGTATCCAAGATCTACAAAGAACTTCTCAAACTCAATACACGAGAAACAAATAAACAAATCATAAAATGGGCAGAAGATATGAACAGACACTTTTCCAATGATGACATACAAATGGCTAACGGACACATGAAAAAATGTTCAAAATCATTAGCCATCAGGGAAATTCAAATCAAAACCACACTAAGATACCACCTTATGCTAGTTAGAATGGCAAAAATGGACAAGGCAAGAAACAACAATTGCTGGAGAGGATGTGGAGAAAGGGGATCTCTCCTACATTGTTGGTGGGAATGCAAGTTGGTACAGCCACTCTGGAAAACAGTGTGGAGGTCCCTTAAAAAGTTAAAAATAGAGCTACCCTATGACCCAGCCATGGCACAACTGGGTATTTACCCCAAAGATACAGACGTAGTGAAGAGAAGGGCCATATGCACCCCAATGTTCATAGCAGCATTGTCCACGATAGCCAAATCGTGGAAGGAACAGAGATGCCCTTCAACAGATGACTGGATTAAGAAGTTGTGGTCCATAGATACAATGGAATATTACTCAGCTATCAGAAAGAACGATTTCTCAACATTTGCTGCAACATGGACGGCACTGGAGGAGATTATGCTAAGTGAAATAAGTCAAGCAGAGAAAGACAATTATTATATGATTTCTCTCATCTATGGAACATAAGAACTAGGAAGATCGGTAGGGGAAGAAAGGGATAAAGAAAGGGGGGGTAATCAGAAGGGGGAATGAAACATGAGAGACTGTGAACTCTGAGAAACAAACTGAGGGCTTCAGAGGGGAAGGGGGTGGGGGAATGGGATAGACCGGTGATGGGTAGTAAGGAGGGCACGTATTGCATGGTGCACTGGGTGTTGTACGTAACTAATGAATCATCGAACTTTACATCAGAAACCAGGGATGTACTGTATGGTGACTAACATAATATAATTAAAAAAAATAAAAAAAATAAAGGGGGACATTTGGACACAGAGACACATAGAGGGAAGCCTGTGTGAAGAGACAGGGAGAGAAGGCAGCCATGCACAAGCCGAGGAGAGAGACCTGAAACACATCCTTCCATCACAGTCCTCAGGGGGACCCAACCCTGTCAGCACCTTATTCTCAGACTTCCAGCCTCCACACTGTGAGACAATACATTTGTGCTGTTTAAGCTGCTCCATTTGTGGTGCTTTGGTATGACATCCCTAGAAAACTAACACAAATGATAGTTTTTTGTGTGTCCTTCCAAAAAATACCCCCTGGATATACCCATCTATGTGCGTTGTTTTATTCTGACATAAATGGATCATTTAATACTATGTTTCTATACGTGGGTCTGTTTACTTTCCGGTTTATTGTGCTAATCTTTGTATGTAGGCACGTGTGGCTGCATTAAACTCCTTTTAGCAGCCGCATAATATTCTGCAGTGTGGAGAAACCACACTTAATTTAACGGCTCTTGTGTTAATGGACAGGTTGTGTGCTTTGAGGAATCCTAGGAGTGTATCAAATGCCTGAGCCTTGAGTGCGGTCAGGTTGCTGAAGGACGGACGGATAGCAAGTGTTCGGGGCCCAGGCAGGAGAGCAGCACAAAAAACAAAACAGCCTCGGCTTTATTTGCTGCTTCTGTAACATTGACTACAGCCCATGCTTCGGGCCCCGGCTGAGAGCTCTTCCCTGTCATGAGCCAGAGCACTGTGCTTCTCCCTGCTCTTAGCAGAGTTGAGGTTTTCACTGGTCGGTGTGGTTTTCTGAATATCTGTCTTGCTCCCCAGATGTTCTGACATTGCTTTTTGGTGTGTCTGGCACCTCGGACATCATCTTGTTTGATCAGAGTAGGTCCTCAAGAACTACTTATCAAATGAAAGAATCTTTGTAAAGTGTGGACTTTTAGGCAAATGCATGATGGAATCAATGCAAAGGTAAAGCAGTTCCCCAATGACTTAGGAGAGGCATCAGATCAGATCATATGAGCTTCCTCGAGGTCAAGGTCTTGCAAGGCCCCAGTCCCTTGAGCACCCCCATGTACACTATCATTTGGCCCTTGCCTTTTGCTACGGTGGACTGTTTGGAATTTGCAGTGGCAACCAGCAACGGCTTCCCACAGCTGTCCCCTGTCCTCCTGCATGGCACTGATTGCATGTGTCATTGAAAGATTGAGTTCAGCGTACATTTTAGAAACAAAGCAGTTGGTTAGAATTTTTGGACGCAAAGACATCTAGAAGGCTAAGTGAGCACACCCACTGAGGAAGGTGGGGTCAAGAGTTACCATAGCAAGGGGCGCCTGGGTGGCTCAGTCGGTTAAGCGTCTTACTCTCGGTTTCGGCTCAGGTCATGATCTCAGGGTCGTGACATTGAGCCCCGTGTCGGGCTCGGTGGTGAGCATGGAGCCTGTTTGCGATTCTCTCCCTCTCGCTCCTCCCCCCCACTCACACATGCGGTCTCTCTCTAAAATAAATAAATAAAATCTTAAAAAAAAAAAAAGAGTTACCACAGCAAGAACATAAACTGGGAATCAGGAAACCTGGTCAGTACTCATGGGACCTGGGCAAGTTATTTAATAAGAATAAGAGAACAATATCCACAATAGCTGCTAGCATTTATTGAGCACTTAACGTGTGCCAGGCACTGCACTTGACATGTGTTATGCAGCTTAACTCTCACAGCAACCCTGAGATAGACACTGTTCCTATCTCCGTTTTGCAAAGATGCAAAAAACAAAAACAAGAACACAGCTCGGAGAGGCCACGAGGCACCCCCGTGGTCACACAGCTGGTGAGTGGCAGTCAGGTTTTCATTCCAGATTTGCCCACCTCCTATTTCTGAACCACTGCAGTGTCCCTCTGGGGACCTCTGTTTCCTCCTCTGAAATGGGGAAGGTAGTACTAATCACTTAGGAGCTGCAGGCCCCTGTGGTTTTGAAGGGAGATCTGTCTTAGAAGAAGTTGGGCCATTTGTAACAAGTTGGTTAGGCACCAAGGATCATGTATCTTCAAAGTAAAATACACCCACCTCTGAAACCTTAGGAACCAGAAAGCAGAAAGTTATAGCATTGGCCACGGCAACCAGAGTAGCAGTTAAAACCAAAACCACAAGGAGAGATCGTCTCACACAGGCACTGGGTTGGCCACTGTAAACAACCACCACCCCCACCACCGGGAAATCAGTGTGGTCGAGGCCGTGGAGAGATTGGAACTCTTGCTCACTACCGGTGGGAATGTAAAATAGTGCAGCCGCTCTGAAGACCAGTACGACCATTTCTCAGAAGATTAAACGTGGAACTACCACACGAGCTGGCAGGCAAACCTCTGGGTACAGAGCCGACAAAACAGACGAAGAGAGACCAGCACTCCCGTGTTGGTGGCAGCGCTCTTCATGTGGCCAAGACGTGGAAACAAACCAGACGTCCATCAGGAGGTGGCTAGCTAAAGGAAATGCGGCACATACCGGAAAGGGAATGTTATTCCAGGGTGGACATGACGGACTATGGACTCTGGGAAACAAACTGAGGGCTTCAGAGGGGAGGGGGGTGGGGATGGGATAGACCGGTGATGGGTAGTAAGGAAGGCACGTATTGCATGGTGCACTGGGTGTTATATGCAAGTAATGAATCATCGAGCCTTACATCGGAAACCGGGGATGTACTGTATGGTGACTAACATAATATAATAAAAAATATTATTATAAAAATAAATAAATAAATATTTCTTGAATGAAAAAATAAATAAATAAAAAGGTGGACACTCTGACACCTGATAGCACACGGAGGAACCTCATGGACATCATGCTGAGATGAAACAAGCTAGAAACAAAAAGACAAATACCGTACAATTCCATTTATATGAAGTACCTGGAGTAGTTTATTCAAGAGACAGAAAGTAGAGCGGTGGTGATTGCCAGGGGCGGGGGAGTTGTTGTTTAAAATGGATGCAGAGGGGACACCTGGGCGGCTCAGTCGGTTAAGCATCTGCCATCGGCTCAGGTCATGATCTCAGGGTCCTGGGATTGAGTCCCACATCAGGGTCCTTGCTCAGCAGGGAGCCTGCCTCTCCCTCTGCCGTGCCCCCTGCTTGTGCTCTCTCTCTCTCTCTCTCTGACAAATAAATAAACAAAATAAAATGTGTGCAGAATTCCAGGTTTGCAAGATGAAAAAGGTTGGGGATTCGGTATTAACACTACTGCACTGGACACTTACAAACGGTTAAGATGGTAAACTACGCGATGTGTGTTTTCTTACCATTTAAAACATTAAAAAAAAGAATGATGGTAATGACTGTGACCTCAAGGGGTAGCCACTGCCAGTACAGAGAGCCACAAGGGCTTTGCTGGAGCCTCAGGAGCGTGACTCTGGGTGGGGGTGGGAGGGCTGAGTCTTGTCTTGGGGACTTTCTGAACGAGCCTTTGCTTGCGCCGCTGGCCCGTTCGTCTGTGACAGCTGAGCAGGGAGCCCTCAAGAGCCGAGGCTACTCTCACGCCTTACGTGAGCCCTATGGCATCTGCACTGCCCATATCATTTCAGGAACTTGAGGACGGCAAGTGGGGAGCCCTGACAGCTGGCCTGGGGGATGGCCGGAAGGGGAGGACGTTCTTCAGATGGCCCTCAATCAGCAGCCGATGGCATTTGGCCTGCTGCATGCATTTGTGGCATTGCTGTGGAATGCATTTCAGGGGAGAGGACCCTCTGTGATAAGATAGTTTCCTTTCATTTTGAAGGAGGTTGGCTTGATTGGCTTTTAACTCTCTAAAGTTCAGAAATATCTGATTCAACTTTGGCATATTCCTGAACACTGATGGAGGCAGGGAAATGAGGCGATGACATGCTCAGGTTCCATCCCCCCCTAAGAAAAATGAAAGGGTAGCCTCTTACTGAGAAAATAATAAGTGTGCACATACAAACAGATGCTATGCAGTATTCCTGACCAACGATGATGGCCTCCGCCACTCTCAAGGATTTGGAACTGCTGGCCCAACAAAATGGCAGAGGCCAGCCGCAGAAATGCCAATGGATGGGCATGAAAATTCTATGCCCTTTCTTAACATGAAACAGACCTCAAAGAAGCAAGGACGAGAGGAGTGATGGCACAGAGTGCCTGACCAAGTGAGCATCTTCAGTGGGGGAGGGAAAGAACCCAACTTCACTGGCTGAAGAAACAATAAGAAATTTATGGGCTCATACATCTAAGGTGTTCAGGATACTATTAATTCAAGGCCAGCTGGATCCAGGTGTTCAAGCAAAGGCTTTAGACATCTGCTTCTTTCCATCTGTTCGCCCTGGCTTTCCTCTGTGTTTGCTTCATTTGTGGGCAGTCTGTTTGTATGTGGGGGCTCCAGCATCTCCGAGCCCAAATCTTACCAGAAAGAGCTCCTCATCCCAAGTGGTTCCTGTAGGAGTCACCTGGTTGGCCCTTTTGGGTCTGGCTTGGGTCATATGTCCATCCCTGACCCACTCACTGTGGCCAGGGTAATGGCCTATGCTGAATATATGAGCTCTTGCCTAGAGCCAGAGATCAGGGGGCCCTTCCTAAGCCACGGGGCTGATGGGGAGGGTGTGGTGGCTCCCCAGACGGAAGATGGGGGCTGGTGCAAGAGGGAGGGCAAAGGGACGCGAGGCAGGCAAGCCCAGTCGTTCACCACATGGGGCATGTGAGGCAGAAGCAGGGTGCATCCAGGATTCTCATTCATTTCCTTGGGGCATCATCGTTGCCAAGTGCTGTGGGGTTATTGATGGAGTGGCTGCTCCTCTCTCTTCTGTCCTGCAAGGATGGCAGTCTATTTTAAAAAAAAAATTATCGTCCTTTTTCTCCCAGCTTTATTGAGATGTAATTAACATATAACATTGTATAAGTTTTAGGTATATAATGAAATGATTTGATACACTGGTACATTGTGAAATGATTCCCACCGTGAGATTAGTTAACACATTCATCACCTCACATAGTTACCTTTGTGTGTGTGTGTATGTGCGGTTAAGAACTTTTATAATCTACTTTCTTAGCAACTTTCAAATATATGATACAGTCTTGTTAACTATAGTCACCAAGTCACCGTGCTGTCTATCATTTCCCCAGGACTTATTCATCTTATAATTGGAAGTTTGTGCCCTTTGACCATCTCGTCCATATGCCCCACTCCCGTCCCCCGTCCCTGATAACCACCGGTCTGGTCTCTGTGTCTATGAGTTCAGTCGTTTTAGATTCCATGTGCAAGTGAGAGCACATAGCACTTGTCTTTCTCTGTCTGACTTATTTCACTTAGCATAATGCCCTCCAGATTCATTCATATTGTCTCAAATGACAAGATTGCCTTCTTTTTTGTGGCTGAATCATGGCAGATCATGAAAGTGTAGAGGGGCAAACCGAACTATGCCAATCCTGGGAGAGTTCCTCTTGTGTCACATCTACTAATAGTACTTTGGCCAAAGCAAAGCACATAGCCAAGCCCGGTGTCAGTGCGGTGAGGATGTGCTCTGTGTGTCGCCCTGCTCGGCAAAGCCATGTGACAGAGGCAGGGGAGAAGAAACAGGAGCAACTGTTCAGTCTTCCATGTGCTTCCTTCATGAGAATTCATGTGTCAGGCATCCTGCCCAGAATTAGCTTCATGGCCCATCCAGTCCTTTCTGCGTCCGATGGTGATGGTGATAAAGGGATGGTTTTGCAAGAGTTTGAGTTTTCTCCTTGAGGTCAGAATCAGGGTTGAGATGGGTACCCAGGTATTGCTCCACTTAGTGTGTAATGGGATGGTCTTCATGTTAACCTGTCTGGAGTCCCTGCTGGATAGGCAGATGACCAAGGTAAGGGTCAGCTGAGTGCAGGGCTGGGAGAGGCCTGACCAGAAGGCTGCAGAGCATGGGACCAAAGGTGAGCTGGGAGAGCCAAATCAACAGTCAGGAAGCCAGTCTGGCTAAGGTGCCTGTCTGGAGGGGCAGGCAGAACAAGATTGAATCAGGGCAATTGGACAGAGCCCAGGGGACAGGCCAAAGCAAGAGGGTGCTGGACAGATTGGGGGTGGGGGCTCAAGAAAGTTCCCAAGCAACAGGAATTCTCAGCCCAGAAGGGAAGGAAGTGTTTAGATTTAAGATGTGACCCACTTCTTCACCCCAAGGAGGAAACAGTTGCTGGGCAGTCAGTTTCCCCTCTGATTCCTGCCTTGGCAAATTCCTTTAAACTGTTTGGAAATATCCATATCCATCACCCCTGTAAGAAGCTCATATACCATAGAAACATTTGCAAAGAAATAGAGCGTGGTAGTTATTTTTCTGTTTTAGCTCCTGGTGAAGGCTGAATGTTTTACAAGATGAATGGTTACTACTGAAATTATCTTTCCAGAACTCTGAGTTTTTTCCTTATAATTAACTTCAGTATTGCCGGGGTTGGTGTGTTACATTAGAGTGATGGAGGCACAGGGTAGCTGCAGCTGCGGGAAAAAGGCACAGTTACTGTAAACGGGTATTTCTGTTGTAACGGAGCTGCTCTGCGTAGTTCTGTTACCTGTCGGGAGTCTGGGGGCAGGGGGTAGGGGCAGAGCAGGTGGAGGGAGGGAAGAGAGGGCTCTTGGAGGGCAGACAGTGGGTTTTTCCTGCAGGGAATGTGGGGCCTTCTGCACAGCTGGGCGTCCGCAAATGGCAAGGATCACATTTCCGGATCTGCTGTGAGCCCAGGAGGAGCAGAAGGCCTCTACTTTTCTGTGCAGTTGGAGGTTGATACCAGATGGGCGAGAACTCACATATTATTATTAATGGTAATACCATGATCTGTGAGGAGCTTACTGTCCACCACAGAGTGGGTTCAGACTGTACATGCTTTATCTCTTGAAGATAACCCAATACAGTAGGTACTATTATTAGTCCCATTTTACAGATAAGAAAACCGAGGGTGAATGGGGTGAAATAACCTACTCAGGGTTATATATCCAGTAAGTGGTAAAGCAGGAATCCAAATCCAGGTGCCACTAAAGCTCATGGTGACTCATCCAATATAAGCCCCCAGCATGGCACAACTGTAAAAGTCACAGGTCAGGCTTAGCCAGTGTTTCTAGATGCCCAGGGTACTGACATAGGCACAGTGGCTCCCCACGGGCTGAGTGCTGGAGAGGGCAGCCAGACCACAAGTGGCCCAGGGATCCTACCTGCGAAGGATCAGGGGAAGGGACTGGAGTTTACGACCAAAAAAGGAGAACCATAGAGTGGACATGGTGGTTGGTGGTTGTCTCTCCCACATTCACTATGCCCTTCTCTTTTTGTGTAACACCAGTAGTGGGGGGAGGGAGAGGGGGTTTGGTAGATTGACCCACAGCTTGGATGGACTCTGGCTGATCTATAACTAAGCCAATCACAGAAGTCCCATCCCCCTTGCCTCTGTGATTGTCTTAGAGATGGCAGATGTAAGACATTGCAGGCCAATGAAATGCAAGGAGGGGTTTGGTAGGGGCTTCTAGGAAAGGAAGTCTGTCCTTTGATGAAAGGGTTCAGGAAAGGGCCAGCTCTCTGTCTACCCCTCCCCTCAACAGTAAGCAAGAAAGCAAGTAGCTTTGCTGGCTATTGGCAGCCACCCTGTAACCACAAGGGCATCTAGCCCTGGGAGACAGCAGAGCCACTAGATCAATCCCCCTCCCTTGCACAAACCCACGCCAACTCAGGGCAGCCTCTCAGGCAAGTCTATAAATCTCCTTATTGTTTTATCCTCCTTAAGCTGCATGTTTTCTTGATGCTACAGCATTTTAACTGGCATATCCTGGCCTACAAAGGAAGATAAGCTCAATGTCTTTGTTCCCAGGAAAGCAGATGAGAACTATGGGGAGCTAGGTATCTGTGTCAATGGAAGGAGCTCCCTTGTAGTGAGTGCTCTAGCATTTGAAGCATCCAAGCTGAGGCTGGGGAATCTTCAAGAGATTTCTAAGAGGGAGGAGAGAGACGTGGTTACTGGTATGCTCACCACCATCAAGGTAGGGACCCCTGCACCACTTAAGAGTGGGAGAGGGACTCTGAGGCAGGGGGTTCATGCTGAATGCCCCTCCCTGCTACAGGACAACATCTTCAGGACAACTGAGGGCACCCATGTAGTTTCTCCTGCGTTGTCTTCAAAAGAGACCAGAATTTTAAAAGTCATTTTCCCCAAAACTCCACATATTAAGAAGTTGAGTCAAAGTGGTGCTCATGTCACATGTATTATAACTAACATATCGGCTGTAGGTCAAGTTCGTGGTGCAGTTGCATTGCATTTTTTTTAGTTTTTTGTATGCTTTAGAGTAAAATGGGACTTTTCATATAATTAATGCCACTGATGCAGCAATGTCCATCATATCGGGCATGTCAATTCTTAGCATGGCAAACTATCGTAAAGGTTTATGGTTGTGGTATCTTTGCTTTCCTGACGTATTGAGTCATGCTTATGATTTAATTATTGTGGAGTCCCCAGTTAGGAACACTTTGTAACCTTGCCACAGCAATATTGTTTTTGTGGGGAAGAGGGAGGCCAATCCGTTTTAGTCATTGTGCTAATTTATAAACACATGGCCTGCCCTAGGTTCCTTTCACAATCCCTTCTGGATCTGTCATCTATGAATTTATTTGAACATTTAAAAAGCATTGACTGTTTCCGGGGTGTACCACCCACTTGCTATGAGAAGCCATGCTTCTTTTTATTTATCCTAAACCTGTATTTCCTGAGATGCCAGTGTCCTCAGTGTCCCCCACTTTGGATTACTGTCCTGGAGCATGGCAAGCACAGGATGCAAGCAGCAGTGGCCTTTGTCATTCTCACCTAATGCCACCTTAACTTTGTTTTGTATAAGTGGCTCATTTACTCTCCTTCACTGGGTCTCAGAGAAAATTAACAGTATCACGGGATTTTGCTCAATGAAAATGGAATTAAGCAGAGACCATGGGATATAGTGGTGCCACTTTGGCAGCCTTTTCCGTGGTGAAATGAGGGAGAACTTGGCTCCTGGATGCCTTGCCTGGCATGTGACTTTATGCAGGAGGATGGGTGAAAGGAGGGTCATATTGCAAGCAGTGTGTTCTGGGTCGTTACTGAGTCCCAGCTTTTTAGTTCCCAGAGAGAATGGCTATTCCTCAGTTGTCAGGTTCTTGTTTTTATTTTGTGACCTGGAAGATGGGCACAGGGCAGGAAGAATCAGGCATGTTCTCAAATGTCTCAAATGTCTTTATTAGGCATCATTTTCTTAAATTATTTCTGCTTCATGTAGAATTAGTTATTTGAGCTCCCAGTTCTCTGGATCTCTTCCTAGCTGCCCCGAAGCAGGCATGTTGCACCTCTTTCTTAGTCCAGAGATGTAAATGTATGTCTGAGGCCTTTTCTTCTTGCCCAGTGCCAGAGAGAGACCACACAAACTGCTTAAGGTTGGCCCAAGGGGCTGGGCCCAGTTTGTGGCCATCAGCCACAATGCTCTGCGTGCCTAGCTCCACACTAAGCCTCCCGTTCCTGTTATAGAACTTAGGAAAACGAGACTGTTTGCAACTTGAAAGGCTGTCCCTGGCCAGGGCACTTGCTAGCAGAGATCTAGAGGAATTAAGGACTTCAGCAGCATACCCCAGTTACAGCTTTTGCTCTCCAGCCCAGAGGAGACACTCTGTGTGCATTTTTGTGCACACTTGTCTTTCTCTCCATTTGATAGCACAGATTGCTGGTCCTTATCAAGGGCTGACTTTGACCATGCATTCACTTTCTCTAAAGCTCCCAACCACCCAACAGGGTCTGTGCCGTTCCTCTGTTGGATGGTTGAGGGAACTCATGCTTCAGGGAAGGAAGCATCTAGCCTAGAGTTATGCTGCTTTGGGGTGGCAGAAGTGGGATTTCCAATGCTGAAATGCCACTGTCTAGTGATTTGCTTATATGAGATTGGAGAAGCACTTTAAAAAAGATGAGAAAAAGTAATAATGTGTTTGTTTTAAGTTCCTTGCCTTTAACACCTGATTTGGCTTTTCATTTCTTCAGGTTTTGACACTTTTGTAAAGGCAAGACCCATGGTTTGTTCTCTGTCCCATAAAGTCTCCTTAGGCAGAACAGGGAGCAGTGGGCTCCTAGTACCCAGGGAGGTGATGCATTACCCAGAGGATTATTGACCCTTATTTAGTGAAGGGCCTTGGGGCTGAGCCTGAGGAGACTAGGGTTCTCTGCATGGTCTCAGGAAGGGGTGAATTTAGTTCTGTTGCTTCTTTGAATGTGAAGATAAATCTTGGTGGGCTTCCTTTTCCTGCCTCTCTCTCCCCCTCTCACTACCCTTGTGTATATTGGCCTGTCTTACTCGATCACCATTTCCCCCATGGTTTTAGTGATCATTTTTATTCCTTCTCTTGTAAATGATCAGTTTGTGTTTTCCAGCACCAATTCTAAGCCGGCATCAGTAACACAGAGAGGTCTCTCTGTTTGAAAGGCTGTATTTGCTTTCTATCTCTGGCCTCCTTTCTGGCCAGAATAATAGGCATTCTGGAAAACATGCCCCCCCTAAGACATTCTTCCTGCCTCTCCTACTGGCATTGCTGGGTTTTCTCTCCTCACAGCTTTTTCATTAGTGGCAATTTCTCTGTTCCTTGACTCATGATGGTGCACCAAGGAATCCTCTCGCCACTTAACAAGACTCTACCCGTGTTTGAAAGGCCATCTCAAATGCTGTTGCCTCCATGAGGTTCTCCCTGAGTTACCCTCAACTGGCTATATCCTTGCCCTTCTTGATACCCTCAGCACTGATATTCTTTCTTTTTTTTAAGTTTTTATTTAAATTCTAGTTAGTTCACATAACATGTAATATTGGTTTTAGGAGTAGAATTTAGTGATTCATCAGTTACATATGCCACCTAGAACTTATCACAAGTGCCCATCACCTATTTAGCTCATCCCCCACAAAGATATTTTCATTAAAAAAAAATTTTTTTTGGCATCAGCTCAGTAAGACACACTGAAAATACTCCAGTAGACATTGAGAATATATAACCTTATCCTACCTCATTCACTTGTTTCTTGGTCCACTCTGTCCACTCCTTGTTTTTTTTTTCTTTTTTATAATAATTTTTATTATGCTATGTTAGTCACCATACAGTATATCCTTAGTTTTTGAAGTAATGTTCCATGATTCCTTACTTGTGTATAACACGCAATGCAACATGCAATATGTGCCCTCCTTAATACCCATCACCGGCCTATCCCAGTCCCCCACCCCCTCCCCTCTGAAGCCCTCAGTTTGTTTCCCGGAGTCCACAGTCTCTCATGGTTCATTCCCTCTTCTGTTTACCCCCCTTCATTCTTCCCTTCCTTCTCCTACCGATCTTCCTGCTATGTCTTATGATCCATAAATGAGTGAAACCATGTGATAATCGTCTTTCTCTGCTTGACTTATTTCACTTAGCATAATCTCCTCTAGTCCCATCCATGTTGCTGCAAATGTTGGGTAATCATTCTTTCTGATGGCTGAGTAATATTCCATCGTATATATGGACCATATCTTCTTAATCCAGTCATCTGTTGAAGGGCATCTCGGCTCCTTCCACAATTTAGCTATTGTGGACAATGCTGCTATGAACATTGGGGTGCATATGGCCCTTCTCTTCACTACGTCTGTATCTTTGGGGTAAATACCCAGTAATGCAATTGCTGGATCATAGGGTAGCTCTATTTTTAACTTTTTAAGGGACCTCCACACTGTTTTCCAGAGTGGCTGTACCAACTTATATTCCCACCAACAGTGTAAGAGGGATCCCCTTTCTCCACATCCTCTCCAGCAATTGTTGTTTCTTGCCTTGTCCATTTTTGCCATTCTAACTGGCGTAAGGTGGTATCTCATTGTGGTTTGATTTGAATTTCCCTGATGGCTAATGATTTTGAACATTTTTTCATGTGTCTGTTAGCCATTTATATGTCTTCATTGGAAAAGTGTCTGTTCATATCTTCTGCCCATTTTTTGATTTGATTATTTGTTTCTCGTGTATTGAGTTTGAGAAGTTCTTTGTAGATCTTGGATACCAGTCTTTTATCTTAGTTTTTTTTGACTGTTTCCTTGGCTGTGCAGAAGCTATTTATCTTGATGAAGTCCCACAAGTTTATTTTTGCTTTTGTTTCTCTTGCCTTTGGAGACATGTCATGAAAAAAGTTGCTGTGGCCGATGTCAAAGAGGTTACAGCCTATGTTCTCCTCTATGATTTTGATGGATTCCTGTCTCACATCAAGGTCTTTCATCCATTTGGAGTTTATTTTTGTGTATGGTGTGAAAGAGTGGTCAAGTTTCATTCTTTTGCATATAGCAGTCCAATTATTCCAGCACCATTTATTGAAGAGACTTTTTTCCACTGGATGTTTTTTCCTGCTTTGTCAAAGATTAGTTGCCCAAATAGCCGAGGGTCCATTTTTGGGTTCTCTATTCTGTTCCATTGGTCTGTGTGTCTGTTTTGTGCCAGTACCATGCTGTCTTTATGATCACAGCTTTGTATATAGCTTGAAATACGGCATTGTGATGCCCCCAGCTTTGTTTTTCCTTTTCAACAATTCCTTGGCAATTCGGGGCCTTTTCTGGTTCCATACAAATTTAAGGGCTGTTTGTTCCAGTACTTTGAAAAATGTCATTGGTATTTTGATCGGGATGGCATTGAAAGTGTAGATTGCTCTGGGTAGCATAGACATTTTAAGAAAAATATCAGTGCTGATATTCTGTCTTTAATCATTTTTTCTTTAAAACATGCTCTTTTTCCATATTTCTCTAGTTGTGAAATTAGCACATATCCATCATAGAAAGTGGAAAATACAGAAAGGCACAAAGAAGAAAATAAGAATTAGTGCGATAATGATAAGCTTTAGCATTGGGAGTGTCGAATGTAGGTGCTCTTCAAAGCCCTTCATGTACGTTCACCCAGCTCATTTTCACAGCTGCTCCTGGAGGGTGCTATTATCAGAATCCTGATTTTGCACACAAGGAAATGATGTTCCAGGCGGTCATGACCTGTGTCTTAGATGTCATCTGGGCCCCATGTGACATGGAGACCCTGCTGAACTCCGCCGAGCACATTCCATGGCTGTGAGAATTGGGGAGTCCTGGGCCGAGCCCCTGGGCTTCTCCTGCTTCCTGCTCTGGACTCCGCACAGCCTGGGGAGCTGCTTGGATGTCCAGTTGGATGCTGGCTGTCAGGAGACGGCAACTTTCAGATGCCACTTCTGTGTGTTACTTTCTTCCTGCCTCTCCTTGTGCGACTTCTCCGTGGGTCAGACAGAGGCCGCCACACAGAAAGAGAAGCCGGTTTTAATTGTGGGAATAAAAAGCACAAGAAGTAATACCCACAGCAAACATTTACGGAGTGCTTACCACGTACCAAACCCTGTTCTGGGAGCTGTGTGTGTGTGTGTGTGTGTGTGTGTGTGTGTGTGTGTGTGGACTCCTTTCCTCCTCACATAACAGCTGCGTTCTGGCTGAAGGGACTTCAGCACAGAGAGGTTAAGAAACTTGACCAAGTTACACAGCTAGAACGCAGTGTGATTCAAGCTCAGGTGGATTTATTATTTCTGTAACCTTATAATTAGGTGTCCCTGGGCTGGAGGGAGGACTAGGAAAGAGTGGGTGTGGGGCTGAGTACAAGATGGGGGGACCTGACTGAGGTCCAGGCAGAGAGGGGAAGGTCAGCAGTGAAAGACTGTCAGGGGCAGCCTGGGAGCTGACCCGAAGCCCACAGGGGAGTCCTGAAAGCTCTTCATCTAGTCACTGCAGCCTGTATCCTTTGAGACACTTGTGGATCATCAATCAGAACAACATTCCCCTGAGGCCTCAGACTTGCCAAGTTCCATCTAAACAGCCCTGTGTGGACAGCCCTGTTCTTTCAAGGTGTGAAACCTGTAGCCCCTGGAGATGGAGGTCAGGGGGTCTTGACACCCAGGGGGATGGTAGCTGTGCTCTTGAACTTGGGTCCAAAAGGCATTGAAATTCATCACCTCTTCTGATATTCAAGGGACAGAGTGAACACCTTTCAGGTCATGGAAAGTCAGAAACAGACATTCATGTGGGTGAAGGCTGGAAAGACTTCTTAGCCTGGTTCTAGAATGACAGAGACAAATTCACCTGGAGGAGGAGTGAGGACGGAGCACACACCAGGCCGAGGAGAAGGTGTGAGAGAGGGGAGTGGCTCGGCATCCAGGGATACAGACTGAGAGGACCCTCCAGAAGCCGGTTGGGGTAGATGGTAGATCATGTATTATCTGGGATGGGGGATGGGATGAGGTCAGGGAGAAGTGTGGGTATGAAAATCAGACAGGCCTGGGCTTGAATCCTAGCTCTGCTACGTATTAGTTGTCAGATTTCTGGCAAGTCACATGTCCTACCCTCACCCTAACCTCAGTTTCTTCATTTGTAAGATGGAAGCTGTAGCACCTACCTAAGGAAGCCCCAAGCAGGACTTCGTGAGATCATAAACAGACAGCGCCTGGCCCAGTGCCTGGCACGTATGTAGGACTTGCTTAACAAATGGTATTCATTACTGTTTCTCCGCTAGGAAATCTCCTCCAACTGCTGCTTTGTTTTATAAAACAATGCTTTGTTTTATAACACACCTCATGCAATGTCCCCAAGTAAGCAGTCCCCAAGAAGACACATGCTAGTCTCCACATCTGAAACAAAGGGGGAAAATCTTAGTGGATGTTCAGCTAGAGGAAAATTATACAGTAGGCATAAAGGAAATGGGGGGATGCCATTCTTCCATCTTAATTTGCTTTTGGTTTTGCTTTTCATGGCAAGCTGTATTCATTTGAGTAGTTTTCCTGGCAAACATTGGAAACATATGTCTGGTTCCTTCTTGCACAACAGGGATGCTTCTGGCTTCCGTCCGTGGATCGACCAGGGTTCAGGAGCGCTGTTTGTCTTGTGCTGGGGTGGGATTTGCCCTGATCCAACCCGCTGCCCCCTCCTCAGCCCATTTCTGGGAAATGGAAGCTGATGGACCCATGCTGCTGCCTCTGTCCTTAGCCCTTCCCAGTGACTGCTGCCCCACCCAGACCCACTCCGGGAGCTGGCCGGCCTGCAAATGAGGCAGCCGCAGAGAAGCTCCCAGGTGAAGGTGAAATTTGCCAGGGGAAATGATTACGGGCCAGATTGCTTTAACTAAGGAGCGTTTACATCAGAGTAACAAATATTCAGATGAGTCCAGTGCTCAGTGACAGCACCAAGCCGAGTCAGACTTCAGTGGGAAATTGGAGGTCATTTGCCCGAGCCTCTACTTGTCTCCCCCAGCAGAGGCGTCCACACGAAGACCCTCTGTCTTCTAGGAAGTGTCTGTGTCTATGTTTTCTTCAAAGTAAACCCAGAAAGTTGGGCCTGCACTCGCTTCTGCAGATAGCACTGAAGGCTTTAAAAAGCAAAGCCAACGTCTGGTTTTCCTGCCCCGCTCCCTGGCCCCAGCCATCATTTTGTGGCCGTGTTCACACCTGATGAATGGCTCCCAGGGTGTGTAGCCAGTGCCAGGCACATAGTCGGCATCCAGTAGGTGCTGAGTGCTGCATGTGGAGGCCAAAGGTCATTTCAAACGTTTCAAACGTCTCGTTTATCTTTACTGCACTTCTTCATGTTTCTATGGACCACCTTTGCTGGTCCTCCCATCGGAGGCATCTGTGTTAAAGATCATCTAACCTGATATCCGAACCTCGTTCGCCCATGTGTCACTTTCACAGTTATTTGTAATATTTAGGTACTAACAGACATTATCAAATAGATTCTTTTTCTTTTTTTTACAGTTTTGGAAAGAGTGAATTCATTTTTTTTTAATTTTAATTTTATTTTTTTTATAAAAATTTTTTATTATGTTATGTTAATCACCATACAGTATATCCTTAGTTTTTGAGGTAATGTTCCATGATTCATTATTTGTGTATAACACCCAGTGCACCATGCAATACATGCCCTCCTTAATACTCATCACCAGCCTATCCCAATCCCCTACCTCCCTCCCCTCTGAAGCCCTCAGTTTGTTTCCCAGAGTCCATAGTCTCTTGTGGTTCATTCCCCCTTCTGTTTACCCCCCTTCATTCTTCCCTTCCTTCTCCTACTGATCTTCCTGCTATGTCTTATGTTCCATAAATGAGTGAAACCATATGATAATTGTCTTTCTCTTCTTGACTTATTTCACTTAACATGGATGGGACTGGAGGAGATTATTTTTTTTTAATTTTAATTCCAGTATAGTTAACATACAATGTTATATTAGTTTCAGGTGTTGAATATAGTGATTCAACAATTCTGTACATGACTCAGTGCTCATCTTAAGTGTGCTTTTAAATCCCCTTCAGTTATTTCACCCATCCCCCCACCACCCCTCAAACAGATTCTTAAAATTAACTTTTTAAAAAGCTTAATCTCATTTTAAAGGAAAACTTCAAGGGTTTGATGAGCTAGTTACATTTTTATAAGCAGAAAAATAAATCTGTATCAATTTGAATGAAATAAAATTAAAGTGTTCATTTGCATTCCACCTGTGGAATCTGTCTCACATTTGGCAGGTACAGTTATGAGTGAACCTCTTCATGGTGCCAGTGAGGAAACTGAGGCCTGGTGGAATGAAGTTACTTGCTCAAGGCCACACTGCTGGCCAGTGGCTGAGCTTGGACTTGAACCAGATCGTCTGAGTTATTTATGCATCTTGGCAGCCATCTATCCCTCTGATTCATGTGGTCCCACGAAAATGTTTGGAGTGCAAGCACAGCTCCAGGTGTTGTGGCAGATGCAAAGAGTACAATGGAGGGCCTGTTCTGGTAGACGCAGGATTTGGTGGGGGAGACAGTGTTCCAACAAGCCATCTCAGTGCTGAGTTATGTGACAAGAGCTGTGATAGAGACAGGCAAAAAGGATCATGGGAGAAAGGAGCTCAGGGTCTGGGATTGTGCATCCGGATTCTCGTGCTGCCCTTATCCAGGGTTAAGGTGATACCACTCTCCCTGCAATAAATAACACTCAGCCACCCCGTTTCCTGCCCCACAGTTCTGTTTGTGGCATAGTGTGTTGGCTAAGAGAGAGCACCACCTCTGGGATCCCTCCAACCTGAGTTCAGATAGGGTGTGCTAATCACTAGTTCTGTGACATAGTCACCTCTCAGATGCTAGTTTCCTTCTATAAGATGAGGTTTACATGACCTGCCTGTATTTTATAGATGTGAAAAGGAAATGAAGTCATGTATGTAAAGCACTGAACATTGCCTGGCCTATTATAGATACCCAGGAAATGAGAGTTCTTATGTGTTCTAGACAGATAGTTGCTACACATGCCTGCCATATCCCTTCCTCACACCAAATCATGGGCACCTTTTTCCTCTTCCCACCAATCTGTTTCATAGTGCAGAGCCCGGGTGTGAGGGTCTTTAAAACAGCCTCTCATGTGATCTAGGGCCCTCCAGTCAGAGTTCTGGGATGTCCTTTGTCAAAGCACTCATCTCTCTTGCACATGCAGATGAGAATTCAGCCCTTAAACACAACTTGGGAAGTGACTCCCATTAACAAAAGTCAGCATAAAAACATGGTGGCCTTATGGTCTTTGGGCCAGGCAATTGTAAGTTGGGTTGAGTCTGTCTGACTTCATTTCTGGAGGCAAACGTAGCTCCAACATTACCCAAATTGGGCAGTGAGGGAATTCTCATGTTCCCAACACTTTCAACAATGTCCCATTATGCTTGGTGAGTCACAATTGGGCCCTTGTCCACGGAACAGCATGTGTCTCTCTGTAGTGAGTACAGTGCCTTGCTGTATGTTTGAACTAATTTCATAGGCTTGTCTCCACCACGGATGTTACTTGCCTCCTTTTCTGATGGTTGCTGGAAACTTGTTGTATCAGAGAAAGCCAGAAAAGGAAAGTGCTATGATTCTTTCCACTGGGCAACTAAGCATGTTGGAGGTAGTGCCCGGGAAGGAAAGTTGGGTTCAAGATGAATTAAAAGTGAAGTCTTGGGTATCTGCAAAAAGGCACTTACCTTAGTTGGCAGGTCAAAGAAAACTCTCAGGTCACCTGTAATTGTTTTGGTTAATGCTAAGGGCTTGCTTTCCCTTGACAGGCAGAGGAAGGGGCAGCCAAATATTGAAACAGCTCCCTGGACATGCCAGGGTCAAGGAGGCACCGCAGACTGTGTGCAGAGACAGCTGATTTGCTTCTTGTGTTGTTATGATGGTGAACTTGGACAATTTCGTAGACAACAGAGAACCCCGGGAATACAGCCTTGATTTCTAACATTCCAAAGGGAGGGAAGAACTGCTGGCATCTACTAAGTTCCAAGGACACCCTAGCCTGTTGCTTTTTCCCACTGCCTGGCCCACATGCATTGGCTGTGCTGAGCGTCAGCCACTTAGAAGGGCTGCATGAGGCAGGTGAGCCCAGGGCCAGCCTTGCTTGTAACATTTCAGACCTCTGCGCCCTTGCCGATACTGGAATACACACATCCCCTCGGTTCCCTGGTGAACTGGTGAACTGCCAGCAGCCAGTGGAGACTACGGTTTCCCCAGCAGGCCTCTTGACCTCCCATCCTTTGGGTAGCTGCCTCTGGTCCCCTCATGGGTTTACATTCCCTATTGTAGTCCTAAGACTGAGTTAAAGCTCCTTGGCAAGGTCTTTGCTGATTGCTGTCTCCTCAGCTAGATAGTGGGCTTTCTGAGAGCAGGGACCTTTGGCTGTCTTGCTCACTCTCATATTCTCAGCACACAGGACACTTCCTGGCAGGCAGAAGGCACTCAGTAAAAGCTCAAGTGCCACACGAAGACATGAATGAATGAAGAGCATCCATGGGTAATACTCTGAGGCGTCGTCAGTTTCCAGGAGACCCAAAACTCCTGCAAATAGCCATTCTAATGTGTTACTATACTGTTACTAGAAGGCGCCCTTTGAAAGTCCCATCTGTGACCTGTTCTTACTCCTCAGTACCTTAGCATGAGTGAGTTTGTAGGATTACAAGGTACCTGAGGAAATAGAATGGGCTTGGTACGATTTTGGGGTGGAAGGAGGGAGGTATAAGTGTGCGAGGCAAGGAGTGAGTAAGAAAGATCTGGAATGAGGCTGTGGTGTACCAGCCAAGCAGGTCCCTGAACTGAGGAGCTCCTTCTGGGCATGACACATAGGACAGTGTCCTTGATAGGGAAGAGCACTGGGAAGGAGAAGGCAAGAAGTCAAATGTTCCTATTAGCCCGAGGCCAAACCTGGGGGGACCTTATACCTGGGGAGGTGGGGGGGAGGTGTTCCATGTGAGTTCCTGGTCCTTGTTTCTGGCTTCTTAGACAAGGTAATTCCCTAACCCACTTCCATTCATTTGTTAATTTATCCGTTGACCTAAACCATACTGACCATTTAGCTATTCTAGCTGTCAGGGTATGGTGAGAACCAAAATGGGCAAGTTTCCTGTCCTTACGGAGCTTATGGTAGGGAGAAAGAGATGCTAAACAAACAACGATGCCAGAAAGCCATTAAGTGTCCTGAAGAGAAATGGAGCAGGGAAGGCCAGTGGTAAGCGATGGGTGCTGTTTTAGATAGGGTGGTCAGTGTGGCTTCGTTGAGGGGGGGACACCAGGGCAGAGAATAAAGGAAGGGAGCCCGCTATGTGGCCTGGTCACTGGTGGGAGACAAAGAGACTGAATGCAAGCCCAGCTCCCTTGCTTTTGGCAAGAATGTAGGATTGGGAGAAATATGTTCCCTTTGGAAGGAATTCTTTCATCTGAGCTTAACGGGGGCCTTTGACAGGTGCTTATGCTGGGCGTCCTTGGCTTTGAGTCGGCTACAACACTTCCCACCAAGCCTCAGGTCGCTCCTTTGTGAAGGGGGGACGGCTCAGATCTCCTTCACAGGGCTCTCTTGAAGGTTCAGTGAGCTGACTTGGGGACTGTGAGGGACCGTGCCCAGGAGTATGATCTAAATGTTTCCCACTTGTCAGCCTTTCGGGTGTGGAAGCTTCACAGCAGTTGGTGGCCTGCTGATTCTGGAGAACTGTTGGACACCCTCCCTCATGCCCTCAAGCCCGACCCCCTGACCTCTGCCCCAGGACTCCCATTAGGGTTAGGTTCTGACAATTGAGAGGTTAAACTTAACAGCCGTATGACCTGGGGCATGTTACCGTCCCCTTGCTGTTTCCGTATCCGTAAAACAGGATCAGAGCAGTACTGTGACACGGGGTGTGAGGAGAACAGAACGGATCGTGCCAAGGGTTCTAAGCCATGCCTACCACGTCGCCCTAAGTAGGTGTCCGCCATTCTGCCCATTACTTCTGTGCCTCCCCAGTGCCACTGAGACTTCCTGTGGAGAAGAGGCCTGTTCCATTCATCTCTTGGTTCCCAGTGGCTTTGTCAGGCTCGGAAGAAGGGAGGCCCTCAATAAATGTCGGATGGGTGTGTGGCTGGATGGATAGGTGGAAAAGTGGGGGGTGAGCTTCTTGTATTTCTCCTAAACTTTATGATCGAGGCCCTGAAGGTGATGAAAGAAAACGTGGAGGGGGCTGACGGTAGAGTCTGGAGAAGGGGCAGAGCACGATGCAAGCTTTTCTGCAGACCTATCTGAGGATGGAGGGGAGAGGGCACCTGGCCCCCTCAGCTGGTCCCGCCAACAGCTGACTGGGTGTGGGCTCTGTGCTCAGCAGGGCACAACACTCCTCACAGACGCCCTTAGGGGGCAGTAGTAGTACCACTTCCCTCTTACAGGTGAGGAAGCTGCTTGGAGAAGTGAACTTTCTTAAGGCCACACCCAGGACTGCTGATTCCGGAACCTTTGCCCTCAACCCTTATGCTCCACTGTTGGATCTGTTCCTCCGCCACATTATGAACAGTTCTGCTACATGGCGCTGAGCTAAGAACTTATACTTTGGAAATTTCTCTTTCATTTGAGGTGAATGGGACTTTTGGCAGGCGAATATGCCAGCTCTGAGCGCTAGGCATTCTCAAGTTGGGGTTGCTTACCCCACCCTCTTCTTGGGGAAATTCTATGATCTCTCTAGAGCAGTTTGGCTGAGTTCATTCAACTCACAGGTACTGATAAAGCTGGTGTCTGGTAATGTACACCCTGAATTCAGAAATGTGATCGTAGAGATGTGAAATTGAGAAAAAGGGGGGTGGGATCTTAGAATGGAGGAAACATAGTGTTTATTGAGTGCTTATAATACGCCAGCACCTTGTATATTTTCTCAATAGTCTTTACTAATAAGGGCTCCTCCTAAGATTTGAATCTGAGTCTCTTAGGCTTCCAAACCCTGCCCCTTAGACTGGAAATGTGCAGTTGGTTGTGGTGAAGGCGGGGTTCCCTGAGGTTCAAAACTCTCTGTGCACACAGTGTCCTGTTAGAAGTCTAAATTGCATAAGTTCAAATTGCTATGTTTTCCAGTCATTTGACAGCTCTTTCATTTACTCAGTCTCAGAGAATGCTGGGTTTTCTCTATCCACCTCTACCTTTCAGGGGAAATTTCACTGCTTGAAAGATAGCCCAAAGAATCGAAAGCAAGGACTCCAAGAGATATTTGTGAACCCATGTTCATAGCAGCATTTTTCATAACAGCCAAAAGGTGGAAGCAACACAAGTGTCCATCGATGGATGAATGGATAAGGAAAATGTGGTACATACATACAGTGGAAGGTTGTTCATCCTTAACAAGAAAGCACATTCTGACACATGCTACAGCAAGATGGATCTGGAGGACACAATGCTGACTGGCGCAAGACAGACACACAAGGACAGATGCTGTATGACTCTACTCACATGATGTACTTAGTCAAATTCACAGAGATGGAAAGAAGGATGATGGTTGCCAGGGCCTGACGGGGAGGAAATGGGGAGCTGTTGGTTAATGGGTATAGAGCTTCATTTTTTCAAGATGAAAAGAGTTACGGAGATGGGTGGTGGTGATGGTGGCGCAAATGTGCTTAATGCCACTGAACTGTACGCTTAAATATACTTACAATGGTAAATTTTGTGTTATGTGTATTTTATCACAATAATAACAACACAAGAAATCCCAGGTGTGTGGGTGCAATCTAAGATTCTCTGGTGGGAAGGATTTGAATTTCACTTCAAGGAGCTTACCTCTTTCTGATCCTTACCAGCTATGGGTAGGAAGTGGGGGTAAGGTGGAATTCTGTTGGGTTTCTCGAAGTAAAGCGGTACTTCAGTAACTCTGAGATTCCTGGACAAGGTTCTCATGGGTGGAAAATCTCCCTCCCTCCCTCCCTCCCTTCCTCCCTCCCTCCCTTCCTGACCTGTTTATCAAATGCCTACCATGGCCATCCACTCTGCCAGACACTGGACATGGTGATATGTGATTTGTGCCCAAATATGCTCGCATTTTCTTCCATCTTTGCTATGTTTTTGTCAGTGCGTATGCTGTTTTGCTTAATATTGATTCATGCTCCATTGATTTTCTATGCTGTTTTTTTTCCCCCCAGAGCAGAATCGAACAGTTGCTTCTGCTTTAATTTCTGATGCTTTACGAAGGCAGAGCTGAAGGCTGCACCACCAGGAACTTGGTAAGTGTGGGTGACTGGCCTTGGCTGGGAAGCTGCTGAGAAGTTCAAGTGGGAAGCGCCCCAGAGAGTCAAGTGAGTGCTTTCAGTGTGCAGAGTCTGGCATCGTGGGAATTTGCCTGGCCTGCTGGATGGAGAGAGGCTGACTTGAATTCTGTGGGCTTGGAAAGACACTCAAAAGACTCTTCCTTTCCCTGAAATAGCCATGCATTTGTTTAAAGACTTGAAATGGTTCTGATGCTGGAATTTCCCTCTGTGTTTATTTTCACATCTGGGTGATGGTCTTCTGCCACTGAAGGACTTTTAATGAATCACTTCAGAGATTGCTTTTAATGTTTCCCAGATGAGAGGGGGCTGGCGCTTGTCTTTTTTCTGAGGCCTTACGGGGCAGGACTGACTTGGCTTCCCGGCTGGCCGCCTGGAGCTGCTCCTTGGGGTAGGCAGACAGACATTTTTCGTTTTTCTGGGAAACCTGTTCCTGCACAGGTCCTCATCACAGGGCTCTCCTTCCAAGTGAGGAAGGGGGAAAAGGTGGACTGGAATATAAATGAAAGAGATAGACTGGTTTTTATTAGTTCAAGATGTTCTAGGTTGCGCTCGCTTCGGTAGCCATTGGCAGACACCACCCCTCTGTGTTCCCAGGCTCTTGTCTGCAGGGGTGGGAGCTCCAGGAAACAACAGCGGCTGGGGTGGGCTTCCAGAGCACAGCTTGGGAGGCTTGGGAAGGTGTTGGCTTAGCTCAGGCATCATTTGATGGATGCCTGTTCCCAGGGCCCTCAGCAAAGGCCAGCAGTGGCCAGAGTCTCTATGACCACTTGAGGTCAATGGTTTCCACTCACCCTTAGCCTGACAGACGGGCTCCTTTGTGGTCACATCACTGCCATGTCCCTCAGTCACCTCTCACCCCGACCCATCCTCCGTGTTCCAGCCCCATTTCACACACTCTGTTGAGTACTTTCCAGTTGCCCCCACCCCAGATCCACCCTCCACTCTGCCCAGCTCTAAGCCCCAGGAAGTGGTACTTGGGGTACATCACCGGGGCTCCCCTGCCCTGCCCTCTGGCTTCCCGTTGGACTTGGTGGCTGGGGAGCCCCGTAGTAGGAGAATCTGAGGAGGAAGGGAGAGAGAGGTGGAGGTATTTATTTCCTTGGCTCCCATTCTGTGGGGTCATCTCAGGCTGGCTGGGTGCCTTAGAAGTCTCAGATCCTCTCAAGGTGGCCCTCTGTCTATAATTTTCTCTCTCTGTCTTCAGGTAGCTGCTACCTGCCTTCATCCTTCGGCATTCGGGGGATGGGGGTACACCCCTGGAGTCCTACACTATCTCTTGTGGTTTCCCTGTCTCTTGTCATACCTTTGTCAGTCGTCTGTTTACTAAACTCTTCCTGAATTCTCTTAATTTGAGTATTCCTGCTGGCGATTAGACTGATACATACACAGAGTCATTTTATACACTTGGATCCTCCCCATGCTGTTTCTTCTACCAAGAATTCCGTTCTTTGCCTTGGCTGCCTATTGAACTACTCCACGTCCTTCAAAATTCCACTGAAATGTCACCTCTGTGAAAACTATCTTGAATTCCTCATAAGCGTTCATTACTGCCCCCCTTGGCCTTCCATCTCTCTTTGTGGTGTGAGTCTTGTTCATAAACCCTCCATTCCCATCCTAACCCCTTGCTAACAGACATGTCCAGATGTATCTCTCATCAAAATTTTATAATGTTTAATTCCTTCAAAGTCTGATCCAGTGACTGTCTCAAGTGCTTGCTTCAGTGTGAGGCTCAGAGTAGATGCTTACTAAATGGTAGCTCTTATCAGCCTACTTCATACTAAAATGTGAATGGCTGTGTGGTTTAATGCATTATCCCTCCCAGGAGCAGCTGGCATTTAGAGTTAATATGCACTTTTAGAGTTAATATTCCCTTCAGTGAATCTCTAAATTGGCAGAGGGGTGGAAGGTCAGGGGATCTGTCTCTGAGGCTTCTCAAATTATATCAAGCCCAAAGCCTCTCTGTCTGTAGGTTTGAGAAAACAGAGAATCACTTCAGGTCCGTGTTCAGCATACAGAGGCTGCTTGGAAAGGGGACAGGTTGCTCAATAGTGGCCTGGGGGAGCAGCGTCTGTGGAAAAAGACAGATGTGACTGGACACATCTCTGCTCAGCTAATATACCCTTCTCGTGCTACTGGAATGTGATTTTCTAAATTGTGACTGGCTGACTTTCTTCTCTTGTGGTTGAGTTTGTAATAACATAGACTATGACTCTAGTTTTGCCAAAGTGGAAAAAAATGCCATCCAATGGATTTTTATGGTGGTTCTTAAACATTTTTTAAAATATTATTAAAGATGTAGCTCAATAAGTCTTTAATGTCCTGCTTGGGGGCTGACGAGCCAAGGCACAGACTTACGAGGCTGGGTGTGGGCAGCTGAGGGCTGCTACACCTGGGAGGTGCCAACACTGGTTTCGTTGCTCTGTGCAATTTTGCCTAAAAATGGAGCTCCCTACGTAAGTACAAATCCAGAGTATTTTGATCGTCCATGGCTTGGGGCAGAGATCAAAGCTAAGGTCTCACTCCTCGTTAAATTCAAGAAGCCAGGGAAGCTGCTCTGTTCCAAGATGTCCAAATACATCTTTCCTGGACTTGGGAGGATCATAGCTCATGGCTTAGGCAGTGGAGAGGCAGGCTGAGTGGAACCACCTCTTGCAAAGCTGGCCCCCTCCCTGCTCTGTGGAGAAGAGGGGCCAATGTGACATAGTTCCATAATCAAGACATTCGGGGACATGTTTTCATAAAAGCGTCCATGCAGTGGGCAAAACAGCAGGATTCTTGAGAAGAACCAGAAGTGGTGTTTGCTGAATATCTCGGAGTGGTTATAGGGCAGAAGGTCTCTCAGGGGGGTGATAACCTCAGGTGAACAGCATGGAAGGCCCAGGCACCCTGTATTTGCTACTCCCCCACTCCTCCCACCAGCTTCTTGTGTCATCAGTGTCCCGAATTCTCCCTGTACCAGGAACTTCCATGGAGCCACCATGAGGTCCCAAAACCTGGGAAGGGAGGCTTGTGACCTGGACTGCAAAGGGGGTCTGTCCCACCTGGAATGGCAGCCCCAGTTGACCTGCTGCTGACCTGAGCTCTCCAGCTCCTCTGTGGTCATGGCCGCTACCACCCAGCATGGCTGCGGTGCACACCCCTTCTGTCGCTCTCTGCTTGCACCTCAGTACTCAGGAGATGCTCAGGAAACGTTTGTCAACGGAATAACTGAACTTCGCCCTGGTAGGCTCTTCGTTGTCCTAAGATGCAGTTCGTTTCACCTCCTCTTCTCAGCGTTTTCTTTTCTTGGGCTGGGCCCCGTCTCGGGAGGCCACTTCCATTGGTCAGAGGGGAGTGACACTCTTGTTTTGTGTCTCTGGCCTCTGGATGGCGTTTCTGGAATTCTAGCTTTATGACTTCTGGCTCTCGGACTCTGGAACTTCATTGCACGTTGCAGTGTGGAACAGGGCAAATCCCCTTTGTTTCAAAGAACTGCACATAAATATATTCAAGACATTTCAGAAATTTCCAGTCAAAACATTTTGGGAAGAACAGCCAGATTTTCTAAAGAAAAAAAAAAGGGCAGTTTAATGGGCAAAGATATTCTGAGTAATTCTACGCTTGGGTGACTGTCCAAGTCAAGAGGCTGTTCGACGAGCATTTTCAGGAATCACAGGCTCCAGGCTGGCTTGTCGTCAGAGCGGCTTCTGTGGGTCCCGTGGAAGGGCCCTGCTCCTCTCACTGAGTGGTTGTCCTTGCCCCGCCCTCCCACGACCCCCACCCCCGCTGTGGGTTTCTACATCAGGAAGGTGACAGGTGACACTGATGGGCTAAGCACCGCCTTGGTCTTTCCTTCCCCCACACCTGGAGGCAGGAGCGCCTTCCCTGGAGAGCACGGCCAGAGCGACAGAGAGCTGTGTGCCCACCCGGAGGCAGTGGGATGGAGTGAACGCCCGTAGGAAGCTGGCACTGCAGTTCCTGGGGCGTTCTCCCTCCTCACCTGAGCGCACCTGCTGCCGGCTTCTGACCGCCTGTCCCCCGGCGCAGGTGCACTGGGTAAAGATGGCAAAGCTACTGCTCCTGACTTTTACATCTGTGGAACATTCTCTGACCTGAGGCAGGTCTCTTTACACCTTTGTGCCTCAGTTTCTCTCTTCATATGGCATAATATGACAAATGTTCTGGTGCAGCCAGTGGGACATCATGTTCTGAAAAGGGCTCTGTCATCACCCTACCCCGTTTCCTCCCATCTCCTCAGTGGTCGCTTTTCATCTCTTCTTACTTCTCAGTTCTGTTTTACTCTCAGCTGGTTGCCAATTTCTCTCCCTCTTAGATGTTGATAATAACTTGAGGAGTATTTTCTTTAAAGACACCCTAAACATAAAAGAGGATTCTGGAAGGCCAGAAGCCTTCAAGATGCAGACAAACAGATCTCCAATGATATTTCGCAGAGATTTTTTTTTTCCCCGAGGGAGTTTTTCTAAAATGCCTTACTTCCCATCATGGTGGCAGAGGAAACTTTATATAATTGAAATCATATAGTTTGCTTTTCCTGCTTCATATTTTAACATCACTATATTTTCTTGTCATTAATCATTTTATAGGCATCTACTTTTCTAACATTTTCTTATAAAAATATTTAAACAATGCAGAAGAATTGAAGGATTTTTAGAGGGAGCCTCACATACTTGTCACTCAGAGTCTACATGTATTAATATTTTAAAAAATTTGTTTTTATTTATTTTTATATTAATAATTATTTTCATTTTTTATTTTTAAAATTTATTTTATTTTAATATTTAAAGTTTTTTTTTAAAAAAGATTATATGCATTAGTATTTGACTGTGCATGGTTTTATCATGTTTCTCTCCATCCAGCCCTTCCTGTCTACATCCGTCCATCTGTAATTTTGGGGGTGTATTTCAGAGTAAGTTGCAGCCATTAGTACACACCCTTAGTATACTTCAGCATGTCTATTATTAGAGTTCATTATTTGCTTATGGTTTTTTCTGAACGCACAATAAAATACACACATCTCAAGTATACTGTTTGTAGACATTAATTTCTTAAAATGTCATTTCTGCTTTAGTCGTGGATTCCCACACTTCTCTACCGAACAGTTAATTAATTAACGGTGGCCAAGTGACTACTCTGTATTCCGCACGTGGAAGCTGGAGGCCTGGGCTCCTTTCTTCTTCAGCAAGGAGAAGTAATTGTTGCCTCACCCGATTCCCACCCAGTGTGATCTCTCAACGTCCATGCAAGGGAGGCAGACCCCTCCCCTCTCCTCCTCCCCCTCCAACCCTTGGTCGAGGGGGCCCAGAGCCACTTCCTGGGCCCCTGTGCTGCAGCCTGGACTCATCCAGCCAAACCCAGGGATGCTGACTCTGTAGCCCCGATATAGTTAAATAATTGTAGACATCAGCTACTATGCCAGCGGTTGTGAGGTCCTTCCAGTTTCTGAAGAGCTCCCCTTCTTGTTCTTTCATTCAGACCTCACGCAGCTCAGCGGGGTCCCAGTATGGCAGCACCGGGGCTCCGAGCGGGGAGGTCATGCAGCTCGGACCTGTGTGGCTTCACATGCTGAGCTGTTCCTGTGGCCCCACAGAGCTTTCACCGGCACTGAATTCC